>NC_065450.1:148154651-149356151 GCF_917563875.1 Diabrotica virgifera virgifera
ATCGCTATACCGCGAATTATACTTGCCTTTGGGGTATATAAGTAAAATGCAAAGTAAAATAAAATTACATGCTGAACCCCCAGCTAGAGCATCATACTTAAAATTTAGTTTTTTTTTCAGAAATCAAGACATTTTTCAATTATTTTTACAATCTTTAGCCAATAATATTTGAACGTGCTATAGTGAAAACTGTTTAGTTAATAGTTTAATAAATAGGAAGTAAATTTGAAACAGACAATATGTTTTAATTTGCGGTAGGGCAAAATGCTCAAAAATTGGTAAGATTCACATATTAGCACCTTAGAAGAAGGTGTGGTCTAGTAAGTTTTGTTAGGTGTTAATAGCACAATCCATTTTTAATTTTGTTATTTTACACTCCATTTAATTGGAAGAGAATTATTATATTATTATATTATTATAAAACAACTTATAATTTTAATAACATATTTTAATTGAACCAAAAAAAAACCAAATTTTAGCCAAACAATATCAAAAAATTAAATGAAATTTATTCACTATTTCTGAGTGGGTACGTTAAAGCTTCGCTTGCTGTCAAAATTTGGCATCCAATCTTTGGATGCTACGGCAGATCTTATGAAACCATCTCGTTCCTTAGCACCGACGACTTTTTTAGATGCTTCAGTCACTAACTTGACGCAGCGTTCCACGGCTTGAGTATGATATGGAAATTTTCCAAAGTTCCAATCTTCGGGTATTTCACCAGCAGTGATTTAGCCCAAACTTCATCATCAGAGACTCTCCGTAAAAGTGGTGGTGGCGTAATTTCAGTGGTGTTCCAATCAATTAATTCAGTATAG
Organism: Diabrotica virgifera virgifera; assembly: GCF_917563875.1. Lineage (NCBI taxonomy): Eukaryota > Metazoa > Arthropoda > Insecta > Coleoptera > Chrysomelidae > Diabrotica > Diabrotica virgifera. The sequence continues at coordinate 148,155,470 of NC_065450.1, forward strand.
TCAGTTGCATGGAACTTGTTTTTTGGAGGTCAAAAAACCCTAATTGTTTCTGTTTTTGTAGCTAACATCCTTGCTTTGGGCTTTGATTATTCTTCGGAATCCTAATTCTCTTATGTGCTTCCTTTCATCAACTATCATCCTCAGTAGCAAATTTTCTGGGTATGAAAAAAATGCATTTATTTAGATTACAGGATCAACTACTTTAATAAAATTTTCTGGTAGAAATCGGGTTGATTTGATAATGTAATATAATCCGGCATCTGGAATGCCGGAACGGCAACTCGTTGAAATGCAAAAGGGGTATTGCCACTGCGGGTTTTTTTTATTTGTATCCTTTGATTGGATTGATTGTATCTTTTATTGTTGTTTTGTTTATATCCTATATAACTTTAAATACACTACAATAATTCTATTCCAATTAAATGGAGTGTAAAGTAAAAGAACAAGAAATTGATTGTGCTATTCACACCCAACACAACATACTAGACCACATCTTCTTTTAAGGTGCTAATGTGTGAATTTTACCAATTATTGAGTACTTTGCGCTACCGCAAATTAAAAGATATTGCCTGTTTCAAATTTATTTTCTATTTTTGAAACTATTAACTAAACATTTTTCACTGTAGCATGTTCAAATATTATTGGCTAAAGATTGTAAAAATAATTGAAAAATGTCTTGATTTCAGAAAAATACTAAATTTTATGTATGATGCTCTAGCTGGGGGATTCAATATATTATAACTTTATTTTACTTTGTGTTTTACTTATAGTCTGAGCTGATTATCGGAGAATAGGTCATTTTTGGGAAAAGTTATTTACCAGCAATTTTATTGCTGGGATCGAAGCTTGTGATTATATATTAATAATATAGGTATGCAAAGTCCGCAGATAGTGTGCTACTTTTTTATTAACAAAATGACGTCTACAAAACGTGTTTTTTCAATTTTTTCTCCATTACTCCGAACATTTAAACTTTACACCAAAAACGCCCTAATAAAAATTCACCGAAATTAAATTCTGCATAAAAAGTTTTTCCCGATCTGCTCCGACGAAAATTTACCCCGGAAAATGCGGGTTTACCCAACAAAATCTTTAAATTTCAAATAAAGTTTTAGATGTAATTATCTACCAATAATTAAATAACTCGGTGACATAAAAGCTTACTTGGTTTAGATCATAGTTTCAGAAGCCGGTGAAAATTAAACGAATATTTTAGCAACAATTCAATTGTTAATTAATAATTTTCGGTCGCAACAATAACCAAAATAATTATGATACACTGATCAAACTGTGAAATCTTATAAAGATGAGATGCCTAATTAATATTTTGTTAACAAAATATAATTTTTTAATTTTTTTGAATAATTTTTAAATGTTTAAAAAATAGTTATAAACATATTAACGTTTCTCAGAAAGTTTTTATTATATTCTGATTTTAAAAAATAAGCAAAATGCGTATTTCAAAGATTTTGAAAATGAATGCTTTAAAACTTTTTTGCCACCATTTGCAAAAAAGTTATGAAACAGCAAAGTAAACATATGATTACTACGTTGTTTATAATTTTTTTAAATTCTTTCAAAGCGTAAAAGTGAGTTTAAAGTACAAGCTAATTACTTACAAAAAATATCGATTATTAGTTTAATGGTTATATTTTCATTAAAGATTATAAATATTTCTTTTTTTAATTTACACGCGCGAAAGTAGACCAATACAGTACCGTAGCTAAATTTTCACTCGAAGCGGCGACCGCCGCGCGACGTATACGCTGTGAGCTCGTACGTAGAGGGGATATTTAAAAATTCGCGAGCACCAGTAGTAACAAGTCTGTAAACGTTTACTGGAAATTTGACATAAATGTCAAAGTGATTAATTTAAAATTAAAAACAAAAACATTAATTATAAAAAATATTAGTTGGTCAAAGCTGTGGGATATATTTTTACCTTAAATATACTTCCGTTTTAAATACTGAATTTAAGTTCTTTTAATGTTCCATAACATGTAATTATAAATTAATCTATTAAGCTTAGCGCCATCTACACGATAATTGTGAAAGTATCCGAAGCAAGAAATTAATATTTCATCAATAGAACGTCAAAATGATTAGCAAAATTAAAAAAAAAATCGATTACAATTTAATCACTTTTTTGCGTTGTATATATTAAGCGATAACAATTAAATAATAAATTTAAAAATTACCGGTGAAAGTTGCATTACTAATCCGCTAGGAGCGACACCAGCGAAGCTCAGAGCATATAGTAGTATTTGTATGCTGCGTGTCAATCGTTTCTAGTGAACATTTTAGCTCCGGCTCTGTATCAAATCTACTTTCGCGCTAAAAATTACAAAAAAAAAACAATTTTAATCTTTGATTAAAATATAACCATTGAACTAATGCTTGGTATTTTTTGAGAATAATTAGTTTGTATCATAGACTACTTCAAAGCTCTAAAAAAAATTAAAACAAATTATAAACAACGGAGTAATCGTATGTTCAATTTGCTGTTTCATAACTTTTTTGTAAATGGTTGGAAACATTTTTTAAAGCATACATTTTCAAGACCTTTGAAATACGCAATTTAAGTATTTTTTAAAATTATAATATAATAAACAATTTCTGAGAAATGTTAATTTGTTTATAACTATTTTTTTAAACGTTCAAAGATTATGGAAAAAAATTAAAAATTTATATTTTGTCGACAAAATATTAAATAGGCATCACGTCTTTATAATCTTTCTAAGTTTGATCAATGTCTCATGATTATTTTGGTTGTTATTGCGACTGTAAATTGTTAATTAACAGTTGATTTGTTGCTAAAATATTCGTTTAATATTCATCGGCTTCTGTAGTTATAATCTATACCAAAAAATATTTCATTTCAATAAGTTATTTAATTACTGGTAAATAATTACTTGCCCAAAAAATTTATTTGAAAATTCGAGATTTTGTTGGGAAAACCCACATTTTCTGAGGAAAATTTTCGTCGGGGCAAATCGGGAAAACCATGCCTCTATGTAGAATTAAATTGGGATGAATTTTTATTTGAGTGTTTTTGGCGTAAAGTTAAAATCTTTGGAGTTATAGACCAATAATTGAAACAAACACGATTTGGGGGCGCCATTTTGTTAATAAAAAAAGTAGCACACTATCTGCGGACTTTGCATACCTATATAATTAATATATATGATCATAATATTCGATTCCAGTAATAAAATTGCTGGTAAATAACCTTTCTTTGTACTTTACTAATTAGACCAGCGTATTATAACTATTTTTTTTTCAAAATTTAAAGATTATGCAAAAAAACGAAAAATTTATATTTTGTCAATAAAATATTAAATAAGCATCTCATCTTTATAATCTTTATAAGTTTGATCAATTTATGTATCATGATTATTTTGGTTATTATTGCGATCGTAAATTGTTAACTCACAATTGAATTGTTGCTAAAATATTCGTTTAATTTTCACCGCCTTCTGGAATTACAATCTATACCAAGAAAGCTTTGATGTCACTAAGTTATTTAACTATTGATTAATAATTACTTACCTAAAACTTTATTTGAATTTTAGAGATTTTGTTGGGAAAACCCGCATTTTACGAGGAAAATTTTCGTCGGAGCAAATCGGGAAAAACATATCTCTTTGCAGAATTTAATTGCGGTGAATTTTATTTGGGTGTTTTTGATGTAAAATTAAAATCTTCGGAGCTATAGAGCAATAATTGAAAAAAAAATACGATTTGTCGGCGCCTTTTTGTTTATAAAAAAGTAGCATACTATCTGCGGACTTTGCATACCTATATTATTAATATATAGGATCTTATAATTCGATTCCAGCAGTGCTGGTAAATAGATTTTCCATGAATTTTGCTAATTACCCCAAAGTATTATATTACATATACAGGGTGTTTCATTAATAATTGCCCATATAGTAACTGGAGAAACCTTAGCACAAAATACTAAGATTTAACCTAAAACACTTAAATAAAATGTTGTTACTTACTGAGTTACAGGGTGTTTTATCTATAAATTTAAAAACTTTTTTTGCTCAGCATTTTAAAACTATTCGACGTATCCTTTTTATACTTGGCAGAAAGTGCGACTACTAGGCACCCTACTAAATTATGATAAACAAACGTTTATAGCTACTACCAGAGGTGTACGACAGGGGATGATGTATGGTTGACCTTTCTCAAATTCTACGCCACTGGAGGAATTACTATTTTAGTACCATTTTTAGATTCTACAATACTTTCTACGTAAATAATATACTCTTCATTGGTAACGATAAAGTCATTAGTTTTCAAGATATTTGAAGTTAAATATGAAACGGCACATTTATTTTGATTAATTTATGATATGATTCATATGATTAAAATTTAAAAATTATTTGTACACAGTACTTTAAAACTATTTGGCATATCCTTATCATACTTGGCAGACAGTGTAGGCACTTTACACCCTACTAAATTAAGATAAATAAACGTTTCTAGATACTACCAGAGGCGTACGACAGGGGATAGCGACTGGTTGACCCTTCCCAAATTCTACGCCACTGACGAAATTGCTATTTTAGTGTAATTTTTTGATTTTGCAATACTCTTTATGTAAATAATATACTTTCTTTCGTAACGATAAAATGATTAGTTTTCGAGATATTTGAAATTAAGAATGAAGCGACACAATACACTGATCAAAATAACCGTGTCGTTTCATTTTTAACTTCAAATATCTCGAAAACTAATGACTTTATCGTTACGAATGAAGAGTATATTGTTTTCATAGAAAGTATTGGAGAATCCAAAAGTTAAACTAAAATAACAATTTCGCCAGTGGCGTAGAATTTGGAAAGGGTCAACCATTCACTTTCCCCCGTCCTACGCCTCTGGTAATAGCCTTAAACGTTTGTTTAACATAATTTAGTAGTTTGTATAGTACCTACACTTCCTGCTAAGTATAAAAAGGAAATGTCGAATAGTTTTAAAATTGTGAGCAAAAATAGTTTTTAAATTTTTTGATAAAACACCCTGTAACTCGGTAAGGAACCACATTTCATTTAAGTGTTTTAGGTTAAATCTTCGTATTTTGTGCTAAGGTTTCTCCAGTTACTATATGGATAATTATTATTGAAACACCCTGTATACCCCAAAAGCAAGGTTTCCGCGGTATAGGGATTAAAAAATAAAACTTTATTTTTTCGACCCACCCTATTATTCAGTCCATTTCCATACAACCGAAAATAACACTTTCTACGCAATTGTAACACCATTTTATAACGACAATTTTAATAATAGAACACTCTTAATAAAACGATTGGTGACAAACACGCCAAATCAATTAAAAATAATATATTGAGTGTGTAATTTCACAGCCGTTTAAATTTCGGTGCTGTTTATTTTGGCGAATATCGTATATTCCAATTTTTTATGTCGCGTAAAAATTTATCATGTTTCCTTTTAATTCAGAACTCATCTAGTCCATTTACTCACGGTTTTGCGGTTAATTTTAATAAAAAAATATGAAAAAAATTTTTTAAGAAACGCTTTTCTTTAGTTACGAGTGACTAAAATTAAAAATATTATAAAAAAATCAACTAAAAAGCAAAAAATAAAAAAAAAATGAAAAAATCTAACACATTCGTCAAAGAAAAGCGTGGCGCGTCTTCATCGAATAAACGGTTTTCACCCCACGCTTTTCTTTAACGAATGTGTTAGATTTCTTCAATTTTTTTTATTTTTTTGCTTTTTAGTTGATTTTTTTATAATATTTTTAATTTTAGTCACTCGTAACTAAAGAAAAGCGTTTCTTAAAAAAATTTTTTCATATTTTTTTATTTTTTACTTTTTAGTCTTACACTTTTCAAACATTAAATTATATCGTCATGTTTATTAAAATATGTCTAAAACATATGATGTACTAACATGAAAAGTAGTCGGAATCGGCAAAATTTGAAATTTTATTGTTTGTTTATGAAGCATAACGTAAACAATTAACGTAAATAGTGAAATAATGTATAGTTCATATAATTAGCTACAATCTGTAAAAGTTTCAAGTTTCCTCATTGTAAAAACAAGAGAGAATTTAAGCATTTTCCGTTAAAATCATTTTTTTATTTAACCTTCGGATGACCAAGCGGGGGAAATTGTGACCCCTGCGTAGGTTTTTCTTTAATAAATTCAAAAGTATTTTCAATTTTTAACTCATTATTTTTTTATTTGACTTTAATATCATTCTAGATATCCTCATATTTTGAAATAAAAAAAATTCCCTATATTTTTCGATTAAAAAATATATCATGAAGTTGATGTTTAGTAAAATACCGTCTATTATGTGTAATTCCAAGTAGTTTTATGCTAATGACGTCGACTTTGCAAAGTAACAAGACACTTACTCAACATACACACTACACATGACACTAATACTCATGTTTTGACTGGCTGAATGACAAAAAGTCCATGCCATAAAAAAAATTAAAAATAAAAAAAATGAAAAAAAACTTAATTTTTTTGTTAATTGTAATTTTTGACATTTTTGACCTGGGGTCATTTTTCCCCCTTGGTCATCCGTGTAACAAAAAAAGGTTGGTCATCGGAAGGTTAAACAATTATTAATAAACATAAACATTTTTTTATTGACTATTCTTGTATTGTTCCCGCGAATTCATATGTCTGCAAATTTTCAGTCATTTGCATTGAAGAAAAGACAGTCAAATTAACGTCTAAAGATTTGACCCAAACGATTGATCTAAAGAAAAGCGTTTAATTAATACGCCAAAACGAATTCTAATGTTAATTGTAGCACAAAACGTCTCTACCGGTGATTTTTCTAACACTACGACAAAAACACGAATTTTTTGAATTCAAGTTTTGGTTAAAGTTTTATTTCGTATCGTATTGAAATTTGACACTAGTAAGCGCCGATTTTTATATAAAAAAATATATGAGCGTTCAAAATTTGAAACTTTATTGTTTATTTATGAAGCATAACGTAAACAATTAACGAATGAAATGAATATTAAAAAATGAAATTATGTATAGTTCATATCATTAGCTACAATACGTAAAAGTTTCAAGTTTTTACATGGTAAAAAACAAGAAAACTTAAGCATTTTCCATTAAAATCCTTTTTTTTTATTTAAACAATTAATAAACATAAAAATTTGTTTTTATTGACTATTCGTGTATTGTTCCCGCGAGTGCATATGCTTGCAAATTTTCATTCATTTGCATTGGAAAAAGGCAGTCAAATTAACGTCTAAAGAAAACGTTTAAAAAATGGCTTGGATTGATATGAAATTTGGCATAATATTATACATAACTAACACGTCAAAGAAAAAAAAATGATAGTGTGCCGATGTGTGCTTTTGCCTTGGGAGTGAGTTTCACCCATTCTCTAAAAAATATACGTTCAAAATAAGTCTGGAATTGGATAAAATGACTATTTCTAAACAAATTTTGTTCCACTGATTTTTTCAATGAGTCAAAACATTTATAGTTATTTGCGAATGAATATGTTAATCTTTCTACAAAAAAACACGTTTTTATACAGTTTTTCGAAAATCATTCAAAAAGTAAGTATTTTATTAAAAAATTTCTTAGGATAAATTTAACTTATAAAAAAAGGGAAAACACGGTGTATCTTTGAAGTCGGTAGACCGAGTAGAAGCAGAGTTGTAGCTGTAGCTAATGAAAAATAAGTTATTATTCGTCAAATTTCAAATCGAATATTTCAACGGGATACAAAAAAAAATTAAGCACTTCTCTGGAAAAACTAGTCACAATGTTTTTAAAGTGTTTCAACAAATCTTTATTTTTGTTTTTTTTTTAAGCTTCTAGTATAAAAAGTATGTAAATTACGTTCAAAATAGAGTTGCTCTCTTTATTTTTGGTAAAAATAATCGTAAAAATTATCCTCTCCTTAGCATCACAAATGAAATTATTCGTTACCGCTTCACAACTTACTTTAGTAATGTATCGTTTATATGATCTTTAAGTTTCAGCGGTTTAAAGTGCTCATTTTTGAAAAAAAATAATTTTGAACTAAAAATTTTTATTTTAGTTTTGAAAAAAAAAATAGATTTTCGAAAGTAACTCAAAAATTATTAGCGACACCAAAAATCTGGACGAGTAAAAAGATACAGGTTTTGCTTTTCTTAATATTTTCTTTTGTTTTCCTGTAAGACAAAAATTGGTTAAGATAATATGGCTGGTCAAAATTTGCATACACTCGTGATTAGTGACACGTTCACGCTCTTTTAACTACGACCTTTTCAAAAATAAGCTATTTGAACCGATGAAATTTACAGAACATATAAAAAATACATAACTAAAGTAACTTACGAAGCAGTAGTTATTCAGTTCATTTGGTATGCTAATTAGGGGGTGATTTTTACGATTTTTTTACTAAAAAATAAAAACATCCCAAAATAATTTTGAGCATAACTTAATTTTTTTTATTTTACTAACTCTTTTCAAAAACAAAAATAAAACTCTTTTAAACACTTTAAAAAGTTGCAATGGGTTTTCCCCGAAAAGTGCTTCATTTTTTGGTTACTTGAAAGATCTTCTTTCATTAGCTACAACTGTTTTGCTAGAACTGGTCTATGGACTTTATACAGGCTGTTAGTAAATAAGTATGACAAACTTTAAGGGGTAATTTTTTGTGAAAAAATAATGACAGTTTGCTGTACACACATATGTCCGCAACTGCTTCGTTTCCGAGATATGGGATGTTCAAATTTTTCTTACACAGTGACGATTTATTTATTGCTCTAAAACAGCTTGAGGTATGTAAAGAAAATTTGGTAAGTTTTAAGAGGCAGTTATCGTGCATTTTTTGACATACAATTAAGTATTTTATATTCACTATTGGCGAGCTTACGGGTAATGGTCTGATTAAAAAAAGAATAGTACGCCACTGAGACATTTCAAATTAACAAATAATTTTTGAATTCTTTGTTCAATTTGTGATAAAAAATTTATCTTACCTTATTTATACAACGCTTCGTTTTGATGCAAAAAATAAAATATCTTAACGTTTACAAATTAATTATGTATTCGAAATAACTTTCTACACATTCACACATATATTTAGAAACTTCGTCGAATACTTTGTAAGCGTTAAGATGTTTTATTGTTTGCATGAAAACGAAGCATCGTATGAAAAAAATGAGATGACAGATTTGTTGTCAAAAATTGAACGAATAATTCAAAAATGATTTTTCATTTGAAATATCTTAGTGGCGTACTATTTTTCTTTAAAAAATTTCAGACTATTACTCAATGGTCTGAAATTACCCATTCAGTGCGCCAATGGTGCATATAAAATTCTGATTTGTACGTCAGAAAAATTGCAATAGCTACATTTTAAACCCAGTAAATTTCATTTGCATACCTTATCCAGTTTGAAAGCAATAAATAAATCGTAAGTTTGTAAAAACAATTTTTACACCCCGTATCTCGGAAATGAAGCATTCACGGATATATGTTTATAGAGCAAACTGTTATTATATTTTCATGTAGAATTAGCCTTTAAAGTTTGTCATACTTATTTACTTACACCCAGTATATACACCTTTTTTCACTTTTTTATAAGCTATATTTTGTGAGGAATATGTTTTTCGATAAAATACTTAATTTTTGAGTACTTGCGAAAAACTGTCTAAAAACCTGGTTTATTTGTTGAACGGTGCACATATTCACTCGCAAATAACTGGAAAGGACTTAGTGAAAAAAATGTGTAAAACAAAAGTTGCTTAGAATTAGTTAAAAGTTTATCTAGCTCCGGACTTATTTTGAACGTATGTTTTTCACCCCCGAGAAGGGGCGAAGTTCACCTCAGGACAAAAACACACATCTGCATAATATAACTTCTTCTTTGATGTGTTAGCTATGTCTATGCCAGATTTTATATCAATCCAAGGGGTTGTTTAAAATTAGGGAGTTTGGCAATATTTTACCGTGAGTGAATGGACTAAACTAATAAAATGGGATTTTAATTTTTCATGTGACAGGCCAGCGTGTTCATATGTAACAGAATGTAAGTTATATTTTATGTGCTTTCGAGATATTATAGGTAATTTTTTATTAGATACATGTGATTGATTGGGACAACCTAAATCATCAAAGTTGGACAAGTAAGTAAAGAGCTTTTTCCTAAAATTGGTAAATATTAGGTTGTTCAATAAGTTTTGCGGTTCTATAAGAAAAATATAATTTTATGACATGTAATATACTTTATTAATCAGTACAGTCTCTCTGAATATCAATACACTTGTTACACTTTATAAATCCCATCCTTGAAGGGAGAATCAGGAAGGGATGCAAAATACGCTTCCACAACTATTATATACTCATCATTTGTAGTCCAGAGAAATAAGATTTTTCTCGTGACACATCCCCCTCCAGGCCGAAACCAAATTTTTTGAGTAGTATGGACATCTATATTAATAACCTTTATATTTCCTGCAGCCGATTTTGATGATATACATAGTTATAAACAAATGAAGATCAAAAAACGGTAAACTGTCGCTTTTTTCGTCTAAAACCAAAAATTTAAGCATTTTAAATAAATTTGAGAGTAAGACACTCATAAATCTTCTAAAAAATTTCAATATGGCGTTCGCTGAATATGTGTATCCTTATTGGTTGCTTATAAAATTGCAAAATAAATCATAAATTTTAAGTTTTTATAAATATTCATAACTTATGTAAAGATTAACTGAGAACCTTCTATTATACGAATTGCTGAGACTTCTGGTACTTAAATTATATTTTAAATTTCAAAGCAATTGGTCAATAGTTTAAAAGTTATTTAATTTGTTTTTCCCAAATTCATTTTTTTTGCAACACGAAGTCAGAAAACTATGAGGCTACAGTAAGACTTCTGACAGTTTATGGAAGAAGAACATTTATAATATTGACTTAATTTAAAAAAAAATGACAAAAAATAATTTTAAACAGTGTAAAATTATTTTTCAAAAACACGTCGATTTTTTGCTTACTTAATAACAATTAGAATAACTTTTTAACCGTTACCCGTAGAAAAAATATTGTTTCATATTTGGAAAGACTGAAGTTTTATACACATTTAGAAAGAAAAACAATTGTCCTAGGACAATTAGGGACGAAGTTAGCCCCCCTTTTTTAATTCACATGTTTTTGCAAAATAATTTTGCAGTATTTAGAATTAATTTTTGTCATTTTTTTTAAATTAAATTAATAGTAGTATTAGTGTAACTTCATCATTTTCTGACTTAATGCGTTACAAAAAAAATTAATTTGGGGTAAATAAATTAAATACCTTTTAAACTATTTGACCAATTGCTTTGAAATTTAGGTAATGATTTAAGCACCAAAAGTTTCAGCATTGCGTTTAATAAGAACATTCTAAGTTAATTTTTACATAAGTTATGAATATTTATAAAAACTCAAAATTTATGATTTATTTTGCAATTTTATAAGCAACCAATAAGGATAGAAGTATTCAGCGAACACCATATTGAAGTTTTTTTATACGAGTTATGAGTTTCTCGCTCTCAAATTTGTTTAAAATACTTAACTTTTTGGTTATAGACGAAAGAAGCAAAAATTTACCGTTTTTGATCTTCATTTGTTTATAACTATGTATATCACCAAAATCGGCTGCAGGAAACATATAGGTTATTAATATAGATGTCCATACTACTCAAAAAATTTATTTTCGGCCTGGAGGGGTTGTGTCACCAACAGGATATTTTTTTTCCTTATTTCTCTGAACTATTGATGACAAACGCTTTCCAAGCATAATTTTCTTTGGTATTGAAACAAACGGAAGTCGCTAGGAAGTCGCTCTTGTTCTGATTTAGGATCATAGTGTATCGTAAAATCTACTTTATCCTTTCGAAAACGCCCTAAATGTTGCCGAGAAAGACGTATTCGAATGTGTTTGTGTTCCGTTGTCAGCAAATGCGGCACCCATTGTGACCACAGCTTTTTGAAACCCAATATTTCGGCCACAATGTTGTTTACACTACCCAATGAGATACCTAGGGATTCTACTAAACCACTTTCAGTTATACGAAAGTTATACACGGTATATACGTTTATATACGAGTTTCCAATACCATATCTTGTGTTTTTTCTACAATTTCTGGTGTTGTTCCTGTTTTTGGGCGTCCTTGACGTGGATCGTCTTCAAGGCTTTAACGACCACGTTTAAATTGAGGAACTCATCTTTCCACTGTAATAATTGGAGGTGAAGAGTCCTTATATGTACACTTTCAACATTCGTTCATAAATTTCCGTTGCTTTTAAACCTTCCAAAAATAAAAATTCAATCACTGCACGATACTTAATTATTTCCATTGTAAAAAACATCGTGACACATCGATACTAAATGGCTTCTAAAAAAATAATGAATTGACAGATTGAAATAAAACTTCACATACAGTTAAGACAACGAGTCTTTACCCGTGCGTTATCATTAAGAGCATACGGAATAAGTCGGAAATTTACTAAACGCAACAGCAAGTGACAGAAAGTGGGTATTACTCCGATCACGGGTTATAGTATAAAATTTGACGTTATCAAATAAATAGAATGTCAAATTTAAGTTTTGCTTTAAAATTTTGGTGCACAATTACAGCTACATTTGAAGTACCTTAATAGTCCAGAGAAATAAGATTTTTCTCGTGACACATCCCCCTCCAGGCCGAAACCAAATTTTTTGAGTAGTATGGACATCTATATTATTAACCTATATGTTTACTGCAGCCGGTTTTGATGATATACATAGTTATAAACAAATGAAGATTGAAAAACGGTAAATTATCGCTTTTTTCGTCTATTACTAAAAAGTTAAGCATTTTAAACAAATTTGAGAGTAAGAATCTCATAAATCATATAAAAAACTTCAATATGGCGTTCGCTGAATATGTCCATCCTTATTGGTTGCTTAGAAAATTGTAAAATAAATAATAAATTTTGAGTTTTTATAAATATTCATAACTTAGGTAAATATTAACTTAGAATCTTCTTATTACCCGGAAGCATATTTACAGATGCTTGCGTGTGTAGACACCAGGGTGTTGAAATCAGTTAGGGTTTGGAAAAACAGTACATTTACACATGCTAGCGCGTGTTGACACCACGGTGTTGAAATCAGTTAGGGTTTGGAAAAACAGTACGTTTACAGACGCTAGCGTGTGTTGACACTAGGGTGTTGAAATCAGTTAGGGTTTGGAAAAACAGTACAGTTACAAATACTAGCAGATTTGGACACCAGAGTGTTGAATCCAGCTAGCTTTTTTAGTAAAAAATATACATGCATAAATGCTAACGGCTATTGACTTTGATTTTATATACCTACTGCTGTGGAAAAATATTTAAGTGATTTAGGTATTAGTAAATAATTCAACGTTGTTGGGATATAAACAATAATGTAATAACACAAAAGAACAACATAAAAAATAATGTTGCTCTGAAGCTATTTGCTTGTGGAATTTGTATAATTAACTATTTAGATGGGAAATAAGCCACAATTAAATTGAAAAAAATAATTTTATTAACGTTTCGATGCCCAAATCGGGTGTCGTTGTCAAAATAAAAAATACTACTACAGGGTGTTTGGTAAAGAATGGGCCATAGCTTAACCTCAGGTTCCTGAGCTTAAAATAGGCCGATTTAAGCTAACTTATCTTAGTACAAAGTTTATAATAACCGAGATACAGGGTGTCAAAATTAAACTTTCTTTTATTTATTATTGAATATTTCCTGACAGGCATGAGACATCAAAACGAAATTTGGTATGTGGGGGTTTTTCGGGACGAGAAAACTAAATTCCCTACCAAAAGTTATGTGTTGCCCAGAGGGCGCCACATACGCCTTTCAGCACTCATTTAATACGTTAAATTTTTTTTATCCGTCACTCCGTATAATTTTGACATTAAAATTTGTATTCCCCTATTAGTTTTACTTAAAAAAGATATACCTCTTTCATCTCCCTAAACTCAACCGTTTACGAGATAAACGCATTTTAAATCTGCGGTGCAACATAATTTTTAGCATAATATCATTGTAGTTACATCAGAAAAATAACTTAAAACCATAAAATTATCCAAAAATGTATCGCAAATTTCTTCAAATGAAGTTTGCGATGCAATGCCATAAATTTGAGAACTGGCACAATTATTATGGTTTTAAGTTATTTTTTGGGTGTAACTACAATGATATTATGCTAAAAATGATGGTGTATCGCAGATTTAAAATGCGTTTATCTCGAAAACCGTTGAGTTTAGACAGATGAAAGAAGTATGGCTTTTTTAAATAAAACTAATAGGAGAATAAAAATTTTAATGTCAAAATTATACAGAGTGAGGGATAAAAAAAATTTAACGTAATAAATAAGTTCTGAAAGGCGTATGTGGCGCCCTCTGGGCAATATATAATTTTTGGTAGGGAATTCAGTTTTCTCGACCCAAAAAAACCCCACATACCAAATTTCATGTTGTTATCTCATACCTGTCAGGAAATATTCAATAATAAATAAAAAAAAGTTTAACTTTGACACCCTGTATCTCGGTTATTATAAACTTTGTACTAAGGTAAGTTAGCTTAAATCGGCCTATTTTAACCTCGGAAACCTGAGGTTAAGCTATGGCCCATTCTTTACCAAACACCCTGTATATTAAACAAAAATGTTGTTGCTTAGTAAAAAATTCTACTAATAATTTTTTTAATCTGACTCATTTATATTGGCAATTCATACATGTATTATACATTTTAAAGTATTTTTTACTAAAGAACAACATGTTTGTTTAATTTAGTAGTACGTATTTTGTATTTTGACAACGACACCCGATTTGGGCGTCGAACCGTTAATAAAATTATTATTTTTTTTAATTTAATTGTGGCTTATTTCCCATCTAAATAGTTAATTATAAAAATGCCACAAGCACAAAGCTTCAGAACAACATTATTTTTTATGTTGTTTTTTGTGTTAATATATTATTTTTTATATCCCAACAACGTTTAATTATTTATTAATACCTAAATCACTTAAATATTTTTCCACAACAGTAGGTATATAAAATCAAAGTCAATAGCCGTTAGCATCTATGCATGTATAACCACTAAAAAAGCTAGCTGGTTTAAACACTCTGGTGTCCAAATCTGTTAGTATTTGTAAATGTACTGTTTTTACAAACCCTAACTGATTTCAACACCCTAGTGTCAGCACACGCTAGCGTCTGTAAACGTACTCTTTTTCCAAACCCTAACTGGTTTCAACACCGTGGTGTCATCACGCGCTAGCATCTGTAAATGTACCGTTTCTCCAAACCCTAACTGATTTCAACACCCTGGTGTCTACACACGCAAGCATCTGTAAATATGCTACCCGCAATGCCGAGACTTCTTGTACTTAAATTATATTTTAAATTTCAAAGCAATTGGTCAAATAGTTTTAAAGTTATTTAATTTGTTTATCCCAAATTCATTTTTTTTTGCAACACAAAAGTCAGAAAGTTATGAGGTTACAATAATACTTCGGACAGTTTATGAAAGAAGAACATTTGTAATAAGTATTAACTTAATTAAAAATAAATAACAAAAAACATTTAAACAGTGTAAAGTTATTTTGCAAAAAAATGTCGATTTTTTGCTTACTTATAAACAATTAGAATAACTTTTTAACCGTTACCCGTAGAAAAGTTATTTTTTCATATTTAGAAAGACTGAATACACATTTAGAAAGAAAAACAACTGTCCTAGGACAATTAGGGACAAAGTTAGCCCCCCCATTTTTTAATTCACATGTTTTTGCAAAATTATTTTGCAATATTTATAATTATTTTTTGTCATTTTTTTTTAATTATATTAACACTGTAAATTTTCTTCTTTCATAAACTATCTAAAATATTACTGTAATTATCATTTTCTGACTTACAGTGTTGCAAAAAATATTAATTTTGGATAAACAAATTAAATAACTTTTAAACTATTTGACCAGTTGCTTTAAAATTTAGGGTATGATTTAAGCACCATAAGTCTCAGCATTCCATGTAATAAGAAGGTTCTAAGTTAATTTTTACATAAGTTACGAATATTTATAAAAACTCAAAATTTAAGATTTATTTTGCAATTTTCTAAGCAAGCAATAAGGATAGACATATTCGGTGAACGCCATATTGAAGTTTTTTATACGATTTATAAGCTTATTACTCTTAAATTTGTTTAAAGTTAATAAATAACTTTTTATTAAGTTCACGTCTTAAATCAATTATTTATCAAATACACTATATTATATCAATAATATTTAATCCATAACTCAAAATATTCCCGAAGCAATGTCAAATATTTAAAATTGTCACTGATTGTCAGTGTCTGACTGACAATAGAGAGATATCGAAACCCTATTTAACATCGTCTTTTAAGAGGATCGGTACGTATTTTCGGCTCCAATGCTATTCAAATGGGGATTCATTTTTTTCGAATCCTGAGAAAACTAATAAGTATTTTTGAAAAATTTAAACGCAGAATGAAATATTACGTTATTAGCGAGGGCCGAAAGTCCCTGAGAACTTCGATAATGTTTATTTTAATAAGTTACAGGGGTGAAAAACAAAGAAAAAATTTAGTGTGATTTTTAATTTCAAATATCTCATTCAAAATAAAATTTTTAGTTATTCTAAGGGACTTTCGGCCCTCGGTAATAATTTAGTCTTTCATTCTGCGTTTAAATTTTTTAAAAATATTTATTGGTTTTTTCAGGATTCGAAAAAAATGAACACAATGCCGTGGTAATATTTTCCAAATCTATCTCTGTCTTACAACGCACTCAGCCGAATATAATATTGTCAGCATATATTGTCAGTCAGACACTGACAATCAGTGACAATCACGACAATTTTAAATATTTGACATTGCATCGGGAATATTTTAAGTTATTGATTAAATATTATTGATATATATATATATATAGTGTATTTGATAAATAATTGATTTAATACGTGAACTTAATAAAAAGTTATTTATTGTGCATTATTTGTGGAAGATCCAAGCAGAGAATACATCAGGATAATAATATATTCTGTGATCCAAGTATTTTGTTGTTAAAGATGTTCAAAATTTTAAGCGTTCCATAACAATATATTATTAAAAAATCACTTTAACACTTTTCCTCTTTTCTCGATTGAGTATTAGTTTTTGTTGTACAAATAAATTATTACAATCACTGAATACATAGTTAGTGAAAAAATTATCACATTTTTTAACTGAATTAATAATTTGCAATTATAAAAATAACAGTTATCCAAAAACATTCAAAAGCCATCTCTTTAAATTAATGATGACATTTTCAAGTAGAATGACATTCTAGTAATGTTTACATATCCATACCAGTGTGAATTTTACTACACGTAATTTGCCGTGTAAAGGCAGATAAAGTAGGGATACACGTAAAATATTTGCGAATTATGTACCCATAGCCTTAATAAAAGATCCTTTATTTTGACATATACGCAAGCGCAGTATCACATCCTTTATTTTTGTCCTGTAATAAAATACCGCCGCCCGTATTTAAGGAAAAATAAAGGACAAAAATCTTTTAATAAAGGATCCTGTATTTTGACGTGACGTGTCAAAAATGTCACAAATTTGTCAAATTATGTGAAGAAACAAGAAAAGAAAGGCGTCTAACTTCACTTATATTTATGTTTTTATCACATCTTTAAATTAATATAGTTGAAGTTTCATTTATTAAAAAGAACTCCTAAATAAAGTGATAAAAGTTTATTCTCAGATATAGATTATTAATGTTTTGACACAAATAAATATAAAAAAGAATATTTAAGAACATTGAGCTATTACAAAAAGTTTGTAAACAAGAATTTAAATATAATTTTTGTAAATAATTTTAAAGTGTGTAATAATTAGGTACAATAATCAGACATAGAATTTCTTTACAACTCATTTAAACTCCAGACATTTTTGTATAAAAATAAATATTTTTATTACAGATATATAAGATGTACCTACCTAATTTCAATTAATTTGAATGCACAAGTGTCATACTTGAGACATTGTGGAAAAGTTTAGGATTTGTTAAAATTCTGCACTCAAAGGTAGAGTTCAATTTAACAGATATATAACATAAATGTTATTAAAATATAAACGGGTTCATACAATAAAACAAAAGTTTAAGTATTTATTTTTGAAATTTTTATCCTTTATGTATTAGAATCTATAATGTTTTGAACCAAAAGTATTACACTTTCATTTTCGTGCCATCAGCTTTTGTTTATAATATACTGTCAAAATAATTCATCCATCATAAAGCTAATTCCTCTATTATTTTTGTCCTTTAAAACACTTACTTTACTTTATCGTGTCTGGACATGTCATTCATAGCCCAGTTTTGGGCTATGTCGGTTCCATCTTTGTTGCCGAGCCACAAATCTTCGAGGGTACAAGGATAGTTTCTGCATGTAAGATGTTCCATATTCTGTATTTCTCCATAGTCACAGTTCACATCATCTTGGTCTATTCTCCCCCATTTTAGAATGTTTGATTTTACTGGAGCAACCCCTGTTCTTATCCTATTTATAGCTTTCCGTGTTTTAAAGTCTAGGTCTAGAGATTGGCTGGTCCATTGAACCTAGGGAAGAGGAAAATACTCATCCTGCACTGTTCCAAGGAAGCTTTTCCTGGATTTTAGTCGCTTTTGTGGCATTCAAGCTTTGTATATAGCATTCGACTCATTCACAATCTGTTTAATTTTCTATATGTGCTCTGCAACGCATCTGTGTATCAACGGTTCTACAAAACCCGTTAAAACAATTTGTTTGTTCATACATTTTTGCTATTGTGGAAGTACTTTTAACGGAAAGCGATATAGCATATTTTAAAGGATACGTAAAATCAAACACCAATATGTATTTTTAAATTTATTAAAAAACTGCTAATAATAAAATACTTAAAATCAGACACCAATATTAAACTATATATACTATACCTATTTACTTATAACTTTATTAGCAAACTGCAGTCCAATAAAAATAAAATTATCAACATTAACCATTTAAACTTGCCTTAAATTGCGAATAATTTTAACACAAACAAACACACACAAAATTTAGTTGCACTAGATTTGCTCCTGTTTGAAAATGTACTGCCAAAGCTTGTTCGATTAAATCGCAGCACCTTCAGATTTGTTAGTACAAATTGCAATGTGTTCTCTATTAACAACTGCAACATTATGTAAAAGTGAACAAGCTCATATTATTCTTTAAAAATATAACTTGCATCTTATTTCACATATTAATATTGGAAATCTTCTCTTCAAAATACCAAATGTTCTTCCAATAACAATTCTTGAAGCAATTTGTGATTAATTATACAGCACTTTAACTGCTACCTAACAGATACATTGTCCATAAATTCTCCATTTCGTTACCCATAATATGCAAAAGTATTTAACAACTCCTAACATAGTATTTCTGATTTCACTTCCATGTTGTACAATGAGTATTATGGGTTATGTTGTTCTTTAAATGACAAAATAATTAAATTCAACGTTTTACTCTTTTCAATGATCTTTTTCTTAATTGTCTGTGTTCTTACTCTTATTTTAATTTTTATCTCTATAATAAGATCTTATTATTAAGAGCTAACAAATAGAATTTTATAGGTTATTTTTATATTTACAAAAATATTTAATGTCATTTGTCAAAATAAAAGATTCTTAAAACTGCTTTTCGATAACTCTCATTACACATGTCCTGTATTTGTCCTTTAATAAAAGATCCTGTAATAAAGGAACTTTTAACTTAGAGTTTCGATATCTCTCTAATATATGCTGACAATATTATATTCGGCTGATACTCTGGGCTAATTAGCAAAATAAAAGGAAAAGTTATTTACCAGCAATTTTATTGCTGGAATCGAATCTTATTATGATATGTATTAATAATATAGGTATGCAAAGTCCGCAGATAGTGTGCTACTTTTTTTATAAACAAAATGGCGCCCGAAAATTGTGTTTTTTTCAATTTTTGCTCTATAACTCCAAAGATTTTAACTTTAGACCAAAAACACCCAAATAAAAATTCACCGCAATTAAATTCTGCATAGAGACTTGTTTTTCCCGATTCACATCGACGAAAACTTTCCCCGGAAAAAGCGGGTTTTTCCAACAAAATCTTTAATTTTCAACTAAAATTTTAGATAAGTAATTGTTAATCAATAATTAAAGAACTTGGTAATGTAAAAGCCCTTTTCGTATAGATTTTAATTCCAGAAACCGATGGAAATTGAATGAACAGTTTAGCAACAATTGAATTGTTAATTAAAAATTGACGGTCGCTATAATAACGACAATAATTATGATGCATAAGAATAATTATGATTTTTTCATAAAGACACTAAACCTATCTAATGTACTTTACAGAATTGAAATTGGACTATTTAAGCGGCATCAGAAATATTTTAAAATTATAAACAATTTTTTGGCTTATAAACAAATAGAATATCTCGGGAAATATGAAACTAAATTAAATTGTGAAAACGGTATTCGAAAGACAGCGACAGGACGCTTCTTTTAAAAGAAAAAACGTTTAATTACGACGAGTGGTTCCTGAGATATAACCGGTGAAAGTTGGCTGGAATTTACGACAAAGATATAAAAAATATAACCATAATTTTCAAACCATCACCTTTTTATTTTTGTCCTGTTTCTCCACACCAATTTTCATATCTTTAAAATACTCATAACATATATTATTATAATAAAAACTATCGATAATACGTGTGAAAATTGCCAAAAATAGCAAAATTTCAATAAAAAATTAGGTTGGAGAAAATGTAATCTCCAAAGTTCAAAATCGGTTTACGTTAAAAAAATGCATTTTCTTGGCTTTCCATGGAGCAATTTTGTATATTCTTTTTTTGTTCCCTAATAACTCGAGTCGAGCCATCGAACTAATGCATTATTAAATGTCAAACTTGCTTTTATTTTGTTATAATAGATTAATTTATTTATAAGAACAGAAAACTACATATTTTTTCCAGTTGTAGGCTTTTTTTAGATAAACTTACTACAAGTGTACCTTTTAAAGTTAAAAACATAAATTTTCTCATTTGAAAGCTGTATAATTATTTAAACAATTTTTATTTAAACAAATTAAAATTTTGTGTTATAATAAATAAATTTATTTATTATAACAAAACAAAAGCAAGTCTGACATTTAATAATGCGTTAGTTCGATGGCTCTACTCGAGTTACAGGAACAAAAAAGGAATGAAGGAAATTGCTCCATGGGAAGCCGAGAAAATGCATTTTTTTAACGTATACCGATTTTGAACTTTGAGGGTTACATTTTCTCCAACCTAATTTTTGATTGGAATTTTGCTATTTTTGGCAATTTTCACACGTATTATCGATAGTTTTTATTATAATAAAATATGTTATGAGTACTTTAAGGATATTAAAGTTGGTGCGGAGAAAGAGGACAAAAACAAAAAGGTAATGGTTTAAAAATTATGATCCTATTTTATATCTTTGCCGTAAATTCCGGTCAACTTTGACCGGTTGTATCTCACGAACTACTCATCATAATTAAACGTTTTTTTCTTTAAAAGAAGTGTCCTGCCACTGTTTTTCAAATACCGTTTTTATAATTTAATTTAGTTTAACATTTCCCGAGATATTCTATTTGTTTATAAGCCAAAAAATTGTTTATAATTTTAAAATATTCCTGAGGCCGCTTAAATAGTCCAATTTCAATCCTGTAAAGTACATTAGATAGGCATAGTTCCTTTATATAAAAAAATCATAGTTATTCTTATGCTTCGTAATTATTGTTTTTATGGAAGTCACCATAAAAGTAGATTTAATAAACGTCAATAAAGTAGCAATAAAAATAAAGTTTAAGTCATATACTGTCACATTTATATCTATGTATGTTCCCCCAGGAACCAAGTTATTGTTACAACAATGGAACAATTTCATAACATCTATAGAAAGACCATTTATAATAGGAGGTGACCTTAATGCTCACCACATTGCCTGGGGCCTAGACAACCAAACAGATATGAAAGGTAAAATCTTGATGGACTGTATAGACGATAATAATTTAATATTCAAAAATGATGGCTCTCCTACTTTCTTTAGGAACTTCTCGAAATCGGCAATAGACCTGACCATTTGTACTCCTGACTTAAACCACCTGATCACTTGGAAAACACTTCAAGACCTATTTGGTTCAGACCATACACCTATAAGAGTAGAGTTAGAGGATCAACCAACTCATACATATAATCCATATTCACAAAAGTGGAATTTAAAGAATGCCGACTGGAAATTATATGAACAGTATTCGGAAGATGTATTCTCTCAATTTAAAGATATAAATTCTTATGAACAAATTTTGCACAATATAAATACAACTGCATCCTACTGCATCCCCAAATTTAAAATAAAAAAACCGACTTACAGAGGAAAATACTGGTGGGATTTAGAATGTGAAGAAGCAGTCAGAAGAAGACAGGAAAGTTTTTGTATATTCAAAGAAAATCCAAACCATGAAAACCTACTTAAGTATAAAAAAGATGATGCACATGTCAAGAAGATCACTAAACAAACTAAAAGAAATAGCTGGAGAGATTATGTCGGATCCCTCAATAGGTCAGTCCCTATTAAAGATGTATGGTCAAAAGTTAACCGAATAAAAAATAGAAAAACAAAGAACAAAGTCCCTGTTATTCTGTCGGAAGCTTCGTGGATAGAAGAGTTCCATCAAAATATCACACCGCCGTCTGCAGAATTAGTAATTCCTGATTTACAACTAAATGCTCTGTACGACTATCCAGAACCAATCCGTTTCCTAGTCAAACCATTTTCTGCCACTGAACTAAACTTTGCGTTGAAGAAAAACTCAAATTCAGCACCAGGTGCCGATAATATCCATTACTCGATGCTATCAAATCTTTCAAGAATTGGTAAGGCTGCACTACTAAATATATATAATGAAATTTGGATGCGCCGCATAAAGATTCATGACGATTGGCACGTTTACACTATTATCCCGGTTTTAAAACCAGGAAAATCATCAAAGAATTGGGATTCTTACCGTCCAATCGGTCTGGCTTCCTGTATACTAAAAACATATGAGAGACTTATTAAAAACCGTCTGGAATTTTGGCTAGAAAAGAACGACCTATTACCAAGAAGTCAGTTTGGTTTTAGAAAAGGTAAATCCACACAAGATAGCCTCTGCCACTTTTTAATAGACATTTATAGTTCCTTTACTTATAAGAAAGCAGTTAGTGCTTTGTTCTTAGATATAAAAGGGGCTTACGACAACGTTAATCTTCACATACTATACGCGAAAATGTTGGAAATAGGAATACCCGAGATAGTAACATGGAACATCATTAACTTATACATTAATCGAGCAGTTCACGTTAGATTAAATGGAGATCAATCTAACTCCCGATACACATCTTTGGGACTACCTCAGGGTAGCATCCTAAGTCCTATATTATATATACTGTATACTGCTGACTTAGAAACTAAACTTCCTCAACACATAAAAATCCTACAGTACGCTGATGATGTTGCGATATATGCAGAAAATAAGTCAATAGATAGATGTAATAACTACCTTAAATCGACATTGAATATTATAAAAAAATGGGCTACCGATAATAACTTAACAATATCAGAGAGTAAATCAACCATTGTTACCTTTACTAAAAAACGATATGTTCCTCAAAGCCATCTACAATTTGATAATACTAGTATTCCTTATAAAATTTCAATAAAATTTCTTGGCGTATTTTTAGACTCCAAATTAAATTGGAAAGAACACACAAATTACATATTACGAAGAATGGAAAATGCAATGAATATCATGAAGACTGTAAGTGTCAGTAACTGGGGAGCTGATCCAAACGTATCAATATTACTATACAGAAATTTGATAAGATCAATCTTAGACTATGGATCTATTTTTTATGGCTCAGCATCAAACTCTGTACTCCAAAAAATCGAGAGGATCAAAAATAAGGCACTTAGGTTATGCACTGGTTATCTTCGTAGCACACCTATATTGGTCATGGAATGTGAGCTTAATGAACCTCCACTTTCATTACGCAGGGAATACCTAAGTGAGAAATTTATAGTTAAAACAGCGGTAAACGATAAACTGCTATTAAATAAAATTGTTCATTTAACCACCTCATACCTAACTCATTATTACTGGGAAAAAAAGAAACTGCTTTTAGTTGTGGAAAGCTTCCTCAACGTTTCTAATTCCATTGGCGACATACACCAAATTGAACAAAGCTCGTCTCGAAAGCTAAATTATGAAGATTATTTATCTCCAGTTAACTGTCATTTAAGTAATATTCGTGCGACAGACTTCCTTACTAAAATAGACCACCTTCAGTGTGTACAAAAAAACTGGGGGAGTTATCAGAAATTATATACGGATGGTTCAAAAATGGAAGGAAAAGTTGGATATGCTATATATTACCCACAAAAAAGTATAAAAATAAACAACAGATTACCTGATAAAATGACAATTTTCACAGCTGAACTCATTGCAATCAAAGAAGCATACAAAATATGTATTAATCAAAAAGAACTCAATTATGTTATATTTACAGACTGCCAAAGCATTGTAAAGACATTGAAATATAATGTACATAATTTTGCAGAAAATTATATCATCAGTGACATCATAGCAATGAACAGTGAAGCTTTGAAATCGGGCAAAAATATAATATTGTGTTGGATAAAAGCACACATTGGTATAAAAAACAACGAAATAGTAGATGATCTGGCTAAAAAAGCAACAACGAAGGAATCCACTCTGCATACTTATCAACTTCCTATGGGAGACATAATTTCTATTATGAGATCTATCAAACGGACGAAATGGCAGGAACAATACAATAATTCAGACAAAGGAAATTATTACAAAAAAATCCAGCCTACACTTCCCATCAAGACATGGTTTAATCAAGTTTCCAACAAAGGCTTTATCAAAACTATTTGTCGAATAAGAAGTAATCACTGTCTGACTCCAGTCTACAAAAGAGAAATAGGACTTGTAGATAATGATGAATGTTTATGTGGAGAGCTAGCTGATCTACAACATATGCTATTAGAATGTCCTTTACATTTTATTGAAATATCAAACTTTTTTGCCAATCTAGTTCAAGTTAATGTACAATTTCCTTTTAATCTTATATACCTTTTACAATCAAACAATCTAGATGTTTATAAAATTTTGTACAACCATGTTAATTGTTTAAAATTAAAGCTCTGAGAAAAAAAGAAAAAAAAAATAAAAAAAAAAAAATAATTAAATAAAATAAAAAGATACTAAGATCTAAACCTCCGCGAGGTTGAATCGGGTTTAGGTCTTAGCGCGATAAAAAAATATACAAAAAAAAAATAAAAACTAAAAAAAAAAAAATAAAAAATGTAATAAAAAAAATGTTAAAAAATATAATAAAAAAAATAATAAAAAAAACAGAGTAAAAAAAACAGTAGTACTAATAGTTTTAAATTTAGATACTAAGCATATATTTTGTAAAAGAGAGAATTCAAAACACATTGACTGGCCAGTTGGTTGCTTAAACCAGTGCCAATAAAACATAAACACACACACACAATTATTGTTTTTATTATAGCAACCCTAAATTTTTAATTAACAATTTAATTGTTGCTAAACTGTTTATTCAATTTCCATCGGCTTCTGGAATTATAATCTATACAAAAAGGGCTTTTACATTACCAAGTTATTTAATTATTGATTAACAATTACTTATCTAAAAGTTTAGTTGAAAATTAAAGATTTGGTTGGAAAAACCCGCTTTTCTCGGGAAAAGTTTTCGTCGAAGTAAATCGAAAATATCACATCTCTATGCAAAATTTAATTGCGGTGAATTTTTATTTGAGTGTTTTTGGTGTAAAGTTAAAATCTTTGGAGTTATAGAGCAAAAATTGAAAAAAACACGATTTTCGGGCGCCATTTTGTTTATAAAAAAAGTAGCACACTATCTGCGGACTTTGCATACCTATAATAGTAATATATACAATCATAAGACTCGATTCCAGCAATAAAATTGCTGGTAAAAGCTTTTCCCAAAAATGGCCTATTCTCCGATAATCAGCCCAGACTATGAGTGCGTTGTAAGTCAAAGATAGATTTGGAAAATATTACCACGGCATTGTATTCATTTTTTTCGAATCCTGAAAAAACCAATAAATATTTTTGAAAAATTTAAACGCAGAATGAAAGACTAAATTATTACCGAGGGCCGAAAGTCCCTTAGAATAAATAAAAAGTTTATTTTGAATGAGATATTTGAAATGAAAAATCACACTAAATTTTCTCTTAGTTTCTTCACCCCTGTAACTTATTAAAATAAACATTATAGAAGTTCTCAGGGATTTTCTGCCCTCACCAATACCGTAGTCTTTCATTCTGCGTTTAAATTTTTCAAAAATACTTATTAGTTTTCTCAGGATTCGAAAAAAATTAATCCCCGTTTGAATAGCATTGCAGCCGAAAATACGTACCGATCCTCTTCATGGAAATGTGTACTTAAATAAACAAGGGATTATTCCATAAAACAGGTAGATCCTTTGATGATAGAATTTCACACCTTGAAGAATATCACACCGCTGAGCTGAATAATAATGACTCCTTTATATATAGTTCTACTGAGTGGGGTGCCACTGTCCAAGTTGTGAAATTATATAAACAAAGGTTTAATTTTATAAAACAGGTAGAGCAAAAGAAACTTGGTCTATAATAAACGAACTTCGAAATAAAACTCACAGAGCTCAATCATTTTCCCTTCCAAATCCTGAAAGTCTAAACGACTACTTCGTTAATGTGAGTAAAAATATAACATCAACTATTTTGCCGCAACAAGATCCCATTTCCTATCTCCCTAACTCAAGCAAGGTCTCGAATTCATTCTTTTTAAGACCAGTCGATAACTCTGAACTGATCCAAACAATCAATTGTATCAAAAGCAAATCATCTTGTAGTACTGATGGACTATCCATAAAAATTTTCTCTAATCTCACAGAAAATGTGTTGGAAATCCTCGTCTCTCTAATTAATGATTCCTTCAAAAAAGGTAAATTTCCAGAGTACCTAAAGACAGCTATTATTATTCCTCTTTATAAGGGTGGTGAAAAATCTGATGCCTGCAACTATAGACCTATTGCCTTACTACCGGTACTCTCCAAAATTATTGAGAGACTCATTAAAACTCGACTTATGTCCTGAATCGTTGATAACAACATTTTATCACAAAATCAGTTCGGTTTTTAAACAAATAATTATACCACTGATGCCATGTTTTCTGTACTACATGAGGTTTACCAAGTACTAAACAATAATATTTATACTGCCACCGTTTTCTGCGACTATGCCAAAGCTTTTGATTGTGTAAATCACGACATCTGGATTACAAAACTAAATTTCTATGGAATTCGAGGTATTTCTTTAAATTGGTTCCAATCCTTCTTGAATAATAAGAAACAACTAGTTAGAGCAAATGATACTGACTCTAGTCTCAAAAACAATGTATGTGGAGTACCACAAGGTTCAGTATTGGGTCCTTCTCTGTTCCTTATCTTTATAAATGTCATCACTAATTTAAAATTCGCTGGGAAAATTTTTCTTTTTGCTGATGATACCACACTTGGAGCAACTCAACTAATGCATCTCTTCATGAAACTATAAGTTCGGATCTACTGGCGATAAAGACCTGGTCTGACTTTAATTTACTCTCTTTTAACGTAACTTAAACAGCAGCATTATCCTATAAAGGAGCTCTTCAACCTTTGCCTCTTAATAACAGCCAGATCAGTACCGTTGATTCTGTTAAATTTCTTGGTATTTTTTTAGACAGCAACCTCAAATGATCCCTTCATATCGATTCGTTAAGTAAGGAACTCGCCTCAGCTTGCTATGCAATAATATCTGTCTCAAGGGAACTCAATTTAGCATCTTCTAAAATAACATATTTTTCATTGTTCGAGTCTCATCTTCGAAATGGTCTTCTTTTTGGGGTTCTAGTACATCTGCTCAATTTGATGTTATTTTTAAATTGCAAAAAAGAGCAATAATATATTTATTTGGCTTCAGAAGATCTACACATTGCAGAAGTTACTTCAAAGATCACGAAATTTTATCACTTTCATCTTTATATATTCTAGAAACGGTTTGTTTAATTCGTAAACACCTTCATGTCTTTCAAGCAAGGTCCAATCATCTTTACTCCACAGAAATTCAATCTTTGACATTTATTTACCGATTCCATCCACTGAGTTAGTAAAGAAATCTATACATATTATATTCCGCAAAGAAACTGTACAACCATCTCCCGTTACAACTTAAATCTGCAACATATTTCCCAAAGTTCCGTAAAATGACAAAAGCCGATCTATCTAAAAGTCCATACCATTCAATAGAAGAATTTCTTAATGAATAACTAAGAAAATAGGGTTTCATACGCAGTAGCGTTTCCTTATGTATTTTATTTTATTTGTTGTAAGTATCTTCAATTTTCCAATAAATTGTTTTTGTCTTGGCTTTAATATCTTATATTATACTGTACATATATGGAAAATGTATCTAAGTTTAGTAAATTGTAGTTATTTGTTATTGATATTATATTTTCTTTTGACTGTATGTAAGCCTTGTCCATAAAATTGTAAAAATTTTCAGTGACAATAAAGCATATTTGTATTCTATTTCTATCAATTCTTTATGGAATAAAAGGCAGGTTTCGAGCATCTAGTTTATTAAATCTGGCCCACGTATACTTTCGCTAACTTAGCATCATCAGGGGCATCTGAAATTAGCTAAAAAACGCCATTGTAGCAAAAGAAGCAGGTAGAAAAAACATTGACAAAAAATCGAAGTTGAAGTTAAACAAAAAATTACAATAGCGTAGACTTACTTCGTCAAATTCGGAAGATATCCCAGCAAAGTGCAACATTGGCAAGAAATTTTAAAAATTTGAAACTATTTACATATAACATACACTGGACAAAGGACAAACATATATATATATATATATATATATATATATATATATATATATATATATATATATATATATATATAATCTAAACCTTTCTACCTAACGGTGTAAGGTGTTTACAAATACATTTCATACATCTACATCATATATAAATCGTCTCCAATCTTGCTTATTCTTGGCCCTTCGTTTCGCTTCAGTCCACGTTGTATTTTTCGTCCTCAGAATTTCTACCACTTCATCGTTCCAGGTTTTCTTTGGTCTCCCTCTTCCTCTCTTGTTTTGTACTTTTGCCTCCCATATGCGTTTTACCTGTCTATCATCGTTCATTCTACACAAATGTCCAAACCATTTAAGCTTGTTCCTATCTAATATTTGTGTTATTGGTTCGACTTGTAGTTCTTCTCGCACACTGCTGTTTCTTATTCTATCACGTCTTGTAATTCCTTTTACTTTTCTTAGGTACTTCATGTCCATGGAGTTTATTCTGCTTTTCGATGATTGTGTTAGCACCCAGCTCTCACTACCATAGGTAAGGATTGGCCTGAAGATTGTTTTATATACCATCATCTTTGTCCTGCTGCTTACTTCTCTCTTTCCAATGAATGTTCTGTTTAAGCTGTGGTACATTCTGGACGCCATGGTTATCCTTTCGTTGACTTCTTCTTCTGATCTTCCTCCATTCTCTATTTTCACACCCAAGTATTTATATGTTGTTATTTGTTCTAGTTTCTTGTTATTTATCTCTATATTTACTTGTTTATCTTCATTCCCCATGACCATTATCTTTGTTTTCTCCATGTTTATTTTCATATTTCTCTCTTCCAGCTCCTCTTTCCACATTATTAGGTTCCTTTTGAGGTCATCTTCGCTGTGTGCTAGTAACATCAGGTCGTCTGCAAATGCACATACTGAAATTCCTATAGGTTCTAGTCTGTCGTAACCAATGTGTAATTTGCGTGTCTTTGCTTCCATTATTTTTATGATGTCATCCATGAGTACGATGAATAGTGTGGGGCTCAGTACTCCTCCCTGCTTCAGTCCATCATTTATCTCAAAAGTTTCAGAATGGGTATTATCTTTCCTGATGTAGCATTTGTTACGTTTATATAAGCTTTGTATAGCCTGCCTCAGTTTGAGATCAATATTTCTTCGTTCGAGACTTTCCCATACTTTGTATTGTGAAACTTTATCGAATGCTTTTTCTAAATCTATAAATGCTGCATATACTTCAGTTTTAGTAGTTCTCGTTTTTTCTGTTACTTGTTTGATCGTAAAGATGTGGTCTTGGGTACTCCGGCCTTTCCTGAACCCACTTTGTGGTTCTGCTAGGTTGTGTTAAACTATTGAACTAAGTTTTTTGTTTAAAATATATTCGTACGATTTTGACACCACACTTAACAACGTAATACCTCTGTAGTTGCCGCAATTTCTTGTGTCCCCTTTCTTAAAAATGGGCAATATAATTCCTGTTTTCCAATCTTCTGGTACAGTACCCAAGTGCCATGCTTTGTTGAGAATTTCTGTTAACATCTCTACCCCTGACACCCCTAGATTTTTCAGCATTTCTGGTGTGATCTTATCATGGCCTGCTGATTTTCCTACTTTTAGATGCGAGATGGCTTCCAGTACTTCATTCTTATCGATATTTTCGTCTTCGTCGTCGTGTTCTACGTTGGGGGTGGTCGTTTGTTCATGTGACTCATTACTGGTGGTTGTTCCATTTAGTAGATCTTGGAAATGCTCCTTCCATCTTTCCATAATTTCGTCTTCATCTGTCAGTAGTACATTATCTTTTGATTTGATCTGTCTTATGTTTGGTTGTTTGTCCTTTCGTAGGTTCTTCAAAACTCTGTAGAGTAACTTCTGGTTTCCTTGGCTATTTACTTCTAATTTTGTTCCAAATTCTTCCCAGGATCTCTGTTTGGCTCGGGTTACTAGTTCTTTGACATTAGTACGTTGTTCTTTATATAGCGTGTAATTATTATCTGTTCTGTCTCCGAGGTATTGTTTCCATAAACTTTTCTTTCTTTTCACTTGATCTTTAATTTCTTCGTTCCACCACCTTGTCTGTTTTATATTTTTATTTACTACTATTGTACCACATGTTTCTTTTGCTGCCTTTAGGATGGTATCCTTAAATTCTAGCCAGAGTTCTTCTAGATTCAGACTTCGCCATATTTGTCTTCTGTTTTCGATGTGTGTTTCTGTAGTGTTTTTATATTGTTCAGCAATCTTTTTGTCTTGTAACTTATAGGATCTGATTGATTCGTTCCTATTCTTGTTCTGGCTTGTCATTTTTGTTATTTCTTGATGGTTATTATCCTCAATTTTCCACTTAGCTACTAATAAGTAGTGGTCACTGTAGATTTCTGCGCCTCTATTAATTTTCACGTCAGTTATTTCTTTTCGATTTTGTCTGTTGATTAGTACATAATCTATTATTGATCTTTCATTTCTGCTTCTAACTTCTCTGGTATATTTGTGTATATCTTTGTGCATGTAAAACGTATTCGTTACTATCAAGTTGTTCTCCATGCAAAAATTGATCAACCTATTTCCATTATTGTTTCTGGTCTCCTCTCCATGCATTCCAATTACATCTATTGTGTAATTTCCTTTTCCTACTCTACTATTAAAATCTCCCATGATGATTAGTCTGCCATTTACGTTTTCCACTATATCTGTCAGCTCCTCCCAGAAGTCATCTTTTTTACTTGCAACTTCATCTTCACCTGGTCCATATACAATTATTATTGTTGTGTTACTAGTTTGATCTATATTCATTTCAATTTTTAATATTTTCTCAGATATAAATTCCCATCTTGTCATGTGCCTTTATATGTTCTTTTGCTATAATGCAACCAACCCCTGCGGCCGCTCGTAGCTCTGGTTTTACTCCACTGTATAACAGTAAATGTCCCCCTTCTTGTTCTATGGTTCCCTGTCCTTTCTTTTTTAATTCTGTTACTGCTAGGATGTCTAGTTTGTAACTTTCAAATTCCTGTATGAGTTCTCGTTCTTTATCGTTGATACTTCTGATGTTCCACGTTGCTATTTTCAGTATTTTCATTTTTGTGTTGCTCGTTGTTGTGTCTGTTAAGATCATATCCTTATTCGTTTCCTTTTTCGTTGCCATTTGTCGGTCCATTTCTTCGTCTATTGTCATCAGTTTTTTGACCTAAATTTTTGTTTTTCCGTAGATGAGTGTTTTTCTAATCTATTTTCATTTTCAATCCAATAGAATTGTATGTTATCTACCCATAATTTTTTATATCCAATTCTCACTCTTTTTCCTTTCTCTCTTTCCTCTGATGCCCTCCTTTTTATTATAGATTGCGTTTCTAGTTCTTTTTTAGTGAGGTCGTGGTCAATATATATTCTCTTATGTGGATGGTTCTTCAGTTTCTTTTTTGCTTCCATTACTCTCAGTTTGTCTCCGAATGATTCTAATTCTATGATGCATTTGTTTTTCCCTATGCTATATACTTCTTTCAGGTCCACTTGCAGTTCTAGCAAATCTGTCATGATACTTTTGGCTTGTTCCTTTAGACATTTATTACCGACGTTGTCTGTCTCTATACCAGTAATGACAATGTTTTTTCTCTTTTTGTCTCTTTCGTTCTTTTCTACTTTTGTTGCGAGCAGTTCTATGTCTTTTTTTATTCTGAAATTTTCTTCAGTTAAAACTCTGTTCATATCAATTAGTTCTGTTATCTGTTTAGAATTTTCCTGCTTTATTTCCCGAATTTCGGTTATGAGGTTTTCCAACATTTTCATCATTTTATTCAGTTTTTGTTCGCTGTCGTCTCCCATATTTAATTGTACACGATGTTTTATTCAATAATTTACTATTGCTGAATTGTGTGTTGCCTATGCTATCGGCGTATTTCACTCTTGCTGTATGTAACAAACATACCAAAATTAATTAAATAAAAATTATGCTACATCTTAGCAAGTCAAAATGAAAGAACAATGAATGACGCTAATGACAGTTCTTTATTATGGCGGTAGTCTTCAAGTAAGTGACAAATGACAACTGATGTGACTTTGACAAATAATGTGTACAGTCACTACATGGTAGACTGCATAATATTACAATAATTTAGTGTAAATTGAACACTGAACCCAAGTACAACGAAACAGTAGAACAACGTAAGCCAGAGAATAAAATTAGGTGTGATAAAAAATATGAATTTGATGATGGTTGGATTATGTAATGAAGTTTTCAAATTCAAACTTGTCAAAAAAAAATTAGTTGTTAATTGGTGACAAATGTAGTTGACATAGAATGGATGTGAGAACTGGATACAAGACAAGTTATATGGTTGTTTGTAGCAAATGTATTAAATAAAGAAGAAAAAAATTAAACTACGGATTTGAGTTGAATATTTGATAATACTTAAAAAGTAAAATTAGAAATTACTGAAATATGAAATATTGCTGTACCACTGCTAAGTCAAACCTGAACTCAATGAGCAAAACAAATTAAAGTGTCAGGCGTTATCTGAGGTCAAAATGACAAACAGCGAGGGCTATGAAAATAATATGTTGGGTGGGTTTGAAGCAGTGGTACAACAATATTTCATATTTCAGTAATTTCTAATTTTAATTTTTAAGTATTATTTAACTCAAATCCGTAGTTTAATTTTCTTCTTCTTTATATAGGTAATACATTTGCTACAACCAACCATATAACTTGTCTTCTATCCTGTTCTCACATCCATTCCATGACAACTACATTTGTCAGCAATTAACAAATAAATTTATTTATTTTTTTTGACAGGTTTGAATTAGTGAACTAGATTATACAATCCAACTATCATCAAATTTATATATTTTTTTTAATCACACCTAATTTCATTCTCTGGCTTACGTTCTGCTGTTTCGTTGTACTTGGGTTCAGTATTCAATTTACACTAAATTATTGTAATATACAGTCCACCATGTAGTGACTGTACACAATATTTGTCAAAGTCACATCAGTTGTCATTTGTCACTTACTTGAAGACTAACGCCATAATAAGGAACTGTCATTAGTGTCATTCATTGTTCTTTCATTTTGACTTGCTAAGATGTAGCATAATTTTTATTTAATTAATTTTGATCTGTTTGTCCTTTGTCCAGTGTATGTTATAATATGTATTAATTAAATTAAAATTTTTAAAATTTCTTGCCAATGTTGCACTTTGCTGGTATATCTTCCTAATTTGACGAAGTAAGTCTACTCTATTGTATTTTTTTTGTTTAAACTTTGTTTAACTTTAACTTCGATTTTTTGTCAAAGTTTTTTCCACCTACTTCTTTTGCTACAATGGCGTTTTTTTGCTTATTTCAGATTTTCTGGTTTT
This sequence comes from Diabrotica virgifera virgifera, assembly GCF_917563875.1. Lineage (NCBI taxonomy): Eukaryota > Metazoa > Arthropoda > Insecta > Coleoptera > Chrysomelidae > Diabrotica > Diabrotica virgifera. The sequence continues at coordinate 148,189,873 of NC_065450.1, forward strand.
CAATACTAGGTGCCTAGAAGAAAACATTAATCTTAATTTGCGAATCAAATCTCCACATGAGATAGATACAGCAGCTCAATATTTCACCAACCTTGTGCAAGAAGCGGCATGGCAATCTACACCCCGAACTGAACGCAGACCGACACATCCAACAAATGTTCCCCTACACATTCGGCAACTTATTGCTGAAAAACGTCGTGCGAGAAGAAACTGGCAAAGATCTAGAAACAACATAGTCAACATATATACAATATACTACGTAGACAACTTGGAGTAGCCATCAAAGCTGCAAACAACGAAACCTTCGAACATTACATTACAAACCTTACAGCAAATGATCAGACGCTATGGAAGGCGACTAAGAAACTCAAAAAACCATACACAACTATTCCTCTCCTCCATAAACCAAATGGTGAATGGGCTCGTTCCAACAAAGAAAAAGCGGACGTTTTTGCTGAACATCTTACGAGTGTATTTCAAACCGAGCTACCAGACCCTGATGAAGAAGTGGAGGAACTAATTAGCGCAGCATGTCAAATGTCCCTTCCAATCAAAAGTTTTACTCCTATAGAAGTCAAGAAAGAAATAACCAAACTCAACTCACGAAAGGCTCCAAGTTATGACTTAATCTCGGCACAAGTACTAAAACAACTTCCTCGTAAGGACATTATTATGCTAACAGTATTATTTAATCGCATGCTAAGTTTATCATACTTTCCAAAAATATGGAAATTTGCAGAAACCATAATGATCCTTAAGCCAGGCAAAGCGCCCAATGAAGTAACATCTTATCGACCCATCAGCCTACTCCCAATCGTTAGCAAAGTTTTTGAAAGATTGCTGCTACAAAGAATATACGCAGATCATGAATTCCTAACATTACTACCAGAACGTCAGTTTGGTGTTCGGGAAAACCACTCTACTACACAACAAGTCCATCGAATAGTTAATGAAATATCAAAAACTCTCGAAGAAAAGAAATACTGCAACGCTGTATTCCTAGATATCTCACAAGCGTTTGACAAAGTTTGGCACAGAGGTCTGCTTTACAAAGTAAAATTAGCACTACCTAGTAACTATTTCCTCCTAATCAAATCCTACTTATCAAATAGATATTTCTCAGTAAAATTCAAAACCAGCAATTCAGCCTCTGTCCTATTAACTCCGGAGTTCCGCAAGGTAGTGTTCTCGGGCCGCTGCTTTTCATAATACTACGATCGCTTCCTTTGCTGATGACGTAGCAATACTCGCTGTAAATAAAGATCACATACAAGCCTCACAAGACCTGCAACACCATCTGGACATACTCAGTGAGTGGTACACAAAATGGCGAACAAAAGTAAATAAAACAAAATCATCTCAAATAACGTCTACAAACCGTCACAACACATGCCCACCTGTAAGAATGGAAAATGTACGAATACCAACAGTAACAGACGCTAAATACCTTGGCCTCCATCTTGACCAACGTCTTACTTGAAAAAACATATACAGACCAAAAGAAGACAACTAGACTTGAAATTTCGCCAAATGTATTGGCTTCTTGGACGCAGATCAAAACTCAACATCCAAAACAAAATTCTTCTGTACAAAGCAATACTCAAACCTATTTGGTACTACGGACTACACCTCTGGGGCTGTGCAAAGTCAACATCACTACATAACATCCAAAGATTTTAGTCTAAAGTTCTAAGATCAATAGTGGATGCACCATGGTATGTAACTAATCAAACACTTCACGAAGACTTAAATATACCTTTCATCAGAGAAGAAATCCATCGAGCATCTGAATCACAAATCGAGCGTACCATTCACCATGACAATGAGTTAGTAAGGGAATTATTCCATAACGGCCCTGCCACAAGGAGACTAGATCGAACCTGGCCTCAGGATCTATTTTAAAACTTAAACATAAATAGAATAAGATGAGACATCATTGGAAGTCTCTTCTTCATGCCCAAAAACATGGAACAAATTTACTTAATACTCTTTTAATGATGTAGATTGTAAATAAACATAATTACATAAAAAAAATATTTCAGATGCCCCTGATGATGCTATAGGTAGGTTAGCGAAAGTATACTTGGGCCGGATTTAATAAACTAGATGCTCGAAACCTGCCTTTTATTCCTATCATCATCATCAGCCCATAGTCGTCCACTGCTGAACATAGGCCTCCTCGAAAAACTTCCATTCAGATCTATCCTGCGCTGCTGCAATCCAGTTGGTACAAATCCTCTTTATGTCGTCAGTCCATCTTGTGGGTGGTCTTCCCGGATTTCGTCTATCCGCTCTCGGTCTCCATTCCAAGATTTTTTTGGTCCACCTATCATCTCTCATTCTAGCGACGTGTCCTGCCCACTTCCATTTAATTTTGGCTATGTGTTTTATTATGTTTTCTACACCACTTCTTCTACGAATTTCTTCGTTTCTTACCCTATCTCTTAACGTTATGCCCAACAATGATCTTTCCATTCTACGTTGCGTCACTTGTAGTTTTCGTGCAGATGTCCTTGTTAGGGTAAGTGTCTCTGCGCCATATGTAAGAACAGGCAGGACACATTGATTAAAGGCTCTTCTTTTTAAGCTGATAGGTATATCACCTTTAAAAATATCACGTAGTCTTCCATATGCTGCCCATCCCAGAGTTATTCTTCTTAGCAGCTCAGCAGTTTGATTGTCTCTGCTAATTTTTACCGTATGTCCAAGGTATATGTAGCTGTCAACAACTTCAATTTCGACGTCTTCTATCTTTAAAGGATGGCTCGGAACTAAATTCGTCATCATTTTGGTCTTTTGGTAATTAATATTTAGACCTACTTTACGTGCTGCATTGCGGAGTTCATTTAACATATCATTGGCAGTTTTTAGGTCATCTGAAATCAGAACAATATCATCTGCGAATCGTAGATGACTGAGCATCTCACCGTCGATATTTATTCCTTTATTTTCACATTCCAGTGATTTCAAAGCATATTCAAGTACAGTAATGAACAACTTAGGTGACATAGTATCTCCCTGTCGAATACCTCTCCTGATATATATCTTATTGGTAGGACCGTGCAGATTTATAGTTGTTGTAGCATTTCTGTATATATTTTCTATAATATTGGTGTACCTATGATCAATTCGACACTCTTCCAATGCCTTAAGTAGTGCGGGTAATTCGATAGTATCAAACGCTTTATGGTCTATAAACGTTAGAACTAGAGGTCTATTATATTCAATTGATTTTTCAATCAAGACTTTGAGGCACTGTAGGTGGTCATTTGTACCGTAGTTGGGGCGAAAACCAGCCTGTTCTTTTGGTTGGTACAGCTCAAATTTTGCTTCCAATCGATTGGTTATTATTCTGGTGTACAGTTTGTATAAATGGTTGAGTAGGGAAATTGGCCTGTAATTCTCTAGGTTCATGTTGTCACCCTTCTTATGAATAAGAATTGTAATTGAGTTATTCCAAGCTATAGGAATTTTTTGACTATACAAGCAGAGATTGAAGAGGTCTTGTATTTTTTTCAGAAGAGAAGTTCCGCCAAGTTTTATAGCTTCTGTAACTATTCCATCATCTCCCGGAGCCTTGTTGTTTTTCATTTTTTGGAGTGCATATTGTATCTCATCTTGAGTAATTTCTGGAATATCCTCAGATCCCTGGTTTTGTACCGTGTGTCTATTTTCTGGATTTATGACATTGTTAACTTGGTTTGTGTATAATATAGTGTAGAACTCTTCGACTATTCCTAGTATTTTCTGTCTGTCTGTTGTTATCTCACCATTTTTATCCCTAAGCTGGAAAATTTCTTTTCTACTTGTCATTTTTCGTCTCATTACCTTCATGCTCCGGTTTTGCTCTATAGTCTGTACTATTTTTCATGTTTAAATTTCCTAATATCTCTTCTCACAGCTTTCGATATGTCTTTATTGAGTGCCCTAATGGTTTGTGGATCAATGTCCCTTTCACTTTTTAACTGTCTTCTTTCTGTTATTTTGTGTTGTGTTTCTAAAGTGATCTTTTCATCTCGTTTGGTCTTTGGGCAAAAACGTGCTTGTGCCAGTTTAAGTGTATCAACTATTTGTTTGTTCAACTCATCGACATCGTTTGATATTATGGTGTGATCAAGAGTGTTATTAATGTAGTCTCCAAATGCTGTTTCGTCTTGTGGGCGTGTCCAGTGAAAGTATTTCTTTTTTAATATATGGCTTCTATCTAAATGAGTTGGTATCTCAATGGTAGCTCTAACCATCCTATGGTCAGTGTTTGTCGAGAATCTATTAAGAACGGTCACATCTCTAAATATAAATTTTTTATCTGTAATAAAATAATCTATTTCGTTGCGGGTATTGCCGTCTGGGCTCCTCCATGTCCAGCGTCTGTGTAGCTTTTTGTAGAAAAAGCTATTCATTTGATAAAGATTATTCTTTAGTAGAAATGACAAAAGCATTTCCCCTCTCTCATTTCTACCCGGACTTCCGAAATTTCCCAGAGATATTTCCGATGCATCTAACTGTGTTCCCATTTTTGCGTTGAAATCACCACCCATGACAGTGTAGTGGGCATTATTCTCTCTTATGGCTTCTAATATATCTTCGTAAAATTGTTCTACCTCTTCGTCACGATGGGTTGATGTTGGTGCATAGACTTGTATGAACTTAACAGTACATTTTTTATTTAACTGTATATTTATATAAATTACTCTCTCAGATATTGCTTTTACTAACACCACATTTTTGGAGAGTTTCTTGTGTATTATGATGCCTACTCCTCCTACAGAGATGTGTTCACTTCCCATATAGTAAAGTAGGTGACCAGAGTTTAGTGTTTCGAGAGACTCTCCTCGTCTTTTTACCTCACTGAGTCCGACTACGTCCCATTTAATGTTCTGTAGTTCGTTTTCTAATTCCAGTAATCTGTCTTCCGACATCAGGGATCTAACGTTAAGCGTTGCAACTTTCATCGTAAATCGCTTTGTGTTTTTCTCAGGTTGTGTCAGAACATTGTCCCCCCCAGAATCCGTGGGACAGACTGATAGATCAGTGTGAGACTCTGGGTTTTGAACCCTACTCACCTGGGGTAATCTTCCTTTATTATCTGACATTTCATTTTTCGAGGGAAAATGGCAATTTAAAACGCCGCGCTTGCCATGCGTGTTGGCGAGTTTAAGAGGAAATAATAGATAGTGTGATTTATTATGTATGATTCCTATAGATTCCATATATTCGAGCATTCAACCTACTTCTATTTTAATTGTTTATGGAATTTCTGAACTCTAAAAATAGCACCCCGATCAGCTGAATGTTAATGACACTCTTAGATAGTTTGCCAAACTTTACCTTGTATTTTTACATAAGATATCTGCATAGCAACTATTATTTAGTCAATCATTTATTTTAATTGTCTAGTATCCCGATGCCAAGGATATTTATTTATATTTTTGTGGGGACAGAAACCATTCATGATTTTCAGAAAAATCGTGTAGATCTGTTCTTTTTCTTCTTCTTCCTGCTTCCTTAATAGGCTCGCGCCTGTGCCATCTTCGGATGCATCCTCATATGTTTGTCTATTTACGTGATTACTTGCCACTTCTTTGTCGAAGTTACCTATTATTGGATTATTTTGGCTTCTTCCAGTTCTTGAACTCAGGTCGCTTATCATTATTATTTCTTGCTGACTCCCTACTTTTGAGCAAAGGAAATTCAACTTTAAATATTAATCAAAACGAAGTAGGTAAGCTTAAAACAAATGACTAGCATAATTTGCTATGGTGATGTTGAAAATTTATGATTATTTGTATCATTATTAATATAACTATAATTTCATACAATCGTTTATTCTAAAAATAACTTAATTTAGTATAAATTTTTGTAGACGGTTATTGGATAATATAAATAATAATGATTCATATTTTATAGAAAATATTATGTTTGCTGATGAGTATACATTTACACAGACAGGGGTCATGAATATTTATGAAAACCCTTAATGTCGTTGGTTACTAAATATTTGGGCTGCACTTATTTACATAATAATTCAGATGGTTCAAAAATTTTATAAATGACTTAAAGAAAAATTCATAAGAAATAGTATATTGTACAACAAGTGAGAAAAAAGACATATTTCTCACGAGCGCCGAAGTTTGTTGGCACGAGCCGAGGCTCGAGGCGTGGGCCGCAAATCAAGCGAGGGAGAAATATGTCATTTTCTCATGTATTGTACACTGTACTTTTTCTATGGATGCGGTTTTGTCAAGAGTTCAAACTTCAAAAATTAATTAATTTAGGTGCGTTTAGGTATATTATATGCATAAATTGAAATAAAGTACATACTTGCAGGTATTTAATATTCTTAAAATTTATATACGTTATTTATTTAAAATTCTAATTAACAGTTATTTTTAAACAGTTTTTAAAGGAAATAGACAGAGAGCTAGAACCGAAAAATCATCGTCATAAGTAATATGGAGTTTTTCCTGTGAAATGTGTCCATTGTATATTGACAATTATGACTCCTTTCAGGCTGACACCTCAGTGGATACAGGAAGTAGCAATAAGGGATGAAAGGGGAAAGTTAGTGCAGTCATTTAAGGTTTTCACCTTCTATTTTGTTAGACCTCCATCGATTTGCATGAAAATTTGTGATTAGTTAGAGCATACCTCAAGAAATAAAACTGATTTGGTGCCAACTTGCACTTTTACCCTGGTGGTGAATAACACCCCTTCCCGCGGGTGAAAATAATTTTATTAAAAATAACCCCATAAATCGATAGAGGGACAAATTTTAAGTAAAATTTGTTATATCATGTTATTAAAATAAATCAATACTTTTTGAGTTATTAAAGATCAAAGATTTGTCTATTTAAGAGCACATGCGTAAGTTATGGATGATAAAAAGAACATATTAATTAATTGTATGTTACAAAAATATTATTTTTATATTATTCCGATATTTAATTGAATTTTTTCTATCAATATAAACTGAATATATCCAGAAATTGGGGTTGTCCAATAATGGATACATTTGACATATTCGAATACACTTTTGCTAAATTTATAATATCAAAATAATATAAAAATAATATTTTAGTAACATACAATTAATTAATATGTTCTTTTTATCATCCGTAACTTCAAGAATGTGCTCTTAAACAGACAAATATTTGATCTTTAAGCCAAGCCGCACACCAAAGAAACATGAAACGAAAAACATGATGTCTATTAAGCTAGAAAGACCATTTCATAAGGGAGCCATGAAACACACCCCATATTTTTTTGCTATTTTATTGCTAATTTATTACGCAAATTAAAAATTTATTGCTTCATCCCCTTCAGAGAAACAGGTGGCCATTCCAGCTTAATATTAAGCTAGAAAGGCCAACATTCATATATCCGGAACGAAAGTAGATAGAGAGTTGCTTCCGGTGGCCTATTTTATTGCTAATTAATTGCTAATTTATTACGCAAAACAAAAATTTATTGCTTCATCCCCTTCAGAGAAACAGGTGGCCATTCCAGCTTAATATTAAGCTAGAAAGGCCAACATTCATATATCCGGAACGAAAGTAGATAGAGAATTGCTTCCGGTGGCCTATTTTATTGCTAATTAATTGCTAATTTATTACGCAAAACAAAAATTTATTGCTTCATCCCCTTCAGAGAAACAGGTGGCCATTCCAGCTTAATATTAAGCTAGAAAGGCCAACATACATATAACCGGAACGAAAGTAGATAGAGAGTTGCTTCCAGTGGCCTATTTTATTGCTAATTAATTGCTGAATGATTGAGTTTACAAGAATTTACAAACTCACCCCCTTCAACCCCTACCGATATCATCATTCCCCGGAATCCACAAAAAGTGAAAATAACCAGTTTAAAGAGCTAAAACCAAGTACGTATTTTTTGCTTATTCATTGCTACAGGTCTAAGCCAAAAATGAATTTTTTGCTTCCTCCCCTAACGAGCCACAATGGCTACTGCGGTTTAATACTTAAGGCTACAATACTCAACACTCCTATTTCAGGAAAGAAAGCAGATAGATGGTCGTTTCTGGCGGCATATTTAATTTTTAATTAATTGCTGAAAGATGGGGTATACCAGAATTTACAAACTCACCCCCTCCAACCCCTACCGTTATCATCGTTCCACGGATTTCACAAAGAGTGAAAATAATCAGTTTAAAAACTTAAAACCAAGTGGGTATTTTTTTCTAATTAACAGCTGCAGGACTACGCCAAAAACCAATTTTTTGCTTCATCCCCTAACGAGAAACAATGGCTACTGCGGTTTGATCCTTATGCTACAATACCCAACACTCCTATTTCAGGAACGAAAACAGATAGAGGGTCGTTTCCAGCGGCATATTTTATTGCTAATTAATTTCTGAAAGATATGGTATACAACAATTTGCAAACACACCCCCTCCAACCCCCACCGTTGTTCTCATTCCCCGGATTTCACAGAAAGTCAAAATTACTAGTTTAAAAACCTATGACCAAGTGGGTATTTTTTTCCTAAGCAACTGCTGCAGGTCTACACCAAAAACGATTTTATTGCTTCATCCCCTAACGAGCAACAATGGCTAATGCGGTTGAATACTACAACACTCAATTCTCCTGTTTCAGTAACGAAAACAGATATAGCGTCGCTTCTGGCGGCCTATTTTATTATTAATTAATTGCTTATTTATTACGCAAATTACAAATTTATAGCTTCAACCCCTTCAGAGAAACAGGTGGCAATTCTAGCTTAATATTAAGTTAGAAGAGCCAACATTCATATTTCTGGAAAGAAAGTAGATAGAGAGTAGCTTTCGGCGGTATATTTTATTGCTAATTAATTGCTGAAAGATTGGATATACCAGAATTTACAAACCCCTATCATTATCATCGCTCAACGGATTTCACAGAAAGTGAAAATTACCAGTTTAAAAATCTAAGACCAAGTGGGTATTTTGTTCCTAAGCAACTGCTGCAGGTCTACGCCAAATTTGATTTTATCGCTTCATCCCCTAACCAGTAAAAATGGCTACTGCGGTTGAATACTTAAGCTACAACACTCAATTCTCCTATTTCAGTAACGAAAGCAGATAGAGGGTAGCTCTATCTGCTTTCGTTCTTGAAATAGGAGTGTTGGGTATTGTAGCTTAAGAATTAAACCGCAGTAGCCATTGTTTCTCGTTAGGGGATGAAGCAAAAAATTGGTTTTTGGCGTAGACCTGCAGCCGTTAATTAGAAAAAAATACCCACTTGGTTTTAAGTTTTTAAACTGATTATTTTCACGCTTTGTGAAATCCGTGGAACGATGATAACGGTAGGGGTTAGAGGGGGGTGAGTTTGTAAATACTGGTATAACCCATCTTTCAGCAATTAATTAAAAATTAAATATGCCGCCAGAAGCGACCCTCTATCTGCTTTCTTTCCTGAAATAGGAGTGTTGAGTATTGCAGCCTTAAGTATTAAACCGCTGCAGCCATTGTGGCTCGTTAGGGGAGGAAGAAAAACATGCATTTTTGGCTTAGACATGTAGTAATTAATGAGCAAAAAATACGTACTTGGTTAACTGAACTCTTTAACTCTTTAAACTGGTTATTTTCACTTTTTGTGGATTCCGGGGAATGATGATAACGGTAGGGGTTGAAGGGGGTGAGTTTGTAAATTCTTGTAAACTCAATCTTTCAGCAATTAATTAGCAATAAAATATGCCGCCGGAAGCTACCCTATATCTACTTTCGTTCCGGAAATATGAATGTTGGCTATTCTAGCTTAATATTAAGCTGAAATGGCCACCTGTTTCTCTGAAGGGGATGAAGCAATAAATTTTTGTTTTGCGTAATAAATTAGCAATTAATTAGCAATAAAATAGGCCACCGGAAGCAACTCTCTATCTACTTTCGTTCCGGATATATGAATGTTGGCCTTTCTAGCTTAATATTAAGCTGGAATGGCCACCTGTTTCTCTGAAGGGGATGAAGCAATAAATTTTTGTTTTGCGTAATAAATTAGCAATTAATTAGCAATGAAATAGGCCACCCGAAGCAACACTCTATCTACTTTCGTTCCGGATATATGAATGTTGGCCTTTCTAGCTTAATATTAAGCTGGAATGGCCACCTGTTTCTCTGAAGGGGATGAAGCAATAAATTTTTAATTTGCGTAATAAATTAGCAATTAATTAGCAATAAAATAGGCCGCCGTAAGCAACTCTCTATCTACTTTCGTTCCGGATATATGAATGTTGGCCTTTCTAGCTTAATATTAAGCTGGAATGGCCACCAGTTTCTCTGAAGGGGATGAAGCAATAAATTTTTGTTTTGAGTAATAAATTAGCAATTAATTAGCAATAAAATATACCACCGGAAGCAACTCTCTATCTACTTTCGTTTCGGATATATGAATGTTGGCCTTTCTAGCTTAATATTAAGCTGGAATGGCCACCTGTTTCTCTGAAGGGGATGAAGCAATAAATTTTTAATTTGCGTAATAAATTAGCAATAAAATAGCAAAAAAATATGGGATGTGTCTCATGGCTCCCTTATGAAATGGTCTTTCTAGCTTAATAGACATAAAAACATGTTTCATGAACCAAAAACACTGCTAAACGAATCTCCAAAGTCCGCCTACCGATGAAACGAGTGTGATTCATGCTAATGACACATTTTTATTTTCTGAGAGTTTCATAAATGGGCGGACGTTTATTTGTTTAGCACTGGTTTATTTCCATGAAAATTTTTTGCTCAATTAGAAATCCAATGAAATCAATTAATTTGTGGTCATCTGATTGAATACAACCAACATTATACTGAAAACAGATCCCATGGGCTGTTTTCACTCAATCATGTAGCTATGGATACCTACATTTCGTTTCATTTCGATTTTGACATTTCAAATATTCAATATTTCAAAATGTCACGATTTGGTTGTAATACTGATGAGAATATTAATGAAATTATCGAATCAAATATACCAAAGAATACTGTTTACAGTAAAAAATTTGTATGGAAAGCGTTTATGGACTTTTGCAATGATAGAAAATATGAATTAGATTGAAATCGGACGGTGGAAGAATTGGCGTCGATTTTAAAGGATTGGGCTGTGAACATGAGAAGAAAAGATGGTACAGAGTTTAAAGAAGCTACTGTCAAAACCATGTGGAACCTAACAAGTAAGCTTTTACAAGAAAAGTATTATAAGGAAATGAAAGTAAAATAAATAAATTTTTCTAATTGTTCCTTTGTTAATTGCACATTTAAATAAATTGTTTCTGCTCTGTATTTTTTTTTCATAACCAGCAAAAAATTTTCTATCCGAATAACCCTCGAACATTGATAAATGCTCAAAAATTTTTTAACAACTTTCTCAAGCTTGTTGCTTACAGGCAACAGACCTCCGCCTACGGCGTCGGTCTGTTTCCAAGCAACAAGCTTTCGAAATCTGTTATAAAATTTTTTCGAACAATTATCAATGTCCTTGGGTTATTACTACTGAAACGTAATTTACGTTTCATGTTTCTTTGATGTGCAGTATTGATTTAACTCAAGCAGTATTGATTTATTTTAATAACATGATATAAAAAATTTTACTTATAATTTGTCTCTCTATCGATTTGTGGGGTTACTTTTAATAAAATAGTTTTCACTCAAGAGAAGAGGTGGTATCCACCCCAGGGTAAAAGTTGAAGTTGGCACCAAATCATTTTTATTTCTTGGGGTATGCTCTAACTAGTCACCAATTTTCATGCAAATCGATGGAGGTTTAACAAAATAGGAGGTGAAAACCTTTAAAGACTACATTAACTTTGCCCTTTCATCCCTTATTGCTACTTCCTGTATCCACTGAGGTGTCAGCCTGAAAGGGGTCATAATTATCACTATACGATAGACACATTTCACATGCCAAACTCCATATTACTTATGACGATGATTTTTCGGCTCTAGCTCTTAGACTATAATTCCTGGTAAGTTTTGCTTCAACCAATGAACTGTCAATACGGATGGAATGGCCATGTCCCATTCAAATAGTGAAGCAAGATTGACACCAACATACAAGAGAGAGGTCCTAGAGAGAGACAGACAAGGTGGTGGAGAATTTGACAGGCCGTGTAATTTGAGTTGCCTATATAAATGGACCCGATTGAATCAGTATTTACAGTTCGTTGAATATTTTAACTTATATTTTAACTTGGCTAAGGCCTAATGCTGATTGGCAGTACATATTTCAAAATTTAACCACTTTTTTGTATTTAGGGGATAAATAGAGTACACAGTGCCATACTTGGTGTTTAAATACTTTTCAGAATTGTTATTTGTATTTATCAAAACAAATACCTACTTTCCTAAAGTATTTGGGAGTTAAATAATATTAAAACTATTTAAATTATACTAAATTAGTGACTGTTTTATATAAAGTGAAAGAAGTCCTTGATTATGTTTTTATAATACTTTTATATTTCCCCGATTTAAGTTGACATAGGCAACTCAAATTACACGGCCTGTCAAAGTTTCCACCACCTTGTCTGTCTCTCTCTAGGACCTCTCTCTTGTATCGTGGCTGCATTAGTTATCTTTGTGCCTATTCCATCCGTATTGACAGTTCATTGGCTTCAACACATTTTTTGACAATATTGATTGTGTTTGTATTGTGCATGTTACCATGGAAACGGCGATCATATGTATTGAAACCGGCGGTGAACCCTTGAGAAAAAATATTTTCCACCTACCTCTACCGAAAGTATACTTTTCCGGACCTGATTGTAGGGAGCAAAGTTGTACTTTTCCTCCCTAGGGAGGAAAATATTTTTCCTCCCTAGGGAGGAAAAGTAAAAGTGACGTCATAATATTTCATTCATGAAATATAACTTATTGACGCCCTGTATAATATCTATTTTCTATTACGGAGTATCTATACATTTTAACGTTTATTTATAAAACATCCTGTATTTTGCAGAATGGTAAAAAACAGTAAATTGTTATTTTTATTTAACAATGTTTACATTAATAATTTGACTTATATTTGACAGCTGACAGTTATATTGTACCTACTTGTTGTTTTAGTTCTAATAAATTTTGTTGGTTAGTTACATAAATAAATTAAGTAAAAATGACAAAATGACTTGTTATTTGAGGAAGGTGGAAAAACCATATGTATAACATGGGAGTAAAGTGCCTTTTCCTCCCTTGAATGATTACTGCCCTCCGCTACGCGTCGGGCAGTAAACTTCATTCTCGGGAGGAAAAGTTACACTTTCCTCCCTTGTTATACAAATAGCTATTCTCACTGTAATGGCCGACTTTTTTCACTGCCTGAGAAATTGTTCGTTTTGAATGTATGTAAGTAGTGACAGAAGTTGCATATTGTATAGCATCCATAGAAAAAGAATTTTCTAACAGCTAGCTGTATAATACCAATCACAAAAACGTTATGTTAAAAAATCCTTTATAAAAGGTATAACATTTATTAAAATCCCTTAAAGGGCTACATCAGTGACAGAACGTTTTCGATATATAAAATATTATCATCAGTAAAGTACAAGATGGTTTTGCTTGCTTTCGATTCAGAGGGATGCACAGTCGCTGGACAGCTGTTTCTGCCATTGCAGGCTTCCTCAACAGTAACAGCGCTAGCGTGCACTCCTCTGAATCGAAAACCAGCTAGCCCATTTGGTTAACGGAAATTTCAAATATCATTAAAATTCTCATAGGGACGCAATCCAGCGACATCTCTAAAAAAAAATGAAAAGTCTTATATGCAGAATTCACCATTATAATAAAAATTAAAATGGTAAATAGTAATTTCATTTTGAAACTTTTCTTGTTGAAAGTTCTTGCCGGTACATCCTTAATCTGCGACTTTTAAAATTTATAAGACAGCAGACGACGAATATAGAAAACAAAAAGAACTCTACTATATGCAGTCACATTCGGTTTTCATTCGTCTAGAAAAAAGAACAGTCTGTGACTTTATATAAACTGCGCTTCATAGAAAACGGGCACTCTAAAAAATGGGTAATTTTTGAGGTTGCGTATCTCCTAAACCTGTTGTCCGATTTAAGTGATTTTTTAAATATCTTATAGCCTTATTCTTTGTCAATATCCGTGTAATAATATTTTGGCTAAACAGGTAAATTTTCATTGTATACCGGGTGTACAAATCAAACTGTGTTTTTTTCTTAAAGTTCGCAACACCCTGTGGAATATCCTAGAATTTATAAAATACTGAAATTAAAACCCAACTATAGCCTCAGGGTTTCTCGACATTCTGTTTTTTGATTCATTCGCTTATGTTGGATAATACAAAAGTTAGGTACTTTAACAATTAGCCATGTTCTTTTTCAGTACAGAGTGTTTCTAAACAAGTGCGACAAACTTTAAGGGGTAATTCTGCATTAAAAAATAATGACAGTAATGCTTTATAATCGTATGTCCGCAAATGCTTCGTTTGCGAGATACGGGATGTTGATTTTTTCTTACAAACTGACGATTTATTTATTGCTTTAAAACCGGTTGAGATATGCAAATAAAATTTGGTGGGTTTTAAGATGTAGTTATTGCACATTTTTTGACATACAATTAAGAATTTTATATTCACCATTGGCGTGCATACGGGTAATATGATCGGTCATATTACCCGTATGCACGCCAATAGTGAATATAAACTTCTTGATTGCAAGTCAGAAAATTCGAAATAACTATCTCTTAGAACTTACCAAATTTCATTTGCATATCTCAACTGGGTTTAGGGCAATAAAATAAATCGTCAGTTTGTAAAAAAAATCAACATCCCGTATCTCGTAAACGAAGCATTTGCGGACATAAGTTTATAAAGCAAACGTTCATTATTTTTTCATGCAGAATGGCCCCTTAAAGTTTGTCGCACTTATTTACAAACAACCTATACTGATGAAGAACATGACTAGTTGTTAAAGTACATAACTTTTGTATTATCCAACATAAGAGAATGAATCAAAAAACAGAATGTTCATAAGACCTGAGGCTATAGTCGGAATTTAATTTAATTATTTTATAAAAGTTAGAATATTCCACAGGGTGTTGCGAACTTTAAGAAAAAAACACAGTTTGATTCGTACACCCGGTATACAATAAAAATTTAACTGTTTAGCAAAAATATTATTACAGGAATATTGACAAAGAATAAGGCTATAACATGTACAAAAAATCACTTAAATCGGACAACAGGTTAAGGAGATACGCGACATCAAAAATGACCCATTTTTTAGGGTGCCCGTTTTCTATGACGCGCAGTGTAGTAGAGTCGTTTTTGTTTTCTATATTCGTCGGCTGCTGTCTTACAAATTGTAAAAGTCTCAGAATAAGGATGTACCAGAAAGAACTTTCAACAAGAAAAGTTCCAGATTTAAATAACTATTTAACATTTTAATTTTTATTATAATGGCGAATTCTGCATCTGAGACTTTTCAGTTTGTTTAAGAGATGTCGCTGGATTGCGTCACGATGGGGATTTCAATGATCTTTGAAATTTCCCTTAAATAGATGGGCTAGCTGGTTTTCGATTCAGTGGTGTGCACGCTAGCGCTGTTGAGGAAGCTTGCAATGGCAGAAACAGCTGTCCAGCGATTGTGCATCCCTCTGAATCGAAAGCAAGCAAAACCATTTTTTACTTTTCTATCTTTACTTAGATTTGAGTACTAGGAAGTTTCTTTTTGTCCTTTTCCTAGACGAATGAAAACGGAATGTGACTGCATATAGTAGAGTCCTTTTTGTTTTCTATATTCGTCGTCTGCTGTCTTAAAAAATTGTAAAAGTCGCAGATTAAGGATGTATCAGAAAGAACTTTCAACAAAAAAAGTTTCAGATTTAAATGACTATTTACCATTTTAATTTTTATTATATTGGTGAATCCTGCATCTGAGACTTTTCAGTTTGATTATTATTAGTGTTAGAACTGGTTGATCATATGCTGAGCCACAAAAGAAATACCAGGGTACAAACTTTTTAAAAGAAACACCAGGGTACAAGCGATGAATAAAATTTATAAAGATAATGCCCAAAGGCACTGTATGACTCCCCCATCAATGACATGTTGGTATTTTTAATTACAATAATAATATATTATTTTTTGTTTATTATTAGTTTAGTGGAAGATACACTAAATCTCAGTATGTCTGTTCTTTTAAATGTATTTGAAATGTTGAATATAATTACTGTCGTTTTAAGTTTTTTATATGATATACATACAGGGTGTCCCGAAAATATTGATCATAAATTATACCGCATATTCTGGGGTCAAAAATAGTTCGATTGAACCTAACTTACCTTAGTACAAATGTGCTCATGAAAAAAGTTACATTAGTGCCGCCGATATGTGAAACAATTGCACATTTAATGATACAAGTATATAATTTGGACCACATATACTACACATATAAAGATTAAAATTAAGATATGAGGGCATCCCAGAGTTTGCCTTTTACAAGAATCGCGGGCATTCAAAATGGCCCCTATACATATGTGTTTAATAGTACCATAACTTTTGAACGAAAAGTCCGATTTCAACCAAATTTGGTTTAAAGGTTCTCTTTTTGATTTAAAAGACGAATATCGGACGAATAGTCAGAAGAATCGGTTTACCAGAAGCTGTGTTTTTACTGGTTGTTTATGTAAAAATGTGTTTTTTTTCAATTTTTTCCCTCTGTATATACTAATTTTTCAAAATGGTATAATTTGGACCACGTATACTACACCCATCAAGGTTCAAATTTAGATATAACGCTCATCTCAGATTTTACCTTTTACAAAAATGGCGGGCATTCAAAATGGCGACTGTACATATGTGACTAATATCACGATAACTTTTGAACGAAAACTCCGACGTCAACCAAATTTGGTATATAGGTTCTTCTTTTGATGTGTAAGACCAAGGTCTTGAACCAGAAGAATCGATTTACAAGAAGTTGTGTTTTTCCTGATTTTTATGTAAAAACATGTTGTTTTTTACTAATTCTTTCACCCTGTATGTATTAATTTTTCAAAAAGTTAATATCGGCGTTGAAAAGAGTGTAAATTTTTTTTAGGAAATATTTTGAACTTTTTAGTTATATAACGTATCTTCATATGTACTTATGAACCTATGTGCGGCAAATTCGTGTAAATAATATAAGAATTATTGTGCATTTAATGGTAAAAGCATATAATATGGATCACACACACTACACATACAAAGATTCAAATTTAGATCTGAGGCCATCTGAGATTTTGTCTTTTACAAAAATGGCGACATGCATTATTAAATGGTAACTAACATAAATAAAAATTTAAAAATCTTTTCTAAAAAATATTTTTGCACTCTCTTTAATGGCGGTATTACATTTTTGAAAACTTAATATATACAGGGTGAAATAACTGAAAAAAAAAACAATATATTTTTACATAAAAAACAGTAAAACATAGCTTCTGGTAAACCGATTCTTCCGGTTCAAGACCTCGATCTTATTCTTTAAAAAAAAACCTTGATGCCAAATTTGGCTTAAATCAGACTTTTCGTTCAAAATTTATCGTGCTATTATTCACATATGTGTATCCGCCATTTTGAATGCTCGCCATTTTTGTAAAAGGCAAAATCTGAGATGGCCTCATATCTAAATTTGAATTTTTGTATGTGTAGTATATGTGGTCCAAATTATGTGCTTCTACCATTAAATTCACAATAATTCTTATAACATTTGCACGAATCTGCCACAAATAGGTACATGTGAAGATACGTTATGCATTTATTAAATGGTAATTAACATAACTAAAAAGTTCAAAATATTTCCTAAAACATATTATTACGTTCTTTTCAATGGTGGTATTACCATCTTGAAAAATTAATATATATAGGGTGAAAAAATTGAAACTAAATTATTTACATAGTATAAAATAGTTTTACATAAAAAACCAGAAAAAATACAACTTCTGGTAAACCGATTCTTCCAGTTCACGACATCAATTTTGTAAATCACAAAAAGAACCTATGTACCAAATTTGGTTGAAATCTGACTTCATTCAAAAGATATCGTGCTATTAGTCACATAATATGTATAGTCGCCCATTTTGAATGACCGCCATTTTTGTAAAAGGCCAAATCTGAGATAGCCTCACATCTAAATTTGAACCTTTATATGTGCAGTATATGTGGACCAAATTATATGATTGTATCATTAAATGTGCAATTCTTATAATATTTGCACGAATCTGCCGCACTACATCCCTTTGAAGTTACAAAATGAAAATCGATTTTTGTTTCAATATATCCAAACCATGAAAGATATTTTATCTACTCTATGTCATATTATGTATAAGTTTTTAGTTTGGGATGGGATTTACTTTTTCGTACACTTTCAATGGGTTTTTTGGCACACTTTCGTATAATCAAATATCCTTAACTTTCGCGTTGTCATGATGATGACAATATGAGCAATGAATTACAATAAAATTTTTGACAGTTTTGTGGTTGAAAAGTAGTTTTTTAAATGTCAAAGTTCTAAAAATTGTAGAATAGAAATTAATTCCTGTGACGAAGAGTTACAGTTTTTTTATTTGTTTATCGTAGATAAAATACTGTATGAAACTGTGCGTGAAGTACTTTTTGCGAACTTACGCTATGTATAGCACTTGCTCCGTTGTCGCTTGTGCTCTAAAAATCGCGTGCGTTCGCAAAAAGCATACTTCACGAACTGTTTCATAAATAACTATTATTGAAAACGGACAAGTAACATTCTTATATCAGAAACATCTTAAAAAAATATAGTGAAATTTGTCCACCCCATAAAAATTTTATGGGGGTTTACAAAATTTTTAAAACTTTTTTGTCTTCTAGTATTTTTGTACGTCGAGATGTGGCTTCTTTTTCAAAATATACCCAGAAATATAAATTATAAATAAATTTTCAGATTATTACTACAGGTGTACTATTGTAACAGGTGTCTATAATCATTCTTAGCCATATACAAATATGTGGTGGATTCGACAAATATTCAAAATATCTCAATAAACACTGGCTTATCGAAACTGGATTACTAAGAGGAAAAAAAGTTTTAAAACCATTCTGTTGAACTAATAATTAAATGGTAACACAATATTAATTTAGTTGGAACGTACACAAAAGTTTGGGCGGGTTGAAGGGAACAAAACCCCCATAAAATTTTTATCGGGTGCACAAATTTCACTTTATTTTTTTTTAAAATGTTGCTGCTATAAGAATGCCACATGTCCATTTTCAATAAAAAATCTCTAATAGTTTTCGATATTATTAAAAAAAATCGATTTTCATTTTGTAACTACAAAGGGCTGTAACTTTTTTTATGTGCACTATTGTATATAGGTATGTTAGGTTCAATCAACCTATTTTTTACCCTAGAATCTGTGGTATAATTTATGATGAATCTTTTCGGGACACCCTGTATAAAGGGAGAGAGAGATTCTCTGAAGTATAATTTAATCTGAAATTAAACCACTTCCTTAAAATCCGAAGAAGATGCTTCCTACGCTTCGTAGACTTGAGACCTTTCTTTAGTAGATATTTATTTAAAGCATTGCATATCTAGTTATCCCATCACGTTCTCAGAATTTTCAAAACCTCACGTGGGCGTCAGAATATTGAGGATTTATAATTTATGCACATAAAGCTTAATCGTCTCGTCCGAATTGCGTTCCGTTTCTTGGGCCTTGTCGAATTGCGTCCCAAATATTTTGCTTACCTGGCCACCGATAACGTCTAGTCCGAATTGAGTTTCGTTTCTAAATTAGCCAATCCAATTGCGGTCAGAGGATAGCTTAATAAATATTAGGTAAGCAGGGAAATACAATAAATGTAATATCAACTAACAGTTTATTTTTATATAATATATTATATTAAAAAGCACAGAATTTATAACTAACACATTTAACGAAATTGTATCTTGAAATTTCACCCCTGTTATACTGGTTAATTTTCTGTTCGAGAAAAATATATTTGCTGGAGGTAGCTTTATCTACATTTCTAGAAATATTTTGTTTAACAGAATTTATTTTTATATAAGAATCGGTTTGAATGCGCTTTAATGTTTCAACAAACAAAAAAATATTAGGATGTGGAGACAAACAATAATTTTTAAATTTTGAATGAAATCCCTCACAAGAATTAGTTGTTCTGTATATAGATGCGCTATTCTTTGCCCAAATTTGTGGAGGAAATGTGGAGTCCTCTTCGATATACGTTTCAACTAGGTAGTTTGCAAATGCCTCAACTCGATGATCGTCTGGTTTTTCAGGCATAAAATTTTCCACAAAACAATCTCCAACTTGGCTCGGAGGAAGATACATTAGGCCAAAAATATGCTTCAGCCATTTACCTATTTCTGAGTTCTCGTTCTTATACTCAGAACTCAACTCCACATTTTGTACTTTACGCCACCTGTAACAAGATTATAGAATAAATTATTTATGTCAGAAAGTACTTGCATTCAAGAAAAAGTTTGAAACAGGTCAAATTTGATAAAAAAATACATCTTTAAAAAATAATGAGAATATTTAGGAGCCAATTTTTTGACAGAGGTTATGATGACATCTTTTTTTATGTCAAAAAATAAATTTTTTTGAAGATATTTTACCTACAATTCTTGTTTTAACTTATATCAAATGCTGTTTTTTGTAAAAAAAAATTGAAAAAATAAATATTTGAAAAAAGAAATTACAGTGAAGTTTGAAATAAACATATTGAAATGTTTAGTTTTACAGCAAAAAAATATGATGACGTCATAACTCAAGTTTTTCTTAACAATCTACTATTTGCCAGTTACATTGCTATACGTATTACTTACCAAGCTTGAGCAAGATGAAATCGACAACCAACAACATTTGCTTCCGGAAAAACTTCTCGCACGCTGGAGTGGATACCTAATTCGTAATCAATCATTATTTTCGTTGGATTTAAATTGCGTCCCAAATTTTGACATTTTTCTTTAATAATTCGAATAATGATTTGTAAGTGAATTTTTGCTTATTAGGTAACAAACAAAATGCAACCGGAATATAAGTGTCGTTAATCAATGTATGTAATGTAAACATTTGAAAAAAATTTTTGTGCAATAATCGAATGTTCCATCCATAAATAAAGTGGAATTGTTACACATAAATGAAAGATTAGACAGACATGAAAAAACAACAATATTAAACTGTGCACCATTAATCAACAAAAACTGTTCATTTTTTATAGTAAATATTTCAATTTGTTTCAAAAATTCTTGAACATCCTTGGCTGATTTTGGCAATTTTGGAACCGTTTTCAATCGCGTGCGATTAATGTTGTTTTTTATGTATTGGACATCTTTTGTTGACAGAGAGGTAAGTACTTTGCTTTGCTTTTCGATTTCCTTGTTTAACAACTTCGCAGGTCGTTCCGCAATATCTTCTGTTGGTTTTCTTTTAAGAGAATTGTTAACTTTCTGGCGAATTAATACTTCTTCAGCAAGCTCATGATTGTGTTCACCACTAACTTTTGAAAACACATTACATATTTAATGTATATAATTTTGCTTTACACTAGTTGTACAATACCACAGAGTTTCACCAAACTTTTTTAATTCGCGAAACTTTCTAAATTTGAATTTTTGAAAAACTCTAAGTGGTTTTCCCCGTTCACTTAACATCATTTCAAAATTCATTGCGCGGTGCGATTGTCTAAGTTCACTCTTTACTGTTTGGAAATAAACTGCAATTTTAAAAATTCCACCCTATCAAGTTAACCTCCACTTTCTCTTATTTTTACTAAGAAACTAATTAGGCCGATGCCACATTATGCATTTTGACCGGACGCGGTGAAAACGCATCCGTTTCCAACTCAACCGGATCAACCGGACCGACCTGTCACACTATGCGTTTAGTCTGGTGCAGTTTGTAAGCGCGTACCGATGACTCAAAACGCATCCGTTTCCAACGCAACCGGACCGATCTGTCAGACTATGCGTTTCCACCGGATGCGGTGAAAACGCATCCGTTTCCAACGCAACCGGACCGACCTGTCACACTATGCGTTTAGTCTGGTGCAGTTTGTAAGCGCGTACCGATGACTCAAAACGCATCCGTTTCCAACGCAACCGGACCGATCTGTCACACTATGCGTTTCCACCGGATGCGGCGGAAACGCATCCGGTCAAAACGCATAAGGCCGATGCCACATTATGCGTTTAAACGGATGCGGTGAAAACGCATCCGTTTCCAACGCAACCGGACCGATCTGTCACACTATGCGTTTAGTCTGGTGCAGGTAGTAAGCGCGTACCGATGACTCAAAACGCATCCGCTTCCAACGCAACCGGACCGATCTGTCACACTATGCGTTTTCACCGGATGCGTCGGAAACGCATCCGGTCAAAACGCATAATGTGGCATCGGCCTAAGGGCCTAAGGGCGATGCCACATTATGCGTTTTGATCGGATGCGGTGGAGACGCATCCGTTTCCAACGCAACCGGACCGACCTGTCACACTATGCGTTTAGTCTGGTGCAGTTTGTAAGCGCGTACCGATGACTCAAAACGCATCCGTTTCCAACGCAACCGGACCGATCTGTCACACTATGCGTTTCCACCGGATGCGGCGGAAACGCATCCGGTCAAAACGCATAAGGCCGATGCCACATTATGCGTTTAAACGGATGCGGTGAAAACGCATCCGTTTCCAACGCAACCGGACCGATCTGTCACACTATGCGTTTAGTCTGGTGCAGGTAGTAAGCGCGTACCGATGACTCAAAACGCATCCGCTTCCAACGCAACCGGACCGATCTGTCACACTATGCGTTTTCACCGGATGCGTCGGAAACGCATCCGGTCAAAACGCATAATGTGGCATCGGCCTAAGGGCCTAAGGGCGATGCCACATTATGCGTTTTGATCGGATGCGGTGGAGACGCATCCGTTTCCAACGCTACCGGACCGACCTGTCACACTATGCGTTTAGTCTCGTGCAGTTGTAAGCGCGTACCGATGTCTCAAAACGCATCCGTTTCCAACGCAACCGGACCGATCTGTCACACTATGCGTTTCCACCGGATGCGGCGGAAACGCATCCGGTCAAAACGCATAATGTGGCATCGGCCTGTAAACCCTGTAAACCCAGGTAATACTGTGTAGGATTAAATTTCATTGTTAGAAACGGAACGCAATTGACCATACAAAACACATTAGCGATATTACCTGAAAATCCCTCAAAATTTTGGATGCAATTCGGATACCTCCAGTTTAATGTTTAATTTATTGGTTATTAAACTAAAATAAAATTTAAATAATCATGATTATCCGATGAAACAAAACAAACAATGAAGGTAAAGTAAGTAGAGTAAAAATAAGCTTTAAAATATATTTTTTAAGGATTACAGAGTATACTAGGGCGGCGGACGGTTCGATATGCAATTAACCTACAAAATAAAAAAAAAATATTGTGAAAACGGGTCATTTATTTCTAAATATAGTCTCTATTTAGCTTGACGCTTGACCCAGCGATGTTCTAACTTCTTTATTCCATCTGAAAAATACGTTTTCTCGAGGTCTGCAAAATATGATTCAACGGCGGCGATGGGTTCCCAATCGACTTAAATTTCTGCCTGCCGAGTGACTTTTTCAAGTTTGGAAATAGGAGGTCGTACAGAGCCAAATCTGGAGTATATGGTGGATGGAACAGTAGTTTGTAGTCCAATTCGACCAATTTGGACATGGACACTATGGACAGGGCGAATGCCTGCTACTTTTACAAATAAAAAAGTATTCCTTGACGTTAGTGGAACAGCTAAAAGATAAGTACTTATAATTTACCCAGATTATTCGGCTTCAGCGGAATTGGCATCTTCGTAGGATACAGAAACATTTGACTTTTTGCTGTGCTTACCTCATACATAACTCTGGCATTTTGAACAACGATACAATAACGATAGTATTTTTGCCAACTTATCGGTCTTTCCCTTTTAGATTTTGCAACTAATTTGCACCATGAATGGCATCATCCTTTTCTATATTAGGATGGTCTTGAAGGTACACCAGGGTGATTATTTGTACTCCACCGTCGTAAAGTTTTTATAAAAGTAAGAGGAAATGAATTACATTATAAAAATACTAATTATTGGATCTAATAGGGCAGTCGTACCCCGAAAACCAGTCGTACTAATTATTTGAGATTTTGAGGAACAATGACCAAGAAAATCGGATGTTATGAAATGTTGTGAATAATTTTTAGCCCACCTTGGTTCTTCTAGGATAAATGGGTTTCAAAGTAGTCGCAGGTCGGTTTTTGATAAGTCACGCCCATGTGCTCCGAAGAGGGCAACCGGGGAAATTAACGTGAACAAATCCACGATTTCGTATTGGCAAACTGTCTACTAAAGATGTGAGAGGTATAGTCCGTCCGCTATAACTTTTCCCATGCGGTACGATTCATTTTCAATCAAATTAAGTCAAAACAGAAAGTGGAACGTACGCCGATGTGTGTAGTATATAGTATACAGTATACAAAAGGTATATATGTTACAGTTCAAGTTGATTCTCAGTTAGAGTTGACTCCAACTAGTTGGAGTCAACTCCAACTGAAACGAGCAGTAAAAGTTGATTTTAAAAATTTAAATCAACTTTTACTGGTTGGAGTTGACTCTTCCTGGATCGATTCAGTAAATGTTCATTATACGAGAATCTCAAGTGCATTTTTGATAAGTGTGCGTTTCTTTGTTTTGACCGTTTCAACTACTTAATAGTATAGTCTGTAACGTCGCCCCCGTTATGTAAATTATTCTGATTCGATTTTTTGCACAAACTTACTCAAAGAAATATATCCGTATAACAATCCTAATAACAAATACACAGGGTGTCACGCGGTACCGCGGTCGAAAAATTGTTTAACCAATTTCAGTAAAGTCAGTCAGTAAAGTGACTCTTTATCGAACGAGTCTGATATTACGAGCAGAGGAACAGACGCGTTCGATAAAGAGTATTGAGGTGGTGCGTACAAAATTGTATCGTTAATCATAAAAAACATTAACACTTACTTACAACTTTGAGGAAATTTTTTTAATTTTAGACGAAATAAAAAATTCGTATGACAGTAATGACAGTAATGACAGATGACTTTTGCATGATGGCCGGTTTTGATGTTTAATTGATAGTTATCAATATTGTATACCTACCTAATTACTAAATCTGTAAAATTTTGATTTATTTTGTATGAATATAATTGCGAAACACTACAGAATTTTACTTTTTGACATAAATTTTATTAATAATAAGATAAATTTTGTACAATATTTTTAATAATTAAAGTAAATAAATTTTAATTTCACTCAAATAAATAATCGATTGCTGCCATTGACCACTTACATTTAATCTCGGTTAATTTGATTAACTATCGCGGCAGGTAAAGTAACATTCTTCTTTCAATACAACAAAGTGTTACTTTACTGCCGAAAATGAGGGCAAATGAGTACAATAATGAATGATTTTAGTGAAGTTTGGCGATAAACAATGATTTTAAACAAATTCGCAAAAATACATAGTTTTTTCACTTCGTACAAATTTTTTTTAGATCCGTTTAATAGCTCGGTTAAAGATCATTATTGTGAAAGTCGAGCGAGCGGCCGTGGAGTAACGGCATAATCGCTGGCCTCATACGCCAGTGCACGTGGGTTCGAGTCCTGCTAAAGACAAACCATTTTCATTTTCAATAATGACACAAGCCGTCTCACCGTGCCTCGGAGAGCACGTTAAGCAGTCGGTCCCCCTGGGCTAGTATACATCGACACTAGTTACTTGAAACAGGGTTAAAGATGTAATTGGCGCCGGAACTGTCCGAAAGACAAAAATGCCATACGATATTATATATTATGAAAGTCAGAAACTAAAAAAATCAAAGATTAAACCTACCTCTATAAGATCCTGAAGAAATTTTTGTCATTATTTCATTAATAAGATATTATTTTTAATTATTAACAATGAGCGCTAACCGTGTATTGAGGCGCCGTCAATGTGAGTGCGAGTGAGATTCACCATTGGATGGCTGGAATGGTGCATCTCTTTAGCACTCACCATTGACGGCCGCCTAATACGCACTTAGCGCTCATTGTTAATAATTAAAGATAAAGCTTAGTAATAAAATAGTGACAAAAATTTCTGCTGGATCTTGTAGAGGGGGCTATAAACTTTGATTTGGTCACTTTCTGACTTTCATAATAATGGATTTTAACCGAGTTATTAAGCCTTGAAAATGGCTATTTTCGCTTTTTTTAAATTTTAAATCGCGTATAACTCGACAACAATCAATTTTAGAGAAAAATCACAAAATACCTTTTTTTTCTCAGAATAACCCAAATGATCTAAAAAAAAATGGTTCGAAGTAAAAAAATTATTTTTGTGAATTTGTCTAAAAAAATTGTTTAAAAAACAATTTATCGATCAAGGTACTGCCTGGCACCCAGTAGATTTGTTATAAGGACCTCTTTTTGAGTAAGTTTGTGCAAAAAATTCGAATCGGAGTAATTTACCTAACGGGGGCGACGATACAGCCTAGACTAATTTGAACATATTCAGTAACATTTAATTTCTAGAATCGGCTGTTTGTGTGAATCAGAATCAACTTTTACTAAATGGCATTGGGAAGAGTATACTTTTCCTAGTTGGAGTCTACTTTTACTAGTAAATGTTGAATATATATCTTCATTTTATATTTATAATCAACTTTTACTGAAACCAGCCGTTAAACTAGTTGGAGTCAACTCCAACTGGATAATCAACTTGAACTGTAACATATACACATCGACGTTCCTTTCAATTTATGTTTGGACTTAATTTGATTGAAAATGGATCGTATCGCATGGGAAAAGTTATAGCGGACGAACTATACATGAGATAATCGGCATCTTAAAAGACTACATGGGTCATATCCTGCATACAACTGAAGGGGTCGGGGCAATAAGGCACCTAAGCCTCATTTGAAAAGTTTTGAGTAAATCACGTTTAAAGTTTTTGACAAAATCCTGAAATCATATTTTTAGATTTTATAATGTTTACCTTAATTCCTTACATGCATAATAAATTATTAAGGGCCGATATTTCCAACCTCACTTAAGCCAAAGCTTACTTTAAGCCTTTGCTTAAGCTTAGATGCCTGTATTTCCACTTCAATTTGAGGCTTAAGCCTAAGCTTAAACCAAATAATTTTAAACTCGCGCGGGAGTTGGTTTAAGCCTTTGCTTAAAATTTGTTTTTTGTTTTTTGAGGTTATTTCTATAGATTATTAATTATAGAGTTGTTTTGAAAACCAACTTTTAAGTAATAACGTTATTATTGGATTATTAAATAATAATCTATTAATTTATTAATCGTAATAACGATTATTAAAATTCTTACTACTTTTGGAAGGTGTAGGCACATGAAAATTGATTATTTCTACAATGCTTGGTAGATATATTTATTTTACAAAAATAAACTTACATTCCAATTTGACATTTTAAGGAATATATCCAATAAACAAAATTACAAAGACGGATCTATTGCTTATGCAAAATAACAATAAAAATATAACCAGAGAAAATATAGACAATAAACTAAAAACACATGTACCATATACACAAAATTAAGTGAAGTAAAAATAACATGGATACAGACGACAAGATAAAATTGAATGTCAACAGTAGTGGTTTTTACCTCAGAACAGTTAGCTCTGGCACTTTGACGTATTCAGAGGTACCAAACCAATTAACTTTACAGCTGAGCATCAGTTTAGTTAAGACAATGATGGAAATACGGCACCCAGCTTAAGCTTCTCCTTAACTTTTGACACAGGCTTAGCTAAGCAAAAGCTTAAGTAGCTATTGAAATACCGGCCCTTGATATATATTTTCAAAGAAAGATACAAAATGAAACTTCATTTGTTAGGAAAAAATTTATTAAACAAAGAAATGTGGCTTATGACCTTTTTGAAAATCACAAAATGAATCATTCTAAAATCAAGAATATACCTACAATATTATTTTTTATTAAAAAAATCGGTTTTATCATCCCCGTCTACTTCCTCTGCTTCATCAACTTGGTTATGGACTTGTTCAATGTTACTTTTACTGATTCCAATAATAATGAGATAAAACTGCTGGTTTATGAGAGGAATATATTGTAAAAGTTTCTTTATATCCTGAATTTTTTTGATGTTCAGTACTATTGGTCCTCCATATAGGATATATTTTTTAAGCTTTTTGTTGTCACCAAACTTTACAACCCTCTTACCAACATTTACTTCATCAAACGCTCCATTTAGGGTGTGTTTAACGAATATGGAATTTGGGTGTTCGCTATCGAACCAAGAAGGGACCAAGCTACCTACTAAATAAAATACTTTTTTGGTCTTAAAACGTGTTATTGACAAACGGATTTTAATAGAATATTAGTGTTAATGGTTCTTTATCAATAAAAAAATTTAAATCTGGTTATTTATGGCTACGTTTTACTAAAAAAGTAAATTTAATTTTATTACAACTTATTAAGACACAAGCCACATATCCTACAACAAGAAGGTCTCAAGCCACTAAAATGTTTACTTACCTTTTTCGGAAAAGATTGATCACTTTCACTGGATCTCGTGTGCGGAAAAATTCTCGATCCTTTACAGAATCGTCAGAGTCAAAATCCAAACCTGAACTACTGTATTTTCCCTATAAAATAATTGTTTTTTTTAACACTATTCGATCATGTATCGATCGATGTTCGATCAACCTTGTTGATTTTACCGTGGCTTATGACGTCCTTGCTTAAAAATTTTCAAAAAGGTCGTTATAGGCTCGTTGCCACATCTATTGCCCAATAGCCGTACAACTTCGTTGGTGGCTTGAGACTATTGTTGCAGAGCCAGTTTTACTAAAATCTTCAAATTTCAAAAAAATGTAGCTTAGGTTCCTTATTGCCCCGAGCTCTTCAATTTTGGGCATGAGTAAACTATCAATGCGATAGATTTCACGTTTGTTCATTCCATAAACAAGGGCAACCGTGAGACCAATCCATAGCAGTATTTGAGGCTCTTTACGCATAAACTGGAGAAGTTTCTACGTTGTATACAACTGTCGACGAATGATGGATCCACTGGTATACAACAGAGCCCAGCGACAGTCGAATCAGTGGACGTCAACCCGCTAACGTGCTCGACAGGAATCGAAAACTGTCATCCACCAGAAAGATGATGGCAACAACTGTTTTCTAGGATACATAAGGTGTGATCTACATTAACTTTCTGGAAAAGGGCAATACGGTCACAGGGCACTTAGTCCATGTGGTGAGACCGCTCCCGTCTGAAAAAATTTCTGATTCGGTTTCTTTGTGGATTCCTATTCAAAATTAACTCCTTTAAACAAATCTGAGGGGTGCCGGGCGAAATGTTTGGGCGGAAATTGCTTAAACAATTTTTTTTATACAAATACAAAGGATCACCTTTTTTGCCCGAAAGAATATTTTTTTTAAGTTTTTTGGGTCATTCTAAATAAGAAAGGTATCTTGTGATTTTTCTCAAAAATTGATAGTTTTCGAGTGATAGGGGATTTAAAATCTGAAAAATGCGAAAATACGCATTTTCAAGGCTTAAAACCTCATATTTAAATTAGTATTTTTGAATTGTAGTTTAAACATTCATTTTCAAGATTCTGCAGACTGATCGGGTCTAACTTTAATTTACACCGTTGTTATTTAATTGTTATTTATGCGTGTCCATCCGATTGTTTTGCCGGTGCGGCGCGCACTTTTTCCAAAAATCTCCTATTTTCTTCCGAAAAATATATTTTTAGATTTTTCGGGACATTCTAAATAAAATAGGTTTCGTGTCATTTTTCTCAAAAGTTAATAGTTTTAAAGTTATAAGCGATTTAAAATCCGAAAATGCGCTTTAAATCGCTTATATTATTAACTTTTGAAAAAAATAACAAGAAACCTATTTTATTTAGAATGTCCCGAAAAATTACCGCACCGGCAAAAAAATAGGATGGACAAGCATAATTAACAATTAAATAACAACGGTGTAAATTGAAGTTAGTCCCGATCAGTGTGCAGAATCTTAAAAATGAATGTTTAAACTACAATTCAAGTACTTGGCAACCTCAAAGATACTAATTTAAATGAGTTTTTAAGCCATGAAAATGCGTATTTTCGCATTTTTTAAATGTTAAATCGCCTATAACTCGAAAACTATCAATTTTTGAGATAAATCACAAGATACCTTTCTTGTTAAAAATTACCCGAAAAACCTAAAAAAATATTCTTCGGGGCAAAAAAGGTGATCTTTTGTATTTGTTTAAAAAAATTGTTTAAACAATTTCTGCTAAAAATTTCGCACGGCACCCCTCAGATTTGTTTAAAGGAGATATTTTTGAATACGAATCCACAAAGAAACCAAATCAGAAATTTTTTCAAACGGGAGCGGTCTCATTACATGGAGTAACTTGCATACCGAATAATTGGGCCGAACTGCAGAAAAACGGCCCCGTTTGATAAAGGAAAAGGAGCTCTTTCACCATGATATTTTTGCATTAGACTTAATAAAGAAGCACGCTTTTAAATAATATATTATGTGTGGACATTTATTGACCCCCCTTGGTCCTCGCTCTTTCTAATAAACGGTTGGTAAGCAAAGGGTTAATCCAATTTTTACCATTCTTCACAAATAACTTCTAAAAAAGAACTTAACTTTTTACCTTAAACAATGAATAAAAATTGCTATATTACAACAGTTTTGTAAATTTTTGTACAACTTTTGTAAAAATGATTTGTTAATAAAAGTTTAAATTGGCTTTTCAACCGAAGGAATGTTCATTGCAAGTCTATTCTAATTACTGTTTTTATTACTCTATACAGTTAACTCTATTATTAGAATATATTCAAATTATGAGACACTTGTTTTGGTCGTAAAAAAATTAGTTTGCATACTGCATTCATTGTGAAAGATGCCTGAATCTTGATTATGTTAGTTATTTATTTTTATGTGATAAACAAACCATAGACATAATCTCTAGTACGTCCATAAAGTAACGCATAAATTCATTATTTCGTATAGGTACCAGTGACTTTGAGAAAAAATTTCGAAACAGGTCGATTTTTATTTTTAAATTACGATTTTTTGGCATATATACTAGTGACGTCGTCAATCTAGGCGTGATAGGCCCATTTGAAAGGGTATTTAACTCTATATTTAAAAATATAAACATCAATATAGATATTTATACAGGGTGTTCAAAAAAAATTTTAATTAAATTATTTGAGACCAAAAGAAGAAGAAAATAACCAACGAGACCGTATTACGAAGAATGGGGAAAGAAAGAGGAGTGATGTTTACCATGAAAAGAAAAAGTTAGAATATCTCGGACACATAATAAGAAACGGCACTAAATACAGATTACTGTATTACTGAAGGTAATACTTCAAGGCAAAATATTCTGAAAGCGAGGAATTGGGAGAAGAAGAATATCATGGTTAAAGAACCTGAGAAAATGTTTCGCAACAACAACAACTAATCTATTTAGAGCATCAGTTAATAAAATGATTATAGCCGGAATGATCGCCAATATTCGAAACGAGTAGGCACCAAAAGAAGAAAGAATAAGGATGTTATATTACAAATTCTTTTTGATAAAATCGGCATCACCACGCTAAAAACTTTCGTAAGGACTGCATTGCCTATGTTCCTTATACTGTAAAATGAAGGAGAGGTGATGATTATTTTCCATGAAATGTAAGCAGACAATCATTTATGTACGAATAAAAGAATTTAATATAAGAATTGGATAAACATCCGGAAATGAGGCAATTTGGCAAATGAGCACTGGAAAACTCGACCTTCAAAATAAATCGTATTTGATCAACTTTGCTTTAGATCTGCGGTTCTCAATCTTTTTGAGTCATGTACCACCAAATACTTTTTATTGTTTTTGGTACCACCTAATTGAAATACTTATCTAGCTAGGTGATCTAATCTATAAAAGTAGTGCTGATTTTAGCTGTTTTTGCGTTTTGTGTACCACCTCAAATAATGATATGTACCACCGGTGGTACATGTACTCGTACCACAGATTGAGAACTGCTGCTTTAGATTATTACTTTCAGAATACTAAATAAACTACTCGTCAAAAGTTAGGAATACGGAATATTATGCTCATTTTCAGAGTTGATTTTTTTGTGAACAGATTAACGGATTCTGCTATTTTTTATGATTTTAGATTTTCCCTTAGTATTTACAGTGGTACAGAGGTTTACTAAAACTACTTTTTTGTACTTATACCGGGTGGAAGAAAAGAAATAATGTTTTTCTGATGTTAAGTTTGTGCCACCCTGTAGGGAGGACGAGGTACAAATAAATGTATACGTTAGAATCGTATTGTAGTCTTATGTTTTCTGAATATTTTCCTTTTTGAATGTCCTTGAAATCCTTACAAATAAAGAAGACATTTCCTTGAGAGTAAGTACGAATTTGGTGTCTACGTGGAGGCTCTTTAAATATCGAGAGGTATATTACAGAGATTTTTTTTTCTTTAAACACGCTGTTCCTTTCGCACTATATGTAGAAAAAACTTTCATCTTAGTGGTATGATAAGACATGGCCTCTTCACGTACTAGTCTAAGAGCTAGTGAACCCTCCGACTAACGGTCGTCCTGTAAGGCTACAAATTTGTCTAGTGATGATTCACAGCACACCAAGGCTAAAAACCATGACCTGGCAGGCATCAGCCGTGCACGTGTATCTACCAGGTGAATCGAAAGTGCATAGTTTAGGGGTAAAATAAACTTTCTCCTTCAAGGTTTAAATTTAAGTATGTGTTTAAGTAAGTTATTTAGAAGAAATGTGTACAATGACAGGCGATTCTGAAGAGCATAAGACCTTGCCAGGCGAGGGGAAAGATTAGGGGTTTTTCCTAAAATTATTTTTTTTGCATCGAACAAATTTTTTTTAGGTTTTTTAAATCACTCCAAACAGAAAAGGTCTTTAGTGATTTTTTTCTTAAGTTAATAGTTTTTGTTATATAAGCGATTGAAAATTTTGAAAATGGCGATATCCGCCATTTTTAACCCTAAATCGGACATTTATCTAAAAATTTCAAAGTTGCCAAGGTAGGTAGATATTCTTTAAACATTGATTGATGAAATCCGAAAGAGTTTTTTGCAATACAATATCGGAAACCCCTTTGTTTTTTATCTGCTAATCAAGCAGGCGCGACACTGTAGTATAAGTGAGGACGTTTGAGTTGCCATAAATTCATTACCTCGAGAATGGGCAAATTTCAAGAGAAATCCTCAGATAGGTCGATTTTTATTTTTAAATTAGGACTTTTTTGCATATATATAATACTAGTGACGTCATCCATCTGAGCGTGATGACGTAATCGATGATTTTTTTAAATGAGAGTAGGGGTTGTGTGATAGCTCATTTGAAAGGTTATTTAATTCTCTATTTACTAATATAAACATTAACATAATTATTTATACAGGGTGTACAAAAAAATTTTGTCTTCTATTTGTCAAATTTAATCAAAGTTAATTTTAGGAAAAACCCCTAATCTTTCCCCTCGCCTGGCAAGGTCTTATGCTGTTCAGAATCGCCTGTCATTGTACACATTTCTTCTAAATGACTTACTCAAACACATACTTAAATTTAAACCTTACAAGAGAAAGTTTATTTTACACGTGCACGGCTGATGACTGCCAGGTCATCTTACACGTGCACGGCTGATGCCTGCCAGGTCATGGTTTTTAGTCTTGGTGCGCAATGAATTATCACTAGACAAATTTCTAGCCTTACAGGACGACCGTTAGTCGGAGGGTTCACTAGCTCTTATGCTCGCCACTCACTTACGGATAACGAAGAGACCTGGCGCCTGACATGCCCTTAACCGAAGGTCACCCACATGCAGTTATCATTCAGTCGTTGGCGCGATCGCTTCACAAAACTGCAAGTGTGTGACATCTGGACTGCAGTTCGTTAACTTAACTGGCATCGATCGGCAAATCGGATTTTTTAAAGAGAAAAAGGCAAACAAAAACGCAAATAATCCTGAGTTTTTGAGTTTTATTGATATTTATCAATCACATTTTTGCCTATGGAAGGTAAAAGATAAATCTTACGCGAATCGGGATTTAAGAGAGAAAGCGTATCAACAATTAATGTTTCCGGGATTACGAGTATAACCCCTAATGCTTGAGGTGAAATAAGAGTTGTGTATTTCATGTCTTCAAAATTGTGACCGGTTGCTAAAACCCTTAATGTTGCAGTTAGTCTCTATTCCGCACTAATGGCACTTCTCATTCTAGTATTTTGTTTCTTTATTAAAGGTGTCACTAGTTTTAATAGCTTTTTAAAACATGTTTCATCCATTTTTAAATACTTTTTATAATCTTTCGTACAGGAAAGCTTTAATTCTGCCATAAGTGCCATGTGAGTATGTGAGATAACCTGTTTCTTTTCATGAGGCAGTATTTAACCCAGTACGCTCTTTTCTTTTTCTTTTGGCTTTCTAGCACAATTATTAACGCACACGCTTTTTTTCGTGAGAGGGACATGCTTTCTCGTCGATAACGGCACTGTGTGTGGCAAGAGTTGCGATTCCCTTCAGATCTTTACCTGAAGAAAAAGGTCGTCAGATAACGAACTGATTCTAGTGTGTGTCGGTTTTCGATAACGGCCTTCAGTTCTGGCCTGTATGCCATATCCTCTTCGATATCCGTAAGTGAGTGGCCAGCTTTAGACTATACCCCATGTCGTCAGTTAAAACACATACTAAAGAATAAAACCGTCTAGTTTCTAGTTTCTTTGTTATTAAAGATATCAGAGAAATTGAAAAAATAAAATATTCGCAAACTATGAGCCTACAAATTCTTTTTGATAAAATCGGCATCACCGCGCTAAGAACTTTCGTAAGGACTGCATTGCCTATGTTCCTTATTATATACTGTAAAATCAAAGAGAGATGATAATTATATTCCATGAAATATAAGCAGACAACCATTTATGTACGAATAAAAGAATTTAATATAAGAATTGAATAAACATCGGGAAATGAGGCAATTTGGCAAATGAGCAATGAAAAACTCAAAATAAATCGTCTTTGATCAACTTTGCTTTAGATTATTACTTTCAGAATACTAAATAAACTGCTCGTCAAAAGTTAGGTATACGGAATATTCTGCTCATTTTCATAGTTGGTTTTTTCGTGAACAGATTAGTGGATTCTGCTAATTTTTCTTACGATTTTAGATTTTTCTTTAGTATTTACAGTTGTACAGGTGTTAACTAAAAGAGGTTTTTAGTAGAATTGTGGCTTATTTCCCATGAAAAAAAGTTAATTAACATAGAAAGTTGAAAATAATCTATCAGCTGTATTAAATACAGCTGATTTAATTGTGAGGTTTAGAGTTGTCACTTTGTTAAAGTTGTAAAAGTTTTAAAGTATTGTAATATTGTTGGTGTTAGAATTATAGTTATTTATGTACGAAGGCAATAAAGCGACCCTTTATCGAACGAGTCTTGATATTACGAGAAGAGCGAGCGTAGCGAGCCAGGCGAGTAACAGACGAGTTCGATAAAAGGTCTTTACTGACTTGGTGCATACAAAATGTTATCACCAACATAATTTGATTGGAAATCAACTTGGAATTTGTATTTCGATGATTAACACCTTAAAGCTGTCTACGTAAGAATTTGGGCTCTGTAATTATTTAAAAATACTATAAAATTTATAAGATAAATTGAATAAAAATCTGTCGTTTCTTCAACTTCTTTAAAATCTCATTATAACACTCACATTTTTTTTAATTTGATTATCTTCATTATTTCATACAATTAATCATCTTTAATTTTAATAATCCCTGGATGAAAAAATGGAAAATGAAGTACTGAAAGCCTGGCAGCTTGGATAATGCCAAAATATATTTTATCTAAAATTTCACTTTCTACAATAATTTGATATTGGTTTTAACACTTACTTGCAATTTACAATTTAAGAACTTTTTAAATTTTAGACGTCATAATAATTTCATGACAGTGATGACAGTGATAACTTTTGCAAGATGGACGCTTTCGATTTTTAATCGATAGTTAGCAATATTGAATAATTACTAAATCGGTAAAGTTTTAATTTATTTTATATGAATATATTTAATTTAAAAAATACTACAGAATTTCACTTTTTGACATAAATTTAATTGATAATAACGCAAATTGTGTAAAATATTTTTAATAATTAAAGTAAATAAATTTTAATTTCCCCCAAATTTTCGTCATTCTATTACTGCCATCGACCACTTACATTCAATCTGGGTTAATCTGATTAATCGCGGCAGGTAAAGTAAAATTCTTCTTTCAGTACAAGAAAGTGTTACATTACTGCCGCCAAATGAGGGCAAATGAGTACAATAATGAATGGTTTTAGTGACGGTTGGCGATAAAGTTATTTTTTCTATTCTCATACTATAATATATCAATTATGATTTAACTACCTGTATCATAATAAACTTCATTATGATAGAGATTTTCATTACGAAACAGGTTTTAACCAATAGAAACCAATAGCGAGTCAAATACATACGCTTTGACAGTTTTCAATATGTAAACAAACTGACACTGACAGACTACTTAATTTGTTTGCGTTACAAAATTAATTTTGAATATATGTTTTGTTGTGAATGATCATAGAAAAAATCGTGTATACAACTTGCATTTAATTATCATTATGAAGCTCGTACT
Organism: Diabrotica virgifera virgifera; assembly: GCF_917563875.1. Classification (NCBI taxonomy): domain Eukaryota; kingdom Metazoa; phylum Arthropoda; class Insecta; order Coleoptera; family Chrysomelidae; genus Diabrotica; species Diabrotica virgifera. The sequence continues at coordinate 148,226,593 of NC_065450.1, forward strand.
CTATACGAAACTCGCCGCTAGGCGGCTCGTTTCGTATCCCTCATACTCGCTTCATAATGACCATAATTAAATGCTCGTTGCATAATATACTATTAAAGCAGAGTAATGATACTATTAACTAATGTATTTTTTATATGGAAAAACAATTATTTTGAATAGTTTCTTGACAGTAACATGACAGGGATGAAAAGCTCATTTGAAAACGGACCGGATTAGCCCATAGGCATATCAATTAGGTACCTACGCATGTGTCTAGTACGGTGGCGCTTACTGTATATTCCAAAATACAATATAACCTAGATCTGTTATTGATCATATATTGACAAACAGAAACATCCACCACTCTCAAGTACTAGAAATAAAATATTTAAGTTCAGATAATTTTGGAAGCAATCACAACCTAATACTTGGAAATTCAGGATACAGCTACAAAGAAACAGGAAAGAAGACCCTATTGAATGTGAGACAAGAATAAAGGTAGAACAGCTACGAGACTTGTCAACACGAGATCTATACCAGATAAGAGTAAAAAGTACTGAACGAAAACTACATAACACCGGATGAAGACATAGAAGACAGTTGGAGGAAGATTAGAGATAATATCAAAATGGCAGCAACGGAAGCACTTGGAGAACGTAAGATAAGTAAACATATAAGAAAAAAAAGGAGAACACCATGGTTCTGTAAAGAAATAAAAATAAAATGCCAAGAAGGAAATAAAATCTACCGCGAATATATATCCCAAAGAACGAGACACTAATACGAAGAATATAAAAGAGTAAGAAATACATTAAACTCAATAGTAAGAAGAAAGAAAACAGAACATTGGGAATCATTTTCAAAAGAGATAGAGCACGACTTCCTAGAATACATATCCAAAAGGACGAGAACAACGAGAACACAAATGAAGAATATAAATGCGTACGAAATGAATTAAGCTCAATAGTAAGAAGGAAGAAAACAGAACATTGGGAAGCATTTTCAAAGAGATCGAGCACGACTTCTATGGTATGCAAAAGGAAATTTGGAAAATGATAAGAGGTCAAAAGACAGATATAAAGGAATTGATAGAATAAAACATATTGATACAAATACATGGACCACTTGCATCAAACAGACAAAAACCTGTATAAAACAGGCAATCACGGAGAACTGGAAAAACCAGAATTAGAATTGGATGAGCAAACAGAAATTTTAAAAGGAAGTTATAACGAACGCTCTAAAAAGATGAAAAATCGAAAAGCACCTGTGATAGATGGAATAGTTAATGAACTTTTAAAATACGCAAAAGAGACATTTCATAAATAACTAAATATCCTGCTAAGTAAAATAATAAATATAGGAATAATTCCAGAAGAATGGAGAACCACTCAAATGAAAGGTGATAGGGCGGACCCCAGTATCTATAGAGGGATAAATTTACTGAACACTATACTAAAACTCACAACAAAAATACTGATGGAGAACATAATGACGTGCATAACTATATCGGATGAAAAACAAGGATTTAGAAGTGGAAGATCATGTAACCATGCAGTTTTGGTGATAAGGTAAATAGCGGAGAAATCACTAGAATATAAAAAGCCAAACCTTCTCTGTGTCATAGATATAGGTAAAGCGTTTGATAGAATACAGTTAAAAGATGTCATACACCTATTATACGAAAAAAATACTAGAAATGATGTAAATCTAACTCCTTAGAAATATTACAACTATGAACCGATATTAACAGATCGAAAGATTTTAAATAAGGAGGTATATAGTAAAAAGGTAGTTGATAAGTATCTAACATTTTAACCCTTAACTACAGAAATCTGGAATTTTTTTACCGGTGGGCATTCCCAAAATGCGGATTTCGTGGTAACCTCACCACTTACAAGTTCATGTGTCTCTGTACCTCTCGGGCAGTTTTTATAACAGTGCTAGTCAAAGCTTGTAGCGTGTATTAAAAATATTTTCTTTTGTAGCACACATCAAAAATCTTAACCGGTAAAAATTACCGGATGTCTGTTTTAAGTAAGTATTTTTATGTGGGTACTATATTTGTAAATGTGAAATGTTTATATTATTTTTTTGTGTTTTTAGGGAAAAAGTAAAGAAATGCACTGTGGTAGTCATCCTGGACCTTCAATGAAGGTTAAATTTGAAGATAAAAAATTTGAGGCAACTTTGCAAAAATGGAATTGCCATAAGCCTGTGACAATGTTACACCTTGCAGATTTTTTCTCATGGATCTAAAAATTTTCGTAAATGCTATTTTATGTTTCCTTTGTGATTATATGTTACGTTTATTTGTTAAAAAAAAGTCCAAATTTTTGTTAATATAAATAGCGTTTGTGGCCGTTTTTTCAATAGACCAAAAATGTGACAAAAATTTCTGGTTTAATAGATTATTTTTTAAAAATCTTGTATTATATTATTAAAATCACTCATTTTACCATTTTTCTCATATCTAGAGACTCCAGAAAAACACATAAAGCATAAGTTTTTTGTTTTTTATTATTAACTTTATATTTTGACTATATTTTAGAATGACCGGTAAAAATACTGGAGATCTGTTGTTACGTGGTAATAATGGGATATCTGTAGTTAAGGTTTAATACAACTTCAAACTGTACACATATCCTCTTTATTGCGAAGTTTATTTCTTTGACCTGACCGTATAATTTTATTAGTTGCTCCGTTCTATCTCGTTTTATAGGAAACGTTGTAAAACCATTGCTAATAGAGGTTAATAAATACAGAGAAGTGCAATATTGATCCTGTTCTAAGCCTGTTTCCTTGTTGAAATTCAGTTTTTATTAGAGATTATAGTAGGGGAGGAAAGTATGGCCCTTCTCATTATTTGATCCTCCATCATCAAAAAATGTAGAATTATACCAGCACCCAAATTTATCTGTTTGTCCTTCATTTAGTGCATTTTTTAGATATTTATATATGTTAATTTAAGTTGCCACCAACCATTTATTAAAGGACATTCCAGGATATCTCCCTTTTCTAGACGAAATGCCCCTGAAAATGCTCTAGAAGCAAAAGTATACTTGGGCAAAATTTAATAAAATTCAGTGCTCGGTAGCTGCCTTTTATTCCTAAAAAAATATTTGTACAAAATCAGCAATACATAATTTTTCTATACAAACTACATAACATACATTTAATAATAAGCTTAAAAAATAGTAAATGTTAAAAATATATATTTTTTGAGCTCTTATACAGTATGTCTGCGTAACTTGGAACTTATTAATAACTTTTTTATTATCAGTTTGAAGATAAAAAGTATTCTTTAATACTGCTCTGCATCATATAGGATCTAAGATGTAACAATCTGATATCAAATTTTTTAAATTTTTTACGAGGTAGGTATGTCAAAAAATATGAATTTCGCTCAAGAGTAATGTACCTTTATATTTTACAATATCGAAATTTTTTTTAAGAAAAGTTGTTTGGAATTACAAACTATGTTTAAGCATTCAATAACATCCTTCTGATTGAAATATTGGGAACAATAATGGTACTTAGCTATTAAGCGAAATTCATATTTTTTACACACCTAGTATAAATAAAAAAGTTTGATATCTGATGATTGCATCTTATATTTTATACCAGGTAGAGCATTTCGTAAAATTGGTAATAAAAAACCTGTGACAATTATAATAAAATAATGTTGGGTATCCGCAATTTGAGAAAAAATTGCAATTATTTTTTAATTAGAAGGATCTTCTTCTTTTTTTGCATAGACATGACTCTGTCTCTTTTTTCAATGTGCCTCTAGTAAGTTGTCGTTCCATCGTTTTCGTGGTCTTCCCACTGATTATCTTCCTATTGGGAACCGTCTCTCGCTGTCCTGACTGTCCTATAATTTGTTGTCATTTGGCTTATGTGGTCATTCCATTCTATTCTTCTGTTTCTTACCCAGTTATTAATGTTATCCACCTTGCATCTCTGCCGTATATCTGTACTTCTAGCTCTGTCCCATAGAGTCTTACCATCGATTTTTCGAAGAGTTTTCATCTCCGCTGTTTCGAGCAATCTTTTTGTCCTCTCTGTGTCGGGTCGTGTTTCTGCCGCGTATGTCATTATTGGTCTGATGACTGTTTTGTAAATTCTGCCTTTCATTTCTTTTCCGATATTTTTATTTCTCCATATTGTGTCATTCAGGCTACCTGCGGCTCTGTTTGCTCTATTCACTTGATCTTCCACTTCTATTTCGAACCTTCCGTAACTACATAATGTGATGCCTAGGTATTTAAACTCCATCACTTGTTCTATTTGACTTTCAGTTTCAATTTACATCTTATTGAATTTGCTGTTATAACCATGCATTTTGTCTCTTTTGAGGAAATTAACATGTTAAATTTTCTGGCGATTATGTTAAACTGGTGCAGCATACGTTGTAAATCATCTTCACTTTGAGATATTAGTATTGTATCGTCCGCATAGCAGATTATTTTAAGTTGTTTTTCTCCCGTTTGGTATCCTTTTATAGTTTTTACTTTTTTATGATTTCGTCCATGATCAGGTTGAACAATAAAGGACTCAAGGAATCCCCGTCTTATCCCATTGCAGCCTTCAATTGGATCAGTTAGTCCATCTTCCAATTTTATTTTTACTGTGTTGTTCTGGTAGATGTTTTCGATCGTTTTAATTATTCCTAGAGGTACCTCTCTCTAGTATAACAAATGGATAACGTCCTTTAATGTGACCCTGTCAAATGCTTTCTTAAGGTCCACGAAACATAAATATGCCGGTTTGTTGTATTCCAACGATTTCTCTTGAACTTGCCTCATTATACATATAGCGTCAATGCATGACCTTTCCGACTTAAAACCTTGTTGTTCTTCTGCTAATGTTATACTTTCATTCAATTTGTTTGTTATCACTTTGATTGTTAATTTGAATATTGTGTTTAATAAGTTAATTCCTCTATAATTCTTCGGGTCCGATTTTTCTCCTTTTTTAAAGAGAGTTATTATTATTAAGATGCTTGATCACCATTCTTGTGGTATTCTGTTTTGTTCTATTATTTTATGTATTAGTTTTAATAGTTGTTTAGTTAGATCTTGTCCTCCGTACTTTAGGAGTTCGTTCGATATTCTGTCCTCTCCTGGAGATTTTCTACCTTTTAATTTTCTTAATTCTTCCTGTACCTCTCCCTCCTCGATGTTTATTTCTTCGTTTGTCGTAACTTGGTGTTTCTGATCCATTATCGTCGCCTTTAGCAAATAGAGATCGGAAGTAGTCTGCCCGTATTTCGTTCTGAATGTGTTTAGCTTTTATTAATTCTTTCTTTGCCCTCTGATCATTCTCCATACTTCTTTTTGTGTTAATAATTTTTAATTCGAAAAAACTTTTTATAATAACAATTTTTAATATTCTGAAATATAACGGTACTTTACCCGTTAACGAAATTCATATTTTTGACTTACCTCGTACAAAATTGATAAAATTTGATATCTGACGGTTTAGATTTTAGACTATGTAAGCCAATTTATGAATAATTTTTTTTTTTTCATAAAATTGATAAACATGTTTCCCATATGGTTCCCAGTTATGCAGACATATTCCTACTGTATAAGAGCTCAAAAAATTTTTTGTTTGAATTTTCAAATAGTAATGCCATTTTCGAATTCAGCCTAATCAAAAACAAAATGAAATATATCTTATCTAAATAAAATGATGAAATGAACGATATTTTTAAAATTATTTATATAAAACCATTGTTATTGTTTAAACAATTAATAATAAATTGGCGGCGAAAGCTGTGAGTAGAACTATTTACTTTAACAAGTATATTAACTAACAAAAAATATTTATAAAAATATAAGCTTGTTTGAATTTTTCCGAAACAATGCATATTTTTTTCTCTGTTGACTCCCCCATACTGAGAAATGCTACATTTTTATTATTTATGTTAGGTCAAAATTCATTTGAATCGGTTAACATAGCATACTAATAATGTTACACGGGACACATTTATTGGAACAGCGAACTAATAATTTTTTACGATGTTAAAAATAATTTTAGTTTTATCTGCTTTTTACGTACAATAATCAGTAATGCTTATCCAGTATTAGGCCCGGCGCAAATTCAACCTAAGCGAGACTTGCGATTACTAACCTAACCTGCGCCGGCAGGACAAGTGACCCGTGCATTTATTTTTCTAGCGCACCGCCCATTGATCACAACTCAACCCAACCGCTGGCTGTCGCTGTAACGAATAGAGACGGGCAAAATCAGTGCGGACATGTAACCGTTACTTTTGATACCGTTTCTCAGTGGTACTGAGTACAAATACTGATTACAAAATACTGATGTATCCGATCCTTGTACTGAATTGAGTAGGCAACTTAAAATCGGTATTTCCGTACTTGTAACTACACTTGAGAGCAAAATAATCGACTCACTTGCTGAATTGTACACGTTAAAAATCTCGAATTTCCCAAAACTGTTGTTCGATTCGAGTGATTTTTTTAGTATGTTACAGACTTATTATTTAAAAAAATCGATATAATATTATTATTGCTAGACAGTTAAAGGTCATTTTATACCGGGTGTAACAATCATAGGGTGTTTTTTTTTTCTTAAACGTACCTAACTTTTTTATTATCCAACATAAGCAAATGAGTCAAAAAAGAAAATGTTAATAAAGCCTAAGCCTACAATGAAATTTTAATTTAAATATTTTTTATATGCTAGAATACTCCACACGGTGTTCCGAACTTTAAGAAAAAACACAGTATGATTGTTACACCCGGTATAAAATGACATTTACCTGTATAGCAACAATAATTTTACATCGATTTTCGTAAATAATAAGGCTATAACATACTAAAAAAATCACTCAAATCGGACAACAGGTTTAGGAAATTCCACGTGTACAATTAGTCAGCAAGCGAGTCGATTATTTTGCTCTCAAGTGTAGTAACATTTTAAAAATATCTTACACGTCTCTAGTAGTAGTAGTGGTATGACTTTCGAAAACATCGAATTTGATCATAAGCGGGTGCATACAAAGATATCTTAAACGGGCTCCATACTCTCGGCGAAGTTACTTCGCCAAAGTTGACCGAAGTCCGAAGTACCCTCTTTACACACTCGTTCTACTTCGCGAGGAATTGCGATACCGACAAAGATCCCTTTGACTTGGACGCGCCAGATCGACAGAGAATGGAAGTAGAACGAAGTAGGGCAAAGTTACACAAGGTGGCCGTCTTCACTCTCGTATTTGTTGAACCTAGATCGACTTCGGCGAGAGTGAAGTGCGGGCATTACACTGAGTATTTTATTTCTGCACATAATACCTACATATTTAAAATAATCTCTCCCCTACTGCTCGGTCATAACTCATATTCCTCAATTTACTGCTCGGATCATAATCATTTACAATTACTGCAGGATCGCAATCATTTACAATTACTGCAGGTCATAATTCATAATCCCTCCGCTACTGATCGGTCATAAAAAATAACACTATCTGCAATAAACAAAAATGTAATATGCCGACAAGTTGAATTTGAAACCCGTGTTGAGCTGCCCCCCCCCCACTTGCAAAAATCAAAAAACAAATAGCCATGATTTATGAGCTATTTATGAGCTCTCATATTCCGCAAACTAAAATTTTTGAGCTCGTTCCACTGAGCAGGAATTTGATACTTTAGTGGGGGTGACTCAGCCCCCCCCCACTACTTAAAAATAGGAATATTGAATCGGTTTTTGCGGCAGAATTACGAGCTATTTATGAGCTCTTGAAATTATATAGTTTCGATTTTTGAGCTCATCCCCTTCACCCCCAAACAACCCTTTAATTGATTTAACTTAAGAGAAAAATGCTGAGAAAACTTAAAATATATCGTATTGCGGATATAATTCCTATAGCTTATATACTCTAAGAATAAACTATTAAATCACGTGCATTTCGATTATTGAGCTACAACCCCTTCGCAAGAAAACCACCCTATCTTCCCGGCTTAAGAGAAAGTTGTACTTAAAATGCATTAAACTAATTATTTAGCGACTACATATCATTGAATAATTTATAAGCTTCCAAATTACGCGCATTTAGATCAGTAAATTGCAATTTATTTTGTATAGTGCAGTCACTGAAGGTAAAAATCAACGATTACCTTCAATTCCGGTCACCCTTCATCGATTTTCACGAAAATTGATCAGTGGTTAGAGGATACGTCAAGAAACAAAGGTGACATGGTACCACCTTGCGCCTTTACCCTGAGGGTGGATACCGCCCCTTCTCGGGGGTGAAAATTATTTTATTAAAAATAACTGCACAAATCAATAAAAGAACAAATTAAAAGCAAAATTTATTATATAAAGTTAATAAAATAAGTCAATACTTTTTAAGTTATTAAAGATCAAAGATTTTAATTATTCGTGAAAAAATTTTCGTGAAAAAATAATTAATTCGTATCATAGGCGTAACCAGGATGATCCTAAGGGGGGGTTACAACTACCTAAAAGGGGGGGGTTACAACTACTGGAAGGTCTTTGAGGGCTATGGTGTTAAGCGTATAGAGCTCAAATCACATCCCAATGGGGGGGGGGGGTTACAACCCCCAAAACCCCCCTGGTTACGCCTATGATTCGTATAGCTTATATTCTAAGAAGAAACTCTTAAATCACGCGCCTTTCGATTATAGAGCTACAACCCCTTCGTAAGAAAACCATCCCATATTCCCGGCTTAAGAGAGTTGTACTTAAAATAATTTAAATTAATTATTTGGCGACTACATATCGTTTAATAATTTATGAGCTTGCAAAATATACGCATCTCAATTATTGAATTGCCATTTTCTTTCTATAGTGCAGTCACTGAATGTAAAAATTAACTATGACCTTCGATTTCGGTAAATCTCCATTCATTTTCACGAATTAACAATAACAACTTGGGGTTTTAACCTGGGGTATATATCACCCCTTCTCGGGGGTGAAAATTACTTTATTAAAAATAACCCCACAAATCGAGAGAGGGACAAATTGTAAGCAAAATGTGTTATATAATGTGATTAAAATAAATCAATACATTTTGAGTTATTAAAGATCAAATATTTTAATTTTTGTGAAAGAAAATGCATGCTTTAAAGCGAGAGAGAGAGGGAGACATACTTTATTGATACAGTGTACCAAAAGGCCATCGACCGAAGTCTTTCAGCCAGGACTTTAAAGCGATTTTTCATAAATAACTCAAAAACTGTAAGTTTTTACAAAAAAGTGTTCATCACTAAAATTCAAGCTAATAAAAAATATAATAAATTGCTTACTTGAAAACCCTTTAATGTTAATTTAAAGTAAGTTATTGGTAATTAAATCTATTAAATATATAAATTAAAGTATATTGTTTCTGCGACTATTCAAATCTAAGGATTCAAGCTTAAATAACGGGAAAGAGATGCATTTTATAACACTTAGGTACTAAATACTTGTCAAAGTACTTATAAATACCTATCAAAAATGAGCTCCAGAAAAAGTTGATAGCATCAAAATCCGCTCACCAATTTTCGTGAAAATGAATGGAGATTTACCGAAATCGAAGGTCATAGTTGATTTTTACCTTCAGTGACTGCACTATAGAAAGAAAATGGCAATTCAATAATTGAGATGCGTATATTTTGCGAGCTCATAAATTATTAAACGATATCTAGTCGCCAAATAATTTATTTAAATTATTTTAAGTAGAACTCTCTTAAGTCGGGAATATGGGATGGTTTTCTTGCGAAGGGGTTGTAGCTCTATAATCGAAAGGCGCGTGATTTAAGAGTTTATTCTTAGAATATAAGCTATACGAATTAAACTACTATTAACTTTTGTGTAAAAACTTACAGTTTTTCAGTGATTTACGAAAAACCGCTTCCTAACATGCATTTTTTTCACGAATAATTAAAATCTTTGATCTTCAATAACTTAAAAAGTATTGACTTATTTTATTAACTTTATATAATAAATTTTGCTTTTAATTTGTTCTTTTATTGATTTGTGCAGTTATTTTTAATAAAATAATTTTCACCCCCGAGAAGGGGCGGTATCCACCCTCAGGGTAAAGGCGCAAGGTGTTACCATGTCACCTTTGTTTCTTGACGGATCCTCTAACCACTGATCAATTTTCGTGAAAATCGATGAAGGTTCACCGAAATTGAAGGTAATCGTTGATTTTTACCTTCAGTGACTGCACTATACAAAATAAAGTGCAATTTACTTATCTAAATACGCGTAATTTGGAAGCTTATAAATTATTCAATGATATGTAGTCGCCAAATAATTAGTTTAATGCATTTTAAGTACAACTTTCTCTTAAGCCGGGAAGATAGGGTGGTTTTCTTGCGAAGGGGTTGTAGCTCAATAATCGAAATGCACGTGATTTAATAGTTTATTCTTAGAGTATATAAGCTATAGGAATTATATCCGCAATACGACATATTTTAAGTTTTCTCAGCATTTTTCTCTTAAGTTAAATCAATTAAAGGGTTGTTTGGGGGTGAAGGGGATGAGCTCAAAAATCGGAACTATATAATTTCAAGAGCTCATAAATAGCTCGTAATTCTGCTGCAAAAACCGATTCAATATTCCTATTTTTAAGTAGTGGGGGGGGGCTGACTCAGTATCAAATTCCTGCTCAGTGGAACGAGCTCAAAAATTTTAGTTTGCGGAATATGAGAGCTCATAAATAGCTCATAAATCAGGGCTATTTGTTTTTTAATTTTTGCAAGTGGGGGGGGGGGGGTCAGCTCAACACGGGTGAATTTGAAGGTAATACAATATTTTTATCGATCACGGTTTTAAGTAACATGAATATTTTCTAATAATGTGTTTTTTTAAAGGCATAACTTTGATTATTAATTTCGTCTTCCAACATTATTTAGTATAAGCTTATTTAGTCTACCAAAAGTTATCAGAATTTAATGATGAAGACAAAGCAGTTTTCACTCGGGGTTTTGACTATGCTAATATTTTTATTTATCACAATAATTTGTACTTAGGTAATACCATCCGTATTCATTTCAGATATTTTCATCTCGCAAACAAAAACAAATAAAAATAAACATCTTGCAGTGAGTCACGCGTCCCAGGACCCAAGAAAACTGTACGCCGATGACAAACGTTCCCAAGCTTGACCTGCGAACGAATGAACTGATAGTAGGATGCGCAGAACTGTCTACGCAGTTCGCCGGCGCAGGTTGTGTCTGGCTTAGGTTCAATTTGCGGCGGGCCTTAGTCCTTTGAAATGTACATTTTTTGGCCTTAACTTGCGATTTTTAGAGTCCGCCATTTTGTTTTTTTTTATTTTATAAGGGGATGAGTAGAAGCTTAATCAAGTTTGTGGGGTTGACATCCTGGTCCCCATCCGCCATCTTTGAAAAAGTGGCGCAAATATAATGAAACATAAAACGTAGCAAATTAAATTTTAAATAATCTTATTTTTTCCTATTGATGCTATACAATATGCAACTTCTCTCATTACTTACATACATTCAAACGAACAATTTCTCATGCAGTGAGAACAGCAGGCCATTGCCGTGAGAAATTTTTTTTCTCACGGGTTCTCGTACGGTTTTCCATATATGATCGCCGTTTTCATGGTAACATCCACAATACAAACATAATTAATGTTGTCAAATAAAATGTGTTGGAGAAAAAATTACCAGTAATTCCCTTTCAAAAGTGTTCAAAAATAACTGTTAATTAGAATTTTAAATACCGAGTGTCCACTTATATTTTCCCCCATTTTAACTGCCTATAACTTCTAAACGGCTCAAGATAGAAATATGGGGCTTTCGCTGAAATGTTTTATTTTAGTAAAAGTTTTATCTGAATGGGTTTAATTTTTTTCTATCGCTTTCAAATACGAAAAAATGGCAGATTTTTGAAAAAAATATTGTTGACTTTTTTCTAATGGAACATCCAGTCTATTTTTTTGTAAATTGAAAGAAAGGTCATTCACGTATCCAGCGAAATAAAGTTTTTCAAAATCGGTTGTCAAATCACTGAGTAATTAATTTTTAAAATGAGAGGTGCAACGTGGATATCACATACAGTCCGTCTAATTTACTTACCGTTGCACGTCATTATCTACGTTAGAGAACTAAGTTGACATTGTTGCCAAAAAGAAAAAGAAAAGAAAAAAAAAAGAAAAAAAAAACAGAAAAAATAAAAAAGCAAAAAAAAAACTAAGAAGATGTAAACCTCCGCGAGGATGAATCGGGTTTACGTCTTAGCGTAGTAAAAAAAAACAATTTATAAAAAATAACAATAAAAAAATTAATAAAAAAAAACAAATTAACAATATAAAAAAAAATGCCAAAAAAATACAAAAAAAATAAAAATTTACAAAAAAAATGAACAACCAAAACAGAGTATTATTTAGATATTAATTGTAGATAATAATGTTAGTTTGTTATGTATTTAGAATTAGAAATACAGAAAAAATTCCTCTGATTGAAAAATCAAATTTGTTTGTTTTTAAAATAACAAAATGTCTGGCTAATTGGCTCGGCCAAGGCCATCAAATTCACTCAAAAAAAAACATTGTTGCCCAATTACACAAAATTCTTGAATTCATTTTAAATCAAATACATCACACAATTTTTGCGGAAGTGGATTATAAAGTAAAACAAATGAATATTCAATGTAAATAAATAAAAACTTTAGAAATAGAAAACAAGAATTAAGTGATAATCTTACGTTAAAGTACATAATAATAACAGTAAATATAATAAAACAAATACTTACAGTAAAGAATATAAACAAACATGAAGTGTCATCACCGCAACTACTGTCAAATAAATGTTACCAATTTATGCCAAAATATCACCTTTGTTCGATTATAGTTGCAGTGTATTCCGAACAAATGTGCTTCATAAAAACGCTTTATAATCCATTTATACAAATTAAATGAAACATATTAATGTATATTTCTTTAAGTCAAGAATAAAAGAAATCTTTAAATATTATTTCTACGCGTACATAATAAAATATGTCTAGTGGCTTAATGCCAGTGTACTCGGCAAAGTGATTCTAAAAAAGAACACACCTACCGCCTAAATATTTCGTGTTGGTATCATATTATGACGTCACGGACTATGGCGCGGATGACGTGCAACGGTAAGTAAATTAGATGGAGTATACCTAAATAACATAACTAAGCAAATTGATATTATGTTACATATATGATTTCCACATTGCATCTCTCATTTTAAAAATTAATTGCTCACTCATTTGACAACAGATTTTAAAAAAATTTATATCGCTGGATAGGTAAATGACCGTTTTTTCAAGTTTTTAGGTAAATGACCATTTTTTATACCGCTTTTAAATAAAAAATGGCGGATTTTTGAAAAAAAAACGTTGTTGACTTATTTTATTAAAACACCCAGTATATTTTTTGTAACTTGAAAAAACGATCATTTACCTATTCAGCGATATAAAATTTTTTAAAATCGGTTGTCAAATGAGTGAACAATTATTCCGCCATTTCTTTTTCGTATGTGAAAGCGATATAAAAATTTCAATCCATTCAGACAAAATTTTTACTAAAATTAAACATTTCAGCGAAAACCGCATATTTTTATCTTGAGCCGTTTAGAAGTTATAGGCAGTTAAAATGGGGGAAAATTTAAGTGGACACCCGGTAAATAACGTAAGTATATAAATTTTAAGAAAATTTAATACCTACATGTATAATATGTATTTTATTTCAATTTATGTATATAATATACGTAAAAGCACCTAAATTATTTAATTTTGAAGTTTGAACTCTTGACAAAACTGCATGCATAGAAAAAGTACAGTGTACAACACATGAGAAAATTACATATTTTCTCCCTCGCTTGATTTGCGGCCCTCGCCTCGTGCCTCGGCTCGTGCCAACAAATTTCTGCGCTCGTGAGAAATATGTCTCTTTTCTCACTTGTACAATATATTATTTATTACTATTTATCGTTAAGTGACTAAAAAAAAGTTTTACAAAAATAAGTGGAAATTTTGTAACAAGTTTCGTTTCCGAGGTTGTATTTTTTTCAGTTTATTTTACTATTAAATGACATCATAGCAATTTTGTAGATGATTTTTTAGCGAACAATTTCCACTATAAAGTTGTGTTTAATTTTAGTTATTTATATAGATTTTACAGCGCTCAACACTTGACCAGATTCTCGAATGCTGATAGGGATACAATACAAACAAAATGTTAGGCGTACGTTTCTATCTATATTTTTTTTATTCATACTTATTTTCATGCTTTTTTCAGTTACAATCTTCTGGATCACAATGTCTATCGAGCCATGACTAAATCTGATAATACACTCGGAGATTGTGGAAACGGGTTGCATCTTGTGTTGGAGAAAGCGAGGAGAGATTAAAATGCATTTTTGTCACTGTCTTAGCGAATCATTTGTATCTCAGGGTGTCCAGAGAATCGTCTTTATTTCCTCCATATAAAGAGACGAAAAAACATTCGCTAACAACACTGAGTAAAGATGGCTTTCTCACTGAAAAATAATGTTCCTCCACTAGCTAAGTCATGATGCTCCTGAAAAATTTATATAAATAATTCATTAATTAGGAAAGTCACTATAGTAAATTCAGTATATTACGTAGTTATTTTACTTTTTCCATGCCCATGTTATACGCTGCTGACCATGTGTCGCATCCTGAGAAGGCATGGAGGAAGAGTAATTTTTTTCCGCCATTATCCGTCGTCATATATAAAACCTGAAGTACAGTATAATGTGTTCCAGACCTAAGTTAAAGAGCTGTTGAGAAAGTACATCTCCCTGTTTTAGTTAATTTTCTGCGAGTGTTGTTAATTAACTCTCACCTAACGAGACCGTTCCATACACTTACGTTAGTTTTTCATGTCGGACCCTGTCGAATGATTTTTCGAAGTCTATGGAACAGAAATAAATATCCAGGTTCATACATAAGCATCTTTGAGATAGAACATTAAACGCAAACAATGTCTCTTGTTCCAAGTCCTTTGCGGAACCCAAATTGGGTATCATCCATAATCATCTTCTATCTGTCTGTATCATCTTCCATGAATCACATTTAGGAATATTTTGAGGGTATGGTTTATTAGTGATATTGTCCTATAGTCCGAAAAATCTTTGGCGTATATTGTTTTTGGTATCGTTACAAAGGTGGAGACCAACCATTCCTAGAGGATTTTTCCGGTTTTGTATACTTCATTAAACCGATCCAGTAGTAAAGGTAGAGAGAGTTTCATCGTCTAGACATTTCAGTAATTCCGCAGGTATTTCGTCTGGACCTACAGTTATTCCGTTTTTTGCGTTTCTTATTGCTACTTCGATTTCCTCCATTATGATCTCTGGTCCTGTTTTGCTGTCGATTTCTTCCGGTTCTTGTGTATTATCCTTAAACAGATCTGTTACGTATGTCTTCCACTTTTTTAATTTCTCTTTAACTTCTATAATAATTTTTCCATTTATGTCTTTAAGAAAGCCATCATTCTTTTTTCGCTCTATATTTGTAATTTCACTTATTTTCTTATGCATGTTAAAGCTATCATGCTTTTAAGAATATTCTTCTATTTTACTACATTGACCTGCCAGCCAGGTGGATTTGGCCTCTTTTATTTTCTTTCCTATTAATCTCTGTATTTCTTTGTATTTTGCCTTACTCCTGCCTTTATGTTTCCTTCTTTCCTCCATTAGCCCTAGGATTTCTGAAGTCATCCATCTCTGTTTTTTCTTATTTTTTTCTGTAATATCTTCTTTCCCGCCTCTACTAACGTTTCTTGTATCATGTTCCATTTGTGATTAACATCTGTTGTTTTTGTTCCATTTGTGATTAACATCTGTACATCTGTTTAATATCACGTGTTGTTTGATTTTCTTTGTTATCATTTATTTCTTGCTTTAAACTCTGACGTATAGGTTCTTCTTTTATCTTTGAGACATCAAATCGTGGTATGTTTGTTTGTTTTTGGATCCTTTTCAATTTTATCTTCATTACGCCTACTAATGGATTATGATCTGAATTTATGTCAGCTCCAGGGTATGTTCTCACAGACTTGATAGTGTTTGTATATCTGGATTTGATTAAAATGGTTAATGGCATCTGGATTTGATTAAAATTAATTTCCAGAACAGAAAAAATATGGGTTGAAAAGAAACAGGAAGATGCATATGTTAAAAAGCTTCTCAAAGTCTCTAAGAGTTCCAATATTTACTCTTAAGAAGGCGTACAAGTATTTTACGTGATTGATTTATGTGATCTCTTTCTCAGCTACATGTATAGTTTCATACTTCTTGTACTTTGAGTAGGTACTTATTTCTACGTATAATCATAGAGACTTGTTTACACGGGTAGAGTTTTGAGGAGAGTAGAGTAGCGAGGAGAGTAGACTGTACTCCCTACTCTACCAAAAATGGCTTGATACCGTTCACGCGAGGAAAGTACAAGTATAGTACTGATGCTAGTATAGTAAACCCGATTTTTTTTATTTTTGTATTTTTAAACACTCTTGATTATAAGTGCACCTTAAATTCTTAATTTTTTGCTTGAGCGCGTTTACTCCAAAGCCTCCCTTTGCCATTCTCTTGACGATTTCATCCTCCGCAACTTGCATCATACTTTTATTTCTGTAGTGTACACCACTACCTAAATTCCTTAAACACTGGCCATACAGATCTATAAGTTTTAAAGTTTCATCTTCGGTGAACCTTATTTTCACTATTTACACAAAACACAATTCCAGCCGGAATGACAGCGTCTCTATGTACTCTCCCACCTACTCTATTCTACCACTTCTACCAGAATTGAGCGCGTTCCATGGGTAGAGTGCACAGGCGAGTGGACATTTTGGCGGTGGTGGTGGTAGTAGAGTAGAGTTACTTTGCCACATGTTGCTAGTCACTCTACTTTACCACCTACTATACACTCTACTTGCAAATCTACTGTGCTGAGCGTTTTTACGGGTAGAGTTACTCTACTCTTTCAAGTACTTGCATCATTACTCTACCCGTGTAAACAAGTCTTTATTAGTCTCGTCACTATTTATTTTAAAAACTAAACTTAAGGTGATTGTAAACTGCGATATTCTATGTAGATATCGTCTTAAGTAGAAATATAAGGAAGGTCATAAATATTTTCTTTTAATATAGCGGTTTTTATTATTGAAACGTGCCATTCGTCTTCTTCTTATAGTGCCTATCCTGTTTGGTTGTTGGCAACAATCACGGCAATCTGTAATTTGCACACTGCTGCTCTGGAAATATTTCTGATTGTTGTGTTGTACCAAGTACGTAATTTTTCAGCCAGTCCCATTACCGCTTCTAATTTTTCTTTACATAATAATTGAGCAATATTGGGAAAACCGCGCACACATTTCTTGACATTGTAGAAAGCCTACTCATCACTTCGGACAAAATGAGACAAATGATCATAAAGCATGGCATCCCACAAGAGGACACTTGATTATGAAAGCACAGTAATATGAATATCAACGAAAAAAAAGAGAACTAATCAAAATGTGAACATGATTGTAATAATCTCAAGATAGAACAAAATACAAATATATTTCTGTCGGCTAATACTTTACATACCTTTTGTTATTTTCTACCTAAAAGTTATTTTTAAACCACAACAAAAGTATTTGCGCAACGTATGTCATAAACATACCAATTTTAATTGCAGTTTTTGTATAGTAACCAAGTTTATTGCTAGAAGCACATAAAATCAATATTGCTTATTGATAACTAATAACAAAACCTTGACATGAACTTAAAGTTAGTGGGAAGTTTCTTGTGTGTGTGTATATTTTGTAAAACGAATTATTTTCTAGATAAGAATCAACGTTTTTACTGCTGTGTCTCGTGTAAAGCAAAAATACTAAAATGCAAGGTTTTGAATACCCATCATATTAAAGATTTGTAAATGGAAATTTGTCTTTTATTACAAATATCTTAGTCACAAATCACAATAACACAAATTTAATTAGTACACAACGTAACACCAGAATTTGACACAACAAAAGAATTAAAACAAGAATGTTGACTGTCACTAACATTGTTTAAAAAATACCTGGAAAGGGTAGTATTTACATGAAACAAGAAATACCAAAGAAAAATCAAATCAATAGGAAAACAATAAATTATTATAGACTATAGTATAGTGTATAACCAAGCGAAAATCCAAAAGTCGACGTCAACGAAATAGCATTGGTCCATAAAAATAAATACTTAGGGTATGAAATCCAAATTGCCAGGGACAATCAAACTGCTGAATTACAGAGAAGGATCACCTTAGCATGGGCCGCATATGGAGCTCTATCAGACCTGTTCAAGAGCAACTAGCCAAATTATTTGAAAAGCAAGACGTTCAAAAAATGTGTGCTGCCAGTCATGACTTACGGCGCCGAAACATTATCGTTACGCCAGGTCACAGCAACGAAACTTAGAGTGGCCCAAAGAAGAATGGAACGGTCACTACTTGCACTGACTCTCAGAGATAGGGTCAGAAACGAAGAAATCAGAAAAAGGACAGGCGTCACAGATGTCATAGAGCGAGTAGCATGGCTGAAGTGGAATTGGGCGGGACATGTAGCCAGAATGAAGGACGGGAGGTGGACCCAAAAAATTACAGTGTGGAGACCAAGAGAAGACAGAAGAAGTAGAGGTAGACCACCTACACGATGGACAGACGACGTCAAAATGATTGCTGGGAATTGGTTGCAGAAAGCCCAAGATCAACAAAACTGGAAGAAATTAGGGGAGGCCTATGTTCAACTTTGGATGCAGAAGGCTGGATCATGATGATGATGATGATAATAGAGTGTAAAAAACGGAGAAGAACTGTCACTAACATTGTCCAAAAAATACCTGGAAAGAGTAGTATTTACATAAAAAAATATACCAAAGAGAATTCAAATCAATAGGTGAACAAAAACAAACAAAGAAGAACTAGATAAGAGACGTAAGAGTGAAAAGGAGGTTTGAAATTAGCAGTGACCACTATAATATACTAGAAACCACATTCAACAAAAAAAGAAAAGAAATACAAACGGAAGAGAACATAAACAGGAAAAACACAAATAAATAAGAAATTATAAACAAAGGGGAGAAACAACGAAAATAAGATACACAGAGGAGCTAGAGAAAGAGATGGATACTGAACAACACAAACAATAGAAAACGAATGGAAAAGAGTTAAAAATGCAATGATGCAAACAGTTAAATCAACATGTGTGACTGCAAGAAACAACAACAAAGGAAAACGAATAGCTTGGTGGAAAAATGAAAAAAAAATAGAGGACGTACAAAGTGGATGCAGGAAATAACATTACCCAAAAGACCATAATATGTATTCACCATGCAACGAATAATAGAAAATGCCATAAAGAAAAACTGAGAAATATATCTAAGCTTTATGGACGTGAAAAAAGCATTCGACTCAATCAAAAGAAAAAATATATGTCAAAGCATAAAGAAGAAACCAAGTAAGTGAAGAACTGATAGAAGCAACAAAAAGTATATACATGAAAACAACAAATACAATAAGAATGCGAAATACGCAGTCAGAACCATTTGAAACAATTCAAGGAGTTAGACAATGGGGAAGTCTCAGCCCAGTGCTATTCATAAAAGAAATAGATAGGGAAAGAATGTAGGAAAACTTTCAGAAAATACTGTATTGAAATAATGTATCGGTAGGAACAGAATGCAAACGACAAACGCTGAGATGTGTATATTTTGTAGACGACATATTACTACATATTTGGGGAAACAGCAGAAAAAATGATACAAAACTTAGAGTAATGGAACATAGAAGCAAGCAAATACAACTTAAATGTAAACAAAGGAAATACTCAGATAATGAAAATAACCAGGAAACATATGTTTGTTTTTATTTAATAAATTTAGAGATGTTTTACATTTTAAACTCATTATTTTTTTATTTGACTTTAATATCATTCTAGATACCTTTATATTTTTTAATAAAAAAAATCCCTATATTTTACGAAAAAAAAAAAATTTCTCAATTTGGGGTCAAAGGCGAACTCCCTTGGCCTTCCATATTCCAATTTTATATTAAGTAAATATCGTCTATTATGTTGAATTGTTTGTAAGAAACAGTCCAGTATTGAAAAAAAAAATTGTGTGCCAAACTTGTGGCGACTTAAATTAGTTTATATTTTAAAATTTGTTTAGCTCTATGTTCAGAATGATGATTCCTGTTTTTGTTCAGTTGTAATTAAAATATGTTTAACTAATGTTTATTTATCATTTATTGATACAATACTAACATTAGAATTATAAATACATTATTTTAATTCTTAAAATAAATTAATTTTTTTTGTCAATTGGCATTTTTGACTGCGGGTGGTTTTTTTATCCCCGTTGGTCATCCGTGTAACAAAAAAATTTTGGTCACTGGCGGGCGAACACCTTGTACCTATAAACTAATAACAGAAGGCTGGATCCATGGAAGTAGTCAGGGGATAATCCCCACCACATCACATTATCAAAAATCAGGAAATTTATTCTATTAAATAAGGTATTAAAAAATGGTGACAACTCAATAACGACAATTGCAGATACCGGTTCAGAATGCAGTCCTCTAACAGCAGATATCAAAGTAAAA
The DNA here is from genome assembly GCF_917563875.1 of Diabrotica virgifera virgifera. NCBI lineage: Eukaryota > Metazoa > Arthropoda > Insecta > Coleoptera > Chrysomelidae > Diabrotica > Diabrotica virgifera. The sequence continues at coordinate 148,247,203 of NC_065450.1, forward strand.
AAAGTTTCAAGAAATCGTAACACACCAAAAATAAATGTATCAGAAGACGCCAAAGAAAGACAATAATTAGAAGAAGGTCTACAATCAGCTTAGTAAAGCTACATCAATGGGGGGCACGTGGGACGCATGGACCATACTCCGCTCTGTGGGACTGTGGGCCCCAGCGTGTTCTCTTCTCCTGTTCGAGTCCAACAGTACTAGGGACACCTTCCCCAGTCTGCTAAGAGTTCTTCTTCTTTGAGTGCCTCTCCTATCGGAGATTGGATATCACTAGGGCGATTCTAATTTTATTTACTGCTGTTTTGAACAATTCTTTAGTGGTACAGCCAAACCACTCTCTCAAATTTCTCATCCAGGACATTCTTCTAAGGCCTGGATTTCTTCGTCCTTGGATTTTTTCTTGCATTATATTTTGTAGGAATGTGTACTTTTGTCCCCTCATCAGGTGGCCTAAGTATTCAAGTTTTCTCTTTTTTATATTCAGTAGAACTTCTGGTTCGTTATTTATTCTGCGTATTACTTCTTCATTTGTAATTTTATCCACCCAACTTATTCTTAGTATACGGCGGTAGCACCACATCTCAAAGCTTTCAAGATTTTTAATATTCCTCTGTTTAGGAGTCCATGACTCAACACCGTAGAGCAAAGTACTGAATACATAGCATTTTAACATTCTAGTTCGTAGATGAATACTAATATCACGATTACAAATAATTTTTTCATTTTTATAAAAGTAGACCTGGCAATTTCTATACGTCCTTTTATCTCGTGATTTTGGTCACCTGTTTCATTGATAAGGGTTCCCAAGTATTTGTATTTGTTTACTTTTTCAAGTTGGGTACCGTTTATTGTGATACTAGTGTCATTTATTGGATTCTTACTGAAGGTCATATATTTGGTATTTTTGACGTTCATCCTTATGCCGTAGTTATTACACATCTCATTCATATTTTCAACTAGATGTTGTAGATCTTGCGCTGTTCTTGCCATTATCACAGTATCGTCAGCATATCGAATGTTATTGATAACTTCTCCATTGACTATTATCCCTTCTTTTGCATATGAGAGAGCTTCTTGGCATATTTGTTCGCTGTAGATACTAAACGAGAGCGGTGACAATATACAACCCTGTCGTACCCCTCTACGTATTTCTATTTCGTCCGATGTTTGGCCTTCTATTTTTATATTAGCTCGCTGATTCCAGTACAGATTTAATATTATTTGTATATCTCTGGTGTCAATGTTCTTACTCTCCAGGATTTCTTTGAGTTTACTGTGGCGTACTTTGTCAAAGGCCTTTTCAAAGTCTATAAAGCAGGCGTGTACCTCTTGGTTAACATCTAGGCATCTCTGTGTTAGAACGTTCAAGGCACAGAGAGCATCCCTTGTACCTAATCCTTTTCTGAATCCCATCTGTGTATCGTTATTATCGATATCTAATTTTTGATAGATTCGGTTGTGGATGACTCTAAGAAATATTTTAAGCAGGTGACTCATCAAGGAGATTGTTCGATGATCTGAACATTGCATTGCCTTAGTTTTCTTCGGTATGGTGACAAACGTAGATAGCAACCATTCTTGCGGTATTATACCAGTACTGTATATTGTATTGAATATATGCAATATTATGGTTACGGATTTATCATTCAAAAGCTTCAGCAGTTCTGTAGGGATTTCATCAGGTCCGTTTGCTTTTCCATTTTTAGCGTTTCTTATTGCGTATTCTACTTCTTATTTCAATATTTCTGGCTCAGTTGCATTGATTATCTGAGTTAAGTTGTTTCTATCGTCTTCAAATAATTCATTCAGGTATTCTATCCATCTTTTTATTTTATTCTCTAGATCTACAATATGATTTCCATCTTTGTTTTAAGTTTACCTATTTGGCATTTCTTTATGCTTCCTGTTATCTCTTTTACTTTTTTGTGCATATTGAACGCATCGTACTTTTTCCCATAGGTTTCCATTTCTTCACACTGTTCTTTAATCCACGCCTCTTTGGCTTGGATGCTAAGAGGCGTGGAATGTTAAGTGAGGTGGAATGCTAAGAGCATTCCACCTAAATCCAAAAAAATAAGTTTAAATCTATATCTGGACAAAAATGCAAAATACCTAAAAAATTGAAACATAGTGCTGAACATACTGTCCTAAAAAAAGTTGCATTACAAATTTTTTTTAGAAAATTCAGGCACCATTAGTCGAATTAGTCACCTAAATAAACTGTTTACTGGCGTTATTTCAATAAGACCTAACCACGTTTTAAAATTTCCACGAAATATATAAGGAACAACAGAATCAAAAATAATTTGGCACATAGACCACATCACTCATTGAGTTCTATAGTGGCACAACCGCAAAAATGAACTTATAAGATAATTGACTATGAAGTTTCATGACATCATAAAATACCATTTATGGATAAGAGATCGACCGAAGAAATCAAATACTTGATAATGAAAGGTTATATTACATTTTTTTTCTATTGTATGAATTTCGAGAACTTTGAATATATGCTAGTATTGAACTTAAGTTTTTATAGTCTGTTTGGACAAGGTGGTAGTAAGTAGTGACACAAAGTGTTCATGAAATAAACGTTTCTATTTTTAAATTTTTTAATAATGTTTTTATTCGCATAACTGACATACTATATGAGCACAACAATATTTTTCTTACTAATAACTAAGAAAGAATCTTAAAAACCTTTACAAGATTAAAACCGTGAAATGTAAGTTGATATAAAATTTGCTGTGGATTTTAATAATTGCATTGGATCGAATAAAATAGATTAAATCTTCATACTTTTTTCTGGCAATTGAAATTTTATTCTGATCGGCCCTATTAATTTCAATATTTTTAAAAAGAATATTTTGTTGGGATTTCTGGTTCGTATTTTTTTGAATAAGTTGACGGTTTAAAATAATAAGATTCTTTAACACTAGAAGCACCAGAGCGGTCATTTTGACTGCTTTCTATTTTTGATCCTCTGTATTACTTATTCCTAGTTGTTTTAGAAAGTTGATAATTTAGGCCTTTTCCTAGATCTACTTGAGGATTATAATTCTTCCTTTACAGGTACTTAGTGTAATTAATTTTTGAGATGTGTTAATATATACCTAGAAGCACCAGGGCGGTCATTTTGACTGCTTTCTATTTTTGACCCTCTGTATTACTACTTATTCATAGTTATTCTAGAAACTTAAAAATTGAGGACATTGCTACATCTATTTAAGGATTACAAGTTCTCTTTTGCAGGTAGGTACTTAGTGTAATTACTTGTTGAATATGTTGATGTCTACCTAGAAAAAATACGGTCCTTATTACGAAGGAGAAGTACCAGATCTAAGCGATGATCAACAGATAAATTTGCACTTGCTTCGGCAATATGGAACTTATTTATAGAGAATTGTATATTCTGCTACACCTACAACTGGCTAAAATATATCTATCGACGAACAACTTTTTCCCACAAAGGCAAGATTTCACTTCACCCAGTACATGGCGTATAATCCCGATAAGTTTGGAATCAAATTCGGGCTTAGAGCTAATGTCTAGTCCAAATATTTATTGCACGGATTTCCTTACCTACGGAAAGATGAACAACGACCAGACAATCAACTTCTAGGGGAACATGTAATTAGCCGTCTAGTGGGGCTATTTATGAATAAGGGAAGAAATGTCACGATACGTAAAAAGTATTACGAAAGAAGGCTACCAGCAGAACGGGAACAATAAACCGAGCAAGAAAGGATATTCCTCCGTCAATAAAAAACGAAAGATGGAATTATACAAATCAAAAATTTTCATACACGAAGACTTGAGCTAACCCGATGTACCAGGTGTAGGTACCAGAGAAAAATGATCAAAAATGTTCTAGCGCTGAATTCTCTATACTCATACAATATTGAAATAGGCATAGACAAAAAGGAGAAACCTAAAACCATTACCTACTACAACCATACAAAATACGGAGTAGACGTTGTAGATCAGATGGCCATACAGTGCTTAACCAAATCAGTCTCAAGAAGATGGCCGTTGCAGGCTTTTTTTAATATTTTAGATATGGTAGGATATTTTAGATATGCAAGGGCCGGCGTAGCCGAGTGGTAGTGTGCTAGGCTAGCGTGCCGGTGGTCCGGAGTTCAAATCCTACCGCCGGCAAGAACAACTAGACATTTTTAAAATGTTTATAGGCCCCAGGTCGACTCAGCCTGAATAAAATGATTACCTTGGGTAAAACCAGGGGTAATAATAGGTGGTTGAAGCGTAGCACTGGCCCTGTTACCTTCCTTGTATACCGTAGGCCCTAGATATAGCAGGCTACCCTGCTATACTCCCAAAGCCACGTGAGCGGTATAAAACGGGAGACTATTATTATAGGAAAAAATGCTTGGATCCTGTATAAGGAAGTTACTGGTTACCAAATATCCGGGCAAACTTTCCAACTTCAGTTAGCAGAAGAATTGCGACAAGATCATCTGACTAAGGGCAGGACAATATCAACGGACACAAATCAGAAATACAACACCTCAATCAAAAAATAAACGCAGGCAGTGACAAAAGCTACAATATCTCGGACATGTGATGCGGAGCGAGAAGTATGGCATCCTATGACTCATAATGCAAGGAGGGGTAGATAGCAGAAGAAGCATCGGAAGAAGACGAATTTCATGGCTGAGGTTTGGATGCAGCTCAAAACAACTATTCAGAGCTACTGACTCAAAAATTAAAATAGCTATGATGATTGCCAACCTTCGTAGCAGAGATAGCACCTGAAAAAGAAGAAGTGGAAAACTGGGAACTAAAACTAAAAAAAAACATGTGAAAGTCATATACCTATTTACAAAGTTTGTGTGTAGGTCTTGTTCAAGCAAAATTAAAAAAAATTGTTACTACATAAATTGTAGTCCTGTCGCCAGCGGGGGTATAACGGCCTCCTTAATTCAGATGGACTTACTTAAGTTTTTTTATGTATTTTGACCCGTAGAACACGAATTTTTTGGGTAACAGTTGATCCGGATGTCGATAAGATTGTTATAAACAAAGAACTTGAGGAATCACATAACAGCGATTCTTCGCAAAACAAAAATTTTTTTTTATATTTTTTTGGGTGATTCTCAGCAAGTCTTGCATGAGTCTTACAAGTTTTTCGTAGGATGCATAGTTTTCGAGATAAACGCGGTTAAACTTTCAAAAAATCGAAAAAGTGTAATTTTTGAACCCGAATAACGTTTGATTAAAAAAATAGATTAGCAATTCTGCTTACTGCATTTGAAAGTTCAAGTCAAATTCTATCGGTTTTGATTATTTGCATTTCTAAAAATTAAGTTTTTATTTGCTAAACAAAGCCATAAACACATAGTGTTTCTCGTGCCCAATGCATGCGTTTTAATGTACATAATCTACGTAGAAATTGTCTGTATGCGCGCCTACTCGTTGGATTTCAAATGAGCAATGCATTGAAAACATCATTGAATCACTATGTGTTTATAGCTTTGTTTAACAATTAAAAAAATTAATTTTTAGCAATGAAAGTAATCAAGACCGATAGAATTTGACTTGGATTTTCAAATGCGGTAAGAAGAATTGCTATTTTATTTTTCAATCAAAAGTTATTCTGTTTCAAAAATTGCAATTTTTCGATTGTTTGAAAGTTCAACCGCGTCTATGTCGAAAACTATGCATCCTACGAAAAAACTACGAAAAACATTTTTTGCTTAGAATGACCCAAAAAATACAAAAAAATGTTTTGTTTTGCGAATAATCGCTGTTATGTGATTCCCAAAGTTCTTTGTTTATAACAATCTTATCGACATCCGGATCGACTGTTACCCAAAAAATTCGTGTTCTACGGGTCAAAATACATAAAAAAAACTTGGGTAAGTCCATCTGAATTAACGAGGCCGTTGTACCCCCACTGGCGACAGGAGTAATTGTGCTTAAATAATGAAATAATTTATTTAAATTATATAAATATCTTTGGTTAGTGGGTATTAACTCAATATAGGTTTTTTTTTCAATAAAATAACAATACGAAAACTACTGGCGATAGAAACTTTTAATACCCGTCATATTGACTGCTCCGGTGCTTCTGGGTATGCAAAAATGTTGGTGCTTCTAGTGTTAAAGAAAGTTTTACAGGAAAATAGATTATCCTTTTCGACTTTCAGTATTGAAACATCACTTGACTTAAAGACTTCTGCCTAAAAGCCTAAAGTAATACCTAAAGTCGAAGTAAAAAACTTTGCACACTCTTACTTTTGTACATTGTTTAACAAAATAAAAAGCATTGTTATTGGTTCTTCCACCGCTCTTTGCTACAGTAACCTGTTCCATCAATGCTATTAGAGAGATATCGCAAAGGTTAACGTTAATACCGTCTCAAGACGTTAATAACAGATAACGGTCTATTTCAACAAAGGCATCAAGAGAGTAATCGCAAATGTTCTGGGGCGGGGTTTAACGTTATTATGACAACCGACGTTTGAGATTAAATGTAACCTAGAAATTAATGTTGAGGAATGCTATAAATGTTTTTTCATTGAAAAATTAATCTGGACAATGAGCAGGTTGACATGCATTTTAATTTTAATGATTTAACCAACAATAAATATAAATAATCAGAATAAAAATCATGAAATATCTGAATAACTAATATTTTAACCACAAAAAGTAGTCTGTTGTAAACAAAATAAGAACACACATGTTTCTCAACACAGGAAACAAGATGATTCACAGTTTTTACTTTATAAAATTTGTATTCTATAAATTATTTCTATGTTTCATCCCAAATGTCAAATTAGCGTTAACGTTATTACCGTCCCTTATTTCGACCTAAATAGCGGGACACGTTATCCGGTATTAGCGTAACATTCACTCTACGCTTGCGTACATGTCAAAATAGCGTATTCCGCTATTAGCGTGTGATAAAAATGCCTTTGCGATATCTCTCTATTATCTAGTTTCGCTGCTTGGAAATGTCTCCCAAATCCCAGTATAACTTAAGAAACGCTAGTCTCTCTTCTTCTGTGAATTTCTGGTACATGTTTGCGTGCATTTTGTGATGTCACACGGCTCTTTAACTGATCTAGCTGGAACGTCTATCTTCCTGTTGTACATTTGATAAGATTATCCAGAGTTTTAAAGGTGTTTAATTCGGTTTTTTATCCACTGAGAAGGTTGGACTTTCCTTTTTCTCGTTTTTTCCTTACATTACTCTCCTTCTTATATTTTAAGTGAAATATAAGAAAAAGTAAACCTATACTGACACATCTTTGTTCTTTCATAGCACAAAGTAAAGTATTTGAAGTAAAGTAAATTCTATACCGATACAACCTTGTATTTTGGAGCCATAAATAATATGTTTTTGCCAAAATAGTTATTTTCCTAACTAGTGCGGAAAGTGATACTTTCACGCATGAGACTGCAGTTCACCCGAACGACGCGATAGCGGAGTTCGGGCAAGCAGTCGAGTGCGCGGAAGACACATTCCGCATGAGTTAGGAACAATATTTTTTCTAGGGCCGTACGTTTGGAAAAAAGCCACAAAAATAGAGTTATATAAATTTTTATTTAAAAGTGAAAATACACATATTAATTCTTTGACAAGGTTGTCAAAACCAAACTTTCAATATAATGGGTTCCCACGACGGCGATATTGGTTTCCATGACGACGATTCAAAACCGTTGTAATTGTCTACTGATCTGACATTTAAATATTATATCAAAATAATTTTATATCGTCGAATTATCAGTAGTAATTGCACAAGAGCTCTAAAATTATCGAATTTTTCCCGAGTGACACTTAGACAGTTTTAATTTCACGACCCGAAGGGGAGTCAAATTATATCAAAGTGTCACGAGGGCAAAAATTCGATAATAATTTTAGAGATCGAGTGCAATTTGTTGCGATTATTTCATGAATAAAACTGTTCAAAACATAAATTTTATTGTAATTTATTTGTGTAAGTACAAATTAGTACAATTAAACACACAGTTGTTATAAATATTTGACGGTTGAAAGTCATCACTTTTTTAACTATTAAATCACTAATTGTCATTAATGTCACTGAATGTATTTTTTGTAGCAACGAAGGGCATCTGACGTAATATACTTGACGACGGGATATTATCAAAAATTATCGGGTATAATATCACAAGAGAGTGAGAATAAATTGAAAATAATGCGACAGTTTTTCGAAAATTTGTTTTCTGGCAATAGACACGAGAGCCCGCAGGGCTCGAGTGGCTATTGCGCAATAACAACAAATTTGAGTAAAAATGAAGCATTATTTTCTTATTTATTCTTACTGTCGTGTGATATTTGTAAGATTATTTTTTAATTCGTATATTATGGATATTTTCTTAAATGTGACAGTTGTCAAAACTAGGAAACTGGTTGCCATTAAACAGAAACAATCTACTTAAAAAAATTCTATCGGTAATTTTCTACAGTAGATAATTCTCAGTATAATTTTAATATGATTGGACAGAATTAAACACGTGATCAAATATCTTACTCTACGATTGGAAGTTAAAATCATTAAAAAATAATCACCTCAATTTTCATTTCTGTAGCTTTCTATTGGTCAGAACCTCCTATGAATGAAATAATCAGTAGTAATTGCACAAGAGCTCTAAAATTATCGAATTTTTCCCGAGTGACACTTTGACAGTTTTAATTTCACGACCCGAACGGAGTGAAATTATGTAAAAGTGTCACGAGGGCAAAATTTTCGATAACAATTTTAGAGATCGAGTGCAATTTGTTGCGATTATTTTATGAATAAAACTGTTCAAAACCAAAATTTTATTGTAATAATTTATTTATGTACGTACAAATTAGTACAATTAAACGCGCAGTTGTTATAAATATTTGACGGTTGAAAAACATCACTTTTATAATTTTTGAAACATTAATTGCCATTAATGTCACTGAATGTATTTTTTCGTAGCAACGAAGGGCATCTGACGTAATATACTTGAGGACGGGATATTATCAAAAATTATCAGTTTAATTTTTATTTCTGTAGCTTTCTATTGGTCAAAATCTAGTATGAATGAAATAATCGCGCTAAATTCGTTAAAATATGAACACAATAGGATAAATTTGAAATAAATTAGTAAATAATATATAAATATTAGTTTATTGCATGCCCGCACGCCGTGCGGGAAAATTTACTTTCACGCACGCCGTGTGGGACGCACGCTTAATTCTCCATATCGGACGCTCGGTACTGACATCTGTTAGAGAGAAATGAGAAGTACCAGATCTAAAAAAATAAATCTGAAACTTCTTGTGGAACCACTTTCTGGTAATATCCTTAATCTCTGCCTTTTACAGTTTATATTATAGATTAAGGATGTTACCAGAAAGTTGTTACTCGAGAAGTTTCAGATTTATTGTTTAGATATGGGACTCCTCATTTCTCTTTAACCTTCAGATGACCAAGGGGGTAAATTTGGTCATCATTTGGAGTAAATAAATTCAAAAGCATTTTCAATTTTTAACTCATTATTTTTTTAATTGACGTTAGTATCATTCTAGATATCCAAATATTTTGAAATAAAAAAAATTCCCTATATTTTACGAATAAAAAATATATCTGAAGTTAATGTTTAGTAAAATACCGTCTATTATGTGGAATTCCAAGTAGTTTTCACTGCGCCTTATGAAAATCTATTTTTAGACTCTGGTGCCTGTTATGTACGAATCATGACATACCTGTCTGCTACAGTTAGTCATTATTATTATTTCCTGGCGTAAGTATATTATTATAGTTTCTTCGTACTTTGTGTACATATTATAAGATATGGCCCGCAAATATCTTACTAATCTTACTGAGGCTGAGTTACAGGAAATTGTTACTGCTAGCTTTTATGATGATATAGAAGATGAAATAGAATCAGAAAACGAGGATGTATTGTTAGATGTAGATTTAAATCCTGAAAACATTTATTCCAGGTCAATTTTGACCTGGGGTCATTTTTTACCCCCATTGGTCATCCGTGTAACAAAAATAGTTTGGTCATCGGAAGGTTAATAGATGGCGCTACCGATTGTCCGATTGGACAACATGGTTTGTTTCGATTCAGAGGTGCTCATATAGCCCCACTGAGGACATCTGCAAAGACAGAAACGTACGTATTACAACGTATTACGTACGTATTAAACGTACGTATTATATGGAGATGGTTCATCACCTCTGAGCCAAGTTGAAAAATAAGCTGTTTTTTAATTCTTTATTTTACTCATATTTTTAGAACACATAATCAGCTTTCGTTGGAATTTTTCCTAGACGAATATATGAAATATTACTGCATATTGTAGAGTCCTTTTCGTCTTCTTTATTCGTGGTATCCTTGCCTTATAAGCTGTAAAAGGCAGAGATAAAGGATGTTATCAGAAAGTGGATCCACGAGAAGATTCAGTGTTAGATCTAAGACTTCTCATTTCCCTCCAAATACTTATCTCATAAAAGAAAAATTTATTCTACAAATAATAAAGTCTATTTATTATTTAATTATTATATATTTAATATTTTAAATTTTTAAATAACAACTGCATTTTAAATATTCTTTTACAATTGGAGATTCTGATGACCCTGTATTTTAAGTGCTATTATTGATGCGTTGAGGTTTCTGCTGAACTCTGCAGCAAAAAGTTTACTATATGGAAAATCAACATGGTTTACATAATGGTTTGATTGTTCCCAAAAGCTCCGGACCAGACATCAGGGGTTCGTGTAATAGATATTTATTGTATCAGTTTGTGGCAATCTGGTCGTAAAATAGTTTGGGATAAAAGCAACACCTGTTGTACTACTTTAAAATTCGATCAGTATCTGTTTAAAATTATAGGTATAAAAATATATTATTATATAAAATTCAAACACTTCAAGGAATATTTTTAGTACACTTACCTAAAAATTTAGAACGTTCCGAGGGGATAGGCGCAAACTTTCGGCTCCAATGCTGTTTAAATGCAGTAATTTTTTTCGATACCTGAGAAAACTAATATAGTCCAATAAATGACCGTTTTGGAGTGTAATTTCCTGGGGCAACTCCGAATTGCATGAAAATTTTGATTTAGGTTCTACTTACCCTCCACTTCAAAGTTGAATTTGTGCCATTGGTTGCTTTTACTTAAGGGGTGACATTTACCCCTTCTCGGGGGATGAAAAACGCGTGTTTAAAATAAGGCCGGAAATAGATAAATTGACTTATTTTAAGCACTTTTTGTTTTATAAAGTTTTTTACGTAAGTCAATACTTTTCGAGTTATTCGCGATTTAAAACGTTGATTTTTCGACAAAAAAACTACGTTTTCAGGCCGTTTTTTCCAAATAACTCAAAAAGTAAATATTTTATCAAAAAAAAATTGCACGAACTACGAATTGCACCAATAACTCGTTTGGAGAAGGTCTCTAGGCGAATCTAACGGTGTATACCTCATATCCGGGAAAATTCGAATTTTTAAGTTATAGGCTTCATAAGTATGATTAAATCTATTTGTTATGGGAAAAACGGTTGTTCAAGCTCAATAATTTCTGTAATAGCTTCAGTTATCATACTTACCTTAGATTCATCTGATACTACTTGTCAATACGTTTCAAACTCATGTTTAGTGATCAAAATCGGTTAAGCCGTTTAGAATTTATTAAGCTACAAAAGTATAATCCAATTAACGATTATTCTCTAAATGGATTATGTAGTTGTAGTGGTTACGACGCTTAATTTGATCTAGCAACGGGCAATTCGATTTCATTTACCGGCCATTTCAATATTTTTTGAAGTTATACTGCTTTAGGCGCGATTGAGATTGAGGGTGAATTTATATTGACCTGCGCGCATGCGCACACCGACAGTATGGTATTAGTCGTTATACGGGCTCTGATTGAGTGTTGAAATGATCTGTCAATAATAAATAATTGTTCAATATGAAGGTAAACAAATGTATAATATATTAGTTTTATTGTTGTGAGGACAGAAACAAAAAAGTTTATAATTGTAGTGACATTTAAATAGTTTTTAAAAGCAACAGGTACGTAATAATTGTAAATGTATCATAGGTACCTAGCTATATGAACCTACCAAAATACATAGTATGTAATACTTTTATTTACATAATTTAATTACCATCAAAATTTCTGTCAATATTCACCTAATATATTGTTTTCTTACTCTATGTTTTGTTGTATTTTTTCAATTCTAAATCATTTCAATTTAAAATCAAAATAATTTAATTTAATTCAAAAATGTCAAAAGCTTAATCCGTTTAGTTAGTCGATCTTCGCACATAATGACACATTGCCTCCGTGGCGAAGCGTTTAAGGCGAATGTACCCCAATATACCAACCGCGCTGATAGCTGGTTCGAATCCCAATAAAAACTTTTATTTTTTTATTTTTTTTTTATACATTTTATGATTGTAAGTGTATTTATTATATAATTTTATTTTCAGAAAATTCGTATTTAGTTAAAAAAATTTCCGACAATTAATGTTCAGAAATCATTTATGGCATTTTTAATGTGTTTGTGTGTGTTTAATTCTTTTATTATTTTAGTTTTTGGCACTGTTTTAATAAAAATGTTTGAGAAGTAGTAAGTATAAATTAGTTTAATATTTAAATAAAATATAAATAAAAAGTATATTAATTTCGTTTAAATCATATAATAGAAGTATAACTTCTTACGTGCGTACAAAGTACACACACATTCTTTTTTTCAATCTATTTCGAATCGAAAAAAATCTAGTGTACATTCTATGGACACTAGATCATTTGGGAGATAATGCGACAATGGCGACTATTTATAAAGCTTAACGTGTAATCAAGAAACATTGCATTTAACTTCATACGTTTAGTTTATAAATAACAACTAGATTTTAAATTTTCTTTTACAATGGGAGATTCTGATGACCCTCTATTTTTTAAGTGCTATTATTGATGCGTTGAGGTTTCTGCTGAACTCTGCAGCTAAAAGTTTACTATATGGAAAACCAACATGGTTTACATAATGGTTTGATTGTTCCCAAAAGCTCCGGACCAGACATCAGGGGTTCGTGTAATAGAGATTTATTGCATCAGTTTGTGGTAATCTGGTCGTAAAATAGTTTGGGATAAAAGCAACACCTGTTGTACTACTTTAAAATTCGATCAGTAGCTGTTTAAAATTATAGGTATAAAAATATATTATTATATAGAATTCAAACACTTCAAGGAATATATTTATTACACTTACCTAAAAATTTAGAACGTTTCGAGGGGATAGGCGCAAACTTTCGGCTCCAATGCTATTTAAATGCAGTAATTTTTTTCGATACCTGAGAAAACTAATAAGTATTTTTGAAAAAATTTAACGCAGAATGAAAGATTGCAGTATTACTGTGGGCCAAAAGTCCCTTTTCAAATACATTTTTCACAGAAATTTTTGATTATTCTAAGGAACTTTCGGCCCTCGGTAATAATATTATCTGTTATTCTGCATGTTGTTCTGAAGCTATTTTCTTGTGGCATTTTTGTAATTAGCTATTTTTAATTGAAAATAAGCCACAATTTTGCTAAACAAATTATTTTATTAACGTTTCGACGTCCTTTTCGGATGTCGTTGTCAAAATACAAAAAATATTAATGAATTAAACAAAAATGTTGTTGCCTAGTAAGAAATTCTTCTAATAATTTATTTAATCTGACTTATTTATATCGGCAATTTAGAAATATTATATACTATACATTTTAAAGTAGAAGACTTAAAAATGATATTGCTAATATTATTTATGAGTTGCATTCCTGGGACGACAGAAAGATAGTTCATTCGATTACATGAAGTCAACCCCAACCCAAGAATATCCGTCACAAAAAAATCATAGCATGTGATCTGTCTTTAAAAAGACAACCACATGCAACGGTGACAGTAAATGAAATTGACTATGGAATCTCTAACGCGAGAATTTTACTGTCACCGTTGCGTGTGGTTGTCTTTTTAAAGACAGATCACATGTTATGATTATTTTGTGATGGATATTCTTGGGTTGGGGTTGATTTCTTGTAATCGAATGAACTATCTTTCAGTAAAATCGTCCCAGGAACGCAACTCATAAATATTGGCAATATCATTTTAAAGTCTTCTACTTTAAAATGTATAATATGTCCGAATTGTCGATATAAATAAGTCAGATTAAATAAATTTTTAGAAGAATTTTTTATTAGGCAACAATATTTTTGTTTAATTCATTAATATTTTTTGTATTTTGACAACGGCATCCGATTTGGACGTCGAAACGTTAAGAAAATAATTTATTTTAGTAAAATTGTAACTTGTTTCCCATTGAAAATAGTTAATTACTTTTATTAAGCGTTTAAATTTTTTAAAAATATTTATTAGTTTTTCCAGGATTCGAAACAAATGAACACCTTGTCAATTCAAATCGAATATTCGCTATCTTTGTCTTAAAATCATCTTTAAATGCCCTCGGTAGAACATATTGTGGTGACAAGACAGTGAAAAACAAGACTATAGTCGGTTCGCTAAACTCAGACAAAACTGGCTAGTGATTTTAGTAAGTAATTTTGCCAATTTGTGGCAAAAAATAATTACTAAATAGTTAATAATTACCAATTAGTTAGTAATTTTACCAATTTTGGCAAAATTGGCCAAAAACAAAAAAAAAATACTGACTTAAATCACTAGCCAGTTGTGTCTGAGTTTAGCGAACCGACTATACTAACTATTTGATACGGCTTCAAGAATATTTTGAGATGTTTAATAAATATTATTGATAGTGTATTTGACAAATGGTTGATATAAGACGTGAACTGAATACAAAGTGATTTATCATTAACTATTTAAAGATCCAAGCAGAGAATACACCAGGATATATTCTGTGATCCAAATATTTTGTTTAAAGATGTTCAAAATTTATCTAAGCGTTCCATAGTAACAATATGTTATTCAAAAATCACTTTATCACTTTTCCCTCTTTTCTCGATTAAGTATTAGTTTTTATTAAATAGTATATAAATTATTGTAATCACTGAATACATAGTTAGTGAAAAAATGATCATACTAATTAACTGAATTAATAATATAGGCGAATGTACAAGTAACGGTTATCGAAGAACATTCAAAAGCCATCTCTAAGTTAATGATGACAATGTCATTGTCAAATAATGTTTACATGTCTTTATCAATGAGAATTTTACTACACGTAGTTTGCCGTGTAAAGGAAGAAAAGTAGTGATATCCGTAAAATATTTGCGGCTACGATCTTAACCCTGCGTTAGCGTGCACAGATAAATTAACACGAGAGATATTGGGGAGTATGTCATTCCCCAAATTAACTGTCGTAGGAATTTAAGAATTTTAAACTTTTAATCATTTAAAAAGATAAATCTTGGTTTTTTACTTATTTATGAGTCACATAAGTTAAACATTGTACTGTAAAAGTCTTATATTTAAAAGTTAAACATCATTTAATCCTACATATTGCAATTATGAAAGTCAAAAACACGGGTGAACAATAATAAACTCAGATATTATGAAACATCTTATGAAACTCTAAAGGAACTTAAAGCCTAATATCATACAAAGTAAAGAAAACAACGTTTGCCAAAATATATAGAAAAATAAAAAAGTTAGAGCTCTTCAAAATGAGCAAAATTTGAACATGTCATTATTGCTTGTTCCAAAAAAATTGTAGTATCACATCGCCTACATAATATTTAAAATGTCTTCCTATCTTTATTTCTTGGATAAACAGAAAATCTATTTCTTGTCCTATCATTATTTTATTAAAAAGCTGCTATTTTTAATTATTAACAATTAGCTCTATAGTCCAACTATATCGTCACCCCCGTTAGCGAAACTATTTCGATTAGATTTTTTTGCACAAACTTACTCAAAAAGAGGTATCTATAACACATCCAGATGGTGCCGTGGTCGAAAAATTATATAAATATAAATATCGTAAAATAATATAAATAATACCGTTGATAGATAAATATTATTCAAAGTATATTTACCTAGTATAATATAATAATAAGTTATTAATATTAATTAAAAGTAAATACATATACCTTGAATATTTTATCTATTAACGGTATCCACGAACGCATTTATTATCGGCACATATTTATCCCTTCTTATCGCTACAATCTACTTTTTTCTCATCAAAATATTTTAGAGAAACCTGTTAGGCTATTGATTATGTACTATAGAAAGGAACTACAACGTTAACGGGGTTTTATTATTTTATATGGTCAATGAATCTCTATATATGAAAAAACCGCGGAGTGCTACCATTTAAAGGGGTGCGTTTTTGAGAAATGGGTGAATTAGTCCCTGGGCACAGGTTACATTAGGGTGAGTTCTATGCACTTTTGGTACAAACACGTCTACATGAAAATTGTTCCTGGTTAAATTTCCTATCTAAATATAACTTTTTAAAATCAAAAACACTTTTTTTTACAAAAATATATTCAAAAGAAAAAGCACAAAGAAACCCAAAAGAAAGAAATTTTGTTTTTGTCCCATAACTTTTGTCCACGGGGATATAGGTATAGGCATTGCTTCACAGAAAAAAAACTTACATATTTTCTCTTTAAAGTGATATTTAGTAGAGGTCACTAGGATTTATAGTTTTTGAAATATGATTTTTCAAAGTTCGCCACTCACAGCAATAAGAGGTTATCTTTTTCAAGATTTTATACTTTTAACGAGTTTTTATATTTTTCACGATTATTTTTTAAACTTCCCATTATAACATTTTTTTCTAGATTTAGGTATATATTAAGTATATAATAAAAAAGAAAGCTTATTCTGTTTACTTTAAAATGGTGTATTATAAAAAATTCTAGGATTATTTTTGGA
The DNA here is from genome assembly GCF_917563875.1 of Diabrotica virgifera virgifera. Lineage (NCBI taxonomy): Eukaryota > Metazoa > Arthropoda > Insecta > Coleoptera > Chrysomelidae > Diabrotica > Diabrotica virgifera. The sequence goes on from NC_065450.1 coordinate 148,264,068, forward strand.
TAAGATATGATTTTTCAAAATGTAATAAGTACTTGCAACGATTTTTGATTTTAGGATTATTTTTTAAATTTCCATTATGTGACTTTATTTCAACTTTTTTACGTGATTGTGTGTTATGATTCAATCTCATTTTTTAGAGGTAAGACTTTGGATCCACTTGACTCGGCCGAGCAAACTTCAAAATATGGATTAATTCCAATATTTACTGTCAAAGCTCCTGCACCACAAGATTTGCTTGAAAAAATAGCATGTACACGTACCAAGGGATGTACAAAAAACTGCGGTTATAGGAAGATAGGAATTAGTTGTTCAATATTCTGCAAAGGTGTATGTGCATGGGTACTAATTGTGGGAACTCTAAGATAATTGAAGGTCAGAGGAAGATATTGAAGCTAATGGTAACGAAGAGATGGACTTTGATTTTGAAAAAATTTTAAATGTCAACGTTTAAATAATTTTAACCAAAGTGATGTTTTTTAAGACTAATGTTTTTGTAATTTTTGTAAAAGAAATAATTTTAAATAATATGGTTAAAAAAATATCAAAGAGTCACTCGGTTTCCATTATTTAAATATAGATGATACACCATTTTAAAGAACATAAAGTAAGCCCTCCTTATTGAGCAATATATAGTATATTCATGTACACGAAAAAAAAGTTATAATGAGAAATTTAAAAAATAATCTTAAAATCAAAAATCGTTGCAAGTACTTAATACATTTTGAAAAATTATATCTGATTCAAAAATAATCCTACAATTTTTTGTATTACACCATTCAAGTAAACAAAATAAGCTTTTTTTATTATATAATATAATATATACCTAAATGTAGAAGAAAAAAAATTATAATGAGCAATTTCAAAAATAATCGTAAAAAATAATATTTTTTTATTAGGTATTATATAATAATATATAATATAATATTATATTGTATATACTATATTATATAATATTATATAATATAGTATATAATAAAATTATTTCATTTTTATATTATATTATAAAAATCGTTAAAAGTATAAAACCTTGAAAAACCATAATCTCTTTAAAAGAAAGTCGTACAACGTTGTACAGTAGACAATTTTAAAGGTATTTGATTTCTATTCCTATTACGTTTACCATTGCATATACCTAAAATTACGTAGAAAAAAGTTACAGAACAATATTTGCAAAATAACAAGCAAATTTGCCCAAAATTGCTGTGAGTGGCGAAATTTCAAAAATCATATTTCGTAAACTATAAATCCTAATTACCTCACCTAAACAAAATTTTAAAGAAGAAATATGTAGGTTTTTTTTATTTAAAGCAATGTCTATACCTATATCCTCGTGGACAAAAGTTATGGGACAAAAAACAAAATTTCTTTCTTTTGGGTTTCTTTGTGCTTTTTCTTTTGAATATATTTTTATAAAAAAAAGTATCATTGACTTCTAAAAGTGATATTTAGATAGGAAATTTAACCAGGAACAATTTTTATGTAGATATGTTTGTACCAAAAGTGCATAGAACTTACCCTAATGTAACCTGTGCCCAGGGACTAATTCACCCATTTCTCAAAAACGCACCCCTTTAAATGGTAGCACTCCGCGGTTTTTTCATATATAGATGTCCGTTGACCATATGAAATAATAAAACCCCGTTAACGTTGTAGTTCCTTTTAGCTATCTTATTTTGAATATAATCAATAGCCTATGTGACTTGATGTTTTCGATAAGCAAAAAGGCACAGCACAACATTGAGACATTTTATTTTCTCAAATTAAATTCACACAGCGAAACAAATATGCTTATTTACTTAGAAATAAATTGATTTGAAGGGTTGACGTGACTTCCAACTACACAAGCGCCACCTACGTTGAGCTTTCCAGATTAGCTGCCACTATCAATATGAATGAGTGAAATAAAATTAAATTAGCAGATTTTTTTACCAAGCAACAATAACAAAATTTGTTAATTTATTAATGTTTTGTATTTTGATAACGATTTACGCGGTACCCACAATAAAGATTTTCTACGATAAGCATCAATAAGTTTGATAATATCAATTTCCTTCCGCCCACTACATTACAAGAGATATTAAACTCATGCGCGCCAAAACCAATAAACCACTCGCAAACCCGTCTTAAACGTATTGCGAACCATCAAAGCGTTTGTTGAAAAACCGACAGAAGTTAGATGTAAAACACGTACTAATCTGACGAACATTCTGCACGCGAGCGGAGCGCATATGCATTAGGGTAGAGCGCAAATTAATTTTTTCGAATTTTATTTTCGCGGGGGGGGGGGGGGGGGGAATTGATTCGTCTTTCATTTTCGAATGAAAAACTTAGAGACTTTTTCGTATGTTCAGTCTGAAAAGTGCCACAGGTTGATTGAAATTTTGGAATTTTGTAAAAAAAAATTTTCTAAAAAAATTCGATAGAGTCAACGATAATGTTTTATTCATTTATTTAAGCTATTAGGACTATCATATGAAGAAAAAAAAAAAGAAAAATAGTCAATATAACATTGTGAACGATAGTCTTTCTTAGTATGAAATTTAGGCATCAAAAGGCATGATTTGAGCTTATCCATAATGAATCCGTCTCTCATCTGTGACCCACAGAGGGCAGCACTTGCTTCTGTAACTAATTTGACACACCTTTCAGAGGATTGTGTGTGACACGAAATTTTTCCGTGATGGCCTATGATGGCCTGAGATATCCTTTCGGTACTTAAATTCTTCGTAAGTGGAGGTTCTGCCTTGGTTTTCCAATCTATCATATCGATGTGATCCTCAGCATCCATATTTAAGAGGATCGGTACGTTTTAGTCAGTCAGTCAGACACTGACAATCAGTGACAATTTTAAATAATTATTTGACATGAATCGGGAATATTTTGAATTGTTGATTAAATAATATTGATATATAGTGTATTTGATAAATAATTGAATTAGAAGGTGAACTTTATAAAAAGTTATTTATTGTGTATTATTTATGGAAGTTAGAAGCAGAGAATACATCAAGATATATTCTGTGATCCAAGTATTTTGTTGTTAAAGATGTTCAAAATTGTAAGAGTTCCATTTATTAAAAAAGTTTCCGTTAATAGTTATTCCGTTTATTAAAAAATCACTTTAACACTTTTCCTCTTTTCTCGATTGAGTATTAGTCTTTGTTGTAGGTACATATAAATTATTACAATCACTGAATACATAGCTAGTGAAAAATTATCACATTTATTAACTGAATTAATAATTTGCAATTATACAAAAAATAACAGTTTTCCAAGAACATTCAAAAGCCATCTCTTTAAGCTAGTTATGACATTGTCAAGTAGTAATATGTACATATCCATACCAGTGTGAATTTTACTACACGTAATTTGCCATGTAAAGACAGAAAAGGTAGGGATAGCCGTAAAATATTTGCGAATTATGTACCCATAGCCTTAAAGTAGGTACTTGGAAAATATGTAAGGCTCCTATGTATGATGTCTCTCTGATCTTCAATATTTTGCGAGTGCAGAACGTCTGACGTACTGTCTGTTGTCGGCTAACATTCCTAGTAGTAGATTCTCTGAATGTCCAAAGAATGCATTTCTCTGTAAGACTGGGAGAATAACATTCTTCAAGTGGTTTGGCAAATAGCGCGACAGTTTTATCGTATCATAAAAATGTTTGGCACAAAAAATACAAACTGGCCTAATCTTGATCCTGAACCACATAGGAGCATAGACCGTTAAGGCTATGGGTACATAATTCGCAAATATTTTACATGTATCCCTACTTTTTCTGTCTTTACACGGCGAATTACGTGTAGTAAAATTCACACTGGTATGGATATGTAAACATTACTAGAATGTCATTTTACTTGAAAATGTCATCATTAATTTAAAGAGATGTCTTTTGAATGTTCTTGGATAACTGTTATTTTTATAATTGCAAATTATTAATTCAGTTAATAATAAATGTGATAATTTTTTCACTAACTATGTATTCAGTGATTGTAATAATTTATTTGTACCACAAAAACTAATACTCAATCGAGAAAAGAGGAAAAGTGTTAAAGTGATTTTTCAATAATATATTGTTATGGAACGCTCACAATTTTGAACATCTTTAACAACAAAATACTTGGATCACAGAATATATTATCCTGATGTATTCTCTGCTTGGATCTTCCACAAATAATACACAATAAATAACTTTTTATTAAGTTTACGTCTTAAATCAATTATTTATCAAATACACTATATATCAATAATATTTAATCAATAACTTAAAATATTCCCGATGCAATGTCAAATATTTAAAATTGTCACTGATTGTCAGTGTCTGACTGACAATATATTATTATGCTGACAATATTATATTCGGCTGAGTGCATTGTAAGACAAAGATAGATTTGGAAAATATTACCACGGCATTGTGTTCATTTTTTTCGAATCCTGAAAAAACCAATAAATATTTTTGAAAAATTTAAACGCAGAATGAAATATTAAATTATTACCGAGGGCCGAAAGTCCCTTAGAATAAATAAAAAGTTTATTTTGAATAAGATATTTGAAATTAAAAATCACACTAAATTTTCGCTTAGTTTTTCACCCCTGTAACTTATTAAAATAAACATTATAGAAGTTCACAGGGACTTTCGGCCCTCGCTAATAACGTAATCTTTCATTCTGCGTTTAAATTTTTCAAAAATACTTATTAGTTTTTTGAGGATTCGAAAAAAATGAATCCCCATTTGAATAGCATTGCAGCCGAAAATACGTACCGATCCTCTTAAAATAAATGTGCTTATTATAATTAGGTTTTCTGACGGAGTTTGGCTTGAGACATATAATCTCAATATCCGATTAACCATTTTCAACCATCTAGGGTGAACTAGTTTACCAGGATTTTTTTTCACAAAATTTTCATCGCAAAGTCCCCTATTGATATACTGACATTTTTGTATTAGATATAGTTAATCGGTGCTTAATTCCTGTGTCGATTTGGTAATATCGGGCAACGTACATTTAATTGCATCAAACGGAACAATGGGTAATACTTCACAGTTAGTAACTGCCTTGCCAATGGGGCCTATGAAACCTTTTGGTCCACTTCTAGTGCCATCTAGATGTTTAAAAAGACGACGCAGTGTGAGGTCATTGGCGTGTAGTCGGCATATGATCCACTGTAATAGAGGTGGAAACTTGATTTCCAATAAACGAATAATGCCACCTTTGTTTCCTTGGCTAACGACAGTCCCATCACAACCAACAGTCACTATTTGATTTACATCGATAGAGTTCGAGGAAATAAATGTCAGAATAAAGTTACAAAGTACTAGCTTTAGAACGAGCTCGTCGAACTCTATTTCTGTCTATAACACGTGATGAATTGTTTTCAGTAATAAGACCAATGTCGTGGAAAGCTGCAGAAATGATTGCTACTCCAGGACGATATGTAACCCCATAACGATCTAATGTTCTGGCAACAACCGGAAATGTGACATCAGTCATTGTGAGTGAAGAAGTGGATATAATCGATTACGATTGGAAGTCCTCAATTTCACCGCTTTTGTTTAATGTATCTGGCTGTTGAACATTCGGTCGTATCTTTGAAGTTGTAGGTAATCTAGAAGTATGTACTAGGAATAGATTCCACCCCTATTTGCAAGACTATTAGACTATTTGTTTTTCACGTTGCTCTTGTTGGTGTAATCTATGTAAATCCATCTAAAATCTTTTGGTCGCTTCACGATCTAAACTATTAATAATTATAAAATAAAAATTTTATTTTTAATTCAGTTGCAATGCGAAGGCAAAATAATCTTACTTTTCAATTAGAATACGGAGCGCAGTCCAGTCCTCTGAATCGCGATTTTCGGCTCTTATTGGAGCCTCATCGGAGACAACTTAGGCTTGTTCTCCATACTCCACTTGATCAACACCGAGAGCTTTTCCCACCCATCGCAACTAAAGTGAAAATCTTAGGTGACTAGCGTCATCTGGCAATTAAAAGATGAAGTTTTCGGTCCTAATAGCATTATTAGTTAGTCCTAATTGAAAAGTAAGATTGTTTTGCCTTCGCATTGCAACTGAATTAAAAATAAATTTTTTATTTTATTTTTATATTGGTCTTTAATCCTTCGAGTAACTTTCTCCATTTTCTGTTGGAATTTACCAGCTGAACAGACGGGGTCGTAAATTGTAAGTTTTTTAAATTCCCTCTTGTTTTTTCGCTTCAGCATCCATTTGGCTTGCAAATTTTAGAAGCCTTGGAGGTATTACCAAGGAAATGGACCAATAAGTTTTCAATTTAAAAATCTTTTAGTAATATTTTAATATTTTTTTAAATATTATTAATAATGCTATTACGATCGAAAACTTCATTTATTAGTAATTATTTTATGGTCAGTTCGTTGGTCGATTAAAAAATTTCGTTCTGGTATTGGAATCTTTCGGTTTCTAGGACAGTTGCAGTCTCTGAACTCTAAAAATTTGCAAGTTACAATATCAAACAATTTCTTGCTATCCTCACCAAACTTTAATAGCTTCTCTTTGTAACCGTCTTCGTCCTTCCTGCCTTCATAAGGTTTCAATAATGTTATATACTTATCGTGGACAACTATAATAATTCTGGCCAATATTGTTTTGTGTTCTACTAACTTATAATTGAAATTGAGTGGGAGAGTGAAGGTCGACTCCTGTGACAGGTTATAACTCTTTGGTTGCAGCGTTAGGTCGGGGGGTTGGCGCGAAATTCAAAATAGATCAATTTAGGTAGCTCTGGGGCAGTTATTCTGATAAAAATAGAAATAAGTGTTATTGAAGCTTTCGATTCATATCCTAGAAGCGAATTGATACCGCGCCCCGCGTAGGTTAAAATGCAAAAAAAATTTCAAATTTCAAAATTTGACTCACGTTGGGGCAGATGTTAGTGTCAAAATATAAAAAAATGACAATTAACTTTTCCAATCCTTTCCCACAGTAGCGTCGATTCCGCACCCCGCGTTTGTAAAAATTGATATTTAATTTTTCTCCCTATAACAGCGCTCCACCCTAATATGCATACGTATCCTTTAGGTTATCAATTTTTGTTTGTTTACATGTACCGATGTATAATAAGTAAGTTTTTGGGGATTATGATATATATACATATTAAAACACCGTTATTAGGCGTCAACGCCCTTCGTTAGGGATATATGGATGAGTATTACCAAGCGGCAAGCCCTTATCCCTTGCCGTACCGCTCCTCCATAGGCCGATCAGACGCCAGTTTATTCCAGACCAAGTCGTAGATTCTATTGAATTTTATACTACGGCGTTGGACTTTTATTAATTTTAAATGATCAAGCTGGGGCTCGAACCACGATCGTAAATCCACTAAACTTGTCGATCGATTGCGCCTCAGTCAACTTGGCCGTCCAATCGACGGGAATTATGATGCAGCTTCAAAACGGGTGACCGACCGCTTGGGAAACTTTATGTTGTAACCTTCCTTTTTTTTAATTCTTGGTGTTACATATTTTAAGTATTAAAATTAGTTTAATATTTAAATAAAAATACCATTAAACTGTTTGAAATATATTTATTTTATTAAAGTCATAACAATAGAAGCATAACTTCCTACGTGCGTAAAAAGTTCACGTACTTAAGTACACTTTTTTCTAAAATTTTGTATTTCATAATGGAAAATAAAGCAATTTTGTATTTGATTTTAAGTTTCCACTTGACTGTGGCATATTCCTTTTGTAAGGATTTAATAAAAGGAAATTAAATAATAGTACAATAGATTGGACGCAAATTTCTCGAAGTCGTATTCTAGTTTAGATTAAATCATGTTGTCGTCAAGCTTCTACTTGTGAAAATTACTCAAGTGTTTTAAAACAGTTATGAAATATTGTAAATTGTTGATGTTGTACATAAGTAATTTTAATAACGGTCTTTTAAAAACAAATTTGAACTAAAATTTACAGCGTTATTACTTTTTAAAATAAATTTATACACAAAAATAAAAAAGCATTCTTAACTTGTATAGCACGATATTTATTTATAATGTTTTGCGATTGCTTTCTTGTTTCATGTTTAAGTCAAATATTATGTTTGTGTAAGATTAACAAGAATAAAAAACCGCTAAACGCCGTAAAAATGAGTGGCGCATACAATATTCCAGCTACAAAAGATCTGATATAAATATTACGTGGCGCGAAAATGTATTTTCATTTTGATGCAAAACAAAATTCTAGTTTTGTTTTAAAAGATTTTTCATAATATTTGCCCAATTTGAAGCAAAACGCGCCACAAAAATAACTTTGATACAGTTTGAATTTTGAAACTCTTTTGTGGCGCGTTTACTTCAAATTTAGCAAATATTATGAAAAAATCTTTTCAAATAAAATTAGAATTTTGTTTTGCATCAAAATGAAAATACATTTTCGCGCCAAGTAATATTCATATCAGATCTTTTGTAGCTGGAATATTGTATACGCCACTCATTTTTACGGCGTTTAGCGGTTTTTTATTATTGTATCAGGAGTTTTTCAAAGTTATTCATAAATTAAATGTATAAAGTTGAATGCAATGTTTCTCGATTACACGTTAAGCTTTATAAATGGTCGCCTTTGTCGCATTATCTCCCAAATGATCTAGTGTCCATCGAATGTACACTAGATTTTTTTTTTTTCGAAATAGATTGAAAAAAATATTGGGATGGCCGGTAAATGAACTCGGATTGCCCGTTGTCAGATCAAATTAGCGTCGTGACCACTACAACTACATAAACCATTTAGGGAATTATCGTTAATTGGATTATACTTTTGTAGCTTAATAACTTCTAAACGGCTTAACCGATTTTGTTCACTAAACATGAGTTTGAAACGTATTGGCAAGGAGTATCTAAGAGACTAGTATGCATCTAAGGTCAAGTATGATAACTGAAGCTATTACAGGAATTATTGATCTTGAAAAACCGTTTTTCCCATAAGAAATAGATTTGATCATATTTATGAAGCCTACAACTTAAAAATTCGAATTTTCCCGGATATAAGGTATACACCGTTAGATTCGTCTAGAGTCTTTCTACAAACGCTCAGTTATTGGCGTAATTCGTAGGTTGAAATTTTGAGTAATTGTCGAAAAACCAAAATTTTCAAAGTTTAGATTTTCAGTTTTTTGGCTATACTGAGCCGTGTGTATGTCTGATCCTGAGAGCTGAGACAACATTTGAAAGCTTGACTCAAAGCTATTGATTTGGTGTATTTACTGTTCTCCTGTCTCTTCTTGAACCGAAGGTATATACCGCCAAAATATATGCCGTTTTGTACCTACCAAGTCCTATAGCTGGCTTATGGGTAGTCAAAACTCAAAAACTACACCGGTTCTGAATCGGCCCTCCCCCCTCTTCAAACACAGAAGAAAAAAAATGTATGTGTACTTTGTACGCACGTAAGAAGTTATACTTCTATTATATGATTATATGATTATAAACGAAATTAATATACTTTTTATTTATATTTTATTATTAAACTAATTTATACTTACTACTTCTCAAATATTTTTATTAAAACAGTGCCAAAAATTAAAATAATAAAAGAATAAAACACACACAAACACATTAAAAATGTTACAAATGATTTCTGAGCATTAATTGTCGGAAATTTTTTTAACTAAATACGTATTTTCTGAAAATAAAATTATATAATAAATATACTTACAATCATAAAATGTATAAAAAAAATTAAAAAATAATAGTTTCTATTGGGATTCGAACCAAATTACCAGCGCGGCTGGTATTGGCGTTGTATTGGCGTTCACTCGCATTAAACGCTTCGCCACGGAGACAGTGTGTCATTATGTGCGAAGATCGACTAACTAAACGGATTAAACTTTTGACATTTTTGAATTATCTAAATCAAATTATTTTGATTTTGAATTGAAATGATTTAGAATTGAAAAAATACAACAAAACATAGAGTAAGAAAACAATATATTAGGTGAATATTGATAGAAATTTTGATGGTAATCAAATTATGTAAATAAAAGTATTACATACTATGTATTTTGGTAGGTTCAAATAGGTAGGTACCTATGATACATTTACAATTATTATGTACCTGTTGCTTTAAAAATAATTAAAAATCACTACAATTATAAACGTTCTTGTTTCTGTCCTCACAACAATAAAACTAATATATTATACATTTGTTTACCTTCATAATGAACAATTATTTATTATTGACAGATCATTTCAACACCCAGTCAGAGCCCCTATAACGACTAATAAATTTCGCAATCACTTGCATCGTACAAAGTGGCTATGTTCAAATATCATAACAAAATTTGATCAACTATTTTTAAAACACTTACCAGTGTAAGATTCTTTAGCTTTGAATAAGCGAAATCGTAGACCGTCCCGGTTGACTGTTGTTATCCACAGTTCTCTACGCCTTCGAGCTAATAGGTTTTTTATTAGTAATTTTGCGGCACTCATACTAGTCACAGTTTGATGGGCTTTCACATTGGCATGCAACAATCATCTCTTCTATGTTAATAAGTCCAAAAATATAATATGAAAACTATTTAAAAAGGCAGTATAACCATTAACTAACTTTATGTTTGTTGTTTCTCTTCCTACAAATTTTAAAACGCAACAACCATACATAACCAAACCACAGTCCCACAGCTGTGCCACAGCTGCCATATTGGATAATTTTTGTCATGTCATTTGAACATCCAATCAGAACAAAGTTTTAATGCGACTGCGCGGGGATCAAAGGTTTTAATCCTATTAAAATTCACCCTCATATCGCGCGTAAAGAAGTATAACTTCAAAAAATTCAGATCGGTTTAACTTTTCCACACACATACATACATACATACATATCCACAAACATTATCCACAAAACCGATTTTCAAAATTAGACATGCGTTGGAAAGGTAATGGTCGCTTCTATTATAAGCCGCAAAGGTCGGAGTTAAATTTCAAAGTTTTTGGGAGTTTTGAGGACGAGAACAAAAAACAGATCGTAAATAGGAAGGTCCGTAAAATCCACACCCTTGGACCAAAATGGTTGGTTGACATATGAATGGGTGAGTCTTTTCCTGAACTTTAAGATGGGAGTTATCCCAATTTTCAATTCAGTCAGATTTAGAAAATCAAAAATTTCGTGTATGGGGTGTCGCGTGTAGGGGGTGGAGGTGTGCGCCACTGGCGAGAACTGCCGTTCTCTGGTAATTGACAATAATTGATTGTAATGACAAGTACATTATTTTTAACATTTCCAGAGCGAAAATTCTTTTTAAAAATTATTATTTTTAAAATTGTGCCAAAAGTGTAACCAAAAAGTTGTTAAAGAGGTTATGTTTTTTAAATCTGACCGTTGACTTACTTGGCCTTGAGCATGTTGGCGGCAGCTATGCTTTTAGTTGAAAAAAATCTGAGGATGGTGTCTGTGCCCACAGGATATCAAATTCTGAGCATTTTCTGGGTTTATACAGTGAGCACGTAAAGGTTGGAATCATGATACTATAAGTAACAAGATAGTATCTTCCCGTAGCGCAAATACGTCCGAGTTCGCGCATTGCATGACGTAACTGGAGACCGGAATTTGAATTCTTCTGTTTCGCGGTCGGAAAATTGTTTGAACAATTTTTTTAAACAAATTCAAAAAATCAATTTTTTCACTTAAAAAAATCAATTTTTTCACTTCATATAATTTTTTTTATTCTTTGGGTCATTATGAACCAAAAGGTTATCTTGTAATTTTTCTCTAAAATTGACTGTTGTTGAGTTATACTCGATTTAAAATTTGAAAAACGCGAAAATGGCCATTTTCAAGGCTTAATAATTCGGTTAAAAATTATTATTATGAAAGTCAAACAGTGACTGCATCAAAGTTGAAAGCCCCCCTACAGGATTCTGAAAAAATTTTGTAATTATTTTATTACTGAGCTGTTATTTTTAATTGTTAACCAAGAGCGCTAAGTGAGGCGGCCGTCAATGTGAGTGTGAGTGCAAGTGAGATGCACCATTAGACAGCCGGAATGGTGCATCTATTTCGCACTCACTATTGACGGCCGCCTAAATGCAGTTAGCGCTTATTGTTAATAATTAAAAATAACAGCTTAGTAATAAAATAATGACAAAAATTTCTTTAGGATTTTGTAGGGCGGACTTTAAACTTTGATTTGGTCACTTTCTAACATTCATAGTAATAATTTTTAACTGAGTTATTAAGCCTTGAAAATGGCGATTTTCGTATATTAAATCGCGTATAACTCGACAAAAATAAATTTTAGAGAAAAATCACAAGAAATCTTTTTTGCTTATAGACCTGGATCCCGCTTACCAAAAAAAAGTTGATTAATAGCAAGCTGAAAATTTGTTAATAGCCTAACGGTGTCTAGTCGGACAAACTTTGATGTATGGAAACACTGGAACAGGGGAAGTTTTAATTGTGGAACAGTTTAAAAATTTGGAACGTCAGATTACGAAAACGTTCCATGTGTTTTGTCGCACAGAACTTTCAATTGATTTGTTACCATTTCATTAAACCCTCATGCAAAAATCAGGCTGGTGTTTATCACCAACTGGGCATTTTAATGAGTGGAACACGAAGAACATATCAAATGACAGAAATCATGTTGGTTGGTAATAGCAGTCTGATTTTTGCATGAGAGTTTAATGAAAGGGTAACAAATCAATTGGATGTTCTGTCCGACAAAATACATGGGACGTTTTCGTAATCTGTCGTTCCAAATTTGTGAACTGTTCACAATTAAAACTTTCCCTGTTCCAGTGTTCCAGTACATCAAAGTGTGTCCGACTAGACACCGTTAAGCTATTAACAGATTTTCAGCTTACTATTAATCAACTTTTTTTTTGATACGCAGGATCCAGGTCTATTATAACGATCCAAAAAATCTAAGAAAATTGAACGAATCGAAAAAATTAAGATTTTGAATTTGTTTAAGAAAATTGTTTAAACAATTTTCTGACCTCGGCAACTCCCGGCACCCTGCAGATTTGTTATAAGGAACTCTTTTTTAGTAAGTTTGTGCAAAAAAATCGCATCGGAATAATTTACCTAACGGGGGCGACCATACAGCCTGGACTATACAACCGCGAGCAATTCAAACTAATCGGAAATCATTAGGTCATTACGAACCATTACGAACTTGGGTCTCCAGTTACGTCACGACTCCTTTCTCTTCGAGATGCGCAATATAATTATTATCTTGCTATTTATAGTATCATGGTTGGAATAATTCATTTTCTCGAAAATGGACGATTTTGGAAAAAAATCCCCAAACAGGTCAATTTTTATTTTTAAATTACGACTTTTCGGCTGTATTATCATACTAGTAACGTCACCCACCTGGGCGTGATTACGTCATCGATGACTTTTTTAAATGAGGATAGGGGTCGTGTGATAGCTTATTTGAAAGCTAATTGAATTTTCTCTTCAGTAATATAAACATTAACATAATTATTTACTCAGAGTGAACAAAAACAATTTGAATTAAATTAATTGACATAAAAAGAAAAATGTATGTAATTTGTTTAATTTAAAATACATTTTACTGCTCTCAGAAAACAGAAAAAATGTTTATTTGAAAAATAATCATTGCTTTTCGCTTAAATTCAATGTTCAAGCTGTCAAGAGGCAGGTGGCTGCTTTAATATTGAATTTAAGCAGAAAACAATATCTATTTGTCAAATTAACATTTTTTCCTGTTTTTTGATACCAGTAAAATGTATTTTGAATTAAATAAATTACACACATTCTTTTTTTATGCCAATAAATTTAGTTCAAAAAAATGTTTTTTGGACACCCTGTATAAATAATTATGTTAATGTTTCAATTACTGAATAGAGAATTGAATTACCTTTGAGCTACCTATCACACAAACCTTATTCTCATTTAAAAAATCATCGATGACGTCATCACTCCCAAATGGGTGACGGCACTGGTATGGTATATATGCCAAAAAGTCGTAATTTAAAAATAAAAATTGACCTGTTTCAGTATTTATTTCCAAAATTATCCATTCATGAAAAATTAATTTATTCCAACCTTTACGTGCTCACTGTATATTATTTGCTTGTGTTGTATGCTTTTTTGTGTTGTGTGTTTATGTATTATATGAACAGCTTAATTCAGAAAGGTACTCGAGTCAACTAACTTTCGAGAAATATGCAAAGAACTATCTGGATAATAAATACGGTCCTTTTCTGTAGTAAACGAAAAGTACGCCATGCGATTTCTCTATTATAATAGAGTGAATCGGGTCTCTTTCTACCATAAACGATGTGGGATATCAGAGAGAATGAATTCACTTTTAACATGGGTACGAACTTTCGGCTTTAATGCTATTTAAATTAGATCCAATTTTCTAATCCTGAGAAAACGAATAAGCATTTTTGAAAAATTTAAACACCGAATGGAAGATTACGTTATTACCGAGGGCCTAAAGTCCCTGAAGACTTCTATAATGTTTATTTTAATAATTTACAGGGGTGAAAATCTAAGGGAAAATTTAGTGTGATTTTTAATTTCAAATATCTCATTCAAGAGAAACTTTTTATTCATTCTAAGGGACTTTCGATTCTTAGTAATAAAGTAGTCTTTCATTCTGCGTTTAAATTTTTTAAAAATACATATTAGTTTTCTCAGAATCCGAAAAAATTATTACATTTAAAATACATTGAAAATTTTGACAGGCGTCAAAATTTTTTCCAAATTTTTAACCTGTTCCACAATTAAAACTTCGCCTGTTCCAGCCCGTATATCAAAGTTTGTCCGACTAGACACCGTTAACCTATTAAAACATTTTCAGCTTGATATTAATCGACATTTTTTGGTACGGGGGATCCAGACCTATAAAGCACGTATTTTGGGCTCTATCATATATTCCTAATTTTGATATTTTCGTTTTGATTTGAGTGGTAATTTATCTATTTTTTGGTAGGGGTTGGTTGTTTTTAATATTTGGTTAAATATCATGTATTCTTTTATGTAATCAATATATTCAGAAAAGAAATGGATTTTTGTTTTCTTTTTCGATGGTAAATTTTGTTTGATTATATTTCTCGTTTGTTTGCCTTGTTTGAGTATAATGTTTTGTTGCAAATCCTCCATCAACATACCTGCTAATAATGGAGGTGATGATGAATTATTCGATAAATCCCTAAATGAAAGGTAGGCACAGAGAGAATATGCACAATGGACAAAGACACTAATTCCTGATATAAAATATTGAAAGTTTAGATCCAAACTCTAAACCAACGAGTTATTACTTCACGCAACTTATGACCGGAAATGAATCCTTTAGAGAACGGTCGACGACCAGCATATTCTGTGGTATCCGAGATGGTGCAGAGCTCGGTATCTTCGAGTGTAACAAGAACAACAAGAACTGACCTTAAAATAACAGGAGCCTTATACACTATACAGTAATAGGTATAATAACAAGGGTCACGAAAAGGAAAGAGACAAGAGCGACACAAGATGGGAGTATCATCAATTTAGTGTCGCAAACTCTCAAAACTCTAGATGACGCGCCTTAGCAGTGACCCTGGGCACCTATAACTTCACGATACCAGTGGCGGCTGGTCAGAGGAGGCAAGGGAGGCTTAGCCTCCCCATAAATTTTTTACACATGCTACACTGTTTTGTTTACTTTGTTATTTTGCTTCGCGCTAGAGATATCCGAAAAAGTTATTTGAATAAGTTGTTCCAAATAATGTTCTAATGCCACAGGATCCTAAAATTGGAGCGGAGGCTGCTGGCCGCAAAGTCTCACTTGCTAATGCTCCGCGCAGCCCAGCAGCGTTTAGGGATACCCAGTATCCTTAGAGCTGCATTATAGTTTAACTCCCCGGAGATTGGGCACGGGCGGCTGATCGGCCAGCAGCCTCCTCTGCAATTTTATGATCCTGACTACAAATAATGAAAAAACTAAAAGTGCGAATTTTGTGATGAAATTTGGTATGTGAGGTTAAAATAGTATTTGGAACAACTTGTTCAAATAACTTTTTTCTATATCTGTAATGCAAAGCAAAATATCGGTAATTTACCGTGTTTTTGGATTCGCAGTAGGCCGCTTTTAGAATAAAAAAATTCAGTTGGGTATCTTAAAAAATGTAAACCTTCAACCTGTATGGACTGCAAAATTTCAAATCTGTATTTATTTTGATATGCATATCTATTTATAGCGATAGAATTCTTAACAAATAAACGACAAAAACTTTGGTAATACACTTTTACAATTTGACTAACTATTTTTACAATGATATGTATGATATTATGAAATTGTGAATTATGATGATATTATAAAATAGAAACAAAAAATGGGACCTTAAATTAGATTTTTTGGCGGATTTTTTGCCAGTGCAAATTTGTCTAGATATTTTACACTTAGGTATAGCCTCCCCTATAGTAAAAAACACGAACCGCCACTGCACGATACGATACAATATCGATACTTTTTGAGTATTGAGTATTGTATTGGTTACTCTAATGAAAAGTACACCAATTAAAAAAATATGGGATGTGGTTAGATCTATTAGCAATAAATCCTTTTCCAAAAAAACGCTTCCTCTGTCTGAAGACTTAATAAGTAAAATATTAGATAATTTAGCTCCGGCATCTGTTTCTAATTTTCTTTCGGAAAATAAAGATAAAAAACCTTTATATTATGAAAAGTCTGATTACATGTCAAAATCTTTTAATATTTCTGAGCTTGATTTAGCACTTAAAACTTCTCACAGTACGGCTCCCGGATTAGATGGTTTCACTTACAAAATTTTATGTAGTCTTCCACAGGTAGCAAAGCTATACTTACTAAATATATTTAATGATTGGTGGATGAAGCAAGACTATTCAGATCAAATTAAAGATATTATCATATGTCTCATTCCTAAACCACAAAAAGACTTAAGTTTACCCTCATCTTACCTTCCAATTTCTTTAATGTCATGCTTTACAAAAACGTTTGAACGATTGATCAAACTTAGGTTAGAACATTTTGTTGAAAGTAACGCTTTATTACCGAGTGCGCAATATGGATTTCGGAGGGGTCATGGAACTATAGACGCTGTAACAAATTTAGTGACGGATATTCAAATTTGTTTTTCAAAAAATGAATACTTGCTCTGCTTATTTATTGATTTAAAAGGAGCATATGATGTGGTAGATTTGAATATTTTGTTGAAGAAAATGATTCAAATGGGTATTAATGCCAAAGTATCAACCAATATCTTGTATATGTTCAAGGATAGAAAAATATATGTTCGAGACCACAATAACATATTACATGGACCACGCGTTATATACAATGGTCTGCCTCAAGGATCTATTCTAAGTCCTTTACTTTTTAATATATATACAGCTGATTTGCATGATCTGTTGGATGACAATATTAAAATAATACAGTACGCGGACGATATTTGTCTATATGTCACCCATAAGACGTATGATCTCTGTTTGCAAAAAATGAACCATGCTGTGAGTTGTTTAAAGAGGTGGCTTTCCTATTCTGGTTTTAGTATATCGTCTGATAAATCGGTCCAACTGTGCTTTACTAGGCACAGATTACGGACACAAGATTTTATTACTATCGATGATTATACTATACCTTCAGTTACTAGTTATAAGTATTTAGGCATTGTCCTGGATAGTAAATTGCTATGGACCAATCATATTAGCTATATTAAGCAAAGATGTGAGAAAGGTCTAAATTTACTCAAAGTTATATGCAGAAAAAGTTGGGGAGCTCACCCTAATACGTCTCTCATGTTCTATAGAGCTTACATAAGATCGATTGTGGATTATGGGTGTACACTATACGGATCAGCTTCTACCAGTAACTTAAACATTTTGGATCGCATCCAAGCTAAAGCACTTAAGTTATGCTTGGGCGCGATGTTGTCATCACCAAATCGTGCAATTCTTGCTGAAGCACAAGAACCTCCTTTATATCTTCGTAGACAGTATTTAGCTGCAAAACATATGGTTAAATATAGGTCATGTAATATGTATTTGTCTAATAAACTTAACTTGGTTAATATTGAAAATCTCACCAATCGTTACTGGTCAAAAAAACGTTCCCCTCCTTTGGCTGATGCTTGTATTTATTTATTTATTTATTTATTTATTAACCATACAGACTAAATGTCTCATTACATGGCTAAAAAAAATATACATTTACAATTCTATAGTTTTAAATAGATGACTTTCTAAGTTATAAAAAAATTATACAAATTATCTCATTATCACTTCCAGCATTGTAGAGGCTTGAATATTTTTTACATAGAGGTGTTTAAAATTTGACTTAGTATCAATTTATAAAACTTTGTCCGATTCAAGGACCAATCTACATCAATTAAACTGTTAAAATTGTTTAATAACTTAAGTGCATTGGCAAGGGGAGATCTTGTTGCAACAAGATTGTGAGGTATATTGAACATTAATGAAGATCGTGTCCGACGAGGAGCAATATTGAATGGAATGAGTGAAAGTAAATATGGGCTGTTAATCTTATTGTTAATTATATTGTATATAAACATAATTACCATTAAGTCCCTTCTTTGTCCTAGAGACAATATTTTAAACTCGTTTCTTAAGTGAGCCGACCTAACAGAATTATAATCAGGGCATTTTTTGTGTTTTTTAAAATACAAATACCGAAGAACTTTATTTTGTACCTTTTCTAATTCTTTAAGCGTTGACATATACTCACAAAACCATATTACGCTTGCAAATTCCAATTTAGGTCGCACTAAAGTAAAATAGAGAAATTTTATTGTATTAATATTTGTAAATGCCATTGTCTGTCTTCTAATAAATCCAAACAATTTGTTTGCCGCTGAGATCGACTGATTTATATGTTTCCCAAACGAAAAAACTTGATTGTATGTTACTCCCAAGTCTTTTACTTCAGTAACCCTAGCCAATCTCTCACCTCCCATCTCATAATCAAAAATAACTGGTTCCTGTAACCGAGTTATCGTCATAACTTTGCATTTATTAATATTAAACTCTAACTTATTAACTATACTCCATTCGTAAATACTATCAATGTCTCTCTGTAACTTAATACAATCACGTACTGACTGAATAATTTTGTACATTTTTAAATCATCTGCAAATAAAAGACACTCAGTATATTTACAAATAGAAGGAAGGTCGTTAATGAATATAATAAAGAGAAGAGGTCCTAAATTTGAACCCTGAGGAACTCCGGAATTGGCGTAAAACTTTCCTGATACATTACCTTTGTGTCGAACTATAAAACGTCTATTTCCAGATAACTTTTGATGAGTTTAATAAAATTATTAGACAAGCCATAAGTACTTAACTTTTTTAGTAACACATCATGATTAACGCGGTCAAAAGCTTTTCTAAAATCCGTGTATATCGTATCAAGTTGCAATTTAATGCTTAATGTGTCAGCAACCTGATCTGCAAAAATAAATAAATTTGTATTTACTGACTTGTTTAGCACAAAACCGTGCTGTTGAGACATTATGTACTTTTCTATATATGAATATAACTTGTTATGTATAATTTGTTCAAAAAGTTTGGCGGGAGCACACATTATTGCTATAGGTCTGTAGTTTTCAATGTTTTGTAATGTTCCAGATTTATGTATTGGTGTAGTAACTGCAGTTTTCCAAATTGTAGGAAAGACTTTAGAATTAACTATGCTATTAAAAATATGTACCATCGGTTCAATCAACCACTCACTACAACCTTTTAATATATAAGGTGGAATACCGTCAGTACCCGCAGCTTTCTTTGGCTTTAATTTTTTTACAGCTTCTTTAAAATCATTGTAATCTATCGATTCAATTGCGAAAAAATCATTATGCAAGTAAGAACTATTACCAAAATCTAAATTATAAGTCGCTTTATCTGAGTTGTATGTAGATGCAAAAAACTTAGCAAATACTTCAGCTGTATTTTCACCATCAACATTCTGACCTAAGTAAACAAAATTTCCAGCATGAGTACAATTGGATTTTTTGTTTTTAATATAGTTCCAAAAATAATTTATATTACCCTCATTACATATATTACATTTTGTTGCACTTCTTTTAAATATTTATTCTCTTCTATTTTTATTAAGTATTTTAATGCACGTCTGCTTTCCTTGTATTTTTCTAAATAGTAATTTGAGATGTTCTGTAATTTTCTGAATTTATTTTTATTTTTAATTAAATCTTTTATTTCTTGTGTATACCAACTAGGAAATAATTTGGAATTATTGAATGTTTTAAATTTTGGTACACAATTCTGTATAATTTTATTCCATATTTCATAAAAAGTTTCTAAAGCTAAGTCTACATTTGTTTCATTTTTTACTGCGTCCCAATTTGTATTTCGGACATTATTAACCAAAAGTTCAAAATTTGCTTTTTTATAATTATATTCATTGGACAAATTTACTTCAAATTTTTGCTTATTACTTTTATTGTAGACTATATTAAAATTAAGAGTAGGGTGATAATGATCTTCCTTCACAAATGGCGTTAAGTCTTGTGTTACTACATATTTTGATGAATGATTTTCAGAGCATATTATCAAGTCAAGTGTTTTACCTTGAAAATTTGTAATGTTATTAAAAAGCTTAAATGAATTAAAATCTAAAAATGATTGCAAAATATTTAATTTAGTATTAGAAACATTGATCTCACTCACGTAACCTTTAATTTCTGGTATATTAAAATCACCAAATATATACGTCTTTTCAATATCAACAATGTTATCTTGAAGGAAATTTACTAGTTGTTCATATATATTATCAGAGCTGTTTGGGGGTACATATAAAGCAAAAATTGTATGTTTTTCATTACCTGCTAATTTAATATGAATCACTATTGCCTCAAATTTTGTACAATGTTTGAAAATTTGTGCAATTTTATACTCCTTTCTTACTGCCACAAGAACTCCCCCTCCTCTAGTTTTTCCAGTGAATTCTAAATCCCTATCTGCCCGTATTAAATTATACATACTTGTATCAACAATTTCACCATCCCTAACCCCATCTTGAATCCATGTCTCTACTGCAATTATAATATCGAATTCCAAGGTTTGTGAACCCCTATAAAAATCATGTGTTTTTGTATTCAAACCCCTACAATTCTGGTAATAAACATTCAGGTTGTTTGTTATGTCTTATAGCTATTATTGCAGTAAGCCCAGATACTGTAAATAGTATTTTAGTACAATGTTATTGAAGTAGAAAATATAGCGCCATCATACATATTATCGCTGGAAAAAGGATAACTCATTTTTGTGAGCAGATACTATAATACAACTGTCAATTACTTAATACGGAAGAACATAGATCTGAAACCTCTAAACCACATACCACACATGAGTACCTCTTGACAGATTTGCGAACATATTGTGAAAAGTAATTTATATTTGATTTTTCTTGCAGCAAAATAGTCAGTAAAGTAATAAAACTGTAACGTTAATATTGACAGATTGTTATACAAAAAGAAAATATAAACATGTAAAAAAAGCCCAGCCCAAAAATTTCAGACCTATACACATATAAGCAATGGCTAAATATATTTAAAATATGTAGAAGTAGCTTCAATAATTTATCAGTATAGTACATTTTAAACAAGATTACATTTTTTGGAAAATACGTCTGATGTATTTACGTACTGAAACCAGTTAACTTACATTTATCCATTAAAACCTGTAACCTCTATGTAACAAAAAAAACAAGAACTCATTGATGTATTGATGTACCGAATAAAAACTAGACCTGCTAATTAAATTAAACTATTTTAAGTTGGATTCATTTGAACTTATATTCGTAACAAATAAAATTTCAAATGAAAACTTATCCTCATTAAAATAGTCAAACATGTAAACAAAAGATAAGAATATGTTTAAAAATTTCATATCAATATAATGTATCTAATGTTTTTCGTACCTAATTAAGAAGCTCATTCTCGTTCTGAATGGTTCTGACACCGTTGCCAGTATTGACATAAATCTTTCCGTTCATTGACCACGCACTTTTAACACCATATTTTTTCTTAGCAGCTAAGAGAAGTTTAAACCGAACTTGAGTAAGGTCTTCATTCAGAAATATTCCCGTATTTATAAGCTTGTTTCTGGATTTATATACCTCATTCCGCTTCAGGTTGGTTACAAATTCAACGATGATACTCCTAGGTTTCTGCTCATCTTCAATCTTGCCCACCCTAAATATTCTATTTACTTCCACTAGTGAACATTTAATTTTCAGTTGGTCATTAATTAATGTCAAAACTTTGCTTATCACATTCTCAGACGCTTCTTCTTTTACTCCAACAAATCTCAAACTATTCATTCTTGCTGTCTGATTTAGATTATCCAATGTCTGATTAATTATTATAATTTTCATTGCATTGTTTTTTTCTTTTTCTTTTAGGCGATTTAGTTTTGTTACTGCATTATTCAGTGTTGCATCTAATGCTTCAAATTTTTGAGTTAATTTGTCAAGTTTATCTTCTATTTTGCTAAGTGAATTTGTCAATACCTTTGTTATAATGGCTTCCATAGCACTTTCATCGGTTACACTACTGCGCACAGATCTGGTACTCATCATAAAACCTATGAGAACTGGCAACACAGGATAGAAAATTTGATTATAGATAATAGAATAGAAAAAAATGGATTTAACCAAGAAAAACCTTAGTAATTGTAAGTAATTTCTGTATTGTTACTAATGGTTTATCCGTACTTGATAGGCACTGGAGACAAAACATAAAACTTCGAACAATTCCACTTAAAAGTCACAGTATTCTGGAGCTCACTGAATGTGGTGTTCACAGTACGAAAGTCATTACTCTACTATTGATACCTACCCCTATGAAAAGTGGATTCATAACCACAGTAAATACCCACTTTACGAATGCAAATATGACACCTTAATTGTTAAACCGATGGTCATATTCCCTGAGTATTCAAATCTATCATCCTTAAATAATGTGATCTTGAAATCCATTTTGGGAGCACAGGATAATGAAGTTGCAGTATACACAGACGGATCAAAGACTAGGGACAGCTCGGGTTTTGCCTTTTATGTACCATCCACTGGTCATACACAGCTGCATCGTGTGGCGGACTTTACTTCTATTTTTACAGCCGAGGCATTAGCAATTAAAAGAGCGCTGCAATGGTGCTTAGAAAATCAGGTTCAGAAAATTGCTATTTTGACAGATTCTCAGTCAGTACTATTGGCATTACTTTCTCACCCAACAAAACATTTTAAGAACATTATAATATATGACAAAAGGAAAATTATTCAATATCTGGGAAAGCTTGACAGAAAAGTTCGTTTCATTTGGGTGAAAGGACTTATTCAATATCTGGGAAAGCTTGACAGAAAAGTTCGTTTCATTTGGGTGAAAGGACACGCTGGTATTATTGGCAATGAGCATGTAGATATAGCAGCTAAGGACGCGTGCCATTTAGAAAATATTATCTATGAAACAGACGCAAACGATCTTTTAGCGATTTTCAGAAATAAAATCAGAAGCGATTGGGAATCATTATATACAAGTATTAGTGAAAAATCGCAAAGTCACTATTATAGGATACATAGAGATATGCCAAAGAACATTCCTCATCTCACCTTCCCTGTATCCAGACGATATTCTTCAATCATTACTAGGTTGAAATTACATCATGGTCGTTTCCCGGCACACTTACACAAAATAAATATAATAGATTGGCCTTTATGTTCTTGCAATAATATGTCGATAGGTGACTTAAACCATATATTTTTCGACTGCACTAAATATACACTTGAAACATTGGAACTAATAACGGAATTAATTAATATAAAATTTCCTCTTCCAGTAAATATTTCAGCACTCCTTGCTTCATTTGATAAAAGAGTCTATGACATATTAGTTCATTTTGTGATTAGGACGAAAGTAGACATTTGATCATTCTTATATTACTTATAGTCTGTGGCAAATAGACTTTGTCTGATGCCAAACACACACACACACACACACACACACACACACACACACACACAACACACACACACACACACACACACACACACACACACACACACACATAAAATAGAAACAAAAAATGGGACCTTAAATTAGATTTTTTGGCGGATTTTTTTTTGCTAGTGCAAATTTGTCTAGATATTTTACAGTTAGGTATAGCCTCCCCTATAGTAAAAATCACGAGCCGCCACTGCACGATACGATACAATATCGATACTTTTTGAGTATTGAGTATTGTATTGGTTACTCTAATGAAGTATCGCATCGTGTATCGATATTGGCAATACTTTCTTATAAAAATACCGTATTAATATTGATTTCGATACCATATCGATACAATACTCGATAAAATATCGACATATCGCTGGTACCTATGAATAATGTGATTCCTAATACATGTCCAGTGAAAATAATAACTCTTTGATAAGTATTGGCGATTACAATTTTTTTATATGCGTGTCCGCGAAGATTATAAATCCCAAATTATTTATAGTGAAAATATTTAGTTCATAATAGATGCCGACGAAAACAATTATTTTTCTTTCTGTTTTTTGCCGATACTCCTCAAAAAATATTTTTTTTTTGCATTTTATTAGGGATTATAATTTTCACAATCAATCATATAATCGAAAATAATGTTTTTCGCGCCGTTCATTGAAAGTTCTATTCTTAACTACATTTTTCGGAGTTATACTTTTCGTAGGCGGCGGCGATATAAAGGATTATATTAAAAACGATAAAAAAACGTTTCTTAATTCATTTTCACTATCTTTATTAGAAAAATCTCTTAAAATCTACAAAAAATAGGATAAATTACATTGTATCATCACAAGTATTATCCTTTAAAGAGTCTTCATCCATCTGTTCACACAAATGAGATATTTGATACTTTTATTTTTTAAAAAGCATCTTCATTCGTTAGTACCAGCGCTGCTTCAGAAAAAGGCCGCTCGACTGGTACGGACATCGCTTGGACAAAAAAAATATCCCTAGCCAACCTAGATAAAACGGCGAAAACACTACTATATGATTTCCACCATAACAAAATATTTGTGTCTGATCCAGGTCTTGAAGTAGTTTTCAATTTTCTTTTCAAAACACCGACATTATCTGATGATTTTAAAAATAAAATATCGAAATTAATTGACTTATTGGGTTCGTAGTCCTTCTTTCACGTGCTATTGGAGAGCATACGCGCTTGTGCGCCTTATAACTCTTATATTATTTTAATTGTATTGTTACGCGATTGACTCTACTATTTTATTTGTTTATATCTTTAGGCACTAAGTTTAATTTAAATAAAGGAAGACTTACTTATATTATTTTATTTACATCACTTATTTATTTTAATAATTACAAATAACACCAACTAACACATCTAATTTATTTGCAAACTCAAATTTATGATTTAATTAACTAAACATAATAATTACGATAACTAATAAATACAATTCACAAATTCCGATTAGAATACAATTATATCACGCGTCGCGGCTCGTTCATTGACTGACTGGCCTGTGCTTGAATTCCTGTTCTTAAATACTCTGACAGCGGTCGCCTCGAATCGCCGTGGAAGGTCTGGCCTTTACTCGTAACCCCGGGAAGCATCGAGAATAATTAGGCCGATTTGTGAGGCGTCACGTTGCCCCCTCCTTAAAAGATGGTTCCTCCTGGAACCTTGTCGGGACTGGAACTGGATGCTGGTATCTGCAACTGGACCCTCTTTTACAACTCCCAGTTGTATAAAAGTGACAGGGGACGGTCTTCTCTCCGCACCAGTAACTATGCGGATTGCAACAGACTAACACCTGGACCTCGGTGTCTTGGAAAATTTCTTCTACCATATTTCGGATATCTCTCCAGTCTAATTGGCTGCATTCTAACTTTGGCATGGCTAACTTTTGCACGTCGGACTCCAACACGTGCTCTCTCAATTGAATTAATGCATCCCATACATCTTGGTAGGTAGGTTGGTCACGGACAGTGTCTTTTGTTACCAGATGGAATAGATAACGTGATGCATCTTGGAGTTTCAATGCTTTGCCAGGAGCTGGCAGTTGGCATTGAAGTTCTGCAACTCGACCAAACTTCCTTCGGAAGGCGGATGCCAACCCTCGTGCGTCTTTGATACTGGCCGGGATGGTATGGGCCAGCGAATAGTCATCGGGAAGTGCGAGAAGATCTCGCTTTTCTTCAGTGGTAACACCATTTCTTGCTTTACCGGTACCTCCGTAGGCACCCATGAACTCTTCAAAGGTAAGGTCAGGTATTCCTCGAAGTTGGTTGACTTCCACTTCTTCATCTACGTCGTGGTCTCCCTCGTACGGCGCCAACCGGTTATGGTGGACTATCATCGGCTTTCCCCTAGGAATCTTGCTTATTCGGTAGATAACGTCATTGATTTTCTTGACAATGAGGTACGGACCCTCCCAGAACTGCTGCAACTTGGGAGAACAACCTGTTCGCTTCTTTGGATTATAAAGCTAGACTTTGTCGTTCTCCTTAAAACATCCCTTCTCGGCCTGTGTATCGTATCGTTTCTTCATGCGGTCGCTAGCTATCTGAAGGTTAGACCGGACCAACTCATGTATATCGTCCATTCTTCTTCGTAATTCATTCACGTAATCCTCACCAGCAACATCTTCTCCAGGTCGACATCCAAACTCTAGATCACAGGGTAGACGCATCTCACGTCCAAATAGGAGTTTTGCTGGTGTTTGGCCAGTTGATTCATTAACAGCAGATCTATAGGCCATTGCGAAGAACGGAAGGTACTGGTCCCAGTCTCGTTTATGATTGGACACCATCTTTGTCAAATACTTGCCGACTGTCCTATTCATACGCTCCACCATTCCATCCGATTGCGGGTGATAGGCCGTGGTCCTTGTCTTCTTCATGCCTAGTTTATCACAGATTCCTTGAAATAGATCGCTCTCAAAGTTCCTTCCTTGGTCACTATGGATCTCCAGAGGTACTCCAAATCGGCTGATGCAGTCTTTGATTAACACATCTGCAATAGTGGCGGCCTTCTGGTCTGGAATTGCGTAGATCTCCACCCACTTCGTGAAGTAATCCATTATCACCAACATGTATTTGCATCCATTGTCACTTTCTGGAAATGGCCCGGCAATATCCAAAGCTATTCTTTCAAACGGACTTCCAACATTGTACTGTCTCATAGGAGCCTTTCTTTTCCGGTAGGGCCCGTTACTTGTAGCTCAGGTAGTACATTTCTTACACCAGTCCTTCACATCGTCGGAACTATTCATCCAATAAAATCGTTCCCGAATTCTCTGAAGGGTCTTCTTTACACCAAAATGCCCTCCTGATGGACTGTCGTGTAACTGACGAAGTACTTCGGCTACTCTGCTCTTTGGAATCACCAACTGTATTCTCCTCACCGAACCATCATCATTTTCTATTACTCGTTTAAGCAAGCTGTCTTCCAAGATAAATGAGTCCCACTGGGCCCAATACGTCTTAACTACTAAGCCTAGGCTTGATATTTCTTGCCAAGATGGTCGACGATTTTCTTCTTTCCATTTTCGAATCTTCTGTAAAACTGGATATTTTTCTTGTTCTTCCTTGATCTTGGTAGGCGTCCACTCGTCGTTGACCACTGTTGTTCTTAGTACTGCTGCTTCCTTTCACTCTGTTTTGTTGCAATGGGAACATTCTGCTGGAAACGGTCTTCTAGATAGAGAATCAGCGTTCCTGTGGCTAGTTCCTGTGGCTAACTCCGGCCCGATGCTCGATCTTGAAATCATATTCTTGAAGTCGTTCAATCCATCTGGCTATCTGACCCTCTGGATTCTTAAACTGCATTAACCATTTAAGGGCGGCATGGTCGGTTCGGATTAGAAACTTCCTTCCGTAGAGGTATTGATAGAAGTGTTCCACTGATTTTACTACTGCTATAAGTTCTCTTCTCGTGACGCAATAATTTCGTTCAGGTTTTGAAAGCACTTTACTAAAATATCCAAGGACTCGTTCCTGTTCTCCTTGGATCTGCGACAGCACTCCTCCAATTCCCACATTACTTGCATCCGTATCTAAGATGAACTCTCCTTCTGGTAGTGGATACCCTAATATTGGCGCTGTAATTAAATGCCTCTTCAAAGTTTCAAAGGCCGTTTGGCAGTCTCCATCCCAGCAATAATCCCTTGCTTCCTCTGTAAGTCGCGTTAATGGCTTAGCAATATCTGCAAACTTCTTAATTAATCTCCGGTAGTATGTACATAGTCCCAGAAAACTTCTCACTTGATGTTTATCAGTTTGTTCAGGCCATTCCTTAATGGAATCGATTTTTCCTTTATCCACGGCCACTCCTTCTTTGCTGACTATATGACCTAAATAATTGACTTTACTTTGAAATAGCTGGCATTTCTTGGGGTTTAACATTAACTGGGCAGATTTAAGTCGATTAAAAACGTCTTCTAAATTCTTCAGGTGGTCTTCAAACGTCTCCCCCAAAACGATTATGTCGTCTAAATACACCAGGCATGTTTTCCAAGATAACCCTCTCAACACATTTTCCATAAGCCTCTCAAATGTCGCAGGAGCATTACAGAGTCCAAACGGCATAACGTTGAATTCCCATAATCCAGATCCTGTCGTGAAGGCCGTCTTCTCCTTGTCCACTGGATCCATTTCTACCTGCGAATATCCAGACTTCAAGTCCAACGTAGAAAACAATTTACTTCCAGCCAATGTGTCCAACGTGTCGTCGATCCGAGGCAGAGGATAACTATCTTTCTTGGTAACATTATTCAACAAACGGTAGTCCACACAGAACCTCGTAGTTCCATCTTTCTTCTTGACCAGGACCACCGGAGAGACCCATGGGCTCGTAGAAGGTTCTATCACCCCGTCTTTCCTCATTTCTTGAACAATCCTTTCAGCTTCCTCTCTCTTCGCCTGTGGTAATCGTCGAGCGGTTTGACGAATTGGCCTAGCGGTACCAGTGTCAATTTTATGTTTGACAACTGTCGTTCTTCCTGTCTTTCCTCCTTTCGGTACGAATATGTCACGATATTGCCGAAGAAATTACCTTAATTTCCTTTTCTCCACTTGATTTAGAGATTGGCCTGCAACTGCAACCATTTGGTCGAACTTGTCGTTGGAATTATCTGATGTTGTTGTCTGACGGATTATGGACGTCACGGGTACACAAGTTCCTACTTTTGTCTCCTTCTTGATGGTCACCGGGTAGTCATTGACATTAATCAATCTCACGGGAATTTCTTTAGCAGAAGTAACCAATTCCTTTCCAATTATGATTCCTCGGCCAACCTCCTCGTCGTGGTTCCATGGCTCCCATCATAACAGGTGTTCCTTCTTCTACAATTCCCTGTAGCCGCGCTACGATGATCGTTTCACTCCTCGCAGGCACAACTGTATCTTCTTTACTGGCTGCTAGCACAGTGCTGTCATCATGTGGATGAAGAAATACCTCCTCGTTGCCAACTTTGATTACCCTGTTCTTAAAATCCAATTGAAATCCATGCAAATTCATTACGTCCATTCCTAATATAACATCTTCTTCGATGTCTGCAACTATGACAGTATGGACGAACTTTTCTGCTCCAATCCCTAATTTTATCTGGATTTCTCCGTGGATGTTGGCATTTTCACCTGTGGCAGTCCGCAGTCGCAACCTCGTTGGTAAGAGTTTCTTACGGCTGTTTAAAACTGACGGTCGCATAATGGTCCTGGTCGCTCCGGTATCCACCAACAATGTATACTTTTTACCATTTATTTCTCCATCCACATATACACTATCTTCACGACATTTCAAAGAAGCTATTAGTATGAGAGGGTCTTTGGAAAAGTTGCGGGTCGAAGCTGCCCCCTAAGGCCGACCCGTTCTAGTTTTCCTGCTGGTGAGTCTCTTGATTGTTATTGTACCTAGGGTACTTACACGAACCCCGTACGTGTCCCATTTCACCACAGTTCCAGCACCTTATAGTCTTCGTTTTCCTGGATGCAATGTCTTTCATCATATTAACAAGCTGGTCAAGTTTGTCCTCATCCTGTTCCTCTTTCACAGTCCTCACTTTACTGTACCCACCAGAGGCCTGGGTAGCTGATTCGTATTCGAGAGCGGCAGATAAGACATCGACCAGCGTCTTGTGACGAGCTAATCGCAGTGTTCTTTGCATTTCATGATCACGAAGGCCATCAATAAATGTTTGAACAGCCAACTTTTCCATCATGTCTTCGGGAGCTGTTGGATATGCATATCGTACCAACCTGGCAATATCGACCTCGTATTCTTAAAGAGCTTCATCTTTCTTTTGTCTTCGATTTTTAAACTGCGACTGATAGACATGCTCTAAATATTCGTGCCCGTATCGCATATTCAGCCTCTTTTTCAGCTGCTCGAAGTCATCAGTCTCCTCTACGGCTATGGTCTGGAGGACATCCAAAGCGTCGCCTCGAAGAGCAATAGTGAGGTTTACAGCTTTTTCTTTTTCGGACCATCCGTTCGCTCTGGCCGCCGATTCGAACTGTTTCATGTAGTTGTACCATGATGACTTTCCGTCGAAATTTGGCACCTTAACACGAGCATGACCTACACTCCCTTCAACTATCGACCGTGGCTCCAATTTGTATTTGGTTTCATCATTTTTAATGTCTGTTAAGATGGGTTCCATACCTTTGTCTACTTTTCCGTTTCCTCCATTTTCTTTTCTATTTCCTTGATCTTTTCTTCAAAAGTAGATTTTATGGACGATATCTTGTCGTCAAAATCCGAAGTGACTTTAGAGATCTCGTTAGTGATCTTGCTTTCAAGGGATGAAATATCACCCGAAACTTTCGAAATTTCACTAGAAACTTTCTTTTCTAACGATATGATGTCTGTCGAAACTTTAGAAACATCAGAGGAAACTTTCGAAACATCCGAGGAAACTTGGGAAATTTCACTACAAACCTTTTTCTCTAACGATGTAATGTCTGTCGAAACTTTAGAAACATCGGAGGAAACTTTCGAAATCGACGAGATCACAGCAGCATTCTTGTCTACAAACAAATAGGTTTCTGGATCTTGACCCTCTTCTTGAAGAGCCTTCTTTAGACGTTCGACTAGATCAGCCTTTTTCCCAGTAGTGTCCAGGTCCCTTTCTTCCAATTCAAGTCTCAGGTCTGCAATTTTTAGCTTACACAAGGTAGACATAATCACACACTTTATTTATTACGATTTATATTTTATTTATTTTTAAAGTATCCTCACTTCTGCACCATTTTGTTACGCGATTGACTCTACTATTTTATTTATTTATATCTTTAGGCACTAAGTTTAATTTAAATAAAGGAAGACTTACTTATATTATTTTATTTACATCACTTATTTATTTTAATAATTACAAATAACACCAACTAACACATCTAATTTATTTGCAAACTCAAATTTATGATTTAATTAACTAAACATAATAATTACGATAACTAATAAATACATTTCACTAAATCCGATTAGAATACAATTATATCACGCGTCGCGGCTCGTTCATTGACTGACTGGCCTGTGCTCGAATTCCTGTTCTTAAATACTCTGACAGCGGTCGCCTCGAATCGCCGTGGAAGGTCTGGCCTTTACTCGTAACCCCGGGAAGCATCGAGAATAATTAGGCCGGGTTGTGAGGCGTCACAGTATAATAGGCCTTATGCAAGACTCACGTGGCGTTTTATTTTTTTGAAGTTATATTTCTTTAGGCGCGATTAAGAGTAAAATTTCATAATACTGCGCGCATGCGCACACAGACAGTATGGTATAAACGTTATACAGGATCTGATTGGGTGTTAAAATCATCTGTCAATAATTGTTCAATATGGAGATTTTGGATAAACAAATTAATGTTGTGTATATTAGTTTTTATTGTTGTGAGGGCAGAGAAAAAAGCAAGTTTATATTGTAGTGGCTTTTTAAATAGTTTTTAAAAGCGACAGGTACGTAATAATTGT
The DNA here is from genome assembly GCF_917563875.1 of Diabrotica virgifera virgifera. NCBI lineage: Eukaryota > Metazoa > Arthropoda > Insecta > Coleoptera > Chrysomelidae > Diabrotica > Diabrotica virgifera. Next base: position 148,296,043 of record NC_065450.1, read on the forward strand.
AAATGTTTCAGTATCCTAATAAAAAATTTCATAGGTATCTACCTACTTGGAAAATAGTATGTGAAGAACCTACCAAAATAGTATGTAATACTTTGATATACATAATTTGATTACCATCAAAATTTCTATCAATATTCACCTAATATATTGTTTTCCTACTCTATGTTTTGTTGTATTTTAATATTTCTTTCAATTCTAAATAATTTCAATTCAAAATCAAAATAATTCGGTTAAATTCAGAACCGTCAAAAGTTTAATCCGTTTAGTTAGTTGATCTTCACACATGATGACACATGGTCTCCGTGGGTAAAAGTTTAAGGTGAATGAATTTCAATACTAACTGCGCTGATAAGCGGGTTCGAACCCCAATGGAAACTTTTATTTTTTTATTTTTTTTTATATATTTTATGATTGTAAGTTTATTTATTATATAATTTTTTTTTCAGAAAATACGTATTTAGTTAAAATTTTTTCCTATATTGTTCAGAAATCATTTGTGGCATTTTTCAATGTCTTTGTTTGTGTGGGTTTTATTCATTTATATACTCTATGTCATATTATGTATAAGTTTTTAGTTTGTGAAAACTGTCACTATAGATAGCAGTGCGTGGAGGATTTAAAGTGTGCGTGAAGTAACAATGTATTTTAAATGGGATTTACTTTTTCGCACTGTTTTTAACTTTCGCGTTGTCATGGTGAAAATCCTTACTTTTGCGTTATCATGGTGATGTCAATATGAGTAATGAATTACAACAAAAGTTTTTGACAGTTTTGTGGTTTGAAAGTAGTTAGAATTTTTAAATGTCAAAGTTCTAAAAATTGTAGAATAGAAATGAATTCCAGTGGCGAAGAGTTACAGCATTTTTATTTGTTTATCGTAAATAAAATATTGTATGAAACTGTGCGTGAAGTACTTTTTGCGAACTTACGCGATTTATAGCACTCGATCCGCTGTCGCTCGTGCTCTAAAAATCGCGTGCTTTCGCAAAAAGCATACTTCACGAACTATTTCATAAATAACTATTATTATTTTAATTTTTGGCACTGTTTTAATAAAAAATTTTGAGAAGTAGTAAGTATTAAAATTAGTTTAATATTTAAATAAAATATAAATAAACTGTTTAAAGTATATTAATTTCGTTGGAATCATATAATAGAAGTATAACTTCTTACGTGCGTACAAAGTACACACATTCTTTTTTCTAGATATCGATATTCTCAATAATATCGAGGCAAGCGTATCGACAATACAAGAGTATTGTATTGATTTCTGATAATGAGTATTGATATTCGATACGATATCAATACAATATCGATATTTTTATCGAGTATCGTGAAGCTCTATGGGCACCAGGTGCTCCGGTGGTCAGTTCTGATGGCGTATTCGTCTTCAGCGACCCCAAAAAACTCCCGAGTAACAAAGTCTGGCCCTTAATACACTGCATTTGCACCCATTTTTCTATTATAGACTTTTTTATTGACGTTATCTTGAACATAATGCAAAAAGTTGCAAGTTTCGAGGCACTGCATTTAAAAATCGATTTATTTTGTGCGAAATACTCTGGTCTAATAGCGACGTACAGCAGTGGGGCAGTGTGTCCCATAGAGTAGGCGGGTGTCTGGACATGGAAGGAGATGGCAATATACTAGTATGATAAAATTGATCCAAATAATGGCATAACCCAGACATCCAAAATAAAAGTTTTCCTCCAACACCAAATTGTTCTATATGGTCCACAAATTGTTCAGTAAAAAGTTACATCATTTTGAGCGTCCATTTTGGGGGGGAGATGTGAGAGAAGTCGGTAAATTCGTAGTTTTTTTTTACGTTTTTCGTCAATAGTTCTAAAACTATGCTTTAGCGTAAACAATGTTCTATACAAAAATGTTCTACATAAAATTTACAACAAAAAAGGTCCTAAACATAATTGTTATAAAATCAACGGTTCCAGAGTTACGGGAGGTGAAAATTGGAGATTTTCGATACTTTTTATATTATTTGGACAATTTATGATGATTCTGGTTGGTGAGGTTGACGTTTCTTCAAGGGCTTATCACTAACATACCATCGGCCAATGAAATAGTAAATATATTTACAAATCATCAGTAATAATATCATAAATTGTCCAGAAAATATATAAAGTATCGAAAACCTCCACTTTCACCCTCCGTAACTCTGGAACCGTTGATTTTATAACAATTATGTATTGGACCTTTTTTGTTTTAGATTCTAAGTAGAAAATTTGAGTATAGAACATAATTTACGATAAAGCATAGTTTTAGAAATATTGACGAAAAACGTAAAACAACTACTAATTTACCGACTTCTCTCCCATCTCCCCCCAAACCGGACGCTCAAATTGGTGTAACTTTTTACTGAACAATTTGTAGGCCATATAGAACAATTTGGTGTTGAAGGAAAACTTTTACTTTGGATGTCTGGGTTAGGCCTTTTTTGGACCAATTATAATATACTATCTCCGTAACTTTGGACCCGTTCATTTTAGAAGGATTATGCATAGGTCCTTTTTTATTTCAAATTTTATGTAGAATATTTTTGTATAGAAGATTGTTCATGCTAAACTGCATAGTTTCAGAAATATTGACGAAAAACGTAAAAAACTACGAATTTACCGATTTCTTCCCCCTCCCCCCCCCCCAAACCCGAAATGGTGTGACTTTTTTCTGAACATTATGTGGACCATATAGAACAATTAATTTGGTGTTGGAGGAAAACTTTCACTTTGGATGTCTGGGTTTGGGTCTAGTTATACCCATGATACTGCGACAACCAGAGATAAAGCCACTTCGAGAACAACTTTTAACCGGTGCGCGCATGACGTCAGCGCCCGACAAACTTGTACGGAGACATGGGAAAGCATAGAGTTTTATACGGTTTTATATATTCTCGTGTTATTAAATAACTGAAGTTGCCGTTCGTCTGTTCTGTTACACTGTTTAATTTATACTTTTATGAATTATTATAATCATAACAGTAAAATAATACAATATATTATGTAGGTAATGTGCTAAAAAACATAATAGTTTTTTCACTGCAAAAATTTAAGAGATTTCTTGACAAGCAGAAAACTTTAAATACACCGCGTCAAATAAAAGATGGTTTATTAACAAATAATAAAAAAACTAAAGTTTCAAAAAAGTATTAAAATTACAAAAACAAAATTAAGTATATAGATTTAGATGGATTTAAAGAGGTGGCCGTTTAGCCTATTCCACTGCTATCTTTTCAGATCTATTGTGGTCCTCTAATTCTAGATTACATTCTTTGGTCTGGCCCTTTTTAAAAGGTCCAATAAGTCCCAGTTCTCACCGCACATTCTTCTACATTTGCCCAAGGATAGTAGCTTTCTGTGTGGTTTTCAGGATGTGAGTATTTCATTTCAGCCGATGATCAGTATAAACCCCAAGGTATTTTGTTTTTTTGGCAAATGAAATCTCTGTTCCTCCCAGCACCGGTAGTTTTAAGCCTTCTAGTGCTGTCCTTTGGGTGCAGTTGGCGATTTGTTTTCTGAGCATTGACATGTTTTTGTTTTTCAGTCTCTCCTATTTACACCGGTCGTCAACTATATTTGGGGCTGCTTACATTCTCCCAGATACCAGCTGGGCAAACCTGCCCCTGATGACGATTGATATATCGTCAGTGTATCCTAGACAAAAAAGTCTTCTGTGGAGAGATTTTTGAGATCATCTACCAAGGTTGCTCAAAGTAGAGGTGACAGAACTCCTCCTTGTGGACAGCCTCCACCTACTCTTGCTTTGATGGTTGCTTTAGCTAGAGTTGATATTACTATCCTATTCTCCAGGTATAACCTTATCTATCTGCATATTACCGCAGGGATTGTTTATCGACTATCTATGTAGTCTAGATCCGCTAAGTTTTGTTTCAACAGGGCCACCACGAGAAGGGTGCAATCAAAGATTACACACCCCCAATCAATGTTGGGAGTACCCAGCGGTCTTGGGATGGTTTAAGGTGGTGCAAAGTCCTAATACTCTCCAAGCAAAACTCATCCCCTGAGATTAATTCTTTTCCCGCTCAGCTTTACGCCGACTAGAAAAAGAGCACATACCTCGCCCCCCCCCCAAAAAAGCAAAATAAAAAAAAGCAACAAAAAACAAAAAAAGCAACAAAAAAACAAAAAAAAAATAATATTACATTTGATTCATTTTACTTAACGATTTTTGCAATTTTTTTTTGTATTTTAGACTTTTCTTTCAACTTTTGGTTCAAAACTCGCATTCGAAAATACATCCGACGTCTAAAAAATAGTTTTTTTTACATCACCAGATATTTTAACATGATCTTTCCAATAAAGATTTTTGACAATTTTTGATGCCAACTGGACATTGAATTGGTAAAAAATAATTTCTAGTTCACGACAGTTCGTAAGTAATATTTCTGAAGGCTTCACCAAACCCCCTTCTGAGAGATGATTTACCCACGAGGAAGAATTGTTACTATTTGTAGAACCGCCCAAAATCTCTTCATGTCGTAGCTTGAAAGCTATGAAACCAGCTAAATTTTCTAGTCCATCATGATACAACTCTTCCATTTCAAAATCTGTTTGATGGTTTTCATTTTCTGAAGTTAATGGAAGATTTAATTAACTAAAGAGTGGTTCGCTTATCATTGTTGTAACAATCGAGATTCAAAGAGCTTCCTGCTTTCATGTTTTTAAGCGACATATTTGTTGTTTCTGGTGGGTTACTTACATTAGCTGAGAGTGAAATAGCTTCATCGTTCTGACCCATAATAAAATTACGAAGACGGTATTTAAATTGCAAAGGAGACGGATGATCATGTAAACCTCTAATCGCACGTATTACTAAGAATAGTCCTTCTAAGCAATCTTGTTTTAAATTATATGTTGTTATACAGGGTGTCCCGAAAAGAATGGTCATAAATTATACCACAGATTCTGGGGTCAAAAATATGCTGATTGAACCTCACTTACCTATATACAATAGTGCACACAAAAAAAGTTACAGCCCTTTGAAGTTACAAAATGAAAATCGATTTTTTTTCATATATCGAAAACCCTTCGAGATTTTTCATTGAAAATGGACATGTGGGATTATTATGGCAGCATCATCTTAAAAAAAAATTAAAGTGAAATTTGTACACCCCATAAAAATTTTAAGGGGGTTTTGTTCCTTTAAACCCCCCAAACTTTTGTGTACGTTTCAATTAAATTATTATTGTGACACCATTAGTTAAACAAAATGTTTTTAAAACTTTTTTGCCTCCTAGTACTTTTTTGATAAGCCAGTGTTTATCGACCTATTTTGAATATTTGTCGAATCCACCACATATTTGTATATGGTTAAGTACGATTATAGAGACCTGTGAATAATCTGAAAATGTATTTATAATTTACATTTTTAGGTATATTTTGAAAAAGAAGCCATATCTCGATAAAAGGTGATTTGTCAAAAAAAGACTAAGAGGCAGAAAAGTTTTAAAAACACTGCGTTTAACTAATGGTACCACAATAATAGTGTAATTGGAACGTACACAAACATTTGGGGGGTTTAAAGGAACAAAACCCCCATAAAATTTTTATGTAAATATATTAAAAAAGAAGCCGCATCTCGATAAAAACTGGCTTATTGAAAAAATACTAAGAGTCAAAAAAGTTTTAAAAACGTTGTGTTTAACTAATGATACCACAATAATGAATTAATTGGAACGTATACAAAAGTATGGGGGGGTTTAAGGGAACAAAACCCCCATAAAATTTTTATGGGGTGGACAAACTTCACTATAATTTTGTTTTAAGATGTTACTGCCATAAGAATGATACATGTCAATTTTCAATAAAAAATCTCTAATAGTTTTCGATATATTGAAAAAAATCGATTTTCATTTTGTAACTTCAAAGGGCTATAACTTTTTTTATGAGCACATTTGTACTAAGGTAAGTTAGGTTCAATCGAACTATTTTTGACCGCAGAATGTGTGGTACAATTTATGACCAATCTTTTCGGGACACCCTGTATAATTGATGTTGAAATCTTTTTTTTTAAATCTAGAAAGAGTAGCCGCAAAGATTTAATACTAACAATAATACCATGCTGAAAGGGCGTAATGACTATTTCTAATTATATTTAAGAATTTGATCCCGAAAATATAGCTTTATGCTTTCCGAAAACTTTCGCAAACTGCATAAAAATAACAAACCCAAGTTAAAAATCGAACATTTGGCCTCGCGTTTGTCGGTCAGTGACGTAGACGTAGAAGAGAGAGAGAGACAGGCTTATTCATGCGCGTGGCTTTATCTCTGGTTGTCGTAGTATCATGAGCTATACCATACTATACCCAGGTTTTTTTTCGGATAGTGCTGCCTCCTCTGATTGTCTTATGAAGATTTTCTCCTCTCCAAAAAAAGCTTGTCTGCCTGTGTAATCTTCAAACGCGAAAGATCATATGCACATCTGTGAAATAACAAAAAATAACTTTAAATCATATTGAAGTTCGACTGAGATAACCATCAACATTAAGGTACTAGTACACTTTAGAAGACCAAAAATATAATCGTTTTTTTCAAGAATTTTTTTCTCCGAACCTTTATTAAAAGTGAACATAAAACATGTTATATATTAATACTTAACTCTTAGAGAGTACAAACAATATATCTTTTTTCCTTTATGTACGTGCATTAATATTGTAGAGGGCGCAAAATTCGATGCCTCGAAAAATGATGGCGGACAGTTAATCTCAGGATTGGGATATCTGAAACAAAAAAATCGTAATGCATTTGAAAAAGGAAAGTTTTTTTAGAATTTTTTTCAAATTTCCCTAAAATCTTTTTTTGTGGAATTTTTTACTAACGGTGGTAAATTGTCACGTAAGAGACCTTCCTTTTTCAAATGCCGTACGATGTTTTTGTTTCAGAGATCCCAGTTCTGAGATTAACTATCCGCCATCGGAACTACTTTTTTTCGAGGCCTCGAATTTGGCGCCCTCTACAATATTAGTGTACCGGCATAAATCAAAAAAGATATATTGTTTGTATTCTCTAAGATTTATATATTAACATGTAAAAAGTTGGTTGTTATTTTTTAATAAGGAATCTGAGAAAAAAATCTTGAAAAAATGCTTATTTTTGGTCTTCTAAGGGCCGGTTGTTCGAACGCTAATCAAAACTGATCATCATCAAATATTTAATTACAATTATATTTGATTAAGCGTACTTCTGACAGATGTCGCATTTTGAGGTTATGTTGACTGATTTATTTTATTATTTTGGTTTTAATTTAAAATAAAACATAATTAAACGCTTTCTGATGTTAATTTCTTGTTTTTACTTACAAATCAATAATAATAATAAGCAATTTTTAATAATTTAAGAGCTGCGGCTACATTTTAATTACTGTTTTACCTACAATCAATAACTGATTAGTGTTTTACATGTATTTTTCATGTCGCGATTTGATTCCCATCAAGAAAATTGATTACAATAAATGATTGATTATAATCAACTTCTTGATTAGCGTTCGAACAACCGGCCCTAAAGTGTACTAGTACATTAATTAATATTTACATTTAACTTTTATTCATCCAACTTGATAGTCAATATGATGATGAGACTGCTAAAGCTACATCTCGTAGTTCAAGACAGAGAAAATAAAAAAATGCTAAAGAAATAAATAAACACGCTCTTACATTTACTTTCAAATTGATTGCTTTCTTTGCGTTGTGTTTTTCGGTAATATTTCAAAAGAAAAAATTCGATTTGTTCAAGATAACGATACAAAAGACAACATCTTAAAGCATATTCGAAACAAAACACATTAAATTATTTCGATAAAACAATTTCAGCTCCTTTGAGTGCTTGATGTGTCAGATTTATTTGTAGCTAAAGCGCATTATCATACTGCTTTTGTGCTTACTTTTTATAAGGAAAGGGCTGAAAGAAAAAGGGATTGCTCAGCATATGGAACCACCAAGAATGTTATTAATTATCACTACTTTATAATTATATTATAAGATTTCCTATGATATAAATTTAATTAAAATTTAATAAATCAACTTTTTACTGAACAAATTGGAGTAGTCACATTTCTAGATAAAATCCTCTGAAAATTCCATCACAAAATAATTTAGAAAATCAACAATTTTTGCTATCTCTATGTTTCATGAATTTGCATTTTTTCCATTTATCAATGTAAAATTGACTTGTATGTCTGAGTAATTAGACTTGTTCATCATCAGTGGCGTTGCAGCTCTTTATGAACCAAAGTTGTCTTCAGAACAATCCTCCATTCGTCCCTGTCTCAGGCAAATCTTCTCCATGCTCTAATTTCAATATATTCTAAATCATTCTCTAAGTTGCCTTGGTACCTAAGTATCGGACTTCCTCTTGCTCGTTGTCATATCGTCCCTCTTCGCTCAAAAACTTTTCTATTTCATCTTCCTCTCACCTGATTACATACCAGTGGCGGCTCGTCAGAGGAGGCAACGGAAGCTTAGCCTCCCCATAAATTCTTTACACATTTTATGTCATCTCTGGGACATAATATTTCTATATTTATTGATGAATTGTTACTGTTTTGTTTATTTTGAATCGCGAGAAACAACAAGCGCTCGTACTAATACAAAGTGTAAATTATTGCACACTTGTCACAAGCTTATATTATTAAAACCTTAGGAAGACCACAGCCAAATTTAGCTATTGTTAAATCCTCAGGTAATCTTCCAAATCGTGCATTTAATATTAATTGGTATAATAAATGGGACTGGTTAACCGGGTCTATTAAGAGGGAAAAAGTTTTTGCTATCCTTGTATCTTATGTTCAACACAAACCGAACATACAACGTGGTCTAAAATAGGATATTCAGATCTAGAACATTTACCTCGTTCAACTGAAAGACATTCCAAATCTAAAGATCACATATTTTCGTCGTGTAAATTAAAACTTTTTGCTAAACAAAATATAATAGCTGCTTTAAATACAGCTCAAAAAGAGGCCATAATTACTTACAATAATCAGGTTTTGGAGAATAGGATGAATTTAAAAAGGCGTATCGATATCACAATATATATTTGGCTTCGCAAGAATTAGCTTTTCGCGGACACGATGAAAGTGATGATTTCATTAATCGCGGCAATTACAAGGAACTTCTATCGTTGTGGGGTAAATATGACTCAAAATTCGAAAATTTTTTGAACGGTACTATCTTTTCAGGGACTTCAAAAACAATCCAAAACGAGATTATAGAAAGTGTGTCAAATATAATTCAAGGTAGCATAAATAATGAGATTCACAAAGTTTCTTTTTTTGCATGGGAAATTGATGAAACGATAGATATTTCTTGTAATTCCCAACTTTCAATCGTTTTCAGATATGTTAAAGTCGGTAGAGTTGTAAGAGCGATTTATGGGTTTTTATGATGTTTCATCTGGGCGAACTGCAGACGATTTATTAAATTTTTTATTCAGTAAATGCGACAAATACCATTTTAGACAAAAGCTAATTGCACAAACATATGACGGCGCTGCCGTCATGGCTGGTCATTTAAATGGTTTACAAACTAAAATAAAATCCATAGCACCTCATGCACTGTTTACACATTGTCATGCTCATGCATTAAATTTAGTACTAAGTAAAGCGTGTAACAACATAAAAGATTGTCGCATATTTTTCTCAAATATGTCTGGATTTACGTCTTTCTTTTCTAAATCTACTAAAAGAAGTCATATTTTGAAAGAAATTTGCGGCAGCAGAATTCCAACTTTTGCTGCTACGCGTTGGAATTCTACATCTAGAATAGTATTTTCAGTGCACACCTACAAAGCTAAATTAATTGATGTCTTTAATTTTATTTTAAATAGTAACGATTTTAAAAACGACGATCAAAGTATCAGGGAGGCAAAAGGGATCAAATGTCTTTTAAATGATCACAAATTTTGTTTTTTGCTGGAAACATTTAAATTAATTTTTGAGCAAACAGGTACGGTTTTTTCAATTCTTCAAAATAAATCGACTGACATTAATTTCTCAAAACAACGATTAAATAATTTAACACAAGTTTTAATGAATTTGAGAAATGACGATAAATCTTTTGATAACATTTTTGAGTTAATTAATATAAATGTTGAACCTCTTTGAAAAAAAGAAAAACTATTTTAGACTTACCCGATTTAAAACAATGTTATAAACAGATTTATATAGAAATATTAGACACCATCAATACGCAAATTTAAGTTAGATTTTCCGATTTACAAAAGTTAAACTATTTTGATTTATTATTATTTGAAAAATTTCCATTGTATTCAATAGATTTCCCCCAGGAATTATATAACGATTTATTAGCTCAATATCCATTTTTTGATACTGATCAGTTAAAAAATGAGTTAATTGTATTGTATAGTGACCCACAAATGTTTGAAAATTGTAAGTCTCCTTCTGATTTATTAAATTTTATGTTTCAAAATGACTTATATGAATGCATGCCAGAGTTGTGCAAATTTATATCTATTGTAGTAACTATTCCTATAACATCGGCTTCAGTAGAAAGAAATTTTTCAGCGCTAAAAAGAATTAAAACTTATAGTCGCAATTCGATGAGCCAAAGTAGATTGAGTAATGTATCTCTTCTTTTAATAGAAAAAGAGAACATTAAAGAAATAATCAATTCAAAATCAACATTTTATGACGCTGTGATAGACAATTTTGCAAACGTAAAAAATAGAAGAATGCCGCTTATTTTTAAAGCACATTAGGTGACATTAATTTCAAAGAAAAAAAAATACATGTAACATGAATACATCATATTAAGTTTATTTTTAATATCGATCTTTAAATAAGTCCATGACCAAATGTTTATCACCGTTATGTTGCTTTTTTTTAAATTTTACTACAGAATTATTTTTAAGTTTTATTTTTATTTTGTTATTTATTTTATTACACTGAGCGTTATGTTCAAGCGAGTGTACATAATCAAAATTCTTACCAAAGAAAGTTACGTTTTTTTCTTTAAAACCTGGGAAAGAATTAACTTTTAATTTAATTTTTACTTTGTTACTGTTTTAAATTAAGCGTTACGTTCAAACCGATAACGTTTTAGCGGTTCTGACCGGATCAAGAAAGTGTTCTGTGTTTTCACCTTGCTATATTCTCATTTTCAAGTTGAATAATTTTACTGTTGATAGTGACAGTGACTCAGAAAATGCGACGGCAGGAGAAAATGAAATTAAATGTTAAGTATTTTAAGTGGTGTTGTGCAATCAATATTCCGACAGATTAAAAGTGCAATAATGAAAAGACTCTTATATTTGTAGATTTTGATTTTTTAAATAAATAAAAAAGAGCGGCGACATGCTTGCATTTTTTGCTGATTTTTAAAAATGTTCAACTGTATATGTACGTTAATTTTAGATTTAACCCCGTTTTTATAAAGTTCTTTTAGTATCAATAATTCTAACAATATTATTATTATTATTAATTACAAAAGCTACTCCACATCAGTTATCAATGCAAGCATGCGGTAAGAGGGAGGGTCCTCGTAAGGTGAAAATGTAAATAAAGTAGTAAGTATTTTAAGTGATTCCTCGTTAATTGTTGTGTTGTGCAATTAATATTCAAAGAGAGATTACAAGTGCAATAATTAAAAGAGTCTCGTTTTAAAATGTTATATTTGTGTATTTTGTATTTTTGAAATAAATAAAAAAAAGTGCGGGGACATGCTTGCATTTTTTGCTGAATTTTAAAAATGTTGAGCTGACGTTGATTTAAATTTATACTGGCGTTGATTTTAGATCTGACCCTGTTTTTTAAAAGTTCTTTTAGTATCAATAATGCAAACAATATTATTATCATTAATTACAAAAGCTAATCTACATCAGTTATTAATGCAAGCATGCGGTAAGAGGGAGAGTCCCCGTAAGGTGAAATGTAAATAAAGTGGTAAGTATTTTAAGTGATTCCTCGTTCATTGTTGTGTTGTGCAATTAATATTCTGACAGATTACAAGTGCAATAATGAAAAAACTGTCGTTTTAAAATGTTATTATATTTGTGGACTTTGTATTTTTGAATTAAATAAAAAAGAGCGGGGACATGCTTGCATTTTTTGCTGAATTTTAAAAAATTGTGAACTGTATAGTTACTTACGTTGATTTTAGATTTAATCCTGTTTTTATAAAGTTCTTTTAATATCAATAATTCTAACAATATTATTATTATTAATTACAAAAGCTATTCTACATCTCAGTTATCAATGCAAGCATGCGGTAAGAGTGAGGGTCCCCGTAAGGTGAAATGTAAATAAAAATGGTCAAAAACGAATGGAGCCTTAAATTACATTTTTTTGCTAGTGCAAATTTGTCTAGATTTCTTATAGTTATAGCCTCCCCTATTGTAAAACTCATGAGTCGCCACTGTTACATACCCAATCTACTATGTAAGGCGTGCGACCTTAATGAATTTTACAACCTCAGGTTTTCCAAATCTTCTATAGAACTGAAAATTGTAACGCCTGCGTCACAAATCTTGTTATTTTATCTATCCGTAATATATTCTTCTTAGGATTTTTCGCTCGAAACGTTTTAGTAGTTCTTGGTCATTCTGTGTACAGTATAACAGAGTTAACAAAAACCCTCGAGGTTACTTGCACCGCATAAACGAACGTCTGTCGTCTCGTCTCACGGTTGTGGATAACTCGGTATTACAATAATAATTGACCAAGTTTCTGAACCATATTATGTTCGCACTGGTCTTATTAGTGTTTTATAGACAATCAATTTTAGTCGGAGAGTTAGAAGCGTATTTTGTGCGTGATAAGTAATATGGAAAAACTATACAGGGATATGTTGAATTAGTTGTGTACATGACTTTCCCCAACGGCCGGAAACCAGAGTGGGGGACGAGGGTAGTTATAAGGGGTCAAAAATCGCGGTTTTTATTATTTTTTTTGTGACGCTCATGATCGAGATAGTGCACCAAAATTTGGGAATAAATAGGTCATGACGTAACTAAGTAAAATCTCTAGGGGCGGAACGCTGCATGGCCGAGAAAGGGGTGGGGGAAGGGGTGAATATAAAAAATATAAGGGGTTCTTTGTGACGTTCGTGATAGAGATATTGCAGCAAAAGTTGGGAATAAGTAGACCATGACATAACTAAGTAAAATCCACAGAAGCGACAACCAGAGTGGGGAACGAGAGTAGTTATAAGGGGTCAAAGTCGCGGTTTTTATTATTATTTTTTTGGGGCTCATGATCGAGGTAGTGCACCAAACTTTGGTAATTAGTAGGTCATGAAGTAAGTAAAATCACCAGGGGCGGAACGCTGCGTTGCCGACAAAGAGGTGGGGGCAGCAGTGAATATAAAAATTATAAGGGATTTTTTGTGACGTTCGTGATCGAGATAGTGAACTAAAATTTGGGAGTAAGTAGGTCATGCCGTAACTAAGTAAAATCTCCAGGGGCGGAAACCAGAGTTGGGGATGAGGGTAGTTTTAAGAAGTCAAAGTCGCAGTTGGTATTATTTTTTTGTCACGCAGCACAACATTTGGCCCCTACGCAGCGTTCCGCCCCTGGAGATTTTACTTAGTAATGTCATGGTCTACTTAATCCTAAATTTTGGTGCAATATCTCGATCATGAGCGTCACAAAAAAAATAATAAAAACCGCGACTTTGACCTCCTATAACTACGTTCGTCCTCTCTGGTCTCCGGCACTAGTAGACAAGGCGAAAACGGCGGGTTCGTTGGGAAAAATATTCCCATGATATTTTTTTGCATAATTACATTCGTGAGACATCCCAGAATAAGGTTCAAGAAGTCGCTCACGTGAAAAGTGGGTCAAATTTTTTTTAACAATTTTTTTAATCAAATTGCAAAAATCAGTATTTTTGGCACGGATAATTTTTTTTAGATTCTTTGGACCATTCTGGATAAAAAAGGTCTCTTATAATTTTTCTCTAAAGTTGATCGTTTTCAAGTTACAGTCGAACCCGCTTATTAGAATAGCCTTCGTGCCAAGAAAAAGAATTCTTATAACCGGGATATTCTAATAACCGATCACTGGTGGCTGGTAGAAAGGTTTTGGGACCTCAAATTTCTATTCCTTGAAGCGGGATATTCCTATAACCGGTACTCTAATAAGTGGGTTCGACTGTATAAGCAATTTAAAATTGAAAAAAAAAACGAAAAATGGCGATTTTCAAGGCTTAATAACTCGGTTAAAAGTTATCATTATGAAAGTCAGAAAGTGACTAAATCAAAGTTTAATGCCCTCCCCCCCCTACAAGGTCCTGAAGAAATTTTTTTCATTATTTTATTAGTAAGCTGTTATTTTTAATTAATAATATTGAGCGCCATGCACGTGGTAGCCGACCTTAATATGCTGAGTGCGAGAGAGATGCCACTCCGGCAGTCCAATTGTGCATCTTACTTGTACTCACATTTACAGCCGCCTACCACGTGCATGGCGCTCAATATTATTACTTAAAAATAACAGCTTAGTATTAATATAATGACATAAATTTCTTCGGGATCTTGTAGGAGGGGCATTAAACTTTGATTTAGTCACTTTCTGACTTTCATGGTAATAATTTTTAACCGAGTTATTAAGCCTTGAAAATCGCCATTTTTCGTTTTATTTCAATTTTAAATTACTTATAACTCGAAAACGATCAAATCTAGAGAAAAATTATAAGAGACCTTTTTTATCCAGAATGGTCCAAAAAACCTACAAAAAAAATTGTCCGGGCCAAAAATATTGATTTTTGCAATTTCAATATTTTTTTTTAATTTGGCCCACTTTTTACGTTGGCGACTTCTTGAACCTTATTCTGGGATGTCTCACGAATGTAATTATGTAAAAAAATCTCATATGAATATTTTTCCCAACGAACCCGCCGTTTTCGACTTGTCTATTGGGATTTTACTTAGTTATATCATGTTCTACCTATTCCCAAATTTTGGTGCACTATCTCGACCATAAACGTCACAAAAAAACCTTATAATTTTTATATTCACCCCTGCCCCAACCCTTTGTCGGCCACGCAGTGTTCCGCCACTGGAGATTTTACTTAGTTACGTCATGACCTACTTATTCCCAAATTTTGGTGCACTATCTCGATCATGAGCGTCACAAAAAAAATAATAAAAACCACGACTTTGACCTCTTATAACTACCCTCGTCCCCCACTCTGGTTTCCGGCCGTTGGGGAAAGTCATGTACACAACTAATTCAACATAACCCCGTATAGTTTTTCCATATTACTTATCACGCACAAAATCCGCTCCCAGCTTTTAGACTATTATGAAGCCATATTATGTCTTTTTAAGCTATAGTAACACTTATTGGCGAGCGCCATTCTTCTTTAAATTTCTTCACTGGCATTGTTATCTTTAGATAGCAGCGATCATAAGTTTATGAAGGTGTTGACAGCTTCCAGTGACACAAGCAATTTTAGTTCTCTGCCATTTGGCACAGGTTTTATCAGCGTTTCATCCATGTGTCCGTGGTTGGTATACATTTACCATGTATTTAAATGGGAATATCATTAAATCTGCCTTAGAACTATAACGTTTAAAAATATCCTGGGATTTTTTTAATCTTTAAAGGTATAAGGGATAATAAAATGAAAATTAACTATGCATTAACTTTTTTTTTATTTTTATGACAGTACGGGATATTATAATAAAAAGTAAATAATGTAGTATTCCTTATCTAGAAAATTCGGTACTGAGAGTCAATTTTATTGTACATGTTTAGTTATTTTTTTGGGAAAACATGGTTGGCAAAGAAACATTCTAAGCACATAAAAGGGCTGTCTTCACATCCGTTGCATACCCGTGTTATTCATTTTGTTTTTTTTATAACATAATTCCGACCATGGGGTTCAGAGTTTTTTTTGTGACAAATCGTGCATCTGACTCTTTTGTTCAAAGCATTTTGAGTAAGTTCATGTTTTGCTTGAACTTGTACAGGAAGAAGTAGATTACTACTTTGAAGAAGTTGCACGCACACATTTTCTATGAATTTTGTAATTGACATTTTGCTTTGGTTGATGTTATTGAAAATAATTAGAGTATTGTACCAGTCAGTAATCATCTCAAATGCCACTTTTCTGTACCATTTGACAGACTTTCGTAAGCAGTTTGAGTAAGCTGTCTTTTGATCTGACATGTTCATAATAGTTATTTTCCTAAAAAGTGCAGAAAGTCATTCTTTTCCGCACACGGCTGCAGTTGGCAAGCAGTCGAGTGCGGAAAAGAGACTTTCTGCAAGAGTTAGAAACAATATTTTTTCTAAGAGTCTTTAAAAACTTACCAAACCTTAATCAATTAATTTAATTATTATAAAAATACATATACAAATTAATTCTTTGACAAGGTTGTCAAAACCAAACTTACAATATAATTAGTTAGCATGACGACGATCTTGGTTTCCATGAAGATGATGCAAAACGATTGTTATTGTCTACCGATTTGACTTTCGAATATTATGTCAAAATAATTTTATTTCATCGAATTGTCGCGTTAATTTCATTAAAACAGGAACACAATAAGATATATTTAAAATAAATTAGTAAATAATATCTAAATATTAGTTTATTGCATGTATTATAATTAATTTATAGCCATATTAACGTATCTAAATTAACACGCGTGCGGAAAAGTAAAAACTGCGTGCGGAAAAGTAACACGCGTACGGAAAAGTGAAACTTTCTAAACTAAAATGCGTGCGCAAAAGTAGACATTTTTGCATGCTCGTAGAAAAAAGATTTTGCGTTCTTGTACTCGACAACGGCTCCAGGTTTTCTTTTAGGACATTCCCTAAGATAACGGACTATTTGACCTTAAGTGTCCATCTATGGTACTCATGGCCTGCAACTAGACATTGGGAACAATTTCACAATCGCAGGCCGCATGCACCAAATGAGGACACAGCAATTTTTACAAAAATACCCAAAAAACAAATCTAATTTTATGATTTTTGCTAAAAACAAACACAAATAGAGTAATTAAGATAAAAAAAAATATTTTGGCCCAGAAGACCCGGTACAAAATTTACTCTGAATTTACCTGGTAGTTAAAGGGTTAACGACCAAATTGTTTCAATCAAAGATTTTGTGGACCTACCTATGATGTCTATGTCATCTGGGGATCCGACAATTAGTACTGATTTGTTAAAGATACCCATACGCGTCCACTGCTAGACATAGGTCTCCCTCAGCTGTTTCCATCTGTCTCTATTTTGTGCGGCTTGCGTCCATTTACCGATAACATGCTTCAGATCGTCGGCCTGTCTGGTTGGTGGGTGTGCTCTGCTCCGTAGTGCTTCCTCTCGTGGCCTCTACTCGACAATACGTTTTGTACATCGGTTGTCTGACAAATACATAAGCGACAATGCAACTATACAAATAAATGTATCAGGGAGAGGGGTTAGACAGGGAGATACTTTCTGTCCAAAATTATTTAGTCTTGCATTACAAGATGTGTTCAAGAAGTTAAATTGGTAACAACGTGGAATTAAAATTAATGGCAGATTTTTAAGCCAACTAAGATTTGTCGATGACATAGTACTTATAAGTAATCAACTGGGAAATAAGTCACAATTTAGTTAAAAAATTATTTCATTAAAGTTTCGACGTCCACATCGGATATCGTTGTCAAAATACAAAATAATAATAAATTAAACAAAAATGTTGTTGTTGCTTAGTAAAAAATTCTTCTAATAATTTAATTTAATCTGACTCATTTATATCGGCAATTCAGAAATATACTATACATTTTAAAGTAGAAGATTTTAAAATCATATTGCCAATATTAATTTGCGAGTTGTGTTCCTGGGACGACTTTACTGAAAGATAGTTCATTCGATTACATGAAATCAACCTTAACTCAAGAATATCCGTCACAAAAAAATCATACATTGTGATCTGACTTTAGAAAGACAATCAAATGCAACGGTGACAGTAAAATTCTCGGGTTAGAGATTCCATAGTAAATCACGAGGGAAAACCAGAAAAAAACCTCGTGATACTATCCCGACATCGTAAGCATTTGGTCTTACATTTAGTTTACTCTCAAAACTAATACCAAATTCTGACTTCAATATATTGTTATGCTCTACCTTTTCTATTTATTTAGATTAATTAGCAAATTCTTAATTTGATTGATTATCCAATTATTTTATTTATTGCCCATGTAAAGACATAACTAAATTCCAATTAAATTTTCCAATCAATTTTATTATCAGGGCTATTTTTGTATTTGATACAATACCTGTAATCTGTGGCTTCTAGTATCTCTAGTTGCTTACTTCTTCCAGGGTAGAAACAGGGAAATTGACAACACTCAAATTCATATAAATGTAATCTATTGATTTTATTAAATGCCGTGTACATATGATTCAAAAATATTAAAATTTAACTTTGTTGCAAAAATCTCTAACTTAATAAATTAAAACTCAACTCTGATATCTCCTTGTTTTGACAAAATTATTTATTTAATTAATTTCCTATTTACTCATACTAAATTGAATGAATTTTACTTTTCTTCTTTTGAATTGATTTCTCAAATTTGAAATGACTAACTGTGTTACAAAAATATTGTTCAATAAACAAGTAAACAAATATGGTCTTGATATAAATAACTTTTCTCTATTCAGACAAATGATTTGACTAACCTTTTATTCTTCACTCCCTCGTTTTCTGGATTACGCTGTCCTTGATTCTCTCAACACGTACTCAAAACTGCTTCCAAGAAAAACACACAGGACTTGCTCGAATATCTAGTGCACAAACGGATAATAATCAGCTACTCGTTCTAGATAAAACAAAGGAATCTCCCTTGGACCAGGAAATTAGCTCTTCAACCGGTCGACGATTTGGTTTCAACTTGATTCTGCTCGCAAAGGCTGATCACACCAACTCTACCCTGATTCTATACTTTTAAAAAACTCGGCTGCCTTCTCTCGATGTTCATTACACACTGACTTTATTTTTCTCTCAAATCCGTACTCTCATATCCATTATCTCTTCTCCCGATATTTTTCGTCCACTAAACAACAACCTCTCTCAAACCATTTTTTTCTTAAGAAACCCAATATTCTTCCACATAACTTTTTCCAATTTGTCAAATTTCAAGGAAAATCATAATTAGTTATTTTCTACTCTCTACTTTTACAACTAAAATAATACAGTTTGTATACCACATTAAAATACCTTCCCGGAAGGATCTGAAAAACATTATTGTCCCGTCAACTCTCTCTCTCCACTTTATAATCACCGAAATGTTTTTTAATGCCCCGTCCATTTCGTCGAATAATTATCACTAATCGTTTTAATTTTTTCGAAACACTTGTTTACTAGTAAAATTAAATTCTAAACAAATTTGGCCATATACAGGGTGATGAAAAACTATCATTTCATGGTCGTTGATATAAATTTTAATTTTTTTGAATTTCCTTACAAAAAACAATTCCACAACAATATATTAAGTTATATTAAAAATACAGAATTTGGTATTAGTTTTGAGAGTAAACCAAAATGTTAGAGAAAATACTTATGCGAGAATTTTACTGCCACCGTTGCATTTTATTGTCTTTCTAAAGTCAGATCACATGCTATGATTTTTTGGTGACGGATATTCTTGAGTTGGGGTTGATTTCATGTAATCGAATGAACTATCTTTGAGTAAAGTCGTCCCAGGAATGCAACTCATAAATATTGGCAAAATCATTTTAAAGTCTCCCACTTGAAAATGTATAATATATTTCTGACTTGCCGATATAAATGAGATAGATTAAATTAAATTATTAGAAGGATTTTTGTGTAATTTATTAATATTTTGTATTTTGACAACGACATCCGATGTGGTCGTCGAAACGTTAATAAAATCATTTTTTTAGTTAAATTGTGGCCTATTTTCCATTTAAAATAGTTGGTTACAAAAATGCCACAATACAGACGAGCTAGTCTGCATGCTAAAGGAGATTAAACTGGAATCGGAAATAGTCGGTGTAAAAATGAACTTAAATAAAACAAAAGTGATGACAAATCAAGATATCACGATCGAATTAGATGGAAGTGAAATCGAAAGTGTCGAAAAGAGTATATTATACATAAGTCACAGAATCAGACGGCAGAAATTACTAGAAGAATCCGAATGACTTGGGCAGCATTAGGAATACTTATTTTAAATTTACAATCAAGATACGGTAGAAATGAACAAACCAAGACACGCTAAATGCTACTAGGAGCACTCCCGAATCATAATTTACAATGTGTATACATTGAAAATCCCAAATCATGATTTAAAAAGTTTATACATTGTAAATCATGATTCAGGAGTGCTCCTAGTAGCATTTAACGTGTCTTGGTTTGTTTATTTTTACTGCATTTTGATTGTAAATTTAGTAAGTATAGTGATGAATGTGTAGAAAAATAAAAGATACCAAATTTAACAAATTAATTTCTCCAGAAAAGAATAAATGAATTGTTATAACAGCAAATCTAAAAAGGTGTAAATTAGAGCTGGAGGGTCAGATAATAGAACAAGTCATGTTTAAATATAAAATAGGCATCACACTATCTAGCTACGGAAAGCTCGAAACAGAAGTGGAAGATCAGGTGAATAAAATAAACAGAGCCGCAGGTTGCTGATTGAAACAGTATGGAGAAATAAAAATATCAGAAAAGAAGTGAAAGGCAGAATTTACAAAACAGTCATCAGAACAATAATGACATACGCGGCAGAAACACGATCTGATACAAAAAGGACAAAAAGAATGCTAGAAACAGCAAAGATGAAAACATTTCGAAAAATCGTTGGTAAGACACTATAGGATAGAGCTAGAAGTGCAGATATACGACAGAGATGTAAGGGGGACAACATTAATAACTGGGTGAAAAACAGAAAAGTAGAATGGGATGACCACATAAGCCGAATGACAACAAATAGAGTAGTAAGGACGGCGAGAGACGGTTCCCCAATAGGAAGACGATCAGTGCGAAGACCACAAAAAGGATGGAATGACAAATTCCTGGAGGCATATTGAAAAACAGATAGAGTCATGTCTACACAAAAAGAAGAAGAAGAAGAATTGAAATTCACCTATGTAATTCGTACTCAGCTGCCAAAAGTGCATAAAAAAGCTTGGGTGGACCCATAACAATTAAAATGACCACGATGACCCCCATTTAGCGCCTAGACTATTATGTTAACGTATCTATTTAAGTTAATTGTTAATTAATTCGTGATAAAATAACTTTAAAAAACAAAGTAGTATATAATCATTATTAGTTTAAAACATATACTAAGGATACCTTGCTAAATTAACCAAAAACACTTTTATGTGAATTCTATTGTAAAAGTGAAGACTATACAGCATTACCAATTTTCCAGACGATTAACTATAGTTCAACCTTGACGATAATGTGCACTTTTGTCCGATACGATAATGTCCGTATGCTTTTAAATTTATTGAAATAGGACCAAGATTTATAGCTTATCATTTTGAAGCAATTTGTTCTTTTTCTTTCAGCTTTACAATTTTATTTCTCAAAGAAGCTTTCACATATATAAAATACGATGAAACAAATGATTCGTTTTACAAAAAGGACTCGTAACTTCTTTATCGACATAATGTATGTATAGTGTATTTCTTAATATATGGTTCTTTGTTTTACATAATAAGACTATTAGATTTCCGAAACTGGAAGGTATAAAATAATGCAAAGGACACCGCAACACTCCTTATCGAAAAGTGGCTCCAGTCAAATTTAACGAAAGTTCGGTCAGTGGTAGTTCTCAGTACGTAGATTGCAATAATTGCCGAAGAAACCATAAAAAAACAGTATTTGCATCTTACTTTTTTCAACCATTTATGCTGCACTTAAGACCTTCATATTTCACCCAAAAAAACTATGTGATATAATAAAACAATACTGTAAATTTCATTATGATCGGATCAATATATTTTGCAAAATACTCTTGCAATCCAGCTTTCGCACAAAAAATGCAATATTTAAAAATTTTGCATGGACTGAAAATAAAGTAGATAGCAAGTTGAAATTTATTTTACATGTAGAAGAACACTGTACCATTAATCCGAAATTTGCAAAATCTAAATCGGTTAATTAGCACGGCGTCAGTAATATTTTTAAATAAAAATTATTTTTTGGTGCTACGCGCAGGACAGCGGATACGTTTGCTCTGATTGGGCATTCCAATGCCCTGTCAAAAATTATCAAATATTGTGGCAGTGGACAAAAAAATTTTGTACTTTAATTTTTGTTTTTTTATTCATTTTTAATTTTTAGTACATTTCGATACAAATAAATAAATTTGTTTATTGCAAAATATAAGCAAATACTCTGTACTTTAAAATAACACTTTTTTAACAATAGCTTTCTATGTTCATATATTTTAACTTAGAGAATAAAAGTTTATTATTTTTAAACATATGCGATTGTTTAAAAAATATTTTTTTTACACAAATTAAAAAAAAAAACGAAAATTAAAGTACAAAATTTTTTTTGTCCACAGCTGTAATATTCGATAATTTTTGACAGGTCATTGAAATTCCAAACAAAGCAATGGTACATTCTTTCGCGGTTTTTGCTGTAAATTTTAAAGAACCGCTTAGATTGACATGAAATTTGGCTTACGCATAGCTAACATGTCAAAGAAAAAAAGTGATATGGTGACGATGTGTGCTTTTGCCCTAGGGGTGAGTGGGGGTGAAAAAATATATGTCTAAAATAAGTCCCGAAATAAATAAACTGACTAATTTTAAGCAACTTTTATTCTATCGAGTTTTTTCACCAAATCGATACTTTTCGAGTTATTTGCAAATGAATATGTTCATTTTTCAACAAAATTACCACGTTTGTAGACGGTTTTTCGCAAATAACTAAAAACGTAGCCATTTTGTCGAAAACAATATTCTTACTAAAACTATAGCCTATAAAAAATTGAAAAAAAAGGTGTATATAATGGGTCTCTACACCTAGCAAAAGTAGAGTTATAGCTCATGAAAAATGGGTTCCTATTCAGAAAATTCCAAATATAATAATTCAATGTGAAATATCCAAATAATGAAGCATTCTTGGGGAAAACACATAACAACTTTTTTAACGTTTTAAAAAAAGCTTTATTTCTGTTTTTCTAAAAATATTTCTAGCATCAAATGTAACCAATTTACGCTCAAAATAAAGTTGGTACATTTTGTTTTGGCAAAAAAAAATCAGGGAGATCACCCTCCAATTAGTAAATTAAATCAAATTAATCGTTACCGCTTCACAAGTTACTTTACTTATGTTGTGTTTATATGACCTGTAAGTTTCATCGATTCAAAGTGCTTATTTAAAAAAAAAATAGTTTTAAAATGAAATTTTTAAAAAATTTAATTTTGAAAATAATGCTTTTTTTCCAAATAACTTAAAAATTTTTAGAGATACCAAAAATCTTAAACAATAAGAAAGTCGGCTTTACTTTTCTGAATATTTATCTGTAAGACAAAAATTGGTTAAGATTCGGTGTTTCTAAATTTGCATACACTCGTGATAAGTGACTCGTTCAAGCCCTTTTAACTACAGCTCTTTCAAAAATAAGGACTTTGAACCGATGAAACTCACAGATCATATGACCAATACATACGCGAGTAAAATACTTGTGAAGTGGTAACAATTAATTTCATTTGAAATGCTAATTACTTAATTAGGGTGTGAGTTTTCCGATTTCTTACCAAAAAAAAGGGACCAACTTTATTTTGAGCGTAACTTGCTTAATTTTGATGCTAAATTTTTTTTTTAAACAAAAATAAGCATTTTTAAACACTTTAAAAATTTTAAGATTAGTTTTGCCTAAAAAAGTGCTTAGTTTTTTGGTTATGGCACGTTAAAATATTCGATTTGGAATTTGACGAATATGAACCTATTTTTCATTAGCTATAACTCTGCTTCTACTAGGTATAGTGATCTAATATATACACTATGTTTTTCACCTTTCATGTGCTATATTTTTATAAAAATTTTTTGCTACTATATTCTTACTTTTTGAGTTATTTGCGAAAAACCGTCTGAAAACGTGGTTATTTTGTAAAAAAATTAACATATTCACTCGCAAATAAATCGAAAAGTATTAACTTGGTGAAAAAACTTTATAGAAAAAAGTTGCTTAAAATTAGTCATTTTATCCATTTCCGGACCTACTTGGAACATATATTTTTCACCCCCAAAAAGGGGTGAAACTCACCCCTACGGCAAAAGCACACATCGGTACAATATCACTTTTTTTCTTTGACTTGTTAGCTATGTGTATGCCAAATTTCATGTCAATCCAAGTTGTCCTTTACAATTTAGAGGTTTTGCAATATTTTACCTTTAACCTTCGGATGACCAAGGGGGGTAAATTTGGACCCCAATGCATGTTTTTATTTAATAAATTCAGAAATATTTTCAATTTTAAACTCATTTTTTTTATTTGACTTTAATATTCAATATACCCTCATATTTTGTAATAAAAAAAATACTATATTTTACGAAAAAAAAAAATTTTCTGAATTTGGAGTCAAAGATGAACCCCTTGGACTTCCATATTCCAATTTTATAGTAAGTAAAGACCGTCTATTATGTGGAATTTTATGTTAGAATCATTCCAATATTGAAAGAAAAAAATGTTTGTTAAACCTGTAGCGACGCAAATTAGTGTATATTTTAAAATTTCTTTAGTTCTAAGTTCAGAATGATGATTCCTGTTTTTGTTTAGTTGTTGTAATTAAAACTATATTTTACTAATGTTTATTTATCATTTATCAATATAATAGTAACATTAAAATTTCGAATACAGTATTTTATCTCCTAAAACAGCTTAATTTTTTTGTCAATTGTCATTTTTGATTTGGGGATATTTTTGACCCCCGTTGGTCATCCGTGTAACAAAAAAAGGTTGGTCATCGGAAGGTTAAAGAACGTACTACAAACGTATCCGCTGTCCTGCGCGTAGCACCAAAAAAATACTGATGACGTGCTAATTAACCGATTTTAATTTTGCTAATTGTATATGACAGGTACAGAGTTCTTCTATATGTAAAAAAATATCAATTGCTATCTGCTTTATTTTCAATCCTGCAAAATTTTGGAAACTTGCACTGTTATAATATACGAAAGCTGGATTGCAAAATTATTTTGGAAAATGTATTGAACCAATCTTAATGAAATTTACAGCATTGTTTTACTAAATCATAAAGTTTTTCTGGGTAAAATATGAAGGTCGTTAGTTTAGCATAAATGGTTGAAAAAATGAAAAAATACGAATACTTGTTTTTTTATAGTTTTTTTCCCAATTATTTCTATTTAGCAAATATGTGAAAATTTCTAAAATTTTTACCCTACCTATCGTATCTTGTAGGAAATTTAATTAAGAAACTTTTATGTTAGTGCAACTTTTCTCATAAATGAATTTAGTAACTTAAGTATCGGGATATAACTATTTAAATATATTGGCATAATCATCTACTGTGATGATGACACGAGGATACGTTTACGTATTTTTCTGTGAAAGTACAAAAGTCTATAAAAAGAGTGACGACAAATAAATTTGCGTGCACAGAAATCGGACCACTTAAAAATTTGGTCATTTTTGATGTCTCGAATTACCTAAACCTGTTGTCCGTTTTAAGTGATTTTTTAACATGTTATAGCCTTATTCTTTAACAATACCACTGTAATAATACCGTTGCGAAACAGCTAAATTTTCATTGTATATCGGGTTTACGAATCAAACTCTGTTTTTTTCTTAAAGTTCGCAACACCCTGTGAAATATTCTAGCATTCAAAAAACACTGAATTTAAAAACTCAACTATAGCATCATGTTTTCTCAACATTCCGTTTTATGACTCATTCGGTTATGTTGGACCATAAAAAAGTTAGTTACTTTAACAACAAGCCATGTTATTCATTAATACAGGGTGTTTTCAAATAAGTATAACAAACTTTAAGGGCTAATTCTGCATGTAAAAATAATGACAGCTTGCTTTATAATCGTATGCCCGCTAATGCTTCGAGATGTTGAATTTTTTCCTACAAACTGACAATTTTTTTATTTCGTCAAAAACCGGTTGAGATATGCAAATTAAATTTGGTGGGTTTTAAGACGTAGTTGTTGCACATTTTCTGAAATAAAATTTAGAACTTAATATTTACCATTGGCGCGCATACTGGTAATATGAACGATAATATTATTATGGTAAATATAAAATTCTTAATTGTATGTCAAAAAATGTGCAATAACTGAGGTTTTAAAACCCACCAAATTTCATTTGCATATCTCAACCAGTTTTAAGGCAATAAATAAATCATCAGTTTGTAAGAAAATTTTCAACACCCCCTATCTCAGAAACGAAGCATTTGCAGACATACCGTTTATAAAGCAAACTGTCATTTTTTCATGCAGAATTACCCCTTAAAGTTTGCCATACTTATTGCAAGCGATTGAATCAAAAAACAGAATGTTAAGGATAACACGAGACTATAGTTGGGTTTTTGATTTCAATATTTTATAAATGTTAGAATATTCCACAGGGTGATGCGAACTTTGAGAAAAACAGTTCGCAAGTTGATTCGTACACCCGGTATACAATGAAAATTTACCTGTTTAGCAACAGTATTATTACAGCGGTAGTTTTAATGAATAAGGCTATAACATCACTTATTAGCCCGATCAAAGGACAATCTGACCCCAAAAAAAATAAAGGAAGGATGAAAATTTGGGAATAGGTAGTTGAAATTGTCTATTATTATATAAGAAAAAGTTTACAATTCTAGATCCCCTCCATTTTCCAAAAATAGAGGGGAATATCCCCCTCTCGAAGGTGAAAAATATACATTCAAAATAAGTCTGGAATTGGATAAAATGACTAATTCTAAACAACTTTTGTTCTATTGTTCACTTTTGCAAGTGAATATGTTCATTTTTATCAGAAAAAACATGTTTTTGGACGGCTTTTCGGAGATAACTCAAAAAGTAAGTATTTCAGAGAAAAACATATTCTTAGCAAAAATATAGCTTATATAAAACCGAAAAAATGGTGTACGCTTGAGGTCTGTAGACCCAGTAGAAGCAGAGTTGTAGTTAATGAAAAGTAGGTTCTTCTTCATAAAATTCCAAATCGAATATTTCAATGTGAAATAACCCACAAATGGAGCACTTTTCGGGGAAATTCATTTCAACTTTTTTAAAGTGTTTAAAAAGGATTATTTTTGTTTTAAAGAAAAACTTGTAACATTAAAATTAAGTGAGTTACGCTCAATATATTGTTGGTCCCTTTTATTTTTTGTTAAAAAAATCGCAAAAATCACCCCCTAATTAGCATCAAAAATAAATTTTATCATTACCACTTCACAAGTTACTTTCTTATGTATTATTTATATGATCTGTAAGTTTCACCGGTTCAAAGTGCTTATTTTTGAAAAAGCTGTAGTTAAAGTGGCTTGAACGAGTAACTAATCACGAGTTTAGGCAAATTTTGAACAGCCATAGCATAATCAATTTTAGTATAACAAGAAAACAAAAAAAGAAAAATATTCAGAAAAGCAAAACTTACATTTTATTACTCTTTAAAATGTTTGGTATAACTAATAATTTTTAAGTTAGCTCCATGAACAATTCCATTTTTTTTCAAAATAAAAAAAATGTTTTATTACCCAATTTTTTCAAAAATTGAGCACTGAACCAATCAAACTCATAGATAGTTAATATAAACAATACACAAGTAAAGTAACTTGTGAAGCGGTCACGATTAATTTTATTTAGCAAGCTAGGGGGTAATTTTCGCGATTTTTGTACCAAAAAATAAAAGGGACCAATAATATTTTGAATAGTGTTGCCCAAAATCGGTCGTGGTCTTGCAGTCTTGGTCTTGTTCTTGCATATTCGCAAGACGAAGACCAAGACCAAGACCAAGACCAAGACCGCCTAATTTTAGCAAGACCACGACCAAGACTGAACGTGCAAGATTTGAGCAAGAACAAGACTAACCCTGCGAGACTCTTGCGTCTTGCAGTTAGGACCGAGTGTCGTTTTAGGGAGTATAATAGTTCGAGTATATGCTTACATGCATAGCAGAGACTCTATGAGAAGCAAAAATATGTAACATAAATTTGGAAAATTGGACTTACGCGCATTACGAACAAAACCATAAGCATACATAGCGAATCAAAATATCCATTAAAAGAACTCTTGACACATTTGATACGTACTCGGAGGTCGTAAGTACAATGTAAAAATAAAACATTTTGTACATTCTTTCGCAGTAGACGAAAATGCGCGGCTATTTTCGACTAACTAAAACAACAGTCTATTATAATTATATGTTACCATAATGAACAATAGTTACATTGAACAACAATAGGGTAGTTTCTTTCTTTGATATGCAATACTTTCGGCGTTTATGACACCGACACATATCGCGTTGTTATCGCAAAACGGATTATGTTACCTTTTCCGTATGGTATATCTGTGATAAAGAAATTTAAACTTATTCCTTTTAATCGCCGAGCAGACTAAAAACACAAAATTGACACTTTCGCATTTTAATAAAGTCTCTATTTTCATGCTTTTTTAAATTACTTTAATCATTGTAGTATTAGTGGTATTCAAAATTAACGAGACAAATTAATAACAGATAATTCCGAAGTATATACCCTGTAAACAACATACCGAAAAATTTAAAGTAACGAAGTAACGGTAGGGTATTGGACCAGGGAAAGTAACAATACCCTACTTAGGGTATTGGATAGTAACAAGTATAAAGTATTGTATTACTTTGTATTAATTCTTGGTAAAAAAAATTATTATAAAGATAAAGTAACAGTAATGCCAAAGCTATTAGTTACTGTTCTGTAATTTAATTTGTATTGTATTTTATTTTTAAATAAATGGCAAATGGTATAACTCTTTTATTCCATTTCGTGTAAGGTGAGGGTAGATAGATCAATACCTTTCTAATAGACAGATAATGTTCTTTGAAATACAGTCTCAAGTTTATGTCATGAATTTGGTTTTTATTTTATCGTACTACATACGTAGTATAGTATAATAGATAAAGTTATAGGATCGTGCAAAATTTTTTTTTTTTTAGATTTCACTTTATTTCGACGTTGTGAGTCCCCCTGAGTCTAAAAAACAAATAAAAAAACATGTCGGAAGTATGTACGTACGTATGTACGTACGTATGTCGCCACCGCCCAGCAAAAAATACTGGACCGATTTCGATGAAATTCGGTATGAGTAAGTTTAAGAGAATTTTGTCGAGAAACTAAGCTTTTAAAAAAAACCTCTCAAAGGAAGGCCGAAATAGGGGGGTTATTTAGGGCTCAATTTTGCAAATTTTAACCGAAACGGATGAAATTTAACTAAAAGTTAGCTCACCGATAGATAAATAGAAATACGGAATTTCACATTTCCAAATTCAAAATGGCGGCCAACATGGCCGACAGCCCACCCGACACATTTCCCTACCTATCTAAAAACTTGTTTAAGATAAGTTTAATTTGAAAAAGTCGTTATGTAGCCTAAAGATGGGAATATAAGAAGAATATTATCGTTTTTCAAAAAAAGTTATGGGTTGCCTATATTAAAGGGATCAAACTTTGACATAACTTTGAATTAAATTTTCTCAAAAATGGCATTTGTTTATTTTTTGAATAAATTTTTTATATCGTATCGGTAAATTAAATGACATTAGTCAGGTTTCTTAACTCCCCACAGGAGGGGAGTTATGAATTTTCTATAAAAAATATTCGAGTGCCCGTAACTTCCTTCGTAATAGAAACTAAAATTTGAAATTTTGCAGACGTATATGGTATTTTATTATCTATTATTGCAATAATTTTTACCCAAAATGTGGCTTCCGGTTGAACCGGAAATGAAAAAAAATCTTAATTTTTGTAGATAACCCCTGTATATTGTTACATATTTTGAAATAATGCAAAATTACCTTTCCAATGACATAAAACTCGTTGCTGTAGCTCAAAAATTCGAAAAGTTACAGTAAATAGAAATTTTGCTATAATCTTGTGTGTGTCCTCTCACGCGATCATAGCTGAGCATTATTAATTATAGGGCAGTCAATGAGGGTATTTGGCTCCGAATTCCATCCTACTACATCGATGTACTTGATATTTTCACAGTAAGTAGGGAATAGCTCAAGAAACAAAATCTACCCTATATACTATACCGCTTTTAACTTAAGGCGGTTCCCACCCCTTCAAGGGAGTGGAAAATTTGTTGGTAAAAATAAGCACGGAAGTGGCTAGAGAACCTATTTCTAAGCAAAAACTGGTCTATATATTTTTTTTGGGAACTCAATACTTTTTGAGTTATGCGTAGTTGAAAATTGGCCATTTTCATTGAAAAATGACACCTTTTCGGACGGTTTTTTGTGAATACCTTAAAAACTATCCATCGAACTAAAAACACTATATAAAACATTTCTTTTAGATTATAAATAACAAAGAGATTCGTTCCTTCGTAAATGTTCTATTTATATAATACAAAAAGATATATAATATGGTAGGTGAAAAGAGTTTGTTTTTTGGTGCATGCTCAAATTGGTGTATTCAACTTGAAATAACAGAGGAACGGTACGTTTTAGGTGTATAATGCTACCAACCCCTTTTGTAATGTTTGAAAAGGCCTTTAAAACGAGCACCGTTAAATGCCCTTTACATTCAAACTAAGCGAGATATGGTGCAAAAAAATATATGACTAATGTACTTTAAGCAAAAATGAAAAGTACATACATTTAACCCCTCATCCACCAGAATTTAAATGCATTGTTTTTCTTCTGCAATACCTTTTAATATAGTGTTATTTCTACTTTCAAAAAGTTGAACGGGTTTAAAATGAATGGTTTTTGTAAAAAATGTGATCAAATCATAGAATGCATTTTTAAATTTTCTTAAAATTCTTCCTTTTTCTCCATGTAATTTGAAAATAAAAATATTCCACCCTCGAGAAGTGGTAGGAACCGCCCCCATGATAAAAACGCCATAGTATATAGGATAGACTTTGAATCAGGAAATTGGGCTACTCCCAAAATTTCATTAAAATCCATGCAATAGGATAGAATTCGGAGATAGTATCTTGTTCTTAAGGTGATACAGTAGCGATCAACAGGTAGCCAAAACGCGTTCCAAGATTGCGGCTGTAGTTTTGAATATTTTTTCGAGATATTTGGCACACGTATTCGTAATATAATAAAGAATGGCGGTACAGAGCCCAATTTGAAAAATATATTATTATGTGCAAATTACTCTGTAATTAAATACAATATTAAAAAAACGAGCCTGTACCGCCATTAAGAAGAACAAAAAATAAACTTTCTTCAAATAAACTTTTTTATCCGATGCCTAGATTTTGTGCCATTTTGAAACTACTAATGAAATAAAAAATTTTAGTAGTTCCAAAATGACACAAAATCTAGGCATCGGATAAAAAAGTTTATTTGAAGAAAGTGTATTTTTTTGTTCTTCTTAACCCTTAAACGCCCAAGGGTGGGTAAAAAATGTCCACCTAATGCGTATTCCCTTGTAACATACTTATTGCGTGTTTAAAAATTTTCCAAAAATTATTTATTGTTAAAAAGACAGCCGTTTATCGGATGTTAAATTGTATCTACCGATATTTTTGAAAATAAAAGTAATAGCTTGAGTTAAATATGGGTGGGCATAAAAAGTACACCCTTGGTAAAACTTGTTACTAAAGGTTTCTATATAATTTCTCGTTGGTAGGAACATAATCCATATAATTATCGACGTATAATTACATAATCGACATAATTATTCGCCAATGAGGAGGCGGAAAAGAAGAATAAATATGGAGAAAATCGACAAATTTGAATTACTGGCTTTTACTGGTATGTTAATTTTGATGTATATTGTAATTTTATTGTAAGGTTTGTAAATTGTTTATATTAATATTTTACAAGATGCTGTGTTTATTAAGCATAAGATCCTTAAGTTTAATCCATTTCCAACAACTCTCAATAAATATATTAGCTATTTTCGAGGTGGAGATTAATTTCTCAGAAAAATGAACTACATAATTTGAAATGAAAGTATGACTATAATATTCTATTGATTTATTCAATAATCTATACATCTATAGTGTGTCCCCGAAATATGGCATCGAACATTTTCTTAAATGCAGGAATTGATGATGCGTAGAATATAAAATATTTTCAAGTATACAAGGTGTTTCTAAAATATCAAAATAACGAGTAACTTTGTTATTTTTATAGAATGCCAGTATCTAGTAGGATAACGATAATAGATCGGTACGATAAAGTTCTCGGGCGGCCCTTCCGTCCAGCGTTTTTGTATTTTAACAATGTTTTAGTGCATGTAAACTTATTAAATGCAAACGTTTATTGGAAACAGACTGACTCCCGTGGGCCATGGTAGATAGCTAATTTAGTTATAGCATAGGTCCGGATCGCTTAGATCGTGGGTTCGTTCAAACCCCACCCGGTGTCAGTTGTTTAGACATTTATTAATGTTGTTGGTCGTTACTAATATGGCTATGTTAATAAATCAAGATTAAAATGTACCTACTCGGTTACGTTGTTCTATAAGGTCTAAAGTAACGCTTAATAAATAGCAATAGGCTAATGGGTAACTGCGAGACTTGCAAGACTCTTGCTGCAAGACCAAGACCAAGACCAAGACCGAGAGCGCAATACCAAGACCAAGACCAGGTGTATTGGCGGAAGACCAAGACCAAGACTGTCTAAGTCTCGTCTGGGTCTTGCATTTGGGCAACACTAATTTTGAGCGTAATTCTCTTATTTTTAATGTTAGAAATTATTTTAAAAAACACAAACAAGAATGTGTGTGTACTTTGTACGCACGTAAGAAGTTATACTTCTACTACATATTATGTGATTTTTAAGACAATACCAAAAATTTAAAAAAATAAAAGAATAAAACGCACACAAACACATTGAAAAATGCCACAAAGAAAAAATGATTTCAGAACGATAATAATTGTTGGCAAAAATTTTAAATACGCATTTTCTGAAAAAAAAAATTATATAACAAATATACTTACAATCATAACATGCATAAAAAAAATAAAAAAATAAAACTTGCATCGGGAATTGAACCCTTGAATTTCGTGCCGCTTTGACTCGTAACCGAAGCGTAGACTCACTCGTCCAATCCCACATTATTTATCATGTGGAAAAATACGGTAACTGAACGTTTTACTGTTTGACAGTTGTTTTGAAAATTAAATTATGTAGTTTTTTGTAGAAGAAAATATAAAAATATAACAAAACAGTAAGAAAACAATATATTAGATGAAGATTGGTAGAACTTTTGTTGGTAATCAAATTAAGTATGTAAATCAAAGCATTACATACCTACTAGATAAATAAATCTACGCCAAAAAATCATAATTTAAAAATAAAAATCGAACCTAATTTGGGATTTCTCTCTAAAATCCGCATTCTTGAGAAAATAAATGTATGTATTTCAACCTAATCCAAATGTATAATTACAATATGATTATAATAAAAACTACTTACCAAATTAGAATGAGTTTTTCTTGCCCAAAATAGTCCAAAAGTCCAAAAATATAGGTATATGAAAACTATTTAAAAAGGCAGTATAACTATTAACTAACTTTTGTTTGTTGTTTCTTTTCACACAAATTTTAAAACGCAACAACCATAAATAATCTAACTACAGCTGTGCCACAGCCGCCATATTGAATAATTTTTGACATGTCATTTGAACATCCAATCAGAACAAAGTTATAATGCGCATGCGCCCGGTCGCTAGGTTTTCCCATATAAAAATTTACCCTCTATCGCCGGTAAAGAAGTATAACTTCAATAAACCTTTAACACTTTAAAAAAGTTGTAATGAATTTTCCCCGAAAAGTGCTCTGATTTTTGTTTATTTCACATTGAAATATTCGATTTGGAATTTGACGAAGAAGAGCCTACTTTTCATTAGCTACAACTCTGCTTATACTGGGTCTGCAGACCTCATGCTTACAACATTTTTTTTCAATTTTTTATAAGCTATATTTTTATTAAGACTATTTTTTTCGCTAGAGTACTTACTTTTTGAGTTATCTGCGAAAAACCGTCCATAAACATGTTTTTTTTTTGTTAAAAATGAGCATTATTCACTCGCAAATACCTCGAGAAGTATTGACTTAGTGAAAAAACTCTATAGAACAAAAGTTGCTTAGAATTAGTCATTTTATCCAATTTCGGGCCTACTTTGAACGTATATTTTTCACTCGCTAGAAAATATTTTTCATCCGTATTTCCCAATTTTTGTAAAATGGAGGGGATGTAGAATTGTAAACTTTCTCTTATACAGGGTGAGCCACGCTCAACAGGACGGAGCCTACCGGGGAAACGGCTAAAGATATTAAAAATTCCTTCCGTAGAAATACGTAGGTCAGTACCGGCTACAAATTAAAATTTGTGAAATATATACAGGGTGTCCCAATTTGGCGTAATGATATAAAGTTATAATTTTTAAATGGAACAACCTATATTTCACTTTAATTTTGAATTCTACTGAACAAAATAATGCTATTTTATTCAACATTCCCTATACCTATTTTTGACAGGTATCGATTTATTTGGGTTTTTCTGAAAATGTACTATTCGCGAAATTAATTAATTACACATTATCGCATGAATTTTAATTAACGTCTTTTTGTCAGTTAATTGTCAACTGTCCATGCTTTACATCAGAATAATTACCATTTGAAACTAATCTACAGAGTGTTCGCAATCTGAATTGTCCGTGCTGTACAATATTTTGTATAATTACTTTCTTAACTTAAATGGGACACCCTGTATTTTACTTTAATTTTGAATTCTAATCAAAAAAATAATATTACTTTATTAAACAATCCCTATACCTATCTTTGATAATTTTCGATTAATTTGCGTTTTTTTTTGAAAATGCACTATTCTTGAAATTAATTAATTACACTTTATTTTACACTTTATTACATAAAGTTCTACTCTAACTTAAACAAAACATCCTGCATTTGAATGCTGTAACAATTACTATAATCAAACTATTATAAAATTTTATATTAATATCTAGTATCTTCAGATCTATTTGCATTATATTACCTGGAACATTAAATTTCGTTAATTACATAGCTCATTATACATTATAAAGAATGCCATAAAAAGCAAAAAGTACCTAGCTGTCAAACTAATAGTCAAACTATTAACTGTATTGCTTTCAATTAATAGAAATGGCAGATTATTCAATTGAAGACGAGTAAATATGATTTTAATACTGGGTGACTGTGATCAAAATAGTTTGTTAGCACCAAGAGTCTATGCTGAGAGATTTCCCTTAAAACGTCATCCTCGTAAAGAAGTATTTGAAAGAGTCTTAACAAGGTTTCGTGAAATTGACAGTGTTGTTTATACTAAACGAAAATTGATAAATCCCATAACTGAAGATGAAAATACCGAATTAGAAGTTATTCAATCAGTTATTGAAAATCCAAATACAAGTACAAGAACGATGGCCAGGGAGATTGAAGTAAGCCAAACTAGTATACGCAGAATTCTTAAAAAATATAAATATCACCCATACCATATTCAAATGCATCAGCATGTGTATGGAACTGATTTTGAACGTAGGTTAGAGTTTTGTTTATGGTTTCTAGACAAAACAGGAGCAGATCAACATTTTTTGATAAAATTTTGTTCACTGATGAGTCTACTTTCCATAATAATGGACTTGTGAATCGACATACCTTTCACTATTATAATACGGAAAATCAACATAAATATAGATGTATTGATCGACAAAACCGTTGGTCCCTTAATGTATATGGTGAAATAATAGGAGAACATGTGATAGGACCGTATTTTTTAATGGCCATTTAAATGGACAAAAGTTTTTAAGATTTCTACGAAGAGACTTTTGGATACTTTTGCAAAATATCCCTTTAAATATCAGAGTAACAATGTTTCTGCAGCTAGACGGTGCTCCAGCATTACACGCGTAATGTTAGAGAATATTACACGCAACAGTTACTCCAGAAATGTTAAGAAAAGTAAAACAAAATTTTAACACAGAGTGAGGTTATGTATTGAAGAAAATGGACACCATTTTGAACATTTAATGTAAATTAATTTTTTCCAGTGTGTTTTGTTTAACTTTATGTAATAAAGTGTAATTATTAATTAATTTCAAGAATAGTGTATTTTCAAAAAAAAAACGAAAATAAATCGAAAATTATCAAAGATAGGTATAGGGATTGTTTAATAAAGTAATATTATTTTTTTGATTAAAATTCAAAAATAAGGTAAAATACAGGGTGTCCCATTTAAGTTAAGAAAGTAATTATACAAAATATTGTACAGCATTGACACTTCAGATTGCCAACACTCTGTAGATTAGTTTCAAAAATTAATTATTCTGATGTAAAACATGGTCAGTTGACAATTAACTGACAAAAAGACGTTAATTAAATTTCATGCGATAATGTGTAATTAATTAATTTCGCAAATAGTACATTTTCAGAAAAACCCAAATAAATCGAAACCTGTCAAAAATAGGTATAGGGAATGTTGAATAAAGTAACATTATTTTGTTCAGTAGAATTCAAAATTAAAGTGAAATATAGGTTGTTCCATTTAAAAATACATAACTTTATATCATTACGCCAAATTGGGACACCCTGTATATATTTCACAAATTTTAATTTGTAGCCAGTACTGACCTACAAATTCCTACGGAAGGAATTTTTAATATCTTTAGCCGTTTCCCCGGTAGGCTCCGTCCCGTTGAGCGTGGCTCACCCTGTATAATAATAGACAATTTCAGCTACCTATTCTCAAATTTTCATCCTTCCTTTATTTTTTGGAGGTTTTCGTAAAATTTTGTGTTCCATGATCGGGCTATATATCGGACAACAGGTTTAGTAAATTCGAGACATCAAAAATGACCAAATTTTTAAGTGCGCCGATTTCTATGCACGTTAGTTTATATTACGGTTCAAATGGGAGAAATTTACTGAATCAAATCTCATATTTTAATTTCCAAGTCTTAAGGAGAACGGAACCCATTATTAGACCTATCGACTGCAATGCTTGTAATAAAACAAAGAGTGTTTTCGTGTTATGTAAATATGCCGTAAAGACTAACCAAATTGAAGTAATTACTTGATAAAGAGGATTGAAGTAATTACTTGATAAAGAGGATTAAATTTATATGTATTCTAAAAATAGAGAGTAATTGAATGTAATTAAAGCAATAGATATTAAGTCACATCAAATTTTAAATTTAAATAAGTTTAAAAGAATGTTGCCGTGAAACGAAAACAAGAGTTGTATTATATTTCAATTAGTTCAAAGAGTGCCTTACAATCTTACTAGTTTTATTCTTATGAGAAATCATCAGAGATTATACAGGGTGCGCCAAACCTCTGGTTTTCTTTGATAACGGCTAAGCTATGGGATATACAAAAACTATTTTGAACAAAACTAATGTATATAAAACCGTCTATAATTTCAAATTATTTTTGATTATACAGGGTGAGTCAGAACGACGGTATGAACAAAAGGTTTTATTTTTTTAAATGGAGCACCCTATATATTAAATCATTTTTGAATATAGTTTTTAAAAATACGAAAAATTTGTATAAGGTCTTATAGGCCTAAAGTTAATAATTTTCTAAATATTTACATTTTTATTGAGAAAAATGATAATATTTATAGGGCTGTGGATTATGTTTCCAAGGTAATAAAAATTTAAGTGATAGGTCAAAGTTTTTATAATATAGTGTCATTTTTAAATAATTTAATATCTTTTACGTATAGCCATAAAATATACAGTGTGCTCACTATTTGCAAAATCAAGATTTTCTCTTTTTTTTTTAATGTAACACCCTGTATATTAATATTGCATTTTGTAGTAAATATTACAACCTTTCTTTTGGTATAAGAATGTATGTACATAGCATGTTTGGTTTTGTAAATGTTTAAAAAATAACTGTTGATTTTACGTTTCGCGGATATTTTATATTCGCGATAATTTTACTTAAATTTTTTGCAAAAAAATTAATATCTGATTTGAGAATTATACCATAAAATATCAAAGATAAAAATAAAAATCTTAAATTATGTGTTAAATATGTTAATTTATTTAAAAATAACAGTATACTAACAAAACTTTGAGATGTCATTTAAAATTTTATTACCTTGAAAGCCTAATTCACAGCCCTTTGAATATTACCATTTTTCTCAATTAAAGTGTAAATATTTCGAAAATTGTTAACTTTAGGCCTATAATACCTTATATAAATTCTTAATATTTAAAAAAAATATATATTCAAAAATGATTTAATATATAGGGTGTTCCATTTAAAAAAACACAACTTTGGTTCGTACCGTTGTTCTGACTCACCCTGTATAATCGAAAGTAATTTTAAATTATAGACGGCTTCGATATACATTAATTTTGTTAAAAACATTTTTTTGTATATCCTATAATTTAGCTTTAATTAAATAAAATCGTAGGTTTGGCACACCCTGTATATAACGAGATCTCTGAACAAACCTAATATGGGTTCACAGCTGACCAGTATCGAATAACGACTGACAAATAGATACGGATACCGTAGCGGCATCTGCTTACAACAATTCAAAGTTTTATTTTCGAGGAAATACACTTTTAATGAGAGTTATTTTTGACAGTTTGGTTTTTATTAAAGAAGACAAAGGTGAGATCTAAGATTGTATCTCACTATGTGTCTATCCAACGTGGCATGCTTCCAATGAAGAATAGGTCTCTATACTCAGTTAGGAGTAAAAATAATACACAAGAATGTTGTCTTGTACCGAAAACAAGAGGTGTAAGTAATATATTTTAATTTGTTCAAGAGAGTGCCTTAACACTAGAAAGTCGGCCAAATTGGCCCCTGTTGCGATTTGAAGTTATTGTAGGTTTTTTATTTGAGGCAATAATAAGTTCATATTTTATGACTTTAAATATTTTGATACAAAGCCTTATTTAACACAACAAAAATATTGTTTACTAAATTTATTAAATGGTTTTTCTAACAAATCTACAATAGAAGTTTACTACTACTACTACTATCGGTTTACAGCGTTCTCCGACGCCTTCCGACTCCTAACCGCCATTCTTCTCTGTTTAACCATAGACCTGGAGGGATTTCTCTTTCCTCTAGTTCTTTTTCAATTCCCTCCCTCCAGCTTCTTCTCGGCCTTCCTCTTTTTCTTCTCCCTTGTGGTGTCCATGCCAAAATCTGTTTAGGGATCCTGTCATCTGGCATTCTCTGTACATGGCCGTACCATACCAATTGTTTTGTTTTTATGTCATCAAGTATTGTATGTGTTACTCCCATCATTTCTCGTATTCTCTCGTTCGGTATCCGATCTCTTCTTGATTTGCCTGCTGCTCTTCTCCAGAAGTCCATTTCTCCAATAGAAGTTTAAAGGGGCCAAATTGGCCCTGTGTAATTTTTTATCATTTTCTGGGAAATTCGACGAGATTTTCTTTCAAATTCCTGTCGGATGGGTAAAATTATATTTATGTATTTTTATTGTAAAAAATGGTTACCCTTATACTGGTACTGATCTTCTACGTAATAAAGATACAATTATTAACATACAGCCTAAGTTGGTAAACAAAAGTGAACACAAAGATACAATAAAATTGTTGGTGTAGAGGACCAAATGACGCGTCTTTATACTACAAAAGTAACTTACGATGGCCTATGTACGTGCTTTATAATACTCTTGACTTGGAAGCAATAAATGCATGGATTATTTATAAAGAAATCACTGGAAGTAGACTCAGTATTCGTAAGTTTATTCTTCGACTGTGTGGAGAATTATGGGCCCCACAGCTCGCCTACCGATATCTAGAACTACGCCTAGCAACACCAGGTCTACCAACAACTATCACTTTTACTATCCAAAAACGAAAAAAATATCAGTTGAAAATATTTTGTAAAGGAAATCATACTTTCAATCATTGCCACGGCTGTAACAAGGCAATGTGTGGCAAATATCAAAAAATGCAAACTGTATGGTGTTCCGAATGCTTTTGATAGGCAGCGAATGTGTTAAACAATGAAAGTAAAAAATAAAATAAGACTCTATCGCCTAGAGTAGATTTAATTTTTTTAAACTTAGTTTTAATTTATTACAGGACGTGGGGCCAAAATGTTCCCTTCGGGCTTTCTAGGAAGGTATGCTAAGCCAGACTTTCTAGTGTTAAACAATCTTACTAGTTTCATTCTTATTAGAACTCATCAGATATTGTATATAATATGTATATCTCTGAACAAAGAGACCGTAACGGCATCCGTATCTATTTGTTAGTCGTGATTCGATACTGGTCGGCTGTGTATACATTAAGGTGCAAATGAAAGGAATAAATTCGTAAAAAGGAATGGCATACATATCATACTAGTGACGTTATTCATCTGAGCGTGATGACGTAATCGATAATTTTTTATGAGAATAGGGTCCATGTGCTAGCTCATTTGAAAGCTTATTAAATTCTACATTAAGTAATATATTCATTTATACAATTATTTTACAAAGTTAAAGGCAGATATCGAGCACTGAATTTAATCTAATCTTGCCCAAGTACTTTCGCTCCTAGAGCATCTTCAGGGGCATCTGAAATAAGTAAAGAAAAACCGCCATTTTAAAGCAAGAAAAAGTTGGAAACTTCGACAAAAAACCGAAGATGATGTGTTAAAAAGTTCAATAATGTTTTAGACTTACTTCGTCAATAAAATGAAGGTATCCTCGAATGTCATTTATTATAATACTTATTAGATTGCTGGCAAATTAAATTAACATATAACTACGAACGAATACACTAGAGGACAAACAGATAAATTTGAGTGCCGGGTGCCGGTAAAGTTCTACATTGTTGGAAGATGGAGGTAGAATGAAATATTTCTTAACAAATTAAAGCAAGCAAGCAAATTGAAAACAAGCAAAACCATCATTTATTATTAGAAATATTTCTTATTTAACAGAAATGATCGAGTAATGGCTGACAAATGAAAACTGGATAAGACTACGACTATGTGATATGTACAGTCACTATAGAGTAAACTGCACATTCAAAAAATCTATGAATAACCGATCAAAGACCTCAAGCACGACAGAACAGTAATAGTAAGGCAAGAGGTGAAAAATTAGTGGTAATTAAAATTATTGTTAAATTATTTCTTTGTAGTTAAATGTGTAAGCCGGTCTCCACATTCAAACCTGTCAGAGATATAGTCGAGGAAATGAAGCATTTTGGCTCGCAATTCTTTCGTCCAGCATGGATTTACTTGAAATTTTCACAGAAGGTAGGGAATAGTCCAAGGATCATTTTCTATATCATGCCGCTGTACGCTAAAACCTTGGGGGTGGTTGCCACCCCATCTCGGGGGTGGGAATTTTTTATTACATTTCAACCATGTAAATCGATGTAAATAGTGGTTCTAAGAAAAAAATGTTTTTTTACATTTTCTTTGTAAAGCTAATATTTTTCGAGTTATTCGCGCTTGAAAGTAACGGTTTTTCGTCGAAAAAATCGACTTTTTAGAGGGTTTTTTGAGAATACCTCGAAAAATATGCATTTATTCAAAAAAACTGGAGATAACAAAATTGTATCTTTTAGTAACACAAACTAAATTCTTTTTCTATAATATCTTTAAGACCAACACAAACCTAGATACGGCATGTTAAAGGTTAGCTTTTCTCATCAAATAATTTGAAATATTCAAAGCCAAATAACGGGAAAACTTTGCATTTTCGAGGAAAACTTAAATTATCTATTTTCAAGAATACAACTAAACCTTTCAAAGAAGAGTACTAAAAAATTTCTAACATGAAAACAGAGCGATTTATGATTAAAAAAAAGTCGGTACCTGCTTTTCTCTACGAAAAAATCAATGAAAATAACCCCCTAACTACCCTCCTAATTAAAAATTGGTCTTCACCTTTCTCTAGTTCCTTGTATATTTGTATTGTCAATACACCCAAGAAGTTTGACTTATTTAAAAGGCCAAATTTTAGAGAAATTGGAGTTTAAAAAAAATAGTACATTGTTTACCGGGTAGGAAAAGCTTAACATTCCTGGACGACTGTGAAGATTGCTAAGTCGAGGCGCAAGCCGAGACTTAGCAACACAGAGTCCAGGAATGTGGCTTTTCCTACGAGGTAAACATACTATTTTTCCGCAAATCGTTTAAAATTCGACAGATATTGATTGATTTAAAAAAAACGCGATAATTTTATTCCCAAATAAATGGTGCTTTGAAATTCCTAATAAAATTACTTGGGTTACTATGGAAACGTATTGAGGTTGAATTGTCAAACTTGACGCTTATAAATTTAACACTAACAACTGTACGGAAATATCATTTCCTTACAATAAGGAAATGACATTTCCTTACAGTAAGGAAGTCTTGACTTTTTCTTCAAGAAATTTTGACAGGAATGTCAAAATTTCCTGGCGATTTGCGGAAAATTGATTTTTTGCAATTTCGTATTTTTCATGTTTTACTTTCAAAAAAAAATTATAAACTACTAAATTATATCTTTCCTAATAACTAAAATTTTATTCTCCATAGATTTTCATTACAGTGAACAGTTAGCGAGATATAGCTGTTTAAAACCTCTATTTACGAGCAAACACCCCCTTATTCGAGCCTTTTAAAACCACCCCAATTAAAAAGTAAGGGATCTAACGAAATTTAATTTACACAGTGTTATAGTTCTTCAAAAATTCTACAAAACGTTGTCGAGAAAACTTTTTATCACCAAAAATGAAGGAGCTATGTTTATAAAACGCGTTTTCTTTTTTCGAAATATTCGAATAGTCCGCTTAAGGAACATTTTCAATGCATGTATAATACCACAGAACTGGTTCATATACTGGAAGATGACTTAAAAACAATGTGTATTTGTACTTCTACATATTTGTAAATCCGTATTTTTGTGTAAATAAATGTTTTTGTAATTCTTTAATTCTACCTTTTTTCTGTATAGATCTATTAAATTATCTACTTATAAAAATTATAATTTTCTTAAGGGTGGTTTTTAAGGGTTGAAATATTATGATATTATATCCTAAAGCATAAAACAATCATTATTTTTAGCTAATCAAAACCAAATTTTACCCATATTAAAGTTTATAATGTTCTTATATAATTTTTGACAATAAGGGGTATTTTACACCTCTAAAGATAATCGACACCCTTGAGCATGTTATAGAATATGAAGTACAGGGTGAGATGATCCTAATCCCAAATTTTAATGTAAATCGATGCAAGCCGAAATTATTCTTTTAGGTTAAGTAATTTTTGAACCCACCCCAACAAGGGTGGTTTTAAGGGTTGAAATATTATGATAGTATATCTTAAAGC
The DNA here is from genome assembly GCF_917563875.1 of Diabrotica virgifera virgifera. Classification (NCBI taxonomy): domain Eukaryota; kingdom Metazoa; phylum Arthropoda; class Insecta; order Coleoptera; family Chrysomelidae; genus Diabrotica; species Diabrotica virgifera. The sequence goes on from NC_065450.1 coordinate 148,339,495, forward strand.
ATAAAACAATAATTATGTAACTAATAAGAACCAAATGTTGACAACATTAAAGTTTAAAATGTTGTTTTATCATTTTGTTCAAGTAGTTTTTTAGGGGTAGTTTTCACCCTTAAAAAACCAAAAGCGTACAACGGCTCAATATAGAAAATGAACTAGAGGATGAAATGAGCCTAATCCCAAATTTTTGTACAAATCGATGCTGGACGAAAAAATTGCGAGGTTTTGCCATTTTTCCAGCTTCATTTCCTCGACTAATAAGCTAAGATTAGTTGGCGACAATGTTTGTGGACACAAAGAGTGAATGGGGGACCGGTTGACATCTGAAGAACGGTTGTTTGCATACTCTGTAGTTCTAAGTAGGTATTAAATGTAGAAAGAGAGATGAAATTGACTTATTAAATTGAACTGAGTAAAATTTAAGATTTAAAAAAACTTAATGAAATTAATATGAAATATTATACCACTGTTAAGTCAAACTTGAAGTCAGTGATCAGAATACAAAAATTGAAGTGTCAAGCATTATCCAAGGCCAAATGAAAACAGCTATGTGAATATTATTATGTCAATGAAATATTTAAATTTCAATAAAGGATATAGCAGTTAATATAATAATAAAATTATAAGCTATAATAATTTAACTGGACCGTACAAAAATATTTAGGGGGGTTTAAGGGAACCAAACCCTGATAAAATTTTTATGGGGTGCACAAGTTACACTTTTATTTTTTTAAGATGTTCCTGGCTTTAAGATAATAATGCCATATGTCCATTTAAAATAAAAAATTTCTAATAGTTTTTGATATATTGAAAAAAACCGATTTTCATTTTGCAACTTCAAGAGGCTATAAGTTTTTTATATGCACATTAAAGTTTTACTAAGGTAAGTTAGTTTCATTTGAACTATTTTTGGTCCCAGAATATGAGGTTTAATTTCTGACCTGCCGTTTTTTTACGCCCTCTATTTTATTTACACCAAGGTTACACCAAGCATATTTATGTTTATTCCAAAGGTTTGGTTTCCTTTACGATTGTCCGTTGACTTCTTTCTGTTTCAGTTGTTCAAATGGTCACTTCGAGGTATCTGAGTGTGGTTACCTTTTCAAAATTTGAAGTTGTTGTTCTTCAGGTGTCCTTCTTGTTTTTATTTGTTTTGTCGGAATAATATTTTTAAAATTTTTAATAAATTTCAGACCTTTGCCATATAAAAATTTGTTAATAACCTATGTTTGTTTCAGATTCCTTCAATTTCTCTTTGGCGGTGAGGTAAGTTTATAATTCACTATAGGGCAGACAATGCGGGTATTTGGTTCGGAATTCCATCCTACTACATCGATTTACTTGATATTTTTGCAGTAAGTAGGGAATAACACAAGAAATAAAGTCTATCCTATATACTATGGCGCGTTTATATAGGGGGCGGTTCCCGCCCCTTCAAATGGGTGGAAAATATTTTGGTAAAAATATCCTCGAAAGTGGCTATATAACCTAATTCTAAGCAAAAACTGTTCTATAATTCATTTTTAAAAACTCAATTCCTTTTGAGATATTCGTGGTTGAAAGTTGACCATTTTCATTGAAAAATGACACCTTTTCGGACGGTTTTTTGAGAATACATTAAAATTCTGTATCTAACTAAAAAAACTATATCAAATATTTTTGTAGCTTATAAAAAAACAAAGAGACTCGTTCCTTCATAAATCTGGTTATAACACAAAAAAAGATATGGTGGGTGAAAATAGTTTGTTGTTTGGTGTATGCTTAAATCGAATGTATTTAACTTGAAATAGAGAAACGGTCGATTTTAGATGGATTAGATGAATGCAATTAATACCTTTTGTAGTGATTGAAAAGACTTTAAAAATAAGCAATATTAAATGTCGATTACATTCAAACTAAGCGAAATATAAAAAAATGATGACTCATGTATTTTAACAAAAAAATGAGAAGTACATTTAACCCCTCGTACATTTTATTATAGTGTTATTTCTATGTTCAAAAAGTTGAACGGGTTGAAAATGAATGGTTTTTGAAAAACATAAGATCAAATTATAGAGCACATTTTTAAATTTTCTCAAAAATACTCCTTTTTCTCCATGTAACTCGAAAATGATAAGAGATACGGAAAAAAGATACCGTACAAAAATGTAGGGTTTTTCTAGGTAATAATTTTGTTTTTGTTTTTCGTTACTGTGTCTCTTATCATTTTCATTTAAAAATGCACTATATAAAATTTAAAGATGCGCTGCTATAATTTGATCTGTTTTTTTTTTCAAAAACCATTCATTTTAAACCCGTCCAACTTTTTGAACATAGAAATAACACTAGAATAAAAGGTATCGGAGAAGGAAAATGATGCATTTAAATTCTGGTGGATAAGAGGTTAAATATACTTCTCATTTTATAGTCTCTATATCTCATATATTAAATATACTTCTCTCGCTTAGTTTGAATATGATTTACATTTAGTATTACTAAGTTTAAAGGTATTTTTAAGCACTACAAAAGGTATTGGTAGCATAATACACCTAAAATCGACCGTTTCTCTGTTATTTCAAGATGAATATATACACCGATTTGAGAATGCACAAAAAATAAACTTTTTCCACCTACCGTATCTCTTTTTGTATTATAACTAAAAGATTTATAAAGGAACGAATCTCTTTGTTTGCTTATTGGCTACAAAAATCTTTTACATAGTTTTTTTAGTTAGATGCATAGTTTTTAAGGTATTCGCAAAAAGCTGTTCGAAAAGGTGTTATGTTTGAATGAAAATGGCCAATTTTCAACCACGTATAACTCAAAAGTATTGAGTTTTCTAAAAAAAGTATACAACAGTTTTTGCTTTGAATTGGGTTCTCTAGCCACTTCCGTAGTTATTTTAACCAACAAATTTTCCACCCCCGCGGAGGGGTGAAAACCGCCCCCAAGATAAAAGCTCCATAATATATAGAGTAGACTTTTAATTAGGAGATAGGTAGAGGCTATTCCCAAAATTTAATTAGAATCCATACAGTAGGATAGAATCCGGAGGTAATATCCTGTTCTTGCTCTCATTGATTGGCGTACCAATTAAGGCTTAATTTTGTTAATATTGAACAATAGTTTTTAGGTTGTTTATTATAAAATGTGCGAGCCGTGTCTTTTTATAATTTTAATTAATTTTTACACTGCACGAAACTGCTACAGTAGATCTAAAACTATTTTCTAGTGAATTTTTTTATTATAAAATTCTTGTGTAGCACTGAAATGGAAATTGAATTGGAAATTGGAGCACTGTTTTGGCAGTTAACACCTGCACATTGTGCACATCCTCTACATGTTGTAGCGTTTGTAAGAACAAATAATTTTTCTGCAGGTAATAGTTAAAAGTTATTCTAATTGTTTATAAGCAAAAAATAGACGTTTTTGAAAATAATTTTTACAATATTTGAATTTATTTTTCGTCATTTTTTTAAATAATATTGATAGAACAAATCTTCATCTTTCATAAACTATCCATAGGTTTACTGTAACTTTATCATGTTCTCTGTTAATACCAAACGAATATATCTATACTAAATTTACAATCAAAATTCAGTAGAAATAAACAAACCAAGACAAGTTAAATGTTACAAGGAGCACTCCCGAATCATAACTTACAATGTATAAACTTCTTAAATCATGATTTGGGATTTACAATGTATATACATTGTAAATTATGATTCGGGAGTGCTCCTAGTAGCATTTAACGTGTCTTTGTATGTTTATTTCTACTGCATCTTGATTGTAAATTTAGTATAGCCATGTTTTAGCTGCCACTGATTTGGTATATCATGAATAAATATTGCTCACAACAAAAAATTCACCAACAAGAAACAGAGAATGACAACATCACCCAAGAAGAAGTACACGAAGCAATCAAGAGATCAAAAAATAAAAAACACCAGGTCCGAACAATATACCAAATTAATTAATTAAATAAGGGGGTACAAAAATAATAGAAGAAATAAGAACATTATTCCAAAAAATTGTAAACATGACAATGCCAGAGGAATGGAGAGAGAGTATAACAATACCCAACTGCAAGAGAGTCGTAAAAACAGATCCTATGAACTACCGAGGAATTACACTACTCAGTTCTACATCAAAACTATTGACAAATATTCTATCCTAAAAAATATACAGGAAAGTCGGTGTATCGAAAAAGATACAGGGTTTCCGCCCAAACAGATCTACAGTAGACGGTATCTTCATCATGCGACAATTAGTTGACAAATCAATAGAATTCGACAAGCCCATGTTCACATGTTTTGTAGATCTGAAACAGGCATCCGTCAGAGTACGATTGAAGGACATGCTCACTATCCTAGGAAAGAAAAACAAGTCAGAAATACAAAAACAAAATCAAGGAGCTCAATAGATCCAACAAAACAAGAATAAGAACAACACACAGGTTCACGGAAGAAATCAAAATCAATATCGGCATTAGACAAGGGGACTGCTTCAGTCCATGCGTATTTAATTTAATAATGCATGAAGTTATAGCTAGTGTTACCAAAATGAATAAGGGATATAAAATGGGTAACCGAACCATGAGAATACTTTTCTACGCCGATGATACAATCTTAATAGCCGAAAACGAGGATGACTCACAATGCTTACTACAAAAATTTAAAATAACTGCCGAAAAGTATAACCTGACACTATCAACAGAGAAAACCCAATTGATGCTAATATACAAGAACCCAATTAGATGTAAATGAGTAGTGTGCGACCATATAATCGAACAGGTAATGGCTTCTAGATACTTGGATGTGGAAATATCTAGCGACAGGCATCTGGCGGAATAAATATAAGAGCACCGAAAGAAAAGTCCGCATTTATAAGACATGTGATAGACCCGTAGTAACATAAGCAGCTGAGACAAGTGCCGAAACAACAAAGATCAAACAAATATTGAGAACAACAGAGATGAAAACCCTAAGATCCATAAGAGGTATCACACTCAGAGACAGAATACGAAACGAAGATACATTGAGAGAGCTAAGCATTCAAGACGTAGTGAGATAGACAAGAGTACGACGACGCATGTGGATAGACCACGTATTTCGGATGGACCCTGAACGTATGGCGAAATGGGCGAAGAAACAGAAGCCCAACAGTAAGCGGCCCATAGGAAGACCCAAAAAACGATGATAGGACATCTGGAGCTCCGGATTGCAACAGAGACTGTAACAGAAGGAACAGGACATAGTCATATTAAAAGAAAAAGAAGAAGATGAATAACCATATAATGTCGGTCCTCGTATTTGCAAACATATATTCTCTTAGCTTATGCAGGTAATGGTAATCCTTTACGTAAACAAGTAATAGTAAGGGAGGCAAATATATCTACTAAATTTGCAGTCACTCGAGTATTATGGGGACCTATTGGGTTGTGAACATTAGGTCCTAAAACCAAAAAAACCTAAGTTAAATTTTCCGCTTTAGTGGGGACTTTCCATTTTTTAATCTAATTTTTCCTTTCCACATATATTTCGGTTTTTGATCTGACGTTCACTTCGCGAAATATTCACTTTTTTTTGTGAAATTTTGTGACTCGCCCATTTCCTTACGCCCCGCACAAATCGTCAGATTTTTTAAATAGACACTGTTCTGCATGGGTCTAGGACAGGGGTCGGCAACCTTTTGAGTCGGAAGAGCCAAAAATTACAATTTACAAAATTTCAAAGTTTTTAAAGAGTCACAATTTTTTTTGTCGACAATAAATTGTACTCACATAAATAAAAGTTCTTTGATAAAAAAATTAATCTATTTATTCATAATATGTATGCAGTGAGCACGTAAAGGTTGGAATAAATTCATTTTCTCGAGAATGGACGATTTTGGAAAAAAATCCCGAAACAGGTCAATTTTTATTTTTAAATTACGACTTTTTGGCATATATCTCTTACTAGTGGCGTCACCCTTCTGGGCGTGATGACGTCATCGATGATTTTTTTAAATGAGAATATGGTCGTGTGATAGCTCATTTGAAAGATAATTCAATTCTCTATTCAGTAATATAAACATTCACATAATTATTTATACAGAGTGTCCAAAACAAATTTTTTTGGATTAAATTTATTGACATAAAAAGAAGAATGTATGTAATTTATTTAATTCAAAACACATTTTACTGCTCTCAGAAAACATAAAAAAATATTTATTTGAAAAGTAATCATTGCTTTTCGCTTAAATTAAATGTTCAAATTGTCACGAGGCTGGTGGGTGGCTGCTTTAATATTGAATTTAAGCAGAAAACAATACTTATTTGCCAAATAAACATTTTTTTCCTGTTTTCGGATAGCAGTAAAATGTATTTTGAATTAAATAAATTACACACATTCTTCTTTTTATGTCAATAAATTTAATTCAAAAAAAAATTTTTTGGGTACCTTGTATAAATAATTATGTGAATGTTTATATTACTGAATAGAGAATTGAATTATCTTTCAAATGAGCTATCACACTACCATATTCTCATTTAAAAAAATCATCGATGACGTCATCACGCCTAGAAGGGTGACGCCACTAGTAAGAGATATATGCCAAAAAGTCGTAATTTAAAAATAAAAATTGACCTGTTTCGGGATTTTTTTCCAAAATCGTCCATTCTCGAGAAAATGAATTTATTCCAACCTTTACGTGCTCACTGTATATTATGTAGTGTTTTTGACATAATATGTATATATTTTCTTACATTTCATTTATTTGAGTTAAAAATTAAAACAAATATTCACTTACAACACTAACTTGTACTTCAATGACAAACAATTGAGCATTTAATCTCAATGGGAGCGTTGGATTTGTATGGTTTTAGAAAGTTTGGGTAAATCTGGCTCATAACTTGTTGTTTTCAGTTTCAAACACAACTCTAAATTTTCATTTGTTAGTTTGCTTTTTAGTTTACTTTTAATTATATTCATGCAAGAGAACGCTTTTTCGCAAGAATATATCGATCCAAATATAGTTAGCACTCCAAATGCCAACTTCTTTACCTCACTGTAGCACTAGCAATCTGGAAGACTATTCCATGCGTCGAATATAAGTCCCTCAATTCGCGGCATTTCTTTCAAAGCTGTCCACTTTTGTTACGTTACGTACATACATTTCTGGACCTCCTACTCTTCCAACTTGCTTTTCAATTCTGTAAGTTTTCCACTCCACAAAGCTTTACTTTTTTATCGATCAATTGCATTCCTAAAAATCAAGTATCAATTATTCCAAATGGCTCAACGTGGATTTCGTTACTATTTTTGTTGAGAGGATTTACTATGAATGTTAGAGTGATTTTGTTGGTTTTGAATTATTCAAATGTGCCAGCAAATTCATCTTTAATTTTTTTTGTAACTGTGCTAAAGTAATTCGTGTCAACATTTGCATTGGTTTTATCGCGATATTTTGGTAATTATTTTGGTAAAATAAATAATATTTGCGTGTGAAACTAAAGAGCCGCAGCTTCACATCCAAAGAGCCGCATGCGGCTCGCGAGCCGCAGGTTGCCGACCCCTGGTCTAGGAAAGTCGGTCGAGAACACTTCGTCGACGGAAAATTAGTCGACAACCTTTGGTCGACAAACATTTTCGGTCGCCGACGAACATTTGTTCGAATGGATTTTTCATCGACAAACTGATATTTATCTTTAGAGGATAAAGTGATTAATGGTGACAAATGACAGATTATTGGTTTTTATTTTGTTAACTGGATTATTGTATTATGTATACCTGAATTTATTTTTTTTGGGTTTTGTTAATTTTTTTCTAAATGTTAATTATTTTTAAATTTGATGAAAAAATTGTCTGCGGTGCGAGAGTAGACAGCAAATATAAATCGATATTTTAATTAGTGATGTTGTACCGTTCTTCTTTTTTGTGTCGTTGCACTTGCGAACGGAGCATTTCCGGACAAGTCACATTTGGGGCCACTTGCGGACAAGACGAAATATGCGAGATGCTGAGGTAAATAAATTGTTCGGAAAACGAGGCATTTCCGTACAATGTTTTCGACTGCAATAATCAGTCAATATCAATAAAAAAGTAAAGAAATCGTGAGAATAAACTACTCTTTACACTTTATCCAAGACTTAGGACTGGAAATCTATAAAATATTTTTTTTGATATGGTACAAAGAAACTAACTTTATATATTGGTGTGTTTCCGCCACGTATTATTCCCTTTGGGTCTTTGTGGACGAAAAATCCATTCGATCAAATGTTCGTCGACGAATTGTCATTCGATGAATTGTGCATTCGACCAACTGTTTGTCGACCAAACGTTGTCGCCTAATTTTCCGTCGACGAAGTGTTCTCGACCAAATTTCCGACACCGGTTCTGCATGTACCTTATCTTAACCTAACAATTTAGAATTATTCTAGTATATATACTTTTTCGGACCCCCTTAACAAACTCCCCTGTATTAAGAGCAAATATATGGTAGGGGTTCATTTACAGGGTACAAGGTACAAGGTACAATCCCCTTGTGATTTTCCGACGCACTCGAGTAACTGCAAAAATCCCTTGGGCTCCCCTATCATAATATTTTTATTGAATCGTCTACGTAAATAGTTCATTCTAGGAAATAATTACAAAAGTATTTTCCATAATATTATTTTAGACATAAATATTATCACAAACGACTTTTACCGCCAATAAATTTTTAATGATTTTTACGTACCTACCTTATTCAAATGTCATGACTCTCACAACCTTTGATTTGTTAAGTGACAGTATATTTTAACTTTACTTAAATATAACATTAAAACAAATGTTGTATTACATTAAAGTAAATAATAAATTTATTACATTTTGCTTTTCCAGAAATTTCCAATAATTCTGTAATATCTATCGGGTAATAGTCTAGGGGTAAACTAGTTAAGATAATAATATATATCCTTTTACCAAATCCTGTTTTGTTTGTTAAAAAAAAAACCAAACCAAACAAACTTTGAAAAATTAAAATTGTTCCATTACAAGCTAAGATATTGCAATTTTTTTTGCATCTTTTGCCAAAATCCCAAATCTCTCATATTTATTCATTATTGTTTGTAAAATAATAATATATTACTTTATTTATTTATCAGTAAATAATAAGACTGTATCGTTTTCTTCATCATCGTTATTTGTTGTAAATTTTTTGAATAGTTTCTTGTTATTTCCGCAAAAGAAGCAACATTTAACTGTCGAAGAAGTGCATATACATGCATTTCTTGTGCATACCAGTGTCTGTACAATTGATACCAATTTATTCACTGGTGGAAAAATTATTTCAATTTTCCGGAGCATTAAATTTTCTTTGTCTAATACCCACAAAAATTCTTCAGGATTCAAAGTACTGCTGATTTTGTAATAAATTTGCTGTAATAAATAAATTAAACAACAAGTAATTGGACCTCGTAAGTCCTAGGTTTTCACCCAAAGTAATCGAAAGTAGAAATGGAAGTCGATATTTGAACGCTTCGTGTAACTTTGCATCGATCGATATACGATTTAACTAATTTTTAGTAATTTTGACTAAACTTTGGGTCATCATTGTTTAAACATAAATGACTTCAAAACAGGAATCATAGATTAAAACTCAACTTTTCAATACGCTTCGATTGATGTGTTACATGTACTATTTCTGCGACTATAACAGCACTTCTGGTTAGAACTTTTTAAGCGGAAATGATATAAAATCTAAAACCAAAATTTGTTCTCATCTTGCTAAGACGCGTCGAATAATATATCGCTTATATTATTTCGGTGACTTTAGAACAGTTGATACCGTTGCAACTCTAAAACCGGAAGTACGATGACAAATTTCTCATCCTCAGTACCATGCTTGGATTATAAACTTTCATTTGACATCTCATTTGTCATTCTATCTGTATTAATAATGGATGAGTTGTATTCGCCGACGCAAGACAGATGAACAGACTGTCATGAAACCGGAAGTATATATTTGTTCCCATCTTGCAAAGTAGCGTCGAATAATATATCACGTGTACTATTCCGGTGGCTTTAAAACAGTACTTCTGGTCGCATTTATAAAACCGGAAGTCCTAGGTCAAATTTCGCACATTTAGTACCATCCTTGGATTATAAGCTTTCATTCGACACCTCAGTTGTTATTCTACCTGGTATAGTGACGGAGGAGTTATATTCGCAGTCGGACGGACAGACGGACAGACAGCCTAGGTCAAATTTCTCACATTTAGTAACATCCTTGTATTGTAAGCTTTCAGTTGACACCTCATTTGTCATTCTAGTTGTTATAATGACGGAAGAATTATATTAGCGGTCGGACGGAGCGACAGACAGACAGCCTAGGTCAAATATCTTACCTTTAGTATCATCCTTGGATTACAAGCTTTCATTTGACACCTCATTTTTCATTCTACCTGGCATAATGACATAGGAGTTATATTCGCGGTCGGACGGACCGACGGGCAGACAGCCTAGGTCAAATATTTCACATTTACTACCATTCTTGGATTATAAGCTTTCATTTGACACCTCATTTGTCATTCTAGCTGTTATAATGACAGAAGAAATATATTTGCGGTCGGACGGACCGACGGACAGACATCCTAGGTCAAATATCTCACCTTTAGTACCATCCTTGAATTACAAGCTTTCATTTGACACCTCATTTGACATACTACCTGGTATAATGACGGAGGAGTTTTATTCGCGGTCGGACGGACAGACGGGCAGACAGCTTAGGTGAAATATCTCACCTTTGTACCATCCTTGGAGTACAAGCATTCATTTGACACCTCATTTTTCATTCTACCTGGCATAATGACGGAGGAGTTATATTCGCGGTCGGACGGACCGACGAACCGACGGGCAGACAGCCTAGGTCAAATATTTCACATTTACTACCATTCTTGGATCATAAGCTTTCATTTTACACCTCATTTGTCATTCTAGCTGTTATAATGACAGAAAAAATATATACGCGGTCGGACGCACCGACGGACAGACATCCTAGGTCAAATATCTCACCTTTAGTACCATCCTTGAATTACAAGCTTTTACACCTCATTTGTCATTCTACCTGGTATAATGACGGAGGAGTTTTATTCGCGGTCGGACGGACCGACAGACAGTCTAGGTCAAATATCTTACCTTTAGTACCATCCTTGGATTACAAGCTTTCATTTGACACCTCATTTGACATACTACCTGGTATAATGACGGAGGTGTTTTATTCGCGGTCGGACGGACCGACGGGCAGACAGCTTAGGTGAAATATCTCACCTTTGTACCATCCTTGGATTACAAGCATTCATTTGACACCTCATTTTTCATTCTACCTGGCATAATGACGGAGGAGTTATATTCGCGGTCGGACGGACCGACGAACCGACGGGCAGACAGCCTAGGTCAAATATTTCACATTTACTACCATTCTTGGATCATAAGCTTTCATTTTACACCTCATTTGTCATTCTAGCTGTTATAATGACAGAAAAAATATATTCGCGGTCGGACGCACCGACGGACAGACATCCTAGGTCAAATATCTCACCTTTAGTACCATCCTTGAATTACAAGCTTTTACACCTCATTTGTCATTCTACCTGGTATAATGACGGAGGAGTTTTATTCGCGGTCGGACGGACCGACAGACAGTCTAGGTCAAATATCTTACCTTTAGTACCATCCTTGGATTACAAGCTTTCATTTGACACCTCATTTGACATACTACCTGGTATAATGACGGAGGAGTTTTATTCGCGGTCGGACGGACCGACGGGCAGACAGCTTAGGTGAAATATCTCACCTTTGTACCATCCTTGGATTACAAGCATTCATTTGACACCTCATTTTTCATTCTACCTGGCATAATGACGGAGGAGTTATATTCGCGGTCGGACGGACCGACGAACCGACGGGCAGACAGCCTAGGTCAAATATTTCACATTTACTACCATTCTTGGATCATAAGCTTTCATTTGACACCTCATTTGTCATTCTAGCTGTTATAATGACAGAAGAAATATATTCGCGGTCGGACGGACCGACGGACAGACATCCTAGGTCAAATATCTCACCTTTAGTACCATCCTTGGATTATAAGCTTTCATTTGACACCTCACTTGTCATTCTAGCTGGTATATTGACGGAGGAGTTGTGATCACAGACAGACAGACAGACAGACAGACAGACAGACATACAGATAGACAGACGGACAGACGGACGTGGATAATTTAAAGTTTTCATATTTTTTCAAAATTGGGTGAAAACAAAAACAAAAATTTATTTTGTGATGTGTACTTCGATATGTTTATTATTTTTCCTTATTGTTGTTTTTTTTTATGTAGCTAATGCCTCGACAACTAATGGCCATTGGCATGGTAGGTACGGTGACTTTGTGCAGTTAGTACCTGGTGTCATGTGCAGTGTGTGTGTCGAGTAAGTGTCTTGTTACTTTGCAAAGTCGACGTCATTGTCTTTGCAAGAGACGCCAATTGTATCCGAACGTCTGCGGTCCCTCCGGTGAGTACCGATCCCACAAGGACAGAAACTATTTTCATTTATTAATTTATAATAAACGAAAAATCCGACAGCTTGTTTATTAGTGCACCCTAATATATATGTGCGTAAGTTGGCATTGGATCCTTGACATGTAACACCGTTGCCATATCCTCTATTTTTTCGTACTATCACATTACATAAAGTTGCATTTAAAAATAGTTTTGAAACATCAATTATGTAAAGTTTTTTTTGTTGTTGTTTTTACCAATTTTGAAAAAATGTGAAAACGTTGAATTATCCACGTCCGGTTCGTCCGTCTGTCTGTCAGTCTGTAAACTCAACTCCTCCGTCATTAGGTATACCAGGTAGAATGACAAATGAGATGTCAAATGAAAGCTTATAATCTAAGGATGGTAGTAAAGGTTAGAAATTTGACCTAGGCTGCCTGAACGGACGGACAGACAGCTTAAGAGGAAACAGTAGCGATCAACAGGTAACAACAAACGCGTTCCAAGATTGCGGCTCTAATTTTGAATATTTTGTCGAGATATTTGGCACACATATTCGTAATATAATAGAGAATGGCGGTGCAGAGCCCAATTTCAGAAATATGTTAGTACCTATGTGGAAATTGCTCTATAACTAAATAAAATATTGAAAAAAGGAGCCTGTACCGCCATTAAGAAAGACAAAAAAATAAACTTTCTTCAAATAGACTTTTTTATCCCATGCCTAGATTTTGTGTAATCTTGGAACTACTAAAAGTCGATTTTTTTATAACAAGAAATCGAACGTCACTAACTTGGCGACATTTCGCCTGTGTGTATAAAAATTATTGTTTTTGATAGTATAAACGTCACTGTCAGTGTCGAATTACCGACTCATTCTTGCCTCACTTTTGAAAGTTCGCAGAACTTTCGCAATCGTGGACCGCTTTTGTTGCTACCTGTTGATTGCTACTGTATCACCTTAAGTCATATTTCTCACCTTTAGTACCGTCCTTGGATTATAATCTTTCATTCGACACCTCATTTGTCATTCTACCTGGTATAATAACGGAGGAGTTGTGTTCACGGACAGACAGACCGACGGACGGACGGACGGACAGACGGACGTGGATAATTCAAAGTTTTCATATTTTTTCAAAATTGGGGTCAATTTAAACGTTCTTATAAAATTATTCTATTATTCTTCTAGGTAAATTTAACATTGATTGAAATTATGAAAGAAATAAAAAAAGTATGGCAACACTGTGACTCACAAACATAAGATTCAGATGTAGGTTACATAGGGTGCACTAATAAACAAGCTGTCCGAAAAATCTCTGACCCTGGTGAGATTCGAATTCACGACCTTTCGATCCAAAGGTAGGCGCTCTTACCACTGAGCCACAGAGGGGGTTATGTTTTTGCTTAAATGTATTCGGTTACTTGTCCATTTCATTGTTGTTTGTTATTTATTCTTTATCATTTGATCTAACGACTTTTGTTTTTTTTATTTACAGACTTAAATTTTTTTTTGAGATTTGTTACAATTATTATTGTTTTACCATTGCATTTCAAAATCTTCTCTGCTTTCTGCAAGTAAAATTATATCATCTGAGTATAAAAGTATCTGCGATTTTTTGTAAGATTATTATCACTGCTTTGCCACAGAGGGGGTTGTTATGTTTTTGCTTAAATATATTCGGTTACTTGTCCATTTCATTGTTGTTTGTTATTTATTCTTTATCATTTGATCTAACGACTTTTGTTTTTTTTATTTACAGACTTAAATTTTTTTTTGAGATTTGTTACAATTATTATTGTTTTACCATTGCATTTCAAAATCTTCTCTGCTTTCTGCAAGTAAAATTATATCATCTGAGTATAAAAGTATCTGCGATTTTTTGTAAGATTATTATCACTGCTTTGTCCCATTAGGAATAGTTCTATATTTTAGACATTTATTATTAAATATCATTTTTAATTTAGGAGTGTAGGCGAAAAATTTCGGGTCAATGCTTTTTAAATGCATTCATTTTTTTCGAATCTTGAGAAAAGTAGTAAGTATTTTTAAAAGATTTTAACGTAGTATGAAAGATTACATTATTACCGAGAGCCGAATGTCTCTGAAAACTTCTATAATGTTTATTTTAATATGTTACAAGGGTGAAAAGAAGAGATTTCAAACAAAATAATATTAATTAAGATTTAAAAATTTAATAAAAAAAAATATTAATTTCAAATATCTCATCCAAAAGAAACTTTTTGTTTTTTCTAAGGGACTTTCAGCCCTTGGTAATAACGTAATGTTTCATTCCGTGTTTAAATTTTTTAAAAATTATTTATTATTTTTCTCAGGATTCTAAAAAAAAAGGAATGTATTTAAACAGCATTGGTCTGAAATTTTGCGCCTACGTTCAAAGGATCATTAATCTCTTTTATTAATCTCTGTCAGTAAATCTTGGTATGTGCTGAGCTTACGTTCATTGTTTTCTTATTTGTTTGACTTTTTTACTTGGTTTATTCACTTTAAAATCATAGGTATAATTTCTATCATTTTACTGTTATTTTTAGGAACTTCCACCTTTTTCTGTGTTCTTCACCCGTCTTATATTTTAACACTATTTTCTCCACTTTACCCTCTGTATAATTTAGTTTATTAACATACTTATTAGCCCAGTAAAAGCCCGTTTTGAATTGTCATTTTCAAGGCAACTCAGAATTGCATGAAAATTTTGATTTGTGTTCTACTTACTTTTTACTTTCCACTTCAAAGTTGAATTTGTGCCGTTGGTTGCTCTTACTTGGGTGGAGAGTCGGTGAAAAAACGCATGTTTAAAATAAGCCCGGAAATGGATAAATTGACTGATTATAAGCAACTTTCCTTCCATAGAGTTTTTCATGTCATTACTTTTCGAGTTATTTCCGATTGAAAATGTTTATTTTTCGATAAAAAAAACTACGTTGTCGGACGGTTTTCGCAAATAACTCAAAAAAAAAAATTTATCGAAAAAAATTATTAGAGAATCAAAAAAACTGCGTATCAGTAAAGTCTATAAACCGAGTACAAGCAAAGTTGTAGCTCATGAAAAATACGTTCTTATTCGTCTAATTACAAATCAAACATTTTATCGTGAAATCGCCGAAAAATTAAGCAATTTCCGGGAAAAACTTATTAAAATTTTTTAAAGTGTTTAAAAAAACCTTTATTTTTGTTTTTAACAAAAGTTTATAGCATCAAAAATAAACGAGTTACGCTGAAAAAATTTGGCCCCTATTTTGGAAAAAAATCGTGAAAAACTCCTCCTATTTAGGACCATAAATAAAGTTAATCGTTACCGCTTTACTATTTACTTTAAATTTATATGTATTGTTTATAGAATCTGTAAGTTTTGACTGGATTGAGGTGCTTATTAAAAAAAATTATTGTTATAATAAAAAAAAATTGTTCTAAAAATGTTGGAAAAATTTCCTTTTTCAAAATAACTTAAAAATATTAGTGATACGAAAAATCTCAAAAAGCAAAGTAGGTTTTGCTGTTATAAATATGCTGGTTTCGTTTTGTTTCTCTTTAAAACAAAAATTGGTTAAGGAACAAAAGATTGCTCTGTTCAAAGTTTCATACACTCGTGATTAGTGATTCGTTTAAGCCCTTTCACCTATAAACCATTCAAAAATGAGCACCTTAAACCGATGAAACTGACAGATCATATACAAAATAGATAAGTAAAGTAAATTTTTTGTACAGCGGTAACGATTAGTTTCATTTGGGGAACTAAACACGGGGAGATTTTCATGATTATTTTACAAAAAAAAGGGCGGCCAACTTTATTTTGAGCGTAACTCGCTTATTTTTAATGCTAGAAATATTACCAACAATTAAAATGAAGCATTTTTCAACACTTTAAAAAAGTATAAATGGGTTTTTCCCGAAAAGTGCTTTATTTTTTGGTTATTTTACGATATTCGATTTGGAATTGGAAGAAGAAAAACGTATTTTTCATGAGCTATAAATTTGCTTTTGCTGGATTTATAGGCTTCACGAATACATTAGTCTTTTCGTTTAATTCTAAGCTGTATTTTTGCTAAAAATATTTTTTTCCCTCAAATATTTAATTTTTTAATTATGTGCGAAAAACCGTCTGGAAACATTTTCAATCGCAACTAACCCAAAAAGTATTGACTTACGTAAAAAACTATAGAACGGAATTTGCTTGTAATCAGTCAATATATCCATTTCCGGGCTTATCTTAAACGTACGATTTTTGGCCCTCGAGAAGTAATGACTATCACCCTCCAAGTAAAAGCAACCAACGCCACAAATTCAACTTTGAAGTGGAGTGTAAGTAGAACCTAGAGACCAATTTTCATGCAATTCGGAGTTGCCCCTGAAAATTACACGGTATCGCCGTATTTACCGTTCATTTACTGGACTATATAGTATGCTCTAGAAGTTTAGCTGGTGTAAAATACATGTATTTTCAAATAAATCGAAAACTTCATAATATGGGACTACATAATATATTATATAGACACATATTTTTAGAGAATTGCAAAACTTGCAATTTTGTACTCTACAAAATTTTGCGTATCTCTACCAATTTTTTATTTATTTGAAAAATGGAGGGAACATTTTCCGTTATTTTAAATATAAAAAAATTACGCTCGAGAAGGGGCGGCATCCCTCTCAGGAAAACAGCACCCTAAGGAAGTGATACCGCATTCATTAATAATTAGTTGTAAGGTAGTCAGGAAAGAAAAATAATTATTTCCGCAAATCGCCAGGAAATTTTGACATTTCTGTCAAAATTTCTTGAAGAAAAAGTCAGGACTTCCTTACTGTAAGGAAATGTCATTTCCTTACTGTAAGGAAATGATATTTCCGTACAGTTGTTAGTGTTCTATTTATAAGCGTCAAGTTTGACAATTCAACCTCAATACGTTTCCATAGTAACCCAAGTAATTTTATTAGGAATTTCAAAGCACCATTTATTTGGGAATAAAATTATCGCGTTTTTTTTAAATCAATCAATATCTGTCGAATTTTAAACGATTTGGGGAAAAATAGTATGTTTACCTCGTAGGAAAAGCCACATTCCTGGACTCTGTGTTGCTAAGTCTCGGCTTGCGCCTCGACTTAGCAATCTTCACAGTCGTCCAGGAATGTTAAGCTTTTCCTACCCGGTAAACAATGTACTATTTTTAAACTGATACAATCGATTACATATTTTTAAAATAGCTAAGTTGTTTATTGCGTGAAAGAGGTTTGTTGGCCATAATATGTCATGTTAACGAGGACGCGGACATTGAAAGATTGTTAAAAGTTCTCTGTTATCTATCAGTGCGGAACATCAGATTAACAACAAAGATTAATCCTTTGTGGTCATTGTATGATGTATATGACACCATTATTACTCGTATAAGTTTACTTACAATTTGGCCCACATGTCGCCTGGCATGTCAGAGATGAAATTCGTAAATCACAGTTTTAGTATTTGGCATCTCATTAAGTCTCATATTTTTGTTAACCATTATTTTTCTTATTACGGTGCTGTGCACCTATTGCGTTGGAGAATTATCCTAAGGCATCTATTAGAGCAGCAGGAGTCGCAGGAGGATTAGCTTGAGTACAGAAATACTGATTAGACCCGAATATACCCAGACATACAATATGCACATCACTTGACATAAAACCACACCTACTTGAAAAATTCACTACATCCTTCCAAACATACTATAGATTTCAAATACTACAGTACCTAACACGAATTCATACACTTATACTTTTTTACATTCTCTCACTCTATCTTCGAAACATGGCATTCCAGGACCTCAATGTTAACAGAATGAAACGGATTTCCCTATATATCTATATAAAAATTACGAATTTTTACACTATTTTTACCCACTTAAACTCAATTTTTGCGGAGAATTAATAGAACCAGAGTGCAGTTGGCCGCGACCAGAAATAAGTGCAGTTGTACGATCCGATTCGAAAGAGTGTGGGGAGTGACAGCGACTCAACGACGCGAGAGACTCGACACATGCGCGAGAGAGAAGAGACATGCGCGGCAATAGACAATAGAAAAATGGCGAGAGACAAGTGAATTTTTAATTTAGATGTAATCAATTTGTTTTATAAGTTTTTGTATCAATAAAGTTAAAGTGTATTACCCCAGGCTGTGGGTGAAAAATAGGTCGATTTCAGGATATAATTCAGGAATTTTTGAAACCTATCAGGTGTTGTAAAGGACGATGCCAGGAATAACTTCTACTAAAATGTAACCAAAAATATTGTGCGCTTTTTTTATATCGCGATTTTCATTTGTTAAATTTGCAATTGTTAAAGATTTATAATTTTGCAGCTTAGGATATTGATTTTAGAGAAAAACTTTTTAATAGAAAATTGTAGTAAATTAAAAACCTACAATTTGAGCTATGGTAAGTTTAATTTCGTTTATTGGTTATTGCAAAACAGCCGAAAAGTCCAAATTGGCCGTTTTTTACAATTGCATTATTTATTGTACAAATCATTTTATAATATTTTTTAAAGCTTTAAAATGAAGATCTTTCAATTCCAAACATAAAAAAAGTTGTAAAGCTAGATTAACGAATTTGTTGCTTAGATATTATAAATGGTTTATCCCAAGAGGTCAAATGTCGAAGGTTATAACTTTTTGAAAAAAAATCGTAGAGAGTTGGTGAAACATCCAATCTCCTTCTAAAGAGTTATGTTTTCATATTCTGATGTAAATAAATGAGTAAAACATTTTTAAACCTCTAATTTTTGGGTTTGAAAATAAGGGGGAAAATTTCGTAAAAACATTTAGAGCTGAAGCGGCCCTGTACATCCTATGAGCTTTTACCTTACAGATTATTGTTGCTGAAGATGAAACGAAGACTTATAAAAAAAATAAAAAAATTTCTACGACCTACTGAAGCCGAGATAATTTTTGGGTTTGAAAATAAGGGGGCAAATTTCGTTATAAACATTTAGAGCTGCAGCGGCCCTGTATATCCTATGAGTTTCTAACTTACAGATTAAAGTTGCTGAAGACGAAACGAAGATTTAAAAAAAAATAAAAATTTCCTACAACCAACTGAAGCCGAGATAATTGTTTTTTTTTTCCTAAAACGTAGTGCCTTTATTTATAACAATTAAGAAATTATTTTACAGTCGTTGACTAAAGAAAGACTTATATTATCTAAAAATAAAAATTATTATAAAATATAATTACATTTAATTATTAAAAATTATTTTTAAATTCGGTGCTTTTGCGAGCGGCCGAATTTTGCAAATCGCCCGGCTCGCTTCAAATCCGCGCGCTCGGAAAATTTTTACGTAACTAGTATTAAATTTTGACAGAAAACAATTTATTAATTATACCATTATAATATACAGTCGGTTTACCACTGTACATATTTGTTTTTCTTGATAAACTTTTATATGTGAAATCTCATTTCTGAAGAAATAATATTACAAAAATGATACATATAATAATATATGAAATATATAACTATATTTTTAATTTTTTCATTGTTATATAAATATAATAATAATAATGTTAGTTCTTATTATACAATATAAAACTTTTTCTTCTTGTAGTGACTATCCGTTTTGGATGTTCGCCAACATCCAAAACGGATAGTCACTACAAGAAGAAAAAGTTTTATATGGTATAATAAGACTAACATTATTATTAATGGTTAGCATTATTATTATATTTATATAACAATGAAAAAATTAAAAATATAGTTATATATTTCATATATTATTATATGTATCATTTTTGTAATATTATTTCTTCAGAAATGAGATTTCACATATAAAAGTTTATCAAGAAAAACAAATACAGTGGTAAACAGACTGTATATTATAATGGTAATATTATTAAATTGTTTACTATCAAAATTTAATACAAGTTAAGTAAAAATTTTTCGAGCGCGCGAATTTAAATTTAAATCGAGCCGGGCGATTGGCAAAATTCGGCCGCTCGCAAAAGCACCGATTTTAAAAATAATTTTTAATAATTAAATGTAATTAAATTTTATAATAATTTTTATTTTAAGAAAATATAAGTCTTTCTTTAGTCAATGACTGTAAAATAATTTTTAAATTGTTATAAATAAAGGCACTACAATTTAAGAAAAAAAAAACAATTATCTCGGCTTCAGTTGGTTGTAAAAATTTTTTATTTTTTTAAAATCTTCCTTCCATTTTCAGCAACTTTAATCTGTAAGTTATAAACTCATAGGATGTACAGGGCCGCTTCAGCTCTAAATGTTTATAACGAAATTTGCTCCCTTATTTTCAATCCCAAAAATTATCTCGGCTTCAGTTGGTCGTAGATTTTTTTTATTTTTTTATAAATCTTCTTTTCGTCTTCAGCAACAATAATCTGTAAGTTAAAAACTCATAGAATGTACAGGGCCGCTTCAGCTCTAAATGTTTTTTAACGAAATTTGCCCCCTTATATTCAAACCCAAAAATTAGAGGTTTAAAAATGTTTTACGCATTTATTTACATCGGTATATGAAAATATAACTCTTTAGAAGGAGATTGGATGTTTCACCAACTTTCTACGATTTTTGTTTCAAAAAGTTATAGCCTTCGACATTTGACCTCTTGGGATAAACAATTTATAATATCTAAGCAACAAATTCGTTAATCTGGCTTTAAATTTTTTTTTATGTTTGTAATTGAAAGATCTTCCTTTCAGAGCTTTAAAAAATATAAAAAAATGATTTGTACAATAAATAATGCAATTGTAAAAAACGGCCATTTTGGACTTTTCGCGGGCCGTTTTGCAATAACTAATAAACTAAATTGAACTTACCGTAGCTCAAATTGTAGGTTTTTTAATTTACTACAACTTTCTATTAAAAAGTTTTTCTCTAAAATCAATATCCTAAGCTGCAAAATTAAAAATCTTTAAAAATTGTAAATTTAACAAATGAAAATCGCAATATAAAAAAAAGCGCACAATATTTTTGGTTACATTTTAGTAGAATTTATTCCTGGCATCGTCCTTTACAACACCTGATAGGTTTCAAAAATTCCTGAATTATATCACGTTTTTTCACCCACAGCCTGGAGTATATTATGTTCAAGCGAGTTTAACCAAGCGATTTCCCTAACATCAATATTTGTCACTACACTTATAGACTTATAAAATCAATAAAGCGTAATATGATTATTATGTATCTCTTTGCTTTTCACAGTTTTTTTCTTATTTGTCTATATATTGAGACAAATAGGAGAAAAACTGTTGATGAAAGGCAAAGAGATACATATATACTTTATTGATTTGAAAATAGCTTTTGATAGAATAAGAAAAGAAATATATGGAAATATTTTAAGAAAAATGAAATAGAAAAGGATATGTTAGAATTCATTAAAGCCTTATATAAAAAATAATAAAATAATAATAAGGACTAAGGACTCATAATTAAGAATCTGATGAATTCCAAGCAAAGATAGGACTAAAAGAAGGCTGCGTACTAAATCCATTACCTTTCTCAATGGTACTTGATGACGCAATAAAGCAATGCAACGAGAAAACTAAAGATATGATTTTGGGAAAATGGAAAATGAACAATGTACAAATACAAGAATTACTAAACTAAATGGTACTGTTAGCTCATACGGAAGAGAAACTGCAACAAATAATAAACATTTATATAAAATAACTAAGAAAAATGAAGATGGAAATAAACACCGATAAAAGTAAAACAATGGTTATGACACCTACAAAAAATAGTGATAAAAATTAAGGTAGAAGGACAAGTGTTAGAACAAGTAAACAGCTACAAGTACAGCTAAGGTACAATTTATTGAAGAATATGATAAAATAGACAAAGAAAATACAATAAAATAGGAAAAGCAGGGACAATTTATAATACATTAACAAATACGTTCTTTAGAAAGGAAGAGATACTCAAAGAAGTAAAAACAGAAGTGTATCAAAAAGTGGTATGGCCATCAATCGTCTATGGGAGTCGGTCGTGGACGCTAACAAAGAACAACAAAAGAAAAATCAAAGCTACAGAGATGAGATCCTCAAGAAAAATAGAAGGGGTCACAAAAAGTGACAAAATAAGAAACGACACAATAACTCAAGCTCTAAAGTTAAAACCCATAGAGACAATTATAAGAGAACGACAGTTAGGATGGCTAGGCCACATCCATAGAATGAACGACAAAAGAACAACAAAAAATTATATGAAGTCAGGGTAAAAGGTAAAAACAAAGTAGGCCGCCCAAGAATGAGCTGAGAAGTTAGATAGAAAGCAGAGAAGAGAGGACTGCAATGTAGTATGGTAAAACAATTAGCTCAAAACAGAACAGCATGGAAAAGAATTATCAAAGAAGCACCACAAGAGTAAATATATGAGCAGAAAGATGTGTCAAATAATGATGTGCCATACTAACGAAAGTTTCACTTTTAATATTAACAGTATAAAAAAAAATTAAAGTACTCATGGGAGTGCCGACAGAAGTCGGCATATTCTTATAGGTAGTATCTAAATTACGAGCTCAATGCTTTTTCCCCATCCAAAAAGGGGAAAATATACACATAATAATTATATGTACAACATTTATTTCGCCGAAGAAATGACGGTCGCGATGACGGTCGCGAAATAAATCCTTTTTCCCCATCCTAAAATAAGTTTTACATTTATTTTAAATTTAAATAGTTCTATACAATTTATATAAACCTACACATAATACACCTATATATTATGTAAAAAATTTATTTCGCCGAAGTGATGACGGTCGCGATGATGGTCGCGAAATCAATCCTTTTCCCCATCCTAAAATAGGTTTTACATTTATTTTAAATTTAAATACCTCTACACAATTTATGTATACATGCACATAATATATAACATAAGCGACGACGGTCGCAATGACGGTCGCGATGACGGTCGCAATGACGGTCGCGATGACGGTCGCGAATTCAATGCTATTTCCCCTATCCAAAAATCGAACAACGTCCCTAAAGAAGTTTTCACTTCAATAAAACTTTATCAGAACTAACCTTCTGATTACACCATTCGTGGCTTCTAAAATTTGCAAGCCAACGAATCGCCGGAGCAAAGAAGGCCGAGGGAGATCTATCAGGTTACATCTCACTACTCGCCTGTCCAGCACGGTAAAATTACACATGTCACGATAATCTTTCGTTTGCGGATTGAGGCTGACGGCCAGAATTTCGGTGGTTTGGAGAGAATCAAATATGTGCTTTCTGAAGAAACTCTAACAAGAGTTGAAACTAGTTAGAGCACGGCAGATACCGCCACGGCATCCATGTCATGATAGTCCAGGTCGCATCTATTTTGAGATGGACGTTGAGAGGTGACTCGTATTTTTTTGCAGAAGTTTTTTGGAATTAACTCCTATAATAATAATTGGGTTATCCTCCCACTCAAAAATGTCCAGAACATTGTTTAAACAATCAAAATAACAAAAAATGAAGGAAAAATTCGATTATTTTCTTCATTTTTTGATTATAACTTTCAAAGTATTCACTTTCGAGACAAGTTGTACTAATATAAAAGTTGCGTAATTAAATTTCCTATAATATAGGATTGGTTAATTGGTTACAAATTTTAAAAATTGTCACCCTTGTTGAAAAATAGCAATAATTGCGAAAAAAACCATAAAAAAACAAGTATTTCCATTTTACGTTTTTCGACCATTTATGCCACATTTAGGACCTTTATATTTTACCCAGAAAAACTATATAATATATTTAAACCATGCTATAGATTTCATTATTATCGGTGCAATAGATTTTGCAAAATAAATTTTGCAATCCAGCTTTCGCAAAAAAATTCATTTTTTCAAAATGTTGCAGGACTGAAAATAGAGCAGATATGAAGTTGTGTTCTTTTTACGTATAGAAGAATACCGTACCTTTCATTTTCAATTTTTAAAATTAAAATCAATTAACTACCACGGCGTCAGCAATTTTTTTAATCAAACATTAATTTTTGGTGCTACGCGCAGGACAGCGGTGTTCGATTCACACAAGTTGATTTCCACCAAAATGTCTTCCAATCTGTATCTAATACAGTAGGAAAAATGAAAGAATACCCCTGAACGAGCATATAAAACCCGCTGTATGTTCCTGTCACCGTGTCAGACAAAAAATTGGCCAGCGCAAGTACATGTAATAATTATTGTTATATTATGTACTTGCACTAGACAATTTTCTTTGTGACACGGCGACAGGAAAATACAACGTGTTTTATATGTTCGTTCATGGGTATTCTTTCATTTTTCCGACTGTATATTATTTTCTTACACTAAATTTTTTTTGTATGTATTTTAATATTTTAATTCCACAAAAATCAAACTAATTTGATTATTGTTTGTGAAATATTATTTAAACAGTTGCATATGTTTAAAAATAATAAACTTTTATGCTCTAACTTAAAATATATTAACAAAGAAAATTTTTGCCAAAAAAGTGTTATGTCAAAGGACAACGCATGTGTTTTTATTTTGCAATAAACAAATTTATTTATTTATATCGAAATGTACTAAAAATTAAAATTTGTCAATAATTATCAAAGGTCATTGGCATGCAAAATCAGAACAAACTATCCGCTGTCCTGCGCGTAGCACCAAAAAAAATGTGTAATTAAAAAAATCCTGACGCCGTAGTGGTTAACCGATTTTAATTTTGCAAATTGAAAATGAAAGGTACGGTATTCGTCTATATGTAAAAAAATTAAACTTGCTGTCTGCTTTATATTCAGTCCTGCGAGATTTTAAAAAAATTAATTTTTTTTGCGAAAGCTGGATTGCAAAATTTATTTTGCAAAATCTATTCAACAGATGTTAATGAAATTCATAATACTGTTGTCTTATGTCATAAAGTTTTTCTTGGGAAAATATGAAGATCCTAAGTGTAGCATGGGGGGGACATGGAAAAATCGAAAAAGAAAATTATACAGTATGGTATGCTGGAGAAGAAAAACAAGGATATGGAGGAACTGCTTTTATTGTGTTAGGGGAAATGAGGCATAAAGTTATGGAATTTAAACCCATAAGTCAAAGATTATCATACATAAGAGTAAACAGCAAACCGAACAAGTTGTCCATAATAAATGTCTATGCACCCACAGAAAACAGTGATGACTTAATAAAACAACAGTTCTATGAAACACTAGAAGAAAATGCCGAAAAAATCCCGGGAGAAGATATATTAATTATTATAGGCGATTTCAACGCACAAATAGGTAACGAAAAATGCTTTAGGGAGGTTGCAGGGGAAAACTCATTACATAGCACAACAAACAATAATGGAGAACGATTATGTAATTTAGCAGCGGCATTAAACATGGACATAAGTAGCACGAGATATAAACACAAAAACATACACAAGATAACATGGATGAGACCAGGCAGTCTGGAGGGGAATCAAATAGACCATGTACTAATTAAAAAGTCACACAAACAGTCGATAAATGACGTGAGATCTCACAGAGGGGCAAACATCTATTCGGACCATATGCTAGTGATTGCAAAATGTAAAATAAAAACAACAAAGAATGAAAGACGAAAAGCACAGGGAAGATGGGACGTAGATAAATTGAAAGATAAAGGAGTAAAAAGAAGATTTGTAAAAGAAGTAAATGTAGAGATGCAGTTCAAGGAGGAACAAGAAATGGAGGAGCAGTGGAAAAAAATCAAACAAGGAATAAACACTGCAGCAGAGAAAGTAGTTGGAAAAATGCAAAAAGAAAGAAGAAACAATTGGTTTGACGAAGAATGCAAACTAGCAGTGGACAAAAAGAATAAAACAAGATTGAAATGGCTAAGCACAGGTAAAGAAGAGGAACGAGAAAAATACCAAGATCAAAGGAAAAAGACAAAGAAATTGTTTAAATCAAAGAAAAATAAAAAAGTAGACGAAATTATGAACGAGATCGAAACAGAAAATAAGAGACACAATTCAAAACCACTGTACCAATACTTAAAGCTAGGTAGTAGAAAACGGACAGCTAATGTAGCCATAGAAGCAGAAACATGGCAGAAGTATTTCGAAGAAATGTATCAAGAAACGGATGTAGAAGAAGAAAGAGAAACAATAATGAACCCGGAACAAGGTGAAGAAGAAGAATTGACCTATACAGAAGTAAAAGATGCAATATGCAAACTGAAAAACGGGAAAACAGCGGGAGACGACGGAATATGTGCAGAACTTATAAAATACGGGGGTGAAACACTATACAGAAAGATTTATGAACTAATACAGAATATATGGAATAAGGAAACAATGCCGAAGAATGGAAGAAAGGAATTATTGTGACAATCCCAAAACAAGGAGACCACAGGATATGTAAAAACTACCGAGCAATTAATTTACTGAATGTAACATATAAAGTACTGACTGGTATAATTAGAGACAGACTAACAATACACACAGAACAAAGCATAGGAGACTACCAGTACGGTTTCAGAAAACTAAGGTCCACGATAGATGCTATCCATACACTAAAACAAGCGATAGAGAAAACATACGAGTACGACGGAGAAGCACATATACTTTTTCTAGACTTTAAACAGGCTTTTGACAAACTAAGTAGAAGAAAATTGATCCAAGACTTACAAGAGAGCAAAATACCAAATAAAATTATAAGAATGATAGAAATGACAATGCGAGAGTCCCAAGCAACAGTAGACACCGGAAGAGAGATAACAGAAATAATAAAAATTAAAAATGGAGTAAGACAAGGAGATGCGCTCTCAACTGTACTATTTATTCTATCATTAGATAAGATAATAAAAAAGTTGTCAAACGCAGGAACTATAAATAAAAATACAGTACAAATAATTGGATATGCGGACGATATAACCATAGTAGCAACAGATAAAAAGGCATTAAAGAAAACCTTTAAAGAAATAGAAAACGAATCCAAACTAAGAGGACTGGAAATAAATGAAAATAAAACAAAATACATTAATGTAAGTAAAAAAAAGAAGACGCAACTGACAGAAATGACAATAGACGCACACAGCTTCGAGGAGGTTGAAACATTCAAATATTTGGGAGTATTAGTCAACAGAAGAAATGAAAGTGTAGATATGAAAAGAAGAATTCAAGCAGGAAACAAAGCATTCTACAGAAATAAAAAAATTTTTAAAGATAAGAAGATAAGCCGAAATACAAAAATGAAAATCTACAAAACAACCATAAGACCAATAGTGCTATATGCTTTGGAGACATTCACATTAACAGCAAGAGAAGAAGAGCAGCTGAAAGTTTTTGAGAGAAAAATTATGAGAAAAATTCTGGGACCAAAGAGGGAAAACGAAGAGGATGCAAGGCAATGGATGAACCACGAAATACAAGAATGGATGGGTCAAGAGAACAGAGTAAGAGCAACAAAAGCACAGAGAATTAGATGGTATGGACACATAATGAGAAGAGAGAAGAACAATCCGTTAAGAGTTATAACCGAATGGATACCACCAGGTACAAGAACCAGAGGCAGGCCTAAACTCAGATGGAGACAACAAGTGGAAGAAGACTTAAGAAGTATGGAAATTAGAAATATAGGAAGCAAAATCAGAGAGAGAGAAGAATGGAGAAAGGTAGTGGAAACAGCGAAGTCACACCAGCAATTGTAAAACCAAAGTCAGAATGGGATGATCCCCCACAAAAAGGATCTTCAAGTGAAAACAGCTTCAGCTTCCTCGGGAGCGTACAGCTTGTATATATATATATATATATATATATATATATATATATATATATATATATATATATATATATATATATAAGTGTAGCATAAATGGTTGAAAAACGTAAAATGCGAATACTTGTTTTTTACCGTTTTTTCGTAATTATTCCTATTCTGCAACAATTGTAACAATTTTTAGAGTTTTTAACGAATTCAATATTGTAGGAAATTTAATTGCGCAACTTTTATGTGAGTGCAACTTTTCTGATTGATGAGAAAAAAAATTGAATTCCTCCTTCATTTTTTTGGCATTATGATCATTTAAACAATTTTCCGGACCTCCGGTGGGAGGATAACTCAATTATTATTATATGAGTTATTTTCAAGCAATTTCTGCAAAAAAATATAAGTCACCTCTCAACGTCCAAATGTACTAATATTTTTACAGATGCACCCTGTTCTATGATACTCTTTCGTTTGTGGATCGAGGCTGACGGCGAGAATTTTGGTGGTTTGGAGAGAATTAAATATGTGCTCTCTGAAGAAACTCTAACAAAAGTTGAAACTGGTTAGAGCACTTTTGGCGCTCTCTAAACTAACTAGAATAAGACTGCTCTTGTTTCGATTCACAGCGAGATGATTATTTTTTTTAAGTAATTTATATTCATTAAAATTGTATTCTTAAAATATAAGTATTTTATAATTATTAAAATGTATTGAAATGTAGGTATTGAACTAGAAGTAAACAATATCGAAAGGTAGGTACAAATGAGCTTAACTGATTAAATAAAAATAAAAGTAAACTCAATTTTTCACTACACTTATAGACTTATAAAATTGTGAAAGTTGCATAATTGGAGTTCATGAGACGGCTATCATTGACTGCATCGGGTCTGAAAGTTGCGATTCACCTAACTTACAGTTGAGTCCGTGAATCTTTACCGGTGCGTCATCATTTAAAGCATACGAAATAAGTCGATGATAAGTCGAAAATTGAAATTTACCAAACGCAACAGCAAGTGATAGTAAGTGACTTGCTGTTGCGCTTAGTAAATTTCAATTTCCGACATATTTCGTATGCTTTAAATGATTACGCACGGGTAAAGATTCCCGGGCTCAACTGTACATAATGTTTTATAAATTATTTTTATTTATTTTTTAATATTGATTGCTTTACAGAGGACGGTATTGCGCTCTAAACCTAACAATCAGTTAGGATTTAGAGACTCATACGGGTTGTGGCAATATTAGCCTATGTACCTACTGTTGTGCTTGTCTTAATTTTATTATCTATGTAATTTGAGCGATAGATCAATAACTTTATTTTACGAAAAACAACAGCTACTAATGTAATTTTTTTTTATCCAACAAATAGATTTATACTACAGAAAATTAATTGCAACATAAAATTGTGTACTACATAGAGTGCACTGGAATAAGTGTTACCCCCATCCCCCGTATTGCCTTATTTATTTTTACCACATAAGCAAAATGCTCGAACTGGTCGATTTTTAAAATAATCATAGTATATTACAACATCAATGTTTCGAACTTTACGCGATCCCCCTTCAGGTGACAGGCATAACTTTGATATTTTTTTAAATAGGAAAGTATATCATGGTGTGCCTCATTTAAAAGATTTTAAAACACTGATTACAAAAATGTATATTACTTTAATCCTTTTTGAGAGTGTAGGCGCAAAATTTTGATCGAATTTTTTTTAACTGCATTAATTTTTTTCGAATCCTGAGAAAACTAATAAGTATGTTGAAAAATTTAAACGCAGAATGAAATACTACAATATTATCGATGGTCGAAAGTCCCTGAGAACTTCTATAATATTTATGTTAATAAGTCACAGGGGTGAAAAAAAAAGAGAAAATTTAGTCTGATTGTTAATTACAAATATATCATTCAAAAGAAACTTTTTGTTTATTCTAATGGACTTTCTGTTTTCGGTAATAATGAAATATTTCCTTCAGCGTTTAATTTTTTTAAAAATACTTATTAGTTTTCTCAGAATTCAAAAAAAAAATAAATGCGTTTAAAAAGAATTCAACCGAAATTTTGCACTTACGCTCTCAAATAGGATTAAAGTATTATACATTTTTGTAATCTGCATTTCAAAAGCTTTTAAATGAGGTATCGCATGATGTACTTTTCCATTTAAAAAATTAAAGTTATGCCTCCAACCTGAAGAGGGATCGCGTAAAGTTCGAAACATTGATGCTATAATAATTTTTTTTTAACATCCAACGTTTATTGCAATCTGTCTGATCACAAACAATAAGCAATACATATAATTATTGAAAAATAACACAGATTGAAGCCGCCCAGTGGCGAGCACCCAGTAAGACATATAACATTATAATTTTAAAATAAGACATAACTATTATCTACTTGGAACATAATACATACATAGATAAAATTTAGTATAGTGGACAGTTCAGACAAAAATATGATTATTAAAATTCTAAGGAACATGAATAAAAATACGACAGAAGTTTAAAAAATCACTGAAACTAAAACATGATTATTTCACTGCACTATGACACTGCACTCTGTTGTTGCTCTGATGTCCAGATGTACTAGAGGTCCAAAGGGTCAGGTCTTTTTAATCGTCTTTCATGAGAAATGTTGAGCAGGTCCGTGGCAAGTGGATTTGGATGGCAGGATAGTCTGGTCTTGTATCTAGAATTTACAGCAGATATTTCTTCGCTAACTGTTGGTAGCTGTAGGTCGTGGTGCAATCTCTGGTTCGTAACATACCAAGGGGCATTGCAGATCTGGCGCAACACTTTTGATTGGAACCGTTGAAGTTTTTGAATGTTGGTATTACTTGCTGTTCCCCATATTTGTGCTGCATATAGCCACACCGGTTTTAAAATACATTTATAAATCATAATTTTGTTCTCCAGGCTAAGATTTGATTTCCTACTCATGTACCAATACATTTTCCTGTAGATTAGGCCGAGTTGAAGACGTTTCTTCCAGATGTGGGTGCCCCAATTAAGTTTACTATCTAAATGAATTCCCAGGTATTTTACGGCGGTATTGACTGGTAGTGGAGTGTTATTTATAGAAACCGGAGGCGCGACACCTTTTTTTAAAGTAAATGTTATTTGTGTGGATTTTAACATGTTGACTTGTACTCGCCACAATTTAAGCCAGCTCTGTAGTTCAGTCAGATGATTTTGCAATACCTCGGATACTTCTGTTGCTATAGGATTTGAAGCCATTATAACTGTGTCATCCGCATATGTAGCAATTGTTGTATTAATGGTGGTTGGAAGATCCGATGTGTATATTAAGTAAAGTGTTGGTCCTAATATGCTTCCTTGTGGAACTCCAGAACATATTGGAAACAGGTTAGTAATTTCCCCTCCTCTTTTGACTTGAAAAAATCTATCTGTTAGATAAGATGTTAATAGTGAACTTACGGGATAAGGAAATATGGATTTAATCTTGGAGATAAGCCCTACATGCCAAATTTTGTCGAATGCCTGTGAGACATCTAGGAATGCAGCTGTACAGTAATTTTTGTGTTCGAGCGAATTTCTGATAGTTTTTACTACCCTATGAATTTGCTCGATGGTACCATGTTGTTTCCTAAAGCCAAACTGATAATTAGGTAAAACATTGTTGCTGTCTAATGTAGGCTCTAGTCTTCTCAGGAAAAGCCGCTCGAACACTTTGGATATAATAGGCAACAAGCTTATTGGGCGATATGAAGATACTTCCGTGTGATCCTTATTAGGTTTTGGGATTAGAATAATTTGAGCTACTTTCCATTGGAGTGGAAAGTAGCCTGTTTTTAATATTGAATTAAATATATAAGTAATTAAGCTTACACCTTCGTTGGGTAGATTTTTTAGTACCAAACTAGATATTATATCATACCCAGGTGACTTCTTATTCTCCAGTTTATCAATTACTTCTTCTACTTCAGATTTCTTGAAAATTTTAATAGGCGGAGCCATTTGATATGGTCCGTTTATGACTTCATGAATATCTTCTTTTTCTTCAGCTGAGACTTCCCTCTGATGCGGTTGAAATACCTCGCATAAATGATTTTCGAAAGCATAAGCTTTATCTTTGTCAGTTTTAGCCCATGTGCCATTTGGTTTCCTGATTGGCATATTCATTTGTTCGTTGTCTTTAAGTTTTTTTGTTAGTTTCCACAGAGAATAATTTGTATCATCTGAAGGTCAGAGGTTCTTTAAATAATTGTTGATTCCATTGTCTTTATGTTGGATCAAGTTTCTTTTGAGCAATCTGCAAGCTCTATTAAAATTTGTTTTATCTTGTGCCACCTCTTTCTTAGTTTTCTTTTTTCCAGTATAAGTGTATTTATGTGAGAAGGATACGACTCGGAGTTGTGTGTGTAGGTAGTTTCTGGAGTGGACGAACAAGCAGCTTGCTGAATAACTGTAGTTAAGTGAGTAACTGCATTTTCTATGTCCCTGTCACTTTTAAGAGGCAAGTTTAGGTTAATGTATGATTTTATTTCGTTTCTATACCTATCCCAGTTTGTTCTTTTATTACACAGTGTTAGAAGTTTAGGACAATTGTGAATTTGGCTTAGTAGGTCTATGAAGAAAGGGGAATGATCCGATGATAGGTCAAAAGAAGGAGAAATTTGGATATGGGTGTGTGTTGTTCCTTTTAATATAGCGAAATCAATAAGATCAGGAATTTTTTGTCTATCAGTGGGCCAATAAGTAGGCTGTCCAGTAGAGAGAGAAGTTAAATGGTTCTCATTAATACTTTTTAATAATACTCGCCCTCGTGAGGTTATGATTCTGGAGCTCCATTTGTGATGTTTGGCATTGTAATCTCCAGCAGCAATGAAACGGTGTCCGAGCATCTCAAAGTATTCAGTAAAATGATCAGCTTTAATTATTTTATTCGGTGGACAGTAAACAGCAGACAAAATATTCGAGCCTTGTGAATCTTCTACCGACACTGATGTGGCTTGAATGTTAACTCTGCTAATTTTGTTTATTTCATGATGCTTAATATTATTTCTTATAATAATTGCCGTACCTCCATGGGCCTTTCCTAATGGATGTTGAGTTACATAGGTTGAATATTTGGGAATATTAAAATAACTCTTAATAGTCATGTGTGCTTCGGAAATAAACATAACATCTAGATTATGATAATAAATAAAAGCTTTTACTTCATGAAAATGATTAGTTAAGCCATTGGCATTTCAACAGCACATCTTAAGTTTAGTGTTGAAGGTTAAGCTTAGATATCAGATATATTATTAGATCAAACATCTTATCCATTCTTTCCATTAGTTTATGTACCACAAGTTCTAAATTGTTTTGTATATGTTGGGGAGTTGCTGTTTCTATTTCATGAGTAGTCTCATTTGTGTTAGTTGTATTTTTATTATTTTTTCCTGCAGCAATGTTTGTATAACTGATATTTGGTTGAGTGATTGACGAATGTGCAACACGAGGTGGTTGACTTGCGTTTTTTTCTCGAAGCAATGGAAATTTTTTCTTTTGCAGTTCTTTGTATACAGAACATCCCTTGTAGCTTGCAGGATGATTTTCTCGACAATTTAAACATTGGACATCTTTTATATTCTTTTCTTTTGGACATTTACACGATAGGTGATCTCCTACGCATTGTGTGTGGCCAAAATGTTGACATCTTTGACATTGAGGTAGTTCCCTCTTCGGATGCGGTGCCTCAACTGTGACAATAGTGTTGAGTAATTTCGTGATCTCATATATATCTTTATTATTGCTGTGAATAGCCAGTTCTATATTAAATAGCGGCAGATCTTTCTTTGTGCCTCTTTGCTTAATATTAGAGATGTTCAATGCAGTATGCCCGAGATCCAGCAATGCTTTTTTAATGACGTCT
Organism: Diabrotica virgifera virgifera; assembly: GCF_917563875.1. Classification (NCBI taxonomy): domain Eukaryota; kingdom Metazoa; phylum Arthropoda; class Insecta; order Coleoptera; family Chrysomelidae; genus Diabrotica; species Diabrotica virgifera. Next base: position 148,373,546 of record NC_065450.1, read on the forward strand.
GGATCTGTTGAAAAGTGGATATGATGTATAACAACTCGGAATCCTCGGTTTTGTTTTAGTTGGTATGTATGGTACTGAGTATTTTTTTCTTATAGAGATTTTACGATTATTGAGTAGGTTTTTGATGAATCAGATTGAACTTTAATTTGATTGTTAGCAAGACATTTTAAAGTATATTTACCTGGAGTTATCTTCTGTAGTAATTCCTGTAGTGGTTTGATGCGTTCAACATTTTGTATAAATATGGGTGGTGGCTGATCCTCTCTTCGGTCTTCCAACGTTACAACTTCTTCACGAAATGTATCATCTTCAAGTAACTCGTATCTGTTAGATGTATGAACAGTTTTACTCAGCCAATAATCATTGAGTGTAGCTTGTTTTGTTTTTTTCAAATCAGGACTGTCGTCATTGCGTTGACGTTTATTGTGGTGGACTGCTACCCATTCACCATCACTTTTTGCTACATCTGCATCTGGGAGATGCTCTTGCGGTTTATCTATTTGAAAATTTGATAAATGTGATTGTAGATCGTTGTTGTATGTTTTGACTATTTTCTGCTGTTCATCTAGTGGATTGGAACTGTCTTTTTGAGTGCTTACAGATGGAGGAGTTCGTGCTAAGCTGTTTCTTCTAATTGCTGGATTTATGTCCTCACTGAATGGATAACTAGTAGATTGTTCCTGGTTATCGTGTTGGTAACTCATGGTTTTCCCCTAGTTATAGCTAGGAATTTTTAAAACATTCCGACATATTTTGATAATATACTGGCCTATTTTCTTTATATTTAGGTATATTTATGTTGATAAACTTAGTAATTAGATATGTAGAAATTATTTACTGGATAATTATTTTAGCATTAAACACTAACAATTTTTTGGCTATTGTTTTTCGGTTTCTTGATAACGATGGATTTATACTAATTACAATATGATAAGATAATAATGAGACAAATTGCTTCTTAATTACATGTGTTCAGCTCGAAGGTTCTGAACAGAATGATGCTATAATATAATATGATTATTTTAAAAATCGGCCTCTCCGCGCCTTATGTGCTAAAAATAATAAGGGGGGGGGGTATCACTTATTCCAGCGCACTGTATATTTATATTTTGATAAATAAATATTTTGAATCAGACGTCTGTCTGTTGCGGCATGCAAAAGTTCGCCAGTGTTGTTTATGTCTGTCCATCCGGTGTCCAGTTCTTTATATTTGGCAACCACGACATTTGTTTGCGAGCCACTCCGCTCTTGCCCACAATCTTTCCTTGGGTAATTAGTTGAGGGATTGTGTATTTTTAAACGCTTTTATTTAGTTCAATAGTTTGCGTCAAATCTTTACACGTTAATTTGACTGCCTTTTCTCCAATGCAAATGAATTACAATTTGCAGACATATGCATTTGAGGTAACAATACACGAATAGTCAATAAAAATTTTTTTTATGTTTATTAATTGTTTAAATAAAAAAAAAACGATTTTAATGGAAAATGCTTAAATTCTCTTGTATTTACGATGTAAAAACTTGAAACTTTTACGGAGTGTAGCTAATGATATTATGAACCATACATAATTTCACTGTTTGCGTTAATTGTTTACGTTATACTTCATAAATAAACAATAAAGTTTCAAATTTCTTGCCCATTCCGACTACTTTTCATGTTAGTACATCATATATATTTTAGACATATTTTAATAAACATGACGATATGTTTTAATGTTTGAAAAGTGTAAGACTTAAAAGTAAAAAATAAAAAAATATGAAAAAAAAATTTTTAAGAAACGCTTTTCTTTGGTTACGAGTGACTAAAATTAAAAATATTATAAAAAAATCAACTAAAAAGCAAGAAATATTTTTTTTAATCTAATACATTCGTTAAAGAAAAGCGACGGGCGAAATCCGTTAATTCGGTGAAAACGCGCCACGCTTTACGAATGTGTTAAATTTTTTCAATTTTTTTTTACTTTTTGCTATTTGGTTGATTGTTTTATAAGATTTTTAATTTTAGTCACTCGTAACTAAAGAAAAGCGTTTCTTAAAAATTTTTTTTTCATATTTTTTTATTTTCCTCTCAGTGGTCCAGGTATCCAATTATTCGTACCTTGATCAAGTTAAGCAATTCTCTCCCAGCGTTTTCCCTTTGCTCTTCTTAAGACTCGTTAGCCATTTAATAGATTAAAATATTTGGGATATTTGAATTATTCAATAGATTTTGTTTAAGAATCACACATTTTGTGTTTTCGTCAAATCCAGGTAATCGTATTAAATGCATTTATGTTTGACCTTACGCGTACTACAGAGGTTTTCAATTTAATTAAAGAGAAGTGTTTGTGTGGAGTTCTGTTGATTTTATAAATAGTACGAGTATAATACACTAGTCCGTAATAAAGTTCAACCTAAATTTAAGTTAGGTTCGCGTTTAAAATATCTACTATGCATTAGTTGAGCTAAATAAGTGTTTAATTAACACATCATTCAGTTTTAAATTCAACTGTAGATTGTTTAACATATTTTTTTTTAATTCTATATTACCAAATACGAGTAATTTAGAATAAATAAAAAAAAAGATAGAAATATTAGATTGATTAAACGGCCAACAACTTGTACGACACTTTACTGTCATCGCGTTTGACATCGCGAAACATCATCTTTGACAAAGAACCTTTACATTCTTTATTTCCTAATTTTTTTTAATAATGTTAAAATGTAAATTTTTAATATAGCCCGGTAAATGACCTTAATGGAGTGTAATTCTCAGCGTCAGGACGAATTTGCTTGAAAATTCCTTACTTTTTGAGTTCTTTGCGAAAACCGTGTTTTTTTTTTGATAAAATATAAGATACATTCCATGTCAAATCACTCAAGCAAAAACTTTTGGATCTCCGATTTTTCTAAAACTTGGTGTATTGCTTCTGCGGAACGTGAAAATAAGTTATTTAGGGTCAAAAAATCTTCTTCTTCTATTTTTTCTCAAAATGTTATTTTATGCGATTTTACAGCGATTTGGTGTTTATTTAAACAAATTTGCATTTTCTATCATAAAGTATCATCGGATAAAATAATATTTTAATAAAAAGTACTCAAAATTGTCATTATATGTCATTATAACGAGATATTTTGATTCAAAACAAGTTTTTGATAAAATTTTATAGTTTAGAAAAGGTTTGCCCACAGATAGCTAAAACATAGGACTTTCAGTGCTTGGAAAGATTTGAATTATATTGCAATACCAAAAAAGTTTCATGCAAAAATATCAGACTCAAAAGTATATTAGTCCAGTCGGGATATCGTTTGACCTTGCATGCCGAGATGCCCGTAATTTTATTTTTCTAATCTTTAATTCCTCCGTTACGTTAGCCGCCATCTTGATTTTAAAGGAGAACCGTTTGTGCTCAATATCTCTGCCATTTTTAACTTTTCGACAAAACTGGTAGGAACTGGAATTGTTCCAAATAAATCGAATTTATAATTATTACAATTTCTTTTTTACAATTTTTGTCGTGAGGTTGATATTTTCCGAGTTAATTGTACTTACACTAGACGCCTATATTTTTAACTATGATATTGCATGTAACTTTTTTGGTATTGTAATATGATTCAAATCCTTCTAACCACTTAAAATCCAATGTTGTTATTCTATATGTGGGCGAAGATTCAGCCAATTCGATTATGACGTATTTTGTAAATTCAGTAAAATGTAAAAAACGGTATTTTAACGTTTTCTACACCATAAAATTTTATCAAAAACTTGTTTTAAATAAAAATAACTTTTTATAATGTCAGCTAATGACAATTTTTAGTTCTTTCTATTAAAATATTTTTTCCATTGATACTTTACGATAGAAAATGCAAATTTGTTTAAATAAATACCAAATCACTGTAAAATCGCATAAAATAACTTCTTCTTCTTCTTCCTTCCTATATGTAGGCTTTAAAGACTTTTTCTTCTTCAATATTAGCCTCCTAAATTGTTTAAGTTATCGCATTACCTTTTTCTTGGTCTGCCAATACTTCTTCGTCCATTTAGTGACCAGTGGCGGCTGGTCCTATGAGGCAGGTGAGGCAGTGCCTCACCAGTATACCAATCGACTATTTACGTTATTTCGTTATTTCATCATCAATTCTTTAAATACAATTTAACTGTTTGAAATTTGCTAAATAACTTTATTTTCGTTATATCATCATCAATAATTCTTTAAATACAATTTAACTTTTTGAAAATTGCTAAATAATTTAATTTTTATTATAAAACTTTTTTATTAACTTTATTTTTATGATAAAAAAAAATTAGTACGGCCCTGACCCGTTCTTCATAACACACCGATATACCTACTCTACAAGGTACCATTAGAGGCACTGCCTCTGATGGTACCTCGTCTAGCATATTACGAAGCCGACGGAGATCGGCCGGCAGCATGACTGAGAATAATTTTTGGAAGCGGGATTAAGTATCCTTTCAGAGGCAGGCAAAAATATGCCTCTAGCGTGGTTTTGCAGTTTTAGGTAGTTTGTTAGAGCAGTTTGTTCTAGTTACGTGTACTTACTATTAGTATAAGAGATACAATAGATGTTTAGAATATGTTATTATGCTCTGACTGGCTAAAAGTCATTTGCCAATGTCAATTAAATAAATAAATTAATAAAAAAATTAGAAATTATGATTTCTTTCATAATAATTCATTTACTTTTAAGTACGCTGTTTATAAAATAAATAAAAAACCAAAAAAATAAAATTTAACCCTTAGTTTATTTAACATAAAAAAACAATCTTATAATATAACCGTAATTTGCTTACTTGCTTGTTTCTATTTGCATATATGCAATACATTTACAATATAATAAAATTGGTTCTAAAATGAAATTATCACGTGTTTGCAGGTATATTGTTTGCGTACCATAATTTCATTTTGGCAAGTGATTAATAATAACAGAATCAGTCAACGGCCAAACCAGAATGATCCTAAGGGGGGCTACAATTGGTGGGTCTCTGGGGGTATGGATTTAAGGCTTTAAGGATTTAAGGCATTTAAGGCTTATAACCCCCAACCCCCCGTTACGCCACTGGAATCAGTTGTCCGTTGTTTTCATGTAGTGTATAATGTAAATTTTGCTTAATATGGCTGTTCAAGTGTTCAACGCTGATGAGCCAACGACGAAACATCTGATTCATGCTGTTTTGATATGTGGTATCATATTAATTATTATTTTTAGCTAAAAAAACAGCTACTATGAGTATGAACCTGTTAGAGACTTAGAACTTTCGTAGCTATTCTTTTGCGAATAAAATTGTTATTTAATATCGTTTGCAAGCCTTAAAATAAATACGGTGCCGTTCTGTGATGTTATGACGTCACAAAATCGACCTTCCGGCTATTAAAGAAAATCTAACCATAATAACAATAATCCTCAAGTGTAGTGTGCCTCACCATCTTGTACTATCACGAGCCGCCCCTGTTAGTGACTTATCTCGTGTTATTCGTACTATCCTATCCTCTGCCATTCTACTAATGGGTTCGTTCCACTCCTGTTTTCGTTTTGTCACTCATCCATTTATGTCTTCTACATTGCATGATCTTCTTATGTTTTCGCTTCTCTCCTCATCCAACAGGCTTTTCTCTGATATTCGTCGGAGTATTTTCATCTCGTTAGTTTCTAGTAGTCGTCTCGTTTTAAAAGTGTCAGGTCTTGTCTCCGCCGTGTATGTCAATATAGGTGTAATTGCTGCTTTATAGATTCTTGCTTTTGTGTCTTGTACTAGGTGTTTGTTCTTCCAGATTGTGTCATTAGAGATCCCGCAGCTTTACTTGCTTTTAAGCTTTGTTGTCGTACTTCCTCTTCAACATCTCCGTAACTGGTTATATTTATTCCCAGATATCTAAACCTTGCTTCCTGCTTTATTATTTTCCCATCAATTTTCTATTTTACTTCGTAGTGGGTGGATGTTTTCATACAATTTGGTTTTTTGTGCTGATATTATTATATTGTATTTCTTTGCTGTTGTATTGAAGATGTGTGTTAATCTTAAGAGATCGTCTTCGGTCTCGGCGATTAATGCGGCGTCATCTGCATAACATATTATTTGGATTTATTTGTTCCCCATTCTGTAACCATGACTTTTATGTTGAGGATAAAAAGATTGCTCGAAACAGCGGAGATGAAAACCCTTCGAAAAATCGATGGTAAGACTCTATGGGACAGAGCTAGAAGTACAGATATACGACGGAGATGCAAGGGGGATAACATTATTAACTGGGTAAGAAACAGAAAAATAGAATGGGATGGCCACAAAAGCCAAATGACAACAAATAGGGTAGTCAGGACAGCAAGAGACGGTTCCCCAATAGGAAGACGATCAGTGGAAAGACCATGAAAACGATGGAACGACAACTTACTAGAGGCACATTGAAAAAACAGACAGAGTCATGTCTATACAAAAAGAAGAAGAAGAAGAGAAGACTTTTACGTACTGCTTCTATTATTTCGTCCATTATTATATGAACGAGCAGTGGGCTTATCGAGTCACCTTGTCTGACTCCGCTTTTTACTGGTATAAAATGCGTTAGTTTTCCATTTATCTTCGCCTGTATTCGATTATGAAAGTAGATGTTTTCGATGGCTTGTATAATATTGATTGATATGTTTCTTCTATACAGTAAATGTAAGACGTCTTCGACTTGGATCCGATCGAAATCATTTTTCAGGTCTATAAAACATATATATCCTGATTTATTGTACTTGTACTCAATCGCCTTTTCTGTGATTTGTTTCAGTATACCCTATTCCACGAACATACGCCTGTTTTGGATTACTTCGACAACGAATATTTTACTGTGCAAAATAAGAAGAACGAAAGTAAATTGCAAATTAAATTGTTGTTTATTGGAATACTTATTAGCGCCATTTACCTTCGTACTTCTTATATTGCACAGTAAAATATTCGTTGTCGAAGTAATCCAAAACAGGCGTATGTTCGTGGAATGGCCCATACAAATACGGCGTCTACGCAGAATAATCCTTATCTGAATCCTTGTGGTTCATCTGATAAAGTTGTTAGTTTATTAATTTTGTCGGTTAGGACTTTTGTGGTTAACTTAAGTGCGGTGTTCAGTAGATTTATACCTCTATCAATTGTTGGGGTCTTCTTTGTCTCCTTTCTTGAACGTTAGTATCATTATGCTGTTTCTCCATGCGTCTGGTATCCTGCAGTGCAATATTAGTTTTTGTATAAGTTTTGTCATCTCTAGGGTTATACTTTCTCCTCCGTATTTTAGAAGCTCGTTGGTTATTCCGTCTGGTGCTGGTGACTTTCTATTTTTGAGTGAATTTATGGCTTAAAATAACATTATGAGAAAAAAAAAAGAAGAAGAAGAAAACAATTCGACCTTAAACATATTACATCCTGTAGATGCTACATACCAATTTTCAGACAAATCAGAGATCCAAAAGATTTTTTGATCCAATATTGAGTGATTTGAAATTGAATCACCCATAAACATTTTCACTTGCAAATACCTCGAAAAGTATTGACTAAGTTAAAAAAAACTCTATTGAACAAATGTTGCTTACAATTAGTCAGTTTATACATTTCCAACTTGTTCTGTTTGTTTTTACACCCCTTGAAAGGAGTGACTTTCACCCTCCAACTAAAAGCAATCGTCGACACATATCCAACTTTGAGGTGGAGGGTAAGTAGAACCTAAATCCAAATTTTCAAGAAATTCGGTGATGACCCTGAAAATTATACTGTGTAGCCGTATTTAAAGTTCATTCACTGGGCTAACAACGTTATTAGGTCATGCCTAGAAATCCCAGAGAACGGCAGTTCTCTCCAGTGGCGCACAATCCCCCTATATGCGACACTATACATACACGAAGTTTTTGATTTTGATAACCTGACTGAATTGAAAAATGGGCCTAAATACATCTTACAGTTTAAGAAAGGACCCGTCAATCCATATATCAACCATCCATTTTGGTTTAAGGGTATGGGTTTTACGGCTCTCCCAATTGTTGGTATGTTTTTTGTTTTCGTCTCCAAAACTCCCAAAAGTTTCAAAACTTTTAGTTCGATCTCAACGATTTGTGATAGTATCATTACCTTTCCAACGAATGTCTAATTTCGAAAATCAGTTATATATTTCAAAAGTTACCGAGCTTAGAAATTTGACTTGATTTCTATTTAAAAAGAAAAAATGTATGTTTGTATTTTGATTGTTACACCGATCTTGTTTTTTTATTATTTAAGAGAGATCAGGACCGTTCAGAACTGGTGTAGGCTTTTGACCACTTATAAGGAAGGTATAGATAGCACTGGTAGGTACAATAGGGCATATTTTTTGGGTGAATGTCTCTCAGGTTCAAAGAGAGATAGGAAAACTGTAAATAAATTAAGTGGGTTCCTCTTATTAGCTTTCAAATGGTGCTTAAGCGGTCAGGATCGGACATACACACGGCTCACTATTATAGTCAAAAAGCTGAAAAATGGAACTTTTAAAATTTTGGTTTTTAGACAATTACTTAAAAATTTCCACCTACGAATTACACTAAGTACTAACTGAGCTTTCGTAGGAGGACTCCAGAGGCGTCTAAAGATGTATACCTCATATCTGGGAAAATTCGAATTTTTAAGCTATATACATCATGATTGTGATAAAATCCATTTATGATTGGAAGAACGGCTTTTTAGCGTCGCTAAATTTTATAATACCTTCAGATATAATATTTGCGCTAGGGTGCATCAGACATTTCTTGTAAATTCCGGTCAAATTCATATTTAGTGATCAAAATCGGTTAAACCGTTTAGAAGTTATCGAGCTCCAAAGGATAATCCATTTAACCATTATCAGCGAAATGGTCTAAAAGGTTAAACTGATTACGACGAAAAACTTGATCGCGCAATCCGAGTTCCTTTTCCAGCTATCCCGTAGTGACTAGCTCATTTGGGCGTAAATGCGACAAAGGCATTTATAACGCTAAACGTATATTTGAGAAAGATTTCATTCCATTTTATACATTTAATGTATAAAAAACTTTGAAAAACTCCTGTTAATAGAATAAATAACCGCGAAACGCCGTAAAAATGTGTAGCGCATGCAATATTACAGCTACAAAAGAGCTGATATGAATATTACACGGCACAAAATGTATTTTCATTTTGATGGAAAATGTAAAATTTACAGTTTAACTGTGAAAAATGTTTCCATAGTATTTGCTATATTTGAAGTAAAACGCGTCACAAAAGAGTATCTTTGATAAAGTTTGCAGTTTGAGGCTCTTTTATGGCGCCTTTTCTCTCAAATATAACAATTACTATGGAACAGTGTATTACTAGTATGATAAAATTGATCTAAATAATGGCATAACCCAGACATCCAAAGTGAAAGTTATCCTCCAACACCAAATTGTTCTATATGGTCCACATAATGTTCAGAAAAAAGTCACACTATTTTGAGCTTCGGGTTTGGGGAGAAGAGGGAGAAAAACGGCAATTTCGTAGTTTTTTACGTTTTTTGTCAATATTTCTAAAACTATGCGGTTTAGAAAAACGGCAATTTCGTAGTTTTTTACGTTTTTTGTCAATATTTCTAAAACTATGCGGTTTAGCATGAACCACCTTTTATACAAAAACGTTCTACATTAAATTTGAAATAAAAAATGTCCTATGCATAATCCTTCTAAAATGAACGGTTCCAAAGTTACGGAGGTAGTATAGTGTAATTGGTCCAAAAAAAAACGCCTAACCCAGACATCCAAAGTAAAAGTTTTCCTCCAACACCAAATTGTTCTATATGGTCCACATATTGTTCAGTAAAAAGTCACATCCTTTTGAGCGTCCGGTTTGGGGGGGGGGAGATGGGAGAGAAGTCGGTAAATTAGTAGTTTTTTTACGTTTTTCGTCAATAGTTCTAAAACTATGCTTTAGCGTAAACAATGTTCTATACAAAAATGTTCTACATAAAATTTAAAACAAAAAAGGTCGTATATATAATTGTTATAAAATCAACGGTTCCAGAGTTACGGAAGGTGAAAAGGGGAGGCTTTCGATACTTTTTATATTATTTGGACAATTATTGATGATGATTTTGGGTGGTGAGGTTGACGTTTCTTCAAGGGCTTATCATCACTAACATACCATCGGCCACTGAAATAGCAAATTTTATTTACAAAAAAATTTCTTTCATCAGTAATAATATTATAAATTACCCAATAAAATATAAAAAGTATCAACAACCTCCACTTTTCACCCTCCGTAACTCAGGAACCGTTGATTTTATGACAATTATGTATTTGGACCAATTATAATATACTATCTCCGTAACTTTGAAACCATTCATTTTAGAAGGAATATGCATAGGGCCTTTTTTATTTCAAATTTGATGTAGAATATTTTTGTATAGAAGGTTGTTCATGCTAAACTGCATAGTTTTAGAAATATTGACGAAAAAACTTAAAAAACTACGAATTTACCGATTTCTCCCCCTCTCCCCCAGAACCCGACGCTCAAAATAGTGTGAATTTTTTCTGGACATTATGTGTGTTTTTCTCAACAATTTGGTGTTGGACGTTAACTTTCACTTTGGATGTCTGGGTTTGGATCTAGTTATACCATAATACTATACAATAAAACTAGAATTATATTTTCCATTAAAATAAAAATACATTTTTGCGCCACGTAATATTCATATCAGCTCTTTTTTAGATAGAATTTTGTGTACATCACTCATTTTTACGGCGTTTAGCGGTTTTTTATTCTTGTAACCTTTATTCACTAACATATTATGAACTTATTGTAAACAGGTAATTTAATCATATTTATTTATTTTACAAAATTTAATTTTCGTTGTTAACATTTTTTACAGATTTGTGGCTAAAAGAATTTGAACCCTTGAAAAAATAACATTAGCGACGGCACTTTTAATTTTGAAGGTGATGTAATATAAACTATAATAATTTATGCTGTGTAGTCTTAAGTTCATCTTTCTACAATCACTTAATAATAGAAGCTTTTATGCTTGTTAGTGACAAAGAAAAGTTGACGTTTCTGGAGGAGCATCACTTTATCTATCTAGCGCGATAAACTTTGAAAAACACGAATTCTTAATAGCTACCGCTTGGCAACCATTAAATATTTAAATTGACAGATTAAAAGTTTGCACAAAAATTTAATATTTTCTCGATTTGCTCGTTTTACTAGCTTATATTCATGAATGAAAATAATGACAGTGATATTCCGAGAACACTTTCATATCAGAAGTGCTACAAAAGCAATAACTTTAAATTTTCCGCGAGAAAAATAAATGGTATTGTATGAGAAAGAATTTATTATGTGTATAACATAATATAATTCTAAGAAAACTTACAAATACATATTTGACCGGGCCCTGGAAGTATTTGAGTATGCAAAACCTGAGGACCGGCAACTATGTTCAGATTCTTCTACCTGACACCTTGAACAATGAAAAACTGAATATTGCCGGAAGGTGCGATTGTGCCTTGTTATCCCCCCTCACGCCTCTATGTTACGGGGAGATAAAAAGCGATTTTTCGCAAAAAAAAAATACTTTTTTGTATTGCTTGGGTCATTCTAAGCAAAAAATTTTGTTACAAGCTTTTTCGTAGAATGCATAGTTTCCGAGATAAACGTGGTTAAACTTTAAAACAATCGAAAAATTGCAATTTTTGAGCCCGCATAACTTTTGATTAAAAAATAAATTAGCAATTCTGCTTACAGCATTTGAAAGTTCAAGTCAAATCATACCGGTTTTGATTATCTGCATTGCTAAAAATAAATTTTTTTTTGGATCACCTTTTGGTAAGAGCAGGTTATAAAATGAATGCTAATAAAAAGAAAGACAATCAAACGGACAGAGAAATCAAAAAACAATTGAACATAGCAATAGTAAAAGATAATACGACACAGAAGTACGAAAAACGAATAATCAGCAGACTAAACGAAAAACCAGAAAATCTAGACCCGCAAGAAAAGTGGGAAAGCATAAAAGAAGCAGTTTTAAACACCAGTAAATAAACATTAATTAAAGGTAATAATAAAAAACAAAGAGCAAAAGAATGATATGATGAGGAATGTCAAAAAATAGCAGAAGAAATTAGAAAAATAAAAATAAAAAGTTAACAAATAATAGTGACATTAGCACACAAGAGTATAGAGAATTGAGGAGAATGATGAAGAAAACATGCAGAAATAAAAAAGAAAATACAACAAGGATAAACTCAAACTGATAGAAGAAAAAATTCCAAAAAAAGGAAATAAAATAAGATCCTTTTGCCAGGAAACAAGAAAAATGGAAAGAGGATACCAGAAACATAACCCATGTATGAAAAGTGATGAAGGAGAATTAATAACTGAACCAGGGGAAATAATGAGAAATTGGCAAACTTACTTTACACAACTGCTAAACAAAAACGAAGAAGAAAGGGAAATGAGCCAAGTAATTGAAGACGACCATACAGTAAGAGAAACACCTACTAAGGAAGAAATAGAAAATGAAACAAGGGGACTAAAAACAATAAAAGTCCAGGAATATCAGAAATATCGGAGGAAATGATAAAAGCAGGAGGAAAAACACTACACAAAGAGATACATAACCTGATAAAAAGCATATAGGAAAAAGAAAGAATGCCAGGAGAATGGGCCAGAGCAAGGATATGTCCCATACAAAAAAAGGTGACAAAATGAGATGTGAAAATTATAGAGGTATCTAGTTGATCTAGAGGTTGCTAGAAGTCGTTTACAAAATCTTGACAAACATCATAAGAAAAAAGCTTAATCCATACACGGAAAAGGTATTGGGCGAATGTCAAGCAGGATTCAGAAGCAATAGGTCGACGACAGACCAAATATTTGCGTTAAAAGAAATCCAGACTACGTGCTACGAACATAAAATAGCAGTCCTGTTCGTCGATTTTAAGCAGGCCTACGATACAGATGTAAGCCGCAACAGATATATGAACTAATGAAAGAGATGGACCTAGCAAGTAAAGTCGTCAGGATGGTAAAGATGACTATGGATAACACCACAAAGGAAATAGCATGGAAGTGGCATAAATTAAATAATTTTTAAACAAAGGAAGGACTAAGACTCTTTTTAATGTAATACTGGAAGAAATAATTAGAAAAAGTAAAATAAACACACAGGAAACGATTTTTAAAAATGGCCACCAATGTATTGCATTCGCAGATGATCTAACATTATTATCGACAAGTAAGAAAGAGCTAACAAAATTAATGAGCAATATAAAAAAACCCAAATTTTTGGTCTTCTCATAAATAAGGAAAAGACAAAATACATGATAATGGGAGAAACGAAAAATAAGACAATTTCACATTGGAGATAGAGGGAGAAAATTTATGCGCATTTAAAAGAGTTTCAGAATTTACTTACCTGGGTTTAAAGTAGATGAAAAGGGACATGGGGAAGGGGAGATAAGAGCAAGGATAGCAAAAGGAAACAAAAATATGGAGCATTGCGACCATTAATGAAATCTAAATATATCTCAACAAAAACAAAAATAAGAATCTACAAATCAGTTATCAGACCTACAGCTACATATGCATGTGCAACATGGGTGCTAAAAAAATCAGAAATAGACCTTTTAGAAAGATGGGAGAGGAAAATACAAAGAGCAATATATGGAGGCTTGAAAATAGATGGTCAATGGAGAAGAAGAAACAATAAGGAACTAGAAGAACTATATAATGAACCAAAAATAACGACGTGAATCAAAGCACAGAGTCCATAGCATATCCGATACTTAGAACACATTTAAAGAATGGGAAAGTAATGCCAAAAATGGTTCTATCACGTAAACCAATACAAAAAAGAAGAATAGGTAGACCAAGAAAGAGATGGAAGGACAGCGTGTATGAAGACTTACAAAAAAAGTATTATTGTAAACTGGAAAGAAAAAGCTTTGGACAGAAAACAATGGAAGAAAGTGGTGAAGAAATGTATGAAAAAACTATAAGGAATATTAAGTGTAGTATTAAGTGTTTTATATAAACAAATGTAATATTGTATATAGTAGTATAGGATATATCATTATGTAGGTATGTAATAGTAATTGTAAATAAAAATTAAATCTTTCACCCCTAGGGAAATAGCCTGTTGAGCTTAATAAATAAAATATAAATAAACAAAGCTCTAAACAAACAGTGTTTGAGCGTTTTGTCCTACGCGAACGTTGGTTCCGATTGGTTGCCTGTAGATTTTAGTTACATATATTCTCTTTTTTGATTAACACATCCAGAGATGATAGTGAGTTTTTGATTTCCTTTTACATGCTGAAATTCTTCTTCTTTAAGTTCCATCTTCTGTTGAAGGTTAGAAATCATCATGGCAATGCGGACCCTATTAACTGCCGCTCTAAACAGAGCTTTGCACTACTGCATTTGAACCATCCCCTTAAGTTCTTAAGCCAGGATGTTCTTCGTCTTTCCACATTTCGCTTTCCTTGGATTTTGTCTTGCATAATAAGCTGTAATAATGAGTATTTTTGTCTTCTGATCACATGTCCCTAGTATTCAAGTTTTCGTCTTTTGATAGTTAATATTATTTCCGGTTTATTTCCTATCCTTCTAGTTACTTCCACGTTTGAAATTTTTGAATCCATGATGCCAGTTTGGGAGAACCTTTGACAAACGGATAGCAGAACACAAAAGAGCTTTCAACAATAGAAAAACAGACAGTTCTACATACGCACTTCACCTTCTAGATCATAATCATTCTTTTAATGAAGAGATTTCAAATTCTGCATATTCAAAATAAAGGCCTTAAGCTATCTTTATTAGAATCTATGGAAATTTATAAATTAAAAATACAGATATAATTCTAAATGACCAACTCGAGACAAGCTGCACACTCCTCAACCTCTTCAGTTAAAGACTTTAAAAAGGCAAACACATAGTAAACTAAATCTCTTGAGAAAGGCACTCTGCCGAAACAGCTGTAGTCACATAGTTATAATAAATTTTGTGGAAGTATAGAAAACAAACGTTTTCAGTGTTTTATTGTTAAATACCAATTACATGGCTTGTACTGAATTAACTGATAGTGACTCATGTAAATTTTTGTATTTTAATTGATTGGTAAATAATCTAAATGTTAATCAAAACTTGTTGAATGTTATACTTTTAATTTCCATATCAGCTACCATATTTTGTAATCTGGCCGCACAGTAAGGGATTAATCAGATTTTATTCACGGGAACCTACGTTACAATTTACATTTTACAGGATTGCAATAGCAATGACTAGTGCAGTCACTGAAGGTGGATATTTTGATATGAGCTATTACCACCGATTTCATTGAACCTGCATAGATTTGCATGAAAATTAGTGAGTGGTTAAAGGATATCTTAAGGAACAAAGGTGATATGGTGTCAACTTGCGGTTTTACCCGGGGGAAGGATGCCACCCCTTCTCGGTGGTGAAAATTATTTGATAAAAAATAACCCCATAATTTGATAGAGAGAGAAATTCTAAGCAAAATTTGTTATATAAAGTTATTGAAATATATCAACACTTTTTGAGTTATTAAAGATAAAAAATTTTAATTTTTCGCGAGAAAAATGCATGTCTAACCGATTTTTCATAAATAATTCAAAAACCATAAGTTTTTACAAAGAGTTATTATTTTCAAAAGTGAAACTAATAGGAAATGAAAGAAACTCCTTACTAAAAATCTTTTAGTTTTAACTAAAAGTGAGTTATAGGTAAATTAATATATATTTTTTTCGGTGAGTACCCAAATCTAAGTGTTCAAGCTTAAATAACGGGATAATGATGCATTTTATAACACAAACCTATTAAACGTATGTCAAAGGTCAAATATCTATCAAATGAGCCCACGAACCAGTTGATAGCATTAAAATTTAGGCTCCCAATATTTTTTCAAAAAAATATTGTTTATTTTTTTTTAAATAACTCTGACATTTTTAACGATGTCAGGGTCACGCAAAATCCATTTGAAAGTTAATTCCAAGGGCTATTAAACCACATCGAAATTAATATTTTAAACCATAGTCCGTTCTTTAACGGCAAAATATTGCAAAACCTCTAAATTTTAAAGAACCGCTTGGATTGACATGAAAGGCATACACATGGCTAACAAGTCAAAGAAAAAAAGGGATATGGTGCTGATGTGTGCTTTTGCCCTGGGGGTGGTTTTCACCTCCTCTTGAGGGTGAAAAAATATTCGTCAAAAGTAAGTCCGGAAATGGATAAACTGACTAATTTTAAGTAACTTTTGTTCTATAGAGTTATTTCACTAAGTCAATACTTTTCGAGTTATTTGCCAGTAAATATGTTCATTTTTCAACAAAATAAACATGCTTTTAGACGGTTTTTCCCAAATAACTCAAATAGTAAGTATTTTGTCGAAAAAACATTCTTAGCAAAAAAATATAGCCTGTAAAAAATTTTAAAAAATGGTGTATATATCACGTCTTTGTACCTCGTAGAAGCAGAGTTTTAGCTAATGAAAAATAGGTTCATATTCGTCAAATTTCAAATGGAATACTTTAACGTGAAATAACCAAAAATGAAGCACATTTCGGGGAAAACTTATTACAACTTATTTAAAGTGTTTAAAAAAAGCTTCATTTTTGTCTTGTTACGCTCAAAATAAAGTTAGTCCCTTTTTTTTGGCAAAAAAATCGGGAAAATCACCCCCTAATTAGTATCTCAAATGAACTTAATTGTTACGACTTCACAAGTTTTTTGACTCGTGTATGTATTGTTTATATAATCTGTAAGTTTCACCGGTTCAAAGTCATTATTTTTTAAAGGGCTGTAGTTAAAAGGGTTTGAGCGAGTCACTGATCACGAATGTATGCAAATTTAAAAACACCAAATCTTAATCAATTTTTGTCTAACAGAAAAACAAAAAAATACATGATATTCAGAAAAGTAATGGTGACTTTTTTGTTTTTTGAGATTTTTGGTATCTCTAACAATTTTTAAGTTATTTTGAAAAAAAGCATATTTTCCAAAATTAAAATTTTTAAAATGTTTTACTTTAAAACCAATTTTTTTTTAAAATAAACACTGAATCGATGAAACTTACAGATCATATAAACACAACTTAAGTTAAATAATTTGTGGAGCGGTAACGATTAATTTCATTTAAGTTGCTAATTAGGGGGTGGACTTCCCGATTTTTTTTTGCCAAAACAAAAGACACCAACTTTATTTTGAGCGTAACTTGCTTTTTCATGCTAGAAACTTTTTATAAAAACAGAAATGAACCTTTTTTAAGCACTTTAAAAGTTATAATTGGTTTTCTACAAAAAGTGCTTAATTTTTGGGATATTTCACGCCGAAATATTCTATTTGAAATTTGGGGAATAGGAATCTATTTTTCATTGGCTATAACTCTGGTTCTACAAGGTCCAGTGACCTAACGCGTACACCATTTTTTTACCTTTTTACAGGCTATATTTTTGCTAAGAACGTTTTTTTTGACAAAATACTTACTTTTTGAGTTATTTGCGAAAAACCGTCTAAAAATGTGGTTATTTTGTTGAAAAATGAACATATTCACTAGCAAATAACTGGAAAAGTGTTGACTTAGCGAAAAAGCTCTTTAGAACAAAAGTTACTTAAAATTAGTCAGTTTACCCATTTCCGGATTTATTTTGGACATTATATTATTTCACCCCTAAGAGGGGGTGACAGTCACCCCTAGGGCAAAAGCACACATGGGCACAATATCACTTTTTTTCTTTGACATGTAAGCCATGCGTATGCCAAATTTCATGTCAATCCAAGCGGTTCTTTAAAATTTAGAGCAAAAACCGTGAAAGAATGTACTACCACTTACTTTTTTAAAAATAGAACGTAATTGGCTCCGGTCACATGGTACTTGCATCAACATTTAATATTTAAACGTTTCTATCTCGGTTATTTTTTACCGTACAGAAATATTAAGAGAGTTAAAATATTTAACACAGAAAAATATAAAATTTGGTTATACCAAAGTGTGTCTGAGTCTCTGCGTAACTTGGATCCATATGGGAAACTTTTTTAATATCAATTTTACGAAAAGAAGTCATTCTTTATAAAGTGCTCTGCATAGTCTAAAACCTAAGATGCAATCATCAGATATCAAATTTTTTCAATAGTATACGAGGTATGTCAAAAAATATGAATTTCGCTCAAGAACAAACTACCTTTATATTTCAAAATATCAAAAAATTATATTATGAAAAGTTATTTGTAATTAAAAACCATATTCAAATATGCAATAATAGCCTTCTACTTGAAAAAAAAAATTCTGAAATTTTCCTAAATTACCGATTCCGAACACCATTTTTATTTATTAGACATGTTATAACTCTTTTATTAATAATTTTAGGAATAAAAGTTATTCTTCATAAAAATCTGTGCATGGTCTAAACCTCAAGATGCAACTATTAGTTATCCATGTTTGTTAATTTTATACGAGGTGTGTCAAATAATATGAATTTAGAAAGAATTTCTAAATTCTTTCTAAATCTTCAAAAGTTGCTTAATTTTGATGCTATTAACTTATTCTGGAGCTCATTTGATAGGTATTCCGAAGTACTTTGACAAGTGTTTAGCAGGTATATTTTATAAAATGCATCGTTTTCCCGTTATTTAAGCTTGAGTACTTAGATTTGAGTACCTACTCGTCGAAAAAATATACATCCAATTACCCATAACTCACTTTGAATTAACATTAGTTTAGTTAGTTAAGTAAGGATTGTATTTAATTATTTACTTTGTCTTCAATTTTAGTAATTATAACTTTTTTAAAAAAGCTTATAGTTTTGATTTATAAGTGAAAAACAGCTTTAAAACGAAATTATTTTTTTACAAAAAATAAAATCTTTGATATTAGTATATAAATAACTTAAAAACCTGAAAAAGGATTGATTAATATTAATTACTTTGTTAACAAATTTTGCTTAGAATTTGTCCCTCTATCGATTTATGGTATTATTTTTAATAAAATAATTTTCACCCACGAGAAGAGGTGGCATCCACCGCCAGTATAAAAGCGCAAGTTGGCATCATGTCACCTTTGTTCCTTGAGGTATCCTCTAACTACACACCAATTTTCATGAAAATCGATGGAGGTTCAACGAAATCGGAGGTGAAAACCTTCAATGACTGCACTATACGTGGTTGTATGTCAATGTTTGCTACTGATTCGATAAAAATATTTAATGAACCTTTAATTAACCTATAGATTTGTGCTATTTTTGTGTAAAAAACAGTATCATGATGAAGTTCTGATGTTTGCTTAAAGCTATTAGTCTAGGGACACAGTGGGGTTCCGTGGCCAGTTGAGGTCCATTTTATAACTGATTTTTATGTATTTTGATCCTTTGAATCAGAATCTTCAACAAGATAATCCGAATTTTTGGACATACATTTGTTGTTTCTTTTAAACATACAAACCCAACAAACTTTAAAAAATTAAAATCGGTTTGTTAAAACATGAGATATTGCAAATTTATTGTTGAAAAATAACAAATTATCGACAATATGTATCAGACGTTTTTGCTTATAAATTTGGTTTTGCTCCATTATACGACTCCGTTTTAAAATAAATATTAAAACAACGTGAAATTAAATAAATTATACATGGTGTAACAAAAATGTAGGTCATAAATTAAATCACATATTCTGGGTCCAAAATAGTTCGATAGAACATTGAACCTAACTTACTTTTATTTAGTACAAATGTGCACATAAAAAAGTTATAGCCCTTTAAAGTTACAAAATGAAAATCAATTTTTTCCAATATATCGAAAACTATTAAAGATTTTTTATTTAAAATGAACCTTTGGCATTATTATGGCAAAAATATCTTAAAAACAAATTATAGTGAAATTTGTGCACCCCATAAAAATTTTTTGGGTCTTTTTTTCTCTTAAACCCCGGGTAGCGGGTAACGGGTAGGAACTTCACAATTTGGTTTTCGAGAAGGTATTTCTACAAGTGATGCAATTACAGAACTTGTTAATGACATATATGATAGAATTGACAAAAATAAACCTACTGCTTGTGTATTTCTGGATTTAGCGAAAGCGTTTGATACGGTAAGCCATCCATAACTGCCGGAAGCATTGGAAGCATGCGGAGTGCGCGGAATTACACATAAGTTAATTCAAAGTTATTTAAATAAAAGACAACAAATAGCGAAGGTACATAACACTTATAGTGATCAACTTATCCTAAAATGTGGTGTACCTCAAGGTACAGTTTTAGGTCCATTACTATTTAACGTTCATGTAAATGACTTATACAACATAAACACCGAAGGAAAAATAATCAGTTTTGCTGATGATACTGCTGTTTTGTATAGTCCAGACACTTGGAAAGATTTAAAAAATAAAATTGAAGTAGATATGTTTAAAATAATTCAATGGTTCAGTTATAAAGGGTTGACAATTAACTTCGAAAAAACGTTTGTTACTCCATTTTGTAGTAATAAAGTGTCACTACCATCTTTTAATCATATAAGCATCAATAACATGGAACGTAGCATAACGATTAAAATATCCAATAATATAAAATATCTGGGTATAATTATCGACTCACATCTAAGGTGGGATAAGCATATGAACGAACTAACAAAATGTTTGAGAGCTATAGTTCCTAAATTTAAATATATAAAATCAATAATCGGTGTAAAATACTTAAGAATACTATATCACTCACTTGTTGAGTCCAGAATTAGATACGGAATACTTGGCTGGGGTGGTGTATTAAAAACATACTTAAAAAAAGTTGACATATTACAAAAGAGAATACTAAAAATAATATTACATAAAAACGCACATCCTCAAGTCATCTTCTATTTATTGAAGCACAGGTAATGGATACAAGAAAACTATATATGTATTCAATATTACTATACATATATAACAAAAAACATATACTTAATAAACTATGCCACCCATATGAAACCCGTAATAAAACAAATAAAAATGTTAAAACTGAAAGTAGCAAAAAAATTAGGACAAAAATACATCCTTTATCAAGCTCCAAAAATTTTTAATTCCTTACCTGACATGTATAAAATATATATAACTACTCACAACTCACCAGTGATGGTTAAATCAATATTTAAAAAATATGTCGTTAATTTGGATCGGGGCTATGTGCAAAATTTAATGGATTAAACAAATATTATAATTTTGGATGGTTTGATGAATGTGTTTATTACATGAATGTCATAACATCAAAGTGGGTATAGTTTTCATCATCAGAATAAAAGAATAAATAAAAAAAATATAAATACGTTGTACAAATTGAAGTATAATTTTAATGTAGATGTAATTAGAATTAATTAATTATTTATATTTTATGTAACAGTCTTCTACTATCTTTTTTATGTATTACACGATATACACACTATTCACGTGCTCGACCATTTTTGGTTTTAACGGATAGTGCCAGATGTTTATTGTTTTATGTGTAATTAACGTAATTATTGTAAAATTCTTATACAGATACATGTACATGAAAACTAATAAACATATTATTATTATCATTATAACTACTTTGGACAGTCCTATCAGGGAAAATGAATCAATCCCTGCCCTCCGTAGATTCCAGGGGTTTCCTGACCCGGTAAACTAGTCCCTGTTTAAGGTCCCTTGTCCAGCGTTACGGATGAAGACCACAATAGCAGTCATGGCGGAAAAGAACACCTTCGGTACGGTATGAAAAGCGGATGTGGCAACCTCTTGATCTTAGGGTTTGTATGGGATCAAAAGGCACTCTTTTATCTTTTGTCCACAAACTGAGAAATTGGCTTCAAAGTCTAAGGAACTAGAACATTAGTGAACGGCATAAGAATTCAGAAGGCAAGGAGAAACCACTGCATTAAAGACTTCTTGCAAGTATCTCTAATACAATTATCATGGTGATAAAAAAAGAGAGATTTTGACTACTGATCATGAAAATCGGAATTCAAGATCTGGCAGGGAAGGTAAATTCAGTTCAGACCGTGAGGCGTTCCAGGTCGTCAACAAGAAAAATCCTCATGAACCAGAATACATTCTAGATGATAGATCTCTAAGAGTTTTGCGAGCAGCCATAAAGATAGGTACATGGAACGTTAAAACAATGTACGAGCAGGGAAAAATCTATGCCATTCAAGAAATGGAAAGATTCTCGATTGGTATTATGGGAATAAGCGAAATGCGTTCGACAAATACGCAATCTTTTATAATTTTAAGCAACTTTGCTAATTCATAGTTGCTAATAGACGTCGCTAATAAAGATAATACTAGTCGATCTAGACGGTCCAGTTAGCTGAGGCACAGTCGATCGACAAGTTTAGTGGACTCGCGATTTGCGCTCGCTGGTTCGAGCCTCAGCTAGGTCATGAAATTAATAAAAGGCCAACGCCGTAGTATAACACTCAATAGAGTCTACGGCTTGGTCTGGAATATACTGGCGTCTAATTGGCCTATGAAGGAGCGGTACGGCAAGGGATAAGGGCTTGCGGCTTGGTGATACTCCTCCATAGATCCCTACTGAAGGGCGTTGATGCCTAAGAACGGTGTATATAGATTGTTATACTCTGTATTTTTTCTCTCTGTTCTGAGATTGATCAGCATATTCTAATTTCAATTATTTAACCAATTATATTAATCACTACTTATGGAAACAAAACCAAAGGTTAATAAAACCCTCCAGATAAGATTTATTCTCAGGGCTAAATTATTTTAATCTATTACCTTTAGTTTGTGGCTTCTAGCATCTCTGGTTGTTTACTTCTTCCAGGAGAAAACAGGGAAAATAATTACTCTCAATGTCATATAACAATTAGAAATATTATTTATTTATCCAAACTACCATAAATATAAAATTTAAATGAATGCTTAAATCGATTTTGTTGTTACTATTTCCTATCTAATAAATTTTTCTTTAATTCTGCTATCTCCTTTTTTTACAAAAATATTATTTAAATGATTCGGTAGACTGTACTTAGTATTATACAAAAAAAACAAAATTTAATCTTCTCCTTTTGAATAGATTACTTATTTATTCTTTGAATTTATTAAAGGCTATGTTATGCTGTAGAACTGTTCAATAACAAAAAAATATGGTATGTGGTATAGAACACTCTCTCCTTTTTACAAGTAATCCGACTAACCTTTTTTCTCTTCTTTCCTTCCTCTTATGGACTGTGTAGTCCTGGATTCTCCCATACGTGCTCCTTGAATGCTATGACGCTCCTTCTCGTCCAAACTGTTTCACAAATAAACAACAGCACTCGCTCGTAGTCTCTCCTCAATTTTCTCTCTGCTCGATATCTTGTGCAAACTGATATAACCCGGCTACTCGTTCCAGACAGAAAACTGGAATCTCTTCGGACACGAGGAGATTGAACTTCTCAACTCGATCAACGATTTGTTTCAACACGATTCTGCTTATCACGACCACCAACTTCACCACTTTACACAAACTTACTACCTTTAAAAAATTGGACTGGTCTCTTCAGATCTTCTTTACACAGCGAAATTTTTTTTCTCCTCAAACTCAGACTCAACACTCTCTTCCCCTTTTATCCGTCTTTCTCGCCAATCATAAAACATCCTCTCTACACATTACATCCATACTTTAATTTCTCAAGAACAGATTATTTTTGTATACAACTTTTCCGTTTTATCAAATTCCAGGAGACACCAAAATGACTCTTGCTTTTCTACATGCTAAACAAAAAACCTTATATATTCTATAACTCAACCATCGTATTTATTGTCTCTCCTTCTAAGAATCATTTGTAAACGTCCTTTTGTTAACTTCTAAGCGAAACAAATCTACTTTCTAATCCTACCGCATAAATGTATAAGTCCGTTCAGAGAACCATAACAAATCACTAACGATTTTCACTTTCCGCGAAACACTGTTTACTAACTAAATTATACTATTTACAATTTTTGGTCATATACAGGGCGATGAAAATCTATGATCTCGTGGTCTCTGACATAAATTAATTTTCTAAATTTTTCCCATAAAATTATATAACAATATATGTATATGCTAATACATCAAATTTTTATACCATTTAAAAGGTTTATATCCTGGCATTTCTTTGTAGGCTCAGCTTGTGATCAACCAATTCTAAACACGGATAAAATGTGGACTGTACACGCTACTAAATTATGTTAAATGAACGTTTTTGGTTACTGCCAGAGGCGTACGACAGGGGACAGTGAATGGTTGACCCTTACGAATTCTACGCCACTGGCGGAATTGCTATTTTAGCGCAAATGTTATGTAAATAAATTTCATTTTATTAAAAGAATTGAAGTTTCAGAAATATTACTTATTACTTTTATGTTTTGTTAATAAAGAATTTACCGATTTCACGAGTGCGTAGTTAATATTTTGATCCTTTTGATGTTGCGGAATAAAAATATTTTAAGTATGTACTAAAAGTAAACTAGAGTTATATTTAATTTAATAAGTTCACGGCAAATACATGGAAAACTATGAACCTTAATTATCTAATTTATCTATTTCGTAATATAAATATACAAAATAGTGGGTCGGGTAAATTATCAGTAGTAATTGCACAAGAGCTCTGAAATTATTGAATTTTTCCCGAGTGACACTTTGACAGTTTTAATTTCACGAGCCGAAGGCGAGTGAAATTATGTCAAAGTGTCACGAGAGCAAAAATTCTATATTAATTTCAGAGGTCTAGTGCGATTATTTCATGAATAAAACTGTTCAAAACCAAAATTTTATTGTAACTTATTTATGTAAGTACCATTAAACGCACAGTTTTTATAAATATTTGACGATTGAAAGCCATCACTTTTATAATTTTTAAAACATTAAGTGTCATTAATGTCACTGAATGTATTTTTTCGTAGCAACGAAGGGCACCTGACGTAATATACTTAACGACGGGAGATTATCAAAAATTATCGATTTAATTTAGATTTCGGTAGCTTTCCATTGGTCAGAATCTCCTATGAATGAAATAATCAGTAGTAATTAGACGAGAGCTCTAAAATCATCGACTTGTATCCCAAGTGACACATTGACAGTTTCAAATTATATCAAAATGTCACGAGGGCAAAACAAATCGCTAATTGATTTTTTCGCCTCAATATTTGCTAAACCTGTTGACGGTGGGCTCGAGTGACTATGTTGAAATGTTTTTTGAAATGAATACTTCTTTAGCGGCGTTGTGCACTTTTTGGATGGAGAAAAAGCATTGAATTCGCAACCGTCATCTCTACGGCGAGGTGTTAGTAATCTATATAATATAGGTTGATTTGCGTATAAGTTCAAACGAAGTTATAATGGTTGGAGAAGGGACAGAGTGTGTACCCGAAGCAGCTTACCAAGCAAGCACATTAGGGGCCACACTATTCCTACTAAAGTACTCCAATCATTATAACTGATTATTGTTTAAAGTATTTTTGAAGTGAAAACTTCTTTAGCGACGTTGTGCACTTTTTGGATGGGGAAAAAGCATTGATTCACGGCCATCATCGCTACGGCCAGATATTAGTAATTTATATACTATAAGTTGAATTGGAGGAGGGATATAGTGTGTACCCGAAGGAGCTTGCGAATTTTAACATTTGTCAGTAGATGTGAAAAGAATAAAAAAGAATAAAAAACATTCTGGACATCACAGACGATAATAGGACAAAACACTTTAAAATAATTTTTCAGCATGGTAAGGATTTTTTATAAACCTACTATCTGAACCGACAGAGTTGCAGACAGAATGAAGAGTTCTTCATCATTTTCATCTCCAAAATTTTAATGTAAATTGTGCATCCAAAAATTGCTTCGAATACGTAGTAGTAGTTTGTGTTATATTTAGAGTCCTGACTTTATGACAATCGCATATTTGTTGCATATTTTGCACATAATTGCTATTTTTACTGTTTCTGCATATTTTGCAATATTTGGCATATTATCCGCTGTGAGCTCGTACGTAGAGGGGATATTTACAAATTCTCGAGCGCCAGTAGTGGCAAGTCTGTAAACGTTTAACGGAAATTTGACATAAATGTCAAAGTGATTAATGTAAAATTAAAACTAAAAACATTAATTATAAAAAATATTAGTTGGTCAAAATGTGGTATATATTTTTACCTTAAATATACTTACGTTTTAAATACTGAATTTAAGTTTTTTTAATGTTCCGTAATATGTAATTATAATTTAATCTAAAAATCTTAGCGCCATCTACACGATAATTGTGAAAGTATCCGAAGTAAGAAATTCATATTTTATCAATAGAACGTCAAAATGATTAGCAAAATCTTAAAAAAATCGATTACAATTTAATTAATTTTTTGCGTTGTAAATGTTAAGCGATAACAATTAAATAATAAATTTAAAAATTACCGGTGAAAGATAATTCCAGTAATCCGCTAGCAGCGCCACCAGCGAAGCTCAGAGCGTATAGAATATTTTCTACAAAATCTGATATGTAAAATAAAAGAATTCAGAAAAGTAAATAAATTTTAATAGCTTAATACCTAATGTCGGAAGCTCATAAATCGTCCCAACCATCCACTAGATACAATAAGTAAGTATGTAGGAAACTTTACTGTAAGGAAATAAATAACAGATTACAATGTTTATGATTTGAAAATTCTCAAATACAGGAGAATACACGTGCATTGTTATCGATGTATGGTACATTATAAAAATTAAATAATAAATGTTCCATCCGGCTGTCTCAGGTACCTACCTATATTCTAAAAATACTTGTTAATTTAAAGATTCGTTTACTTTTATGCCACAGTTGGGTGTCGAACAATCGGATGTTGATGAAAAAACTAACATTGCCATAGAAAAGTGTCAAGGTTTTAAAAAATCCTTCTTTAAGTCTGAATTAGCACTTATTAAGTCTAACTACGAATTCGTTATCAATATTATTTCAAGAGTGGAAGCGCAAGGAATGCCTCTTACTGAATCTATAGAATTTGTTGAGATTTCAAAAATAAATAATGGCGCAAGAGAAAATATTGGTAAAATTGTGAAAAAAGTGTAACGATGTATTTCAAAAAAATTATGGTTATTTACTACTAGTTCGCGATGTTAATTCATAATGACGACCTGGCGTGGATTTCGGCTGAATTAGCTTCAAGGGGCTATTCAATGTCAAACGCTGAAGGCGGGTTCTCACTTGTCAGTTTCGCTGACGCAGTCTGACTGATTCAT
The DNA here is from genome assembly GCF_917563875.1 of Diabrotica virgifera virgifera. Taxonomy (NCBI): domain Eukaryota; kingdom Metazoa; phylum Arthropoda; class Insecta; order Coleoptera; family Chrysomelidae; genus Diabrotica; species Diabrotica virgifera. The sequence continues at coordinate 148,400,751 of NC_065450.1, forward strand.
TAATAATGAAAAATAAAAAGCGACGTTTGCATTCACACGATTCATGTTTTGCTCCATTCAGTACGCAGTTAGTCCAAACATTTTATATCGTGGTAATGAAAATGTTTAAAAAAATTGAGACCACCTGTTCGCGAAGTATGTTTACAATAATTAGTAAATGGATTACAGAATATTCTAGTGAATCAACAGAGAAGAAAACGTGGTAGGTGGTGGGTCAGGTCGTCAGGTCGTCAGGTCCTGGATATTTCGCAGAAATATATGTGGTGCTTGTGAAACTATATTGAAAGAATAAGCTTTGGAAGATTGTGAATATACAAACCACTTAAGAACGAAGACAAATTTCAAGAGATTCTGCAAAAAATGCTCCCAAATTGCTCTCAAAACTTGCCACACTGAACAAATCACGAAAATTTATGTTTTTTCGCTTCAGTTTGTATTCACTATGCGATCATGATCAGTCAAAACTGATAAAAAGTAGTTTTCACTTTAACTGAAAGTATGAATGTACTGATAATTTAAAATGAAAATGTGTTCTCATGTTCATTATTTGTTCAGTATGTATCACTGAATCGGTTACACTGCGTCAGCGAAATTGACAAGTGAGAACCCGCCTTGAGCGAACAGGCATTTGAATCAAGTAGGTAATATTCATTATTCATTTTTACATGTTTTAAACTAAAATGATTAACATTCACATTTCAAATAAAGTTGTCGTCGATGTTGTATAAAATTGGTAAAAAACATGTAAAAATAAATACTGAATGTTACTTACTTCTTTCAAATGCACGTGCGCTCAACGTTTGACATCAAAAACCCATTAGAGGTCTTCATTCTGACTGAACATCGCGAATATAAGTGGTAGAAATTTTGAATGGTAATCTCAGTGTAATTGTTAAATTAGATTCTGAGTTAATCAGTATCCTGGAGTAAGCACCAATAACATCCGTAGATGTAGAAAAGTCAGTTTTTAAATATAAAATTATCTGATAGAAAACATAAGTTTTGGGTAGACGATCTGGAAAATTTTTTTATTGTAAGCTACAATAGTAGTTTCAATTCGTATGTACGCTATTTTTATTAATTTTGAATGTAAATTGGATTAACGTAATAAAATATTATTTGAAAAAGTTTTTGTAATGCAACTAACTACCTACTGACTGTCATCCTTTTTTGATTTGTTTATCATTTATACAGTGAGCACGTAAAGGTTGGACTAAATTCATTTTTTCGAGAATGGACAATTTTGGAAAAAAATCCCGAAACAGGTCGATATTTATTTTTAAATTACGACTTTTTGGCATATATATTATACTAGTGACGTCACCCATTTGGGCGTGACGACGTCATTGATGATTTTTTTAAATAAGAATAGGGGTCGTATCATAGCTCATTTAAAAGGTATTTGAAAGGTATAATAATTCTCTATTTAGTAATATAAATATTAACATAATTATTTATACAGAGTGTCAAAAAAAATTTAATACTTAAATTTTTTGACATAAAAAGAAGAACCAGTCTAATTTATTTAATTCAAAATACATTTTACTGCTATCAGAAAACAGGAAAAAATGTTTATTTTACACATAAACATTGTTTTTTGCAAATTTAATATTTAAGCGAAAAGTAATGATTTTTTTTTTCAAATAAACCTATTTTCTGTTTTCTGGGCGCAGTAAAATGTATTTTGAATTAAATAAATTACACATATTCTTCTTTTTATGTCAATAAATTTATTTAAAAAAAAATTTTTTTCGACACCCTGTATAAATAATTATATTAATGTTTATATTACTGAATAGAGAATTGAATTACCTTTCAAATGAGCTATCACACGACCCCTATTCTCATTTAAAAACATCATCGATGACGTCATCACGCCCAAATGGGTGACGTCACTAGTATGATATACAGTGAGCACGTAAAGGTTGGAATAAATTCATTTTCTCGAAAGTTGAGGATTTTGGAAAGAAATCCCAAAATAGGTCAATTTTTATTTTAAAATTACGACTTACTGGCATATATATCATACTAGTGACGCCACCCATCTCGGCGTGATTGCATCATCGATGATTTTTTTAAATAAGAATAGGGGTCGTGTGATAGCTCATTTGAAAGGTAATTCAATTCTCTATTCAGTAATATAAATATTACCATAATTATTTATACAGGGTGTCCAAAAAAATTTTTTTGAATTAAATTTATTTACATAAAAAGAAGAATGTGTGTAATTTATTTAATTCAAAATACATTTTACTGCTATCAGAAAACAGGAAAAAATGTTTATTTGGCAAATAAATATCGTTTTTTTGCTTAAATTCAATATTAAAGCCGCCACCGTCCAGCCTCGTGACAGTTTGAACATTTAATTTAAGCGAAAAGCAATGATTATTTTTCAAATAAACATATTTTTCAGTTTTTTGAGAGCAGTAAAATGTATTTTGAACTAAATAAATTACATACATTCTTCTTTTTATGTCAATAAATTTAATCCAAAAAATTTTTTTTTGGACACCCTGTATAAATAATTATGCTAATGTTTATATTACTGAATAGAGAATTGAATTACCTTTCAAATGAGCTATCACACGACCCCTATTCTCATTTAAAAAAATCATCGATGACGTCATCACGCCCAGATGGGTGACGTCACTAGTATGATATATAAGCCAAAAAGTCGTAATTTAAAAATATAAATTGACCTGTTTCGGAATTTTTTTCCAAAATCATCCATTCTCGAGAAAATGAATTTATTCCAACCTTTACCTGCTCACTGTATATGCCAAAAAGTCGTAATTTAAAAATAAAAATTAAAATCGTTCGGGATTTTTTTCCAAAATCGTCCATTCTCGAGAAAATGAATTTATTCCAACCTTTACGTGCTCACTGTATCATTATTAGAGCTCAGGAAATATGCAAAATGCATATTAAGTGCATATTTGCATATTTTGGATAAATTTTATAAGTGCATATGCATTTATTAAAAATGCATATTTTGAGGTATTTATACAAAAACGCTTTAAAACATGCATTTTTTCACGAAAAATCAAAATCTGTGATCTTTGATAACTTAAAGTGTTAATTTATTTTAACAGCTTTATATAACAAATTTTCCTTAGAATTTCCCTCTATCTATTTGTGGGGTTATTTTTAACAAAATAATTATCACCCCCGACAAGGGGATGGCATCCAAGCGCAAGTTGACAGTATTTCACTCTTGTTTATTGAGGTATCGTCTAACCATTCACCAATTTTCGAGAAAGTCGATAGAGGTTGACTGACATCGAAGATAATAGTTGATTTTTACCTTCAGTGACGGCACTATAGAAAAGACATTCCAATTCAATAATTGGAATGCGCATATTTTGCAAGCTCATAAATTAGTAAATATATGTAGTCGCAAAATAATTAATTTTTAATTTTAAGTAAAATTCTCTCTTGATCCGGAATGATGGGGAGGTTTTCTTGTGAAGGGGTTGTAGCTCAATAGATAATCGAAATGAGCGTATTTTGAAAGTTTATTCTTAGAATTTATACGTTATACGCATTATCCTCGATATGATATATTTTAATTTTTCTCGACATTTTTCTGTTAAATTGAATCAATTAGAGTGTTGTTCTAGGGTTAAGGGGATAAGCTCAAAAATCTAAACAATATCACTTCGAAAGCTCATAAATAGCTCGCAATTCCGCCGAAAAGATCAATTCAATATCTCTATTTTTAAGTAGTGGGAGGGGTTGCGTCAGCCCCCACAAAAATATTAAATTTCTGCCCAGTGTAACGAGTCCGAAATTTTTAATCTACGGTATATGGAATCTCATAAATAGCTCGTAATTTAGCACTATTTATATTTTAACCTTTATAAGCTGGGAGGCCAGCTAAACAGGGGTGAAATATAAAGAAGTTTTTCCGCGTATAAACAATTATTTTCGGATAGACGGCACAATTTTCTCTAGAAAATTTAGAAAAACATTTAATGATATTATAGTTTTAATTTTAATAACAATATAATAAAGAATGATGATGATGATGATGATGATGATGATGATGATGATGATGATGATGATGATGATGATGATGATGATGATGATGATGATGATGATGATGATGATGATGATGATGATGATGATGATGATGATGATGATGATGATGATGATGATGATGATGATGATGATGATGATGATGATGATGATGATGATGATGATGATGATGATGATGATGATGATGATGATGATGATGATGATGATGATGATGATGATGATGATGATGATGATGATGATGATGATGATGATGATGATGATGATGATGATGATGATGATGATGATGATGATGATGATGATGATGATGATGATGATGATGATGATGATGATGATGATGATGATGATGATGATGATGATGATGATGATGATGATGATGATGATGATGATGATGATGATGATGATGATGATGATGATGATGATGATGATGATGATGATGATGATGATGATGATGATGATGATGATGATGATGATGATGATGATGATGATGATGATGATGATGATGATGATGATGATGATGATGATGATGATGATGATGATGATGATGATGATGATGATGATGATGATGATGATGATGATGATGATGATGATGATGATGATGATGATGAATATAAAGAATATATGGATATAATGATGTAGAACTTTTAATAAATATTTGTGTAACTAGCATAAAATAAATTAAATACTTTCAATACAAAGATTGCTGCGATTTTTAGTTATATGCATTAAATGCATAAAAGCATATTTTAGTGTATATTTCAACTGTTTTTTGTGCATATTTGCATGCATATTTTAGGGTCATTTAAGTGCATATTTCCCGAGCTCTAATAATTATTAATACATGTAGAAAAATATTGCATATCTAAATAAAAATTATGGATACATTTGCAAAAATATGTGCATATATACAGTGCATTTATAAGGTGTGGAAACGATCTATTATCTCATGACTTAATTATTTTCAGAGTTAAAGCTCTGACAGGTCGATTTTTATTTTTAAATTATGATTTTTTGACGTATATCCCATAATAGTGACGTCTTAGATTTGGGCCTGATGACATCATCGATGATTTTTTTAATGGGAATTGGGGTCGTATGGTAGCATATTTATTTCAAAGGTTATTTAATTATCTATTCAGTAATATAAACATTAACATCATTATTTATAAAGGGTAACCAAAAAATAATTTTTGAATTAAATTAATTGCAGCAAAAAGAAGAATATTATATAATTTATTTTAATTAAAATACATTTTACTGCTATCGGAAAAGAGAAAAAAATATTTATTTCACAAATAAACATTGCTTTTCGCTTAAATTAAATGTTCAAACTGCTAAGAGGCAGGTGGGTGGCTGTTTGATATTTAATTTAAGCGAAAACCAATGTTTACTTATCAATTATACATTTTTTTTTATATTTTCTGCACCAGTAAAATGTATTTTGAGTTAAATTAATTACATACATTGTTCTTTTTGTATCAATTAATTTAATTAAAAAATGTTTTTTGTCCACCCTGTAAAAGCAATGATGTTAGTGTTTATATTACAGACTAGAGAATTAAATCACCTGTTAAATGAGTTACCACACGACCCCTTTTCCCATTTGAAAAAATCATCGATGACATCATCACGCCGAAATCGATGACGTCACTATTATGGGATTTACGTCAAAAAAATCAAAATTTAAAAATAAAAATCGAACTGTCAGAACTTTAACTCTGAAAATAATTAAGTCATGAGATAATAGACCGTTTCCACACTTTATGAATGCACTGTATATGCGCATATATTTTGGAAAATTTTAGTGCATATATGTCCGGTCTCTTAAATAATACAAACATGAATAAGCGTATTAAAAATAAAGATATGAATAAGGTGTGACTTTATTTATATGTACGACCTGATGAAATACAGCAAATTATTTTTGTCTTGGCGTATATTTTTGTTAGACGTGAATGTATTTATTTTAATATGTTCTGCAGTTCGTTCATAATTTTGTAGTCGTATTATAATATACACTTAGTAGCAACGTTTGAAATTATTTACTTACATATTAATAGGTTTAATAAACTGAGCCATGTATATATTACAGAGTGTCTACTTAAGTTGGCAACATAAGTAAAATTCTTATATTATTAATCTTACGAGTCTTATTCTTTTTAAAAATTCTGCATGATCAAAGATCTAAGATCCAAGCGTCAGATATCAAATTTTATCATTCTTCTAGGAGGTATGTCAAAAAATTTTAATTTCGCTTAAGATATAAGTACCTACTTACCTTTATAGTCCTTGTGGTGAGACCGCTCCCGTCTGAAAAACATTCCTGATTCAGTTTTTCTGCGGATTCATATTCAAAAATGTCCCCTTTAAACAAATCTGAAGGGTGCCGGACGGAATTTTTGGGCAGAAATTGTTTAAACAATTTTTTTAAACAAATACATAAGATCACCTTTTATTGCTCCAAAAAATATATTTTGAGGTTTTTTGGGTCATTCTAAACAAGAAAGTATCTTATGATTTTTCTCAAAAATTGACAGTTTTCGAGTTATAGGCGATTTAAAATCTAAAAAATGTGAAAATACGCATTTTCGAGGCTTAAAAACTCAAATTTAAATTAGTATTTTAAAGGGTACCAATAACTTGGATTAAAGTATAAACACTCCTTTTCAAGAATAAAAAGAGTGATCGGGTCTAACTTCAATTTAGACCGTAGTTTTTTAATTGTCAATTATGCATGTCCATCTGATTTTTTGGCCGGTGCGGCGCGCTCTATTTCAAAAATCTCCTATTTTTCTCAAAAGTTCCTAATTTTAAAGTTATAAGCGATTTAACATGCAAAAATGTGTTCTTTTTGTCATTTTTCGGATTTTAAATCGCTTATAACTTTAAAACTATTACCTTTTGAGAAAAATGTCAAGAAACTTATTTTATTTAGAATGTCCCAAAGAATCTGGGAAAAATATTTTTCGGAGGAAAATAGGAGATTTTTAAAAATAGTGCGCGCCGCACCGGCGAAAAACCGGATGGACACGCATAATTAACAATTAAAAAACTACGGTCTAAATTAAAGTTAGACCGGATCACTCACCGAAATCTTGAAAAGGAAAGTTTCAGCTTTTATCCAAGTTATTGGCACCCTTAAAAATATTAATTTAAATATGAGTAGTTAAGCCTTGACAATGCGTATTTTCGCATTATTTTGATATTAAGTCGCCTATAACTCGAAAACTGTCAATTTTTGTGAAAAATCACAGGATACGTTTCTTGTTTAGACTGACCCAAAAACCTAAAAATATATTTTTTGGAACAATAAAAGGTGATCTTATATATTTGTTTAAAAAAATTGTTTAAACAATTTCTGCCCAAAAATTCCGTCCGGTACCCTTCAGATTTGTTAGGGGACATTTTTGAATATGAATCCGCAGAAAAACCGAATTAGAAATGTTTTTCAGACGGGAGCGGTCTCACCACATGGACTATTAAAACATATAAAAATTTGTTTCTACGAGCGTGCAAAAATGTCTACTTTCGCGCACGCATTTTAGTTTAGAAAGTTTCACTTTTCCGCACGCGTGTTACTTTTCCGCACGCGTTTTTTATTTTCCGCACGCGTGTTAATTTATATATGTTAATATGGCCTTAAAGTAATTATAATACATGCAATAAACTAATATTTAGATATTATTTACTAATTTATTTCAAATATATCTTATTGTGCTCCTGTTTTATTGAAATTAATGCGACAATTCGATGAAATAAAATTATTTTGACATAATATTCGAAAGTCAAATCGGTAGACAATAACAGTCGTTTTGAGTCATCGTCATGGAAACCAAGATCGTCGTCATGCTAACTAATTATATTGAAAGTCCTGTTTTGACAACCTTGTCAAAGAATTAATTTGTGTATATATTTTCATATTAATTAAATTAATTGATTAAGATTTGGTAATTTTTTAAAGACTCTTAGAAAAAATATTGTCTCTAACTCTTGCAGAAAGTCTCTTTTCCGCACTCGACTGCTTGCTGAACTCCCGCTTCGCGTCGTTCGGCAAACTGCAGTCGCGTACGAAAAAGAATGACTTTCTGCACTTGTTAGGAAAATAACTATATCGAAAAAAGTTATTCTTTTTAAAATGCTCTGCATGGTCTTGGATGTAGTCATCATTCGTTTATCAGCAGTGGAAGTATACGGATGTATGTTTTGATTTGTTTTCTGGTGTTTACAAGTTTTGTTATTTGTTTTGATTTATGTGTTGTGAATACTAGCTGTAAGTGTTTCAATTTTTATTACCATCATCACATCGACCTAGTTAATTTTTGCACATCTAACCTTGAAAATGACGTACACTTGTGAACATTGTCTTACACAATATTCTGACTCGGATAAATACAACCAGTTAAGATGTAATGGAGATTGCCAAAGAAACTTCTGTATGAAATGTACAAAATTAAACAAGACCATCACTAAAGCCCTATTGGACCAAAAGTCTTCTCACCTTAGATTCTTTTGTACCGTATGTGACTCTCCAAGTTTAAATTATTTAAATGACAAAATTACAAATTTATCAAAAAATCAAATACCTTTAGAAAACTTTGAGGCCTTGATTCAAGTTACTAAAAAACTAAATGACAATTTGCCTGTTTTCATCGAGACTTATGACCTATTAACTAAAAATGACGGCAAACTGGACTATCTTACGAAAAAAATTGATGAGATCCACAAACTAAACAACCTGCTGAATCCTGAGAATGTTTTAAAATCTGTAAGGCAGATGGAACACGACATTTTTAATATATCGTCAGTTTTTTTCGGCTCTTCTTCAGATGAGACTATCAAGGTTGAAATCCAAGACACAAATTCAACTGAGATTAAGTTGGGATTAGAAAGGCTCTCTTCAAATATCGGTGAAATGTCAAATCAAATGAGCAGTCTTACAAAAAATCTTTCCAATATACCAACTAAAAAAGAGATATTGAAGAAAAATACATCTTATGTCACCGCAAGTACCCAAACTGAAGAGCCCCGACATCTCGAACCAAGTCCAGAGCAAAAGCCAAAAATTACAGAAGATAAATGTCACTTTGTAGTTATTAGTAACTTGACCCCAACGTACACCCCTATACAAGTTGTGCACTATATCAAAGAGAGGCTAGGCATTAAGGAATACATTAGATGTTACACACTCCTTAAAGATGCCGACACAGCAACTGGCTCTTCGTTCAAAATAGGTATAAAATCTAGAACAGCTATTAACCTATTATTTAATAAGGAAATTTGGCCACCTGGTGTTAACATCAAATGGTCTATAGAATCATCCAATTCTGAACCAACGCTTTCATCTGAGTCACATAAGAATCCGAAGAATCTCAGAAGTCCTGTCACCTTGGAAAATCCAATTACCAATTCTCGCAAGAACAAATATGAAGTAGAAAACACAAACATACGTACAGACAAGCAGGCCATCGAAGTTTGTAAATCTAAGAATCCGTTCCATTCGCCTGTAAATTTCATTAAGAAGGATACTTTAGAACCTTCGATAAATCTGGATCCTTTGACCCCACCAAGAGTTAGATTAACCAATAACTCGAATAGTCGATATCTTCTAGCCAGATTAAGGGAACCGGATATCTTAAAAGCCATTAAACTTCATCTTGCTTATCTACACGACCAACCAGCTTCAGTGTTTTACGATGGATTTACCAATACAAGCGTTAAACTCTTTTTGGCTTCCGAGGGACTTCCCACTAATACTGAAGATCTACGACGAATTCTGCTGGAATTTAACAATGCCTATGGGATTGGTCCAGATGAGGTGGAAGCTGATCTTGATGCTTACAGATCCTTTCTCACTTCTGAAAGAATTATTCACCTGCAGAAATCAAGGGAATGTCACCGAAATTACTATTCCGCTGCCTCTCCAAAACGAAATTTTTAAACATCACGACGTGTTCTGAGGGACTAGAATCCTCAAATTGTTTTAGTGATAACAACTTTAGCATGGTTCTGACTAATATTCGTTCTATAAGGTACAAAACTGATGAATTGTTTTTGTTCCTAGAGGAATTAGGATTTCCCCCGGTAGTTGCGATTACAGAGCACTGGCTTGAAGTCAACGAGCCTTTTTTTGTAGAAAAATACACCACAATTGCTAGGTATGATCGTCCAAGCTCAGCTTACGGAGGCACCCTAATTCTATCTACGAGCAATGATTTTTCTTCGGTAACAAAATATGACTTTCTGCTAAGTGAAGCCTTCTTTGAGTTTTCGTTAATTTACGATAAGAATCTTAATCTTTATATTATTTGCATTTATACATCACCTAACTCTTCCGTGGAACTACTTTTTCAGAACCTGCTAAATTTGTTAGATGACCTGCCCCATAAAAGTAGAAAAATTTTATGCGGGGACTTTAACATTGATTATGCTGCTGCTAGTGCTACACAAATATCCTTGGTCAACATATTTGAATCGTATGGTCTAACAATGCACGTTGATTTTCCTACAAGGATTACAAAAACTTCATCTACCATAATTGATTATACTGTCTCAGATTTTTCACCCCTTGATGTCTACTCTACAATTATTAATGCTGGACTATCTGATCATGAAGCAGTTTATACGAAGTTTAATATCTTGAGCAGACCCTCCTCGAAAACCCGACGTTTAGGCAGGATTTTTTCCACCCGGAACTTTCGTAATTTCCAAAATTTATGCTTAACCTCTGAGTGGCGCTTTCCTGCTATGGACGTGGATAATGATTTCAGTGTTTTTTTGGATAAGCTTGTCCGTATCTTCAATAAAGCATTTCCTTTAATTGCAATTAAGCCAAAACATCGCAAACCCTGGACTACTAAAGGTATCCGAATATCTTCCAAGAATATGCGTTCTCTTCTCTATATCAGGAAATTTACTACCCACGTTTCTATCACTGAATATATCACCAAGTACAGGGCAACCTATCTTAAACTTATAAAATCAGCTAAAAAAGACTACTACCATAACCGTTTGGGAAGCTCAAAAATTGTTGCAAAAGAAACTTGGTCCATAATAAACGATCTTCGAAATAAAACCCACACTGCTAAAACAATTTCCCTTCCAGACCCTGAAAATCTAAATGAATACTTTGTTAATGTGAGTAAAAATATTACATCAACTATTTTGCCACAACAAGATCCCATTGCTTATCTCCCTAATTCAAGAAAGGTCTCGAATTCATTCTTTATAAAACCAGTCGATAAATCTGAACTGATCCAAACAATCGATAGTATCAAAAGCAAATCCTCCTGTAGTACTGATGGTCTATCGGTAAAAATTTTTTCTAATCTCCCAGAAAATGTGTTAGAAGTCCTCATCTCACTAATTAATGATTCCTTTGAGAAAGGTAAATTTCCAGAGTGCCTGAAGACAGCCATCATTATTCCTCTTCATAAGGGTGGTGAAATATCTAATACCTGCAATTATAGACCTATTGCACTACTACCGGTACTCTCCAAAATTATTGAGAGACTCATAAAAGCCCGACTTATGTCCTTTCTAGTTGAAAACAACATTTTATCACAAAATCAGTTCGGCTTTTTAAATAATAAATGCAGCACTGATGCCATCTTTTCTGTACTACATGAGGTTTATCAAGCACTGAACAATAATGTTCACACTGCCACCGTTTTTTGTGACTACGCCAAAGCTTTTGATTGAGTAAATCATAACATTTTGATAAGAAAACTAAATTTCTACGGAATTCGAGGTATTTCTTTAGATTGGTTCCAATCTTACTTGGATGATAGGAAACAACTGGTTAGAGCAAATGATACAGACTCTAGTCTCAAAAACATTGTATGTGGGGTACCTCAAGGTTCAGTATTGGGTCCTCTACTTTTCCATATCTTTATTAATGACATCACTAGTTTAAAAATCTATGGAAAAATCTTTCTTTTTGCTGATGATACCAGTATCACTTGGAGCAACTCAAATATTGCAACTCTTCATGCTACTATAACTTCTGATCTACTTACAATGAAAACCTGGTCTGACTCTAATTTACTCTCGTTTAACGTAGATAAAACAGTAGCATTGTCTTATAAAGGAGTCCTTCAACCCTTACCTCTTAATAACAGCCAGATCAGTACTGTTGATTCTGTGAAATTTCTTGGTATTTTTTTAGACAGCAACCTTAAATGGTCCCACCATATCGATTTGTTAAGGAAGAAACTATCCTCAGCTTGCTATGCTATAAGATCTGTTTCGAATGAACTCAATTTAGCATCTTCCTAAAAATAACATATTTTTCTTTGTTCGAATAACATCTTCGTTATGGTCTTCCTTTTTGGGGTTCTGGTACAGCTGCCCAATTCGATGTTATTTTCAAATTACAAAAAAGAGCAATTAGATATCTGTTTGGACTCAGAAGAACAACACATTGCAGTAGTTACTTCAAAGATCACAGAATATTAACCCTTCCATCTTTGTATATTTTAGAAACTGTTTGCTTAATTCGTAAACATCTACATGTCTTTCCACCAAGACCTAATCATGACTACTTCACGAGAAATTCTACGTTTGACGTCTATATGCCGACCCCGTCCTCTGAGTTAGTAAAGAAATCTATATTATATTCCGCAAAAAAACTTTACAACCATCTCCCTCTACAACTTAAATCTGCAGCATCTTTTCCCAAATTCCGTAAACTGACAAAAGCCTACCTATCTGAAAGACCATATTATTCAGTAGAAGATTTTCTTAATCAATAACTAAGAAATTACAGTACCCTTTGCACAAGTAGTATTTTTATTATCATTTTTTTTTGTCTATATTTGGGTGTCATATGCAGCAGCTTAACTTTTAAACTTATTAATTACTAGGTAGACTATGCATTTGCAATTTACTTAAAATTTGCAATTGACTACTTCTGTTTAACTTCATTATTATTGTTATTATTGTAAATATATTGACGATTTATGTAATTTTAGTAAATTGAATTGTTATTGTTTTTGTTGTCTTGACTTTTTATAAGCTTTGTCGATAAAATTGTACAATTTTTCATGACAATAAAGCATATTTCTATTCTATTCTATTCTAGTCATCAGATATCGAATTTTATCAATTTACGAGGTATGTCAAAAAATATGAATTTCGTTCAAGGTAAAGCACCTTATTTTTCACTTTGAAAAAGTGAATTAATAATATTTATTAATAGCACCTTCATTATAACATTATTTTTATGAATATTTTTCAGAATTAAAAAAGGTGTTTCAGTTTCGCGTTGCGCCCATTTTTTTTTTCTAGAATATAGTACGTGCGTTTATATTTAAACTTCGCAGACAAAAAGAGTTGTAAGTAATTATTCTTCTGTAACAATTTTGTGGAAATATATTCATAAAAATATATTTTTAAGAAACCAAAAATTTTGAAGCCATTTATCTCAAAACTAAGTTTTGGCGCTTGGTCGAGAGATGCACAAAGCCTTCCAATTATAATTTGATAATTTATATTAAGCTACTATTATTTCTAATCTTAGCCTTCAGTGATATTTTGCCCAGAGGGCAACCCTGTAAGCTCTGCTTCAATTCGGGGTTGATAGTTTTTATGTACATAAACGACTGTATCACCATATCGCACCTCCGCTCAAACAGTGTCATAAGTCAAAAAAGCAACGTTTCGAGAAATAACGACGTTTAAAATTTTTGCTAGAAATTTTCCGGGTTTAATTCAAAAATTGTTAATATTATTATAATAACTATTTTAGTCAGTTGCAAAGGTTTTTGAAGCTCTACAAAATAGTGTACTAATTCTGCTATAATATATGTATATATATGAATATATAGGGTGTCCCAAAAGTAGTGGAACGGTCGAATATTTCGCGAACTAAACATCGGATCGAAAAACTGAAAAATACGTCTTCAATCATTTTCACAAATCTATCCAATGACACCAAACACCAACCCCCACTACACCCCCTGGAGGTGGGATGCGGGTAACTTTAAAATCTCAAATGGAACTCCCTAGTTTTTCTTGCAAATTTGGATTCGTTACGTAAAAGTAAGCAACTTTTATTCAAGACATTTTTTCGAACTGTGGATAGATGGCGCTATAATTGGGAAAAACGATTTATCCTGTTACCATAGGTAAATTATAGAAACGGTCTAATATCTCGAGAAATACACTTCCAAATGAGAAACAAAAAAACAGGTTTTTAATATTTTTCGAAAACCTATCGATAAACACCAAAAATGACCCTCCAACCCACCCCCTGGAGACGGGGTAGAGGGTAAATTTAAAATCATAAATAGCAACCCCCACTTTTTATTGCAGGTTCGAATTCGTCACGAAAAATTAATCAACATTTATTCGAAACATTTTTTAAAATTGCTTATAGATGGCGCTAATAAATCGTATTTTTCCAATTAAAGCGCCATCTATCAACAAATCTAAAAAAAGTTTCGAATAAATGTTGCTTAATTTTTCTTGACGAATCCGAATCTGTAATAAAAAGTGGGGTTGCTATTTAGGATTTTAAAGTTACCCCCCACCCCACCTCCAGGGGGTGGGTTGGAGGGTCATGTTTAGTGTTATTCGATAGGTTTTCGAAAAGTATTAAAAATCTTTCTTTTGGTTTCTCATTTGGAGGTGTATTTCTCGAGATATTAGACCGTTTCTATAATTTACCTATGGTATCAGGATAAATCGTTTTTCTCAATTATAGCGCCATCTATCCACAGTTCAAAAAAATGTCTTAAATAAAAATTGCTTACTTTTACGTGAAAAATCCAAATCTGCAAGAAAAACTAGGGGTTTCCATTTGAATTTTAAAGTTACCCTCCACCCCACCTCCAGGGGGTGTAGTGGGGTTGATGTTTTGTGTCATTGGATAGATTTTTGAAAATGATTAAACACCTATTTTTCAAGTTTTCGATCCGATGTTTAGTTCGCGAAATATTCGACCGTTCCACTACTTTTGGGACACTCTGTGTATATAAAAATAAACAAGCAAAATTATTGGCTAATACACGTAAAGTGAATGTGAATTTAGTTGGAAATATATAAAATGATGAAAAGTCATCATTCCATACATTTCTAAAATTCTTGAGCACCAAGTCATTGGACCGAGCTCACTGGGAGGCTTTGTACAATGACTTGGGGCCCAAGCAAGCAATTTTAGTACCGCGGATAAATAAATAGAAGATAAAGGCATAGAGCGCTTCACGCTGGCCTAGTTTTGTAATTCGATTAGGGCACCACATTGGAATCTTATTACCCAGGATTCCATTGTGAAGAGCATTTGGCTACGACAGTTGTGCCCCCATCGCGCATCAGCGTGCTATGGAGGAGAAAGGGATGGCCTGGGGCATTGGAGCGAGGTGGGGTGATCCCTGTTTTAAACTCGGGTCAAAACACCTCGCCCCAATGAATTGTTACACCCGAATGTACTTTTTCGATAGGGTGGACATCTCCCACAGGTCGGGTTGAATCAAATTGCTTGCTTGCTTGCTTCCATACATTCCTTTGCAACTATATACACCGGTGTTTCGGCCTATTTGGGCCTCATCAGTATAGTGTAGCAAGTTAAAAAAGTTGTATTTTAACTTGTAAAAGGATTACTACAGGAGCAAGGTTACCATTTTTGGTCATATTGTTAGAAGACCCGCATATCCCAAGGCTACCACTAACACTGCCAAGGAGGTAAGTAGCCTAAGCATTTTCCGTTAAAATAGTTTTTTTATTTAAACAATTAATAAACATAAAAATTTTTTTATTGACTATTCGTGTACTGTTCCCGCGAATGCACATGTCTACAAATTTTTAGTCATTTGCATTGAACAAAAAGGTAGTCAAATTAAGGTCCATAGATTTGACCCAAACGATTAAACTAAAGAAAGGCGTTTAATTAATTAATACGCCAAAACGAATTCTAAGGTTAATTGTAGCACAAAACGTCTCTACCCGTGGTTTTTCTAAGACTACGATAAAAACACGAACTTTTTGAATTCGAGTTTTGGTTGAAGTTTTGTTTCGTATCATATTGAAATCTGACACGATGTAACGATATAATGCCACGGCAAGCGATGAATTGGTCTACCAGAGGCGACCGTAGGAGTATCCGTGTTGGCGCATTCCTTCTTCACAGCACCGCTGGGAGAAACTGAAAGAGTATTGGCATCGAGAGCATATTTAAGATGAGCCAGGAGAATGAGAAAATCAGTTGTTGCTAACGTGTTGAATTAGCAATAGCTCGATTGGCAGAGATGCACCTTATTTGAGGTTGAACTGTGCCTATGCGGACGCCACCGTAGAGACATAGTGTCCACCGTAACCGTTACCGCAGTAGGCGGTAGTAGCGAGGAACGAGTGACTGCGTGTCGCTGTTCAACCGTGCCAATTGAAGTGAAATGCGGTGTTTCCGTTTCGGGATATATGGCTATGTTGATTTAACGTAGCGAGATTGTTATTGTATATATTGTATTGTTTATCGTATCATTTTAATATTACTATTATGTTCGGATGGCAATAAGAAGTATAATATTGCTTTTCATTTGCAGAAGATAGAAATATATTTTATTTTATTCATTTTAAACAGTACATAATTATCTTAAATTTATTTACTTTATTTTTTAACCTAGGTTTTACTGAGCCTGTCGTCTTGAAAGAGCTACCCGTAACAACGAATAAGCGCCGATTTTTATATAAAGAAATATATTATGAGCGTTCAAAATTTGAAACTTTATTGTTTATTGAGGAGCACAAGTAAACTTTTAACGTAAAAATGAAATTATGTATAGTTTATATTATTAGCTACAATCCGTAAAAGTTTCAAGTTTCTACATTGTGAAAAACAAGAAAATTTAATCATTTTCCATTAAAATCTTTTTTTTTTATTTAAAAAATTAATAATGATAAAAAAAGTTTATTTACTACTCGTGTATTGTTCCCGCGAATTCATATGTCTGCAAATTTTATTTCATTTTCGCTGAAGAAAATGCAGTCAAATTAACGTCTAAAAATTTGACGCAAATTGACGCAAACTATTGGACTGAAGAAAAGCGTTTAATAAAAATACAGATACTGCAATGCAATCCGTGTTTGCACAATCCGTTTTGCACCCGCAAAACGTCCACCTTATGATGCTTGGTGGACCAGGTAATTGTCTCATTTTATCGGATGTTAAGTTTATTATTTAAGTTCCCATCCATAGAGCTAACACCATTTTGCTGTCCATAAAGGCAGTTTTGCACTTGATGATAATTTTTATAGTTATCTAATCTAGACTATCTTTATAACACTGCTATAACGCAGATATAACACAGCTAGCAGCAGCAAAAGTATATCGAACCTCAATGGCAATGATGTTCTTAGGCAAGTTTTATTTGATTCACACACGTCGTTTGGTTGGGTAGAATTCTTTTTTGCTGCTCTAGCGACATCCATTGACTTTTTAACGTTATTTTCTTGCTATGTATAAATATCATAAACATTAATCAGATGTCGCAAAAATCTAATTTTTCTTATTTTGGGACTTAGGCACTTTTCATGTGAGGCCTACGCGTTGCGGTTTCGGGAAATGTTTCTTATGTACCCAGACGCAATACGGACGTAATTTAATGCTTTACTTATGAGATAAAGACCTCAATAAACGTTAGTAGGTTATCCTACCAGTGCCGCTTAAAGGGTTACTTCACAAATTTTCCTAATGCTCTTATGAATCAAATTCAAGTTTCGTTGGGATGAATATAACTTCAAATAATTGGTAGTTTTATTATTTTATTGCCTTGCGTATATTTATGATTTTTCATTACGTTTTCCTCGGTTCGACACTATGCTGAATATGGATTACTATAGTCTAAGATACGATATAAGGTCGATTTGCACCGATCTATTTAATGGATAAAAAGTATTGGATATGTAATCTAGCATATTATAAATTACAAAAAACAATGGTTGCCCGATCTAATCGTGTTCTAACTATAATTAATTAATAATTAAAAAATGACAATTTTTATAAATAAAAAAATATTCGAGCCGGGTAGATATTATTCCAGATTTTCTAGGACATTCTAAACAAAAAAGGTCTTCTGAAATTTTTCTCTAAAGTTGATCGTTTTCTAGTTATATACAATTTAAAACTGAGAAAAGAAAGAAAGAGGACGATTTTCAAGGCTCGAAAACATAAGTATAAAACATAGTTTTTGAAAATACGAAGTACCTTAATTCTAGGTCAAACCTTATTCTATCAGTTCTTGATAAGTCTTCTGAACTTTTTAGTTGTTAATGCCCGTCTCCCCATAAGAAACCTTCCTCATTAACAATTAAAAATATGTTTTAGAATAAATCATGCCTAAAATTCTTATCGATTCCTGATAAAAAAAGGTTTAAACTTGAATTTATGTACTTGACGATTACACAAATGTTATTTTCTTACTTGTGTTTTAGGCCTTAAAAATTGTCATCTTTCGATATTTTTTTAGATTTAAATTGTTATAACTCGAAAACGATCAAGTTCAGAGAAAAATTACAAAAGACCTTTTTTGTTTAGAATGATCCAAACAATTTGAAATAATATCTGCCCGTGTCGAAACATTTTTTTTTTAATTAGAACAAGAGTAGATCGGGCAACCCTTGTTTTTTGTAATTGTTAACATGCTAAATTACATATCCAATAATTTTTATCCATTAAACAGATCCGTGCAAATCGACCTTATATCGGATCCTCTACTACTATAAGTGCATAACTTAAAATGAAAACATATTTCACAGTAAGCCAAAGTTATCGAAATCGACATTAATCTCAAACCCATTCAGGAAATTAAAGCTATGCGGAACTGTTGTGAAGCTCTAACTACTATTTAGCTTGCTGAAGATATTATCATGATAGCAATGCATACAGCCAGCATTTGTGGATGGCAGGTAATAAAATAAATACGTACAATAAGTACAATCCACGTCAAGTTTTTAATGAAAAAAAATTATATTTCGGATAAAAGATCAATTTTATTTGCACGCGAGTTGAAACTTAAATACCAAAATAGTTATTTTCCTAACAAGTGCAGAAAGTCATACTTTTCCGCACGATACTGCAGTTTGACGAAAGACGCGAAGCGGGAGTTCGGCAAGCAGTCGAGTGCGGAAAAGAGACTTTCTGCAATAGTTAGGAACAATATTTTTTCTAAGAGTCTTTAAAAAATGACCAAATTTTAATAAAATAATTTAATTAATATAAAAATACATACAGAAATTAATTCTTTGACAAGGTTGTCAAAACCAAACTTTCAATGTAATTAGTTAGCATGACGACGAACTTGGTTTCCATGACGATGATTCAAAACGACTGTCAATAAGTTCGTTCTAGAAAACAGTCAAACTAGTTAGAAACCGTCAGCAAACAGTTGGTCAGTGAGAGAATATAATACAGTCACCAGTGCTCTCCCCTCTACTCGCTCTGGTCCACTATTCGCTGATGGTTTCAAACCGTTTGTAACGGATGCTAGAACAAACCTATTGTCTACTGATTTGACTTTCGAATATTATGTCAAAATAATTTTATTTTATCGAATTGTCAGTAGTATTTGCACAAGAGCTCTAAAATTCTATATTAATTTTAGGGACCGAGTGCAATTTGTTGCGATTATTTCATGAATAAAACTGATCAAAACCAAAATTTTATTGTAATTTATTTATGTAAGTACAAATTAGTACAATTAAACACACAGTTGTTATAAATATTTGACGGTTGAAAGTCATCATTTTATAATTTTTAAAACATTAATTGTCATTAATGTCACTGAATGTATTTTTTCATAGCAACGAAGGGCATCTGACGTAATATACTTGAAGAAGGGAAATTATCAAAAATTATCAGTAGTAATTGCACAAGAGCTCTAAAATTCTATATTAATTTTAGATATCGAGTGCAATTTGTTGCGATTATTTCATGAAAAAAACTGTTCAAAACCAAAATTTTATTGTAATTTATTTATGTAAGTACAAATTAGTACAATTAAACACACAGTTGCTATAAATATTTGAGGTTGAAAGTCATCACTTTTATAATTTTTAGAACATTAATTGTCATTAATGTCACTGAATGTATTTTTTCGTAGCAACGAAGGGCATCTGACGTAATATACTTGACGACGAGAAATTATCAAAAATTATCAGTTTAATCTATAGTCGAGGCATTGAAGCACAAAAAAGGCCTTACTGTCGGTGTTTGGCGCAGTAAAACGGATTTTAATGCAGTTTGGTGCGTTGGATTCGTGAGAATGTCAGGAAATTTTGTGAACTAATGTAATGAATAAGAAATCTGAAATTGCATTTGTGCAAAAGAAAAATGCATTTCAAAAGTTCATTTTGAAATAGGCAATTATTATAAATTTGCAACTCGGTAAATAGTGAGAGAATTTGACTCAATTTTTTTACTCGGGGGTTTTTGGGGTCGCTGAAAACGAATATGAGGTGCGAGAATATCGGCGAGAGTGTGCAAACTACCTGGTGCCTTCAGCGGGTGCAATAAACGTATTCCTCTGGACTCTGGAATATTGTCGTAATTTATCATATAATTGGCTTAAACTCATTACTCGGGGGGTTTTTGGGGTCGCTGAAAATGAATATGAGGTCGACGAGAGTGTGCAAACTACCTGGTGCCTGCAGCAGGTGTAATAAACATCTTCCTCTGGACTGTTATGGTAATTTGTTAAATAATTGACCCAACTTGTTACTCGGGGGTCTTTGGGGTCACTGAAAATAAATATCGCAACGACTAAATTCTAATTTCATAGGATATTATAAAAATGTTTATTATTTTGTTCAGGATCGCCATTCTTTTTAAATTTGGCGCTTAAATTATGTTGGCAGTATTGATACATTCTTGACTAATTTCATGTAGGATTTATTTATTTAGCCTATCACTCTCACACGTTTGTATACACTAATATAACGGTTACACTGTAAGCAAAACAGAACACGTTTTTTTTTCTTATTGTGTTTTATTCTTATTTAAATAATTTATTATAAAGAAGTATAAAAAATATTTTTTTATTTAAATTAACGTGTCTCAGCAACGCAGGCCATTGACACGGTTACAAAAGTAAGGTTTACAATATGTTTAAATTACAAGAATTTAGAAAATTAAGGATTTAAATTAAGAAATTACAATATCAGCAAAATGATAAAAACAACATTTATATGGCATAGTATAACCGAGAGTCTTTGAGAAACATTATCACATATTAAAGTCACTATTATCACTAAGAGTGGTGGTTTGGTCTTCATCCAGTTTATGTTGTCTTCGGGTGTTCGTGTATAGCTGGCATTCAACTAGTAACCCGTGTTGAGCTGCCCCCCCCCCCACTTGCAAAAATCAAAAAACAAATAGCCCTGATTTATGAGCTATTTATGAGCTCTCATATTCCAAAACTAAAAATTTTGAGCTCGTTCCACTGAGCAGGAATTTGATACCTTATTGGGGGGGGCTGAGTCAGCCCCCCACTACTTAAAAATAGGCATATTGAATCGGTTTTTGCGGCAGAATTACGAGCTATTTATGAGCTCTTGAAATTATATAGTTTCGATTTTTGAGCTCATTCTCTTCACCCCCAAACAACCCTTTAATTGATTTAACTTAAGAGAAAAATGCTGAGAAAACTTAAAATATATCGTATTGCGGATATAATTCCTATAGGTTATATACTCTAAGGTAGCTACAGGTTGTAGTTGAGCTACAACCCCTTCGCAAGAAAACCACCCTATCTTCCCGGCTTAAGAGAAAGTTGTACTTAAAATGCATTAAACTAATTATTTGGCGACTACATATCATTTAATAATTTATAAGCTTCCAAATTACGCGCATTTAGATCAGTAAATTGCAATTTATTTTGTATAGTGCAGTCGCTGAAGGTAAAAATCAACGATTACCTTCAATTTCGGTGAACCTTCATGGATTTTCACAAAAAATTGGTCAGTGGTTAGAGGATACGTCAAGAAACAAAGGTGACATGGTACCACCTTGCGCCTTTACCCTGAGGGTGGATACCGCCCCTTCTCGGGGGGTGAAAATTATTTTATTAAAAATAAATGCACAAATCAATAAAAGAACAAATTAAAAGCAAAATTTATTATATAAAGTTAATAAAATAAGTCAATACTTTTTAAGTTATTAAAGATCAAAGATTTTAATTATTCGTGAAAAAAATGCATGTTATGAAGCGGTTTTTCGTAAATCACTGAAAAGCTGTATATTTTTACAAAAAAAGTTAATAGTAGTTTAATTCGTATAGCTTATATTCTAAAAATAAACTCTTAAATCACGCGCCTTTCGATTATAGAGCTACAACCCCTTCGTAAGAAAACCATCCCATATTCCCGGCTTAAGAGAGAGTTGTACTTAAAATAATTTTAATTAATTATTTGGCGACTACATATCGTTTAATAATTTATGAGCTTGCAAAATATACGCATCTCAATTATTGAATTGCCATTTTCTTTCTATAGTGCAGTCACTGAAGGTAAAAATCAACTATGACCTTCGATTTCGGTAAATCTCCATTCATTTTCACGAAAATTGGTGAGCGGATTTTGATGCTATCAACTATTTCCGGAGCTCATTTTTGATAGGTATTTCTAAGTACTTTGACAAGTATTTAGTACGTAAGTGTTATAAAACGCATCTCTCTCCCGTTATTTAAGCTTAAATCCTTAGATTTGAATAGTCGCAGAAAAAAATATACATTTAATTACCAATAACTTACTTTAAATTAACATTAAAGGGTTTTTCAAGTAAGCAATTTATTATATTTTTTATTAGCTTCAATTTTTGTAATGAACACTTCTTTGTAAGAACTTACAGTTTTTGAGTTATTTATGAAAAATCGCTTTACATCATGCATTTTCTTTCACAAAAATTAAAATATTTGATCTTTAATAACTCAAAAAGTATTGATTTATTTTAATCACATTATATAACAAATTTTGCTTACAATTTGTCCCTCTCTCGATTTGTGGGGTTATTTTTAATAAAGTAATTTTCACCCCCGAGAAGGGGTGACATGTACCCCATGTTAAAACCCCAAGTTGTTATTGTTAATTCTTGAAAATGAATGGAGATTTACCGAAATCGAAGGTCATAGTTGATTTTTACCTTCAGTTACTGCACTATAGAAAGAAAATGGCAATTCAATAATTGAGATGCGTATATTTTGCAAGCTCACAAATTATTAAACGATATGTAGTCGCCAAATAATTAATTTAAATTATTTTAAGTACAACTCTCTCTTAAGCCGGGAATATGGGATGGTTTTCTTACGAAGGGGTTGTAGTTCTATAATCGAAAGGCGCGTGATTTAAGAGTTTATTCTTAGAATATAAGCTATACGAATTAAACTACTATTAACTTTTTTGTAAAAACATACAGCATTTCAGTGATTTACGAAAAACCGCTTCATAACATGCATTTTTTTCACGAATAATTAAAATCTTTGATCTTTAATAACTTAAAAAGTATTGACTTATTTTATTAACTTTATATAATAAATTTTGCTTTTAATTTGTTCTTTTATTGATTTGTGCAGTTATTTTTAATAAAATAATTTTCACCCCCGAGAAGGGGCGGTATCCACCCTCAGGGTAAAGGCGCAAGGTGGTACTATGTCACCTTTGTTTCTTGACGTATCCTCTAACCACTGACCAATTTTCGTGAAAATCGATGAAGGTTCACCGAAATTGAAGGTAATCGTTGATTTTTACCTTCAGTGACTGCACTATACAAAATAAATTGCAATTTACTGATCTAAATGCGCGTAATTTGGAAGCTTATAAATTATTAAATGATATGTAGTCGCCAAATAATTAGTTTAATGCATTTTAAGTACAACTTTCTCTTAAGCCGGGAAGATAGGGTGGTTTTCTTGCGAAGGGGTTGTAGCTCAATAATCGAAATGAACGTGATTTAATAGTTTATTCTTAGAGTATATAACCTATAGGAATTATATCCGCAATACGATATATTTTAAGTTTTCTCAGCATTTTTCTCTTAAGTTAAATCAATTAAATGGTTGTTTGGGGGTGAAGGGGATAAGTTCAAAAATCGAAACTATATAATTTCAAGAGCTCATAAATAGCTCGTAATTCTGCCGCAAAAACCGATTCAATATTCCTATTTTTAAGTAGTGGGGGGGGCTGACTCAGCCCCCCCCCACTAAGGTATCAAATTCCTGCTCAGTGGAACGAGCTCAAAATTTTTAGTTTGCGGAATATGAGAGCTCATAAATAGCTCATAAATCAGGGCTATTTGTTTTTTGATTTTTGCAAGTGGGGGGGGGGCAGCTCAACATGGGTCAACTAGTATGTGTTTGACAGTGACACGAGTGTTGCAGGTATGACACCAAGGAAGATTTCCCTGGCTAATCAGGTGACCATGTGTAAGACGGCAATGTCCAATTCTTAGTCTTTTCATGACAACTTTGCCCCTTCTACAAAGTGCTGGTATTTTTAAGGCAGGTATTCTGGGTTGAATATTATGGAAACTTGAGTTTGTTCTATTCCAGAGGTTTTGCCAGATGCTCAAGCACATTTGGTTGATCTACACCAAGTTGTACTCTCCATTGGAATGTCAGAACGGGATGCCTCTTTGGCCGCTTGATCGGCGTTTTCGTTTCCTGTAATACCCACGTGCGATGGAAAAATTAGCCTGCAAAAATTGTGCAGGCTCTAATTGCACAAATATTGCATTGGACTCGAGAGAGGAAGGAAATAATGAAGAAGAAGATGATAATGATGAAGAAAATGAATTTTAAAGATAAATTACGATAAATTTTGTATAATGAACTTTTTTAACCATAAATATATTTTAATAGTAAAAATTTATGTTTATAATAAAAATACCACCCTTTTCGATCACTATAGTTGCGTCGAAGAAAATAGATTACCCCAAAAACCACCGAGTAACAAGATTAAACTAATTATATGATAAATTACCATAATAGTCCAGAGGAAGACGTTTATTACACCCGCTGCAGGCACCAGGTAGTTTGCACACTCTTGCTGACCTGATATTCGTTTTCAGCGACCCCAAAAACCCTTGAGTAAGAAAATTGAGTCAATTTTTCCCGCTATTTACCGAGTTGCCAATTTATAATAATTGCCTATTTCAAAATGCACTTTTGAAATGCATTTTTCTTATTGACATGCAATTTGAGATTTCTTATTCATTACATTAGTTCACAAAATTTCCTGATATTCTCACGTATCCAACACCCCAATCCGCATTAAAATCCGTCTTACTGCAAAAAAATCGACACTTCAATCCTTCAATGCCTCGACTATTAGATTTCTGTAGCTTTCTATTGGTCAGAATCTCCTATGAATGAAATAATCGGGTATAATATCACAAGAGAGTGAAAATAAATTGAAAATAATGCGACAGTTTTTCGAAAATTTGTTGTCTCGAGCCCTGCGGGCTCTCGTGTCTATTGCCCAATGACAACAAATTTGAGTAAAAATGAAGCATTATTTTCTTATGTATTCTTACTGTCGTGTGATATTCGTAAGATTATTTTTTAATACGTATATTATAGATATTTTCTTAAATGTGAGAGTTGTCAAAACTAGTAAACTGGTTGCAATTAAACAGAAACAATCTACTTAAAAAAATTCTATCGGTAATTTTCTACCGTAGATAATTCTCAGTATAATTTTAATCTGATTGGACAGAATCAAACACGTGATCAAATATCTTATTATACGATTGGAAGTTAAAATTTTCAAAAAATAATCAGTTTAATTATTTTTCTGTAGCTTTCTATTGGTCAGAATCTCCTATGAATGAAATAATCGCATTAATTTCATTAAAAGAGGATCACAATAAAATACATTTGACATAAAATAGTAAATAATATCTAAATATTAGTCTATTGCATATATTATAATTTTTAAGGCCATATTAAAATACCTAAACGCGTCCGGAAAAGTAAAACGCGTGCGGAAAAGTAAAACTTACTAAACTAAAACGCGTGCGCGAAAGTAGACATTTTTGCAAGCTCGTAGAAAAAGTTAATTCGAGTTTAAACCAATCAATTAACAACTCGCAAGGAAAATGATTTGCCTGTAGTCGGCTGTATGCCATAACTCAAATATATAATTTTTTTTTTATTAAAAAATCCTTTATAAAACCATCGTTGGTTTGGAAGAAGAATGTCACAACTCAAAAATTGCCATTTTTGAGGTTTACCCTCTAACCAACTCTAAATATTAAACTTTATTTTGGGAAAATTTTTAGAAGTTACACTCATATAATTCCCGCTGGATGGCGACTGATGACAATTTGACTTTGTCAAACCCATGCATTATATATTATGAAAGAGCGGCGCAATATAGTTGTGTAGCAAGCAAGTAATTTAATTCAACCCGACCTGTGGGAGATGTCCACCCTATCGAAAAAGTACATTCGGGTGTAACAATTCATTGGGGCGAGGTGTTTTGACCCGAGTAAAAACAGGGATCACCCCACCTTGCTCCAATGCCCCAGGCCATCCCTTTCCCCCCCATAGCACGCTGATGCCCGTTGGGGGCACAACTATCGTAGCCAAATGCTCTTCACAATGGAATCCTGAGTAATAAGATTGCAATGTGGTGTCCTAATCGAATTACAAAACAAGGCCAGCGTGAAGCGCTCTATGCCTTTATCTTAAAAGTTACTTATCCGCGGTACTAAAATTGCTTGCTTGGGCCCCAAGTCACTGTAACAAGCCCCACTCAGCTCAGTCCAATGGCTTGGTGCTCAAGAATTTTATGATTTTTGTGTTTTTTATGTTTTTTTTTTGGTGGCTTACGCCTTTTTTTTGTTTTTTTTGTGTTTTTTTGTTGGCTTGCGCCTTTTCCTCTATTTTCTTACTGGCTGACTTACCTGGTCGTGGTGTTGGACCTACGCTTGGGTTGCGTGTTTCTTCGGCACCAGATGTTTCCAGCTACGAACTGACTACTACTTTCACTTTTACTTTTTCTTTTACTTTGTCACTCTTTGTTTGCTTTATTCGATTTACTTTAATCCACTATTTGCTGTTTAGGGCGTTTGTGCTTCCATCGGTGGAACGCGTCATATCCTAGCATCTCTCGCAGTATGTGACTTGGGTGGTACGCCAGCTCCGAGAATTTGACCCTTGCTTTATCTGTCATCATTTCGGTGACTCTCACCAGTTAAAGTTCTCTGAACAGGAATCTTTCTGCGACGTATCTTGGGACTCTGGCTGCTTCTCTTAAGCTGCTGTTGTGGACCGCTTGTATCTTCTTTTTGATTATAATTGTGTTTCAGTTGTTGTGGAAGTTATCACGTGTTTTTTGTAGAACAGTGGTACAAGTTAAAAAGGAAACGTATTAATTTTTGTGATTTGTGTTTAATATTTAATGGAAGACAGTTACATGTCGTCTTAGGTAAGTAGTCCGTATTAGTCTAGTCACAACATAGGAGGTCTCGTGGGCACTTTTAGCTCGCCGCGATTTGATGGTGGTATTATAGGTTTTTTGGGTCGCTGAATCGAATGGAAGTGGTCTGGAAGCCCAATTGTGTGCGTTTAATTGTTATTGACAAGTTATGGTAAAATTAGATGTTTTTTAGAAGCTCTGTAAATAAAGTAATAGTGTTAAGGTCTTTTCTGGTGTATTTTTGGTCGCTGAATCGAATGCTAGTCGCGATTACTTAAAATATGTTCTTATTTTGTTAATAACAAAATAATTGCATTTTTATATGCTAAATGGATTGCCGCTAGTCGTGATAGCTTAAACCACGTTCCGACTTTGTTATTAATAAATTATTGCAAAAATAACGGTTTATAGTACGTTCACTCACGGTTTTTGCTCTAAATTTCAAAAACCACTTGGATTGATATGAAATTTGGCATACCTGCACGTAGCTAACATGTCAAACAAAACAAGTAGTATTGTGCCGATGTCTGCCTTTACCGGCAGTGGATAAAGTGATTAATTCTAAGCAACTTTTGTTCTATGCTGTTGTTTCACTAAGTCAATACTTTTCGAGTTATTTGGTTTTTTTGTTTAAAAATGAACATATTCACTCGCAAATAACTCGAAAATTATTTACTTAGTAAAAAAACTGTATAGAACAAAAGTTGCTTAGAGTTAATCAGTTTAAAAGCTGGTGAAAACTCACCCCCAGAATAAAGGCAGACATCGGCACAATATCACTTGTTTTGTTTGACATGTTAGCTACGTGTATGCCAGATTTCATGTCAAGTCAAGTGGGTTTTTAAAATTTAGAGCAAAAACCGTGAGTAAACGTACTAAAAACCGTTATTTTTGCAATAATTTATTAATAACAAAGTCGGAACGTGGTTTAATCTATCATGACTAGTGACAATCGATTTAACGTATAAAAATACTATGAAAAAGACTACAAACTTGCTGTAGATAACGCATTTCGAGCATTTCGGCGAATAAATAATTATTTTGTTATTAACAAAATAAGAATACATTTTGAGTAATCTCGACTAAGTATCATTCAATTCAGCGACTAAAAATACACCAGAGAAGACCTTAACACTATCAATTTATTTACAGAGCTTCTAATAATTCCTAAAAAACATCTAATTTTACCATAATTTGATAATAACAATTAAACGCACCACACTTGGGCTTCCAAACCATTTCCATTGGATTCAGCGACCCAAAAAAAACCTATAATACCACCATCGAATCGTTGCAAGCTAAAAGTGCCCATGGGACCTCCTATGTTGCGACTAGACTATATATAGGATACGTGCGAACTGTTTCAAATGCTAATTACAAGTAGAAAGGTAAAAACAAGAAAGGTCTTTCCATTTATATTTAAATGATAATAATGAGCTCTTTAATATTGTAATAGTTATTTTCCTAGCCCGTGCAGAATGTCATTCTTTTCCGCACGCGACTGCAGTTTGCCGAACGACGCGAAGCGGGAGTTCGGCAAGCAGTCGAGTGCGGAAAAGAGACTTTCTGCAAGAGTTAGGAAAATATCTAAATTAACACGCGTGCGGAAAAGTAAAAACCGCGTGCGGAAAAGTAACACGCGTGCGGAAAAGTAACACGCGTGCGGAAAAGTAACACGCGTGCAGAAAAGTGAAACTTTTTAAACTAAAATGCGTGCTCGAAAGTAGACATTTTTGCACGCTCGTAGAAAAAATATTTTACCTCCTATTTTTTACTTTACCAAAATTATAATGAAAACTAGCACATTAAAATTTTTAAAAACGTCCCTCCTGAAAATTAGAACTTTTCGACTTGTGACAGTGTTCTTCCAAACCAACGGTATATTAATTTAAAAGAACCCTTTCGGGCTAAATCATAGCACGTTCTTGGAATGAATATTCCATCTTAAATACTGCCACTAGGTATATGTACATATTTAAATCTACTAAAAGCATGGCTTAAACTTCTTTAAATATTACTTCATTATCAATCAGCGTCCACCGCTGCATATTGGCCTCCATTGGCCTCCCTCAGTTTCCTCCAGTGTTCTCTACGCTGCTGGGCCACTTGTAGCCAGTTTCCCGCTACTCTTTTTATATCGTCGTGTGGCGACACGCTTTAATTACTATTTTTCCTAATTTTAATTTTTAATAACTTTTCTCAAAATGCAATAATATGGGTCATATAAAATTCACATTTGTTTTTGGTGTGTTCAGTTTAACAAACTGAATTCCCCATAAATTAATTACCTTTTCAGACCTTATGTCAATAACTTATTTTGGAGATGCATTCGAAGACGTTTCTTAAAACTTTTAAATTTTAAACGCCAGATCTAAATAATTTATCGCCTTTCTGGCCAGATGGTAGAAACACAAACATATTAGCGTTTGTGGTTTTTTCAGCCACGGCAGTCGATTCACAACCTCTCGTCGGGAGTCACACGCCAACGGGCATCGGGATAGATCAACAACACACCCTTACGAGATATAAGCAAAACACGTCTTTTAACCGATTAAAATAAATATATTATTGAAAGTTTGTTGTGTTTACATTTATTTTAATTTTAGTTAATCGTTCCCAAACCATTCGGAATAGTCGGTTCATCTAGTCGGTGGTCGTCCTCGGCTTCTTTTACAGTTTCTGGGCCTCCATTCCATGATTCGTCTTGTCCACCTCTCATCTTGGAGAGGTGTCCACCTCTCTGTTCTAGCTAAGTGTCCTGTCAAGTTCCACTTAACCCCTTAATGTACATTTTTTTGGAAAAAGACCGGCCAAAAAAATCAATTTATTTTTAAACGTAAAAAGTGATCCTAGCGCGCAGGTGAGCCCCACTAGTATTTGCATTTATCCGATTACTGAAATAATCGTCACGAAACTGTCACTGGACGATCACAATTTTTGTTGGAATAATGGGAAAGACGATGAGAAGGACGATAATGTTTTTTGCTGGAGCGTATTTTGTTTACAGCGCAGGAGCGTGATTTATATATTGAAAAGTGAACGAATCAGAATATGAAGACACAAATTTGTCTGAAGGCGGCTCACAACAAAGAAATAAGTCGTAAGTGATACCTAAGTAGAAAAAGGAGTATATTTTTTTCTCAAATATGTAAGTGTTTTTGCTTACAATCCCGTGTAAATAATAAATATCAATAAAACAATTGTTTTTTCTTGCTTTGACATTATTATTTGCAATTCTCGATCGCATTGGGCGTGAAAAATTATAGTAACATTAAGTAAAATCCCGCTCGAATTAACTCGAGTGTGTACATTTTGGCCAGTTTAGCGCTCTCGAGTTAACTCGAGTGTGCACGTTAAGGGGTTAAGCGTAGCTCTTTAAATGACGTCTTGAACTCCTGAACTTTGCCTGTTTTGTTGGTTTGTTATGTGGTCTCGAAGTCTCACGTTCAGCATTGCACGTTCCATGGATCATTGTGTAATTCTGAGTTTATTTGCGGATTTTTGCGTCAGTGATAAAGTCTTTGCTCCATAAGTTTGTACAGGTAAAACAGATTGGTTATAAATCTTTCGATTGAGACACGTGGTAATTGAACTTTTTAGAATATGTAAAGCCTATTCGCCTTTGTATTTCATGTGTCTGTTTGTTGTATGGTATTATTGTCAATAGTTATATTTCCACTCATTACGAGATTTGTCATAAGTTTAGTTTTCTCAAAGTTCATTTTTAATCCTGATCTCTCAAACAGGTTTTAAGGTGATACAGTAGCGATCAACAGGTAGCAAAAACGCGTTCCAAGATTGCGGCTGTAGTTTTGAATATTTTTTCAAGATATTTGGCACACGTATTCGTAATGCAATAGAGAATGGCGGTACAGAGCCCAATTTGACAAATACATTAATATGTGGAAATTACTCTGTAATTAAATGCAATTTTAAAAAAACGAGCCTGTACCGCCATTAAGAAGAACAAAAAAATACACTTTCTTCAAATAAACTTTTTTATCCGATGCCTAGATTTTGTGTCATTTTGGAACTATTAAAATTTTTTATTTCATTAGTAGTTCCAAAATGACACAAAATCTAGACATCGGATAAAAAAGTTTATTTGAAGAAAGTGTATTTTTTTGTTCTTCTTAATGGCGGTACAGGCTCGTTTTTTTAATATTGTATTTAATTACAGAGTAATTTCCACATATTAATATATTTTTCAAATTGGGCTCTGTACCGCCATTCTTTATTATATTACGAGTACGTGGGCCAAATATCTCGAAAAAATATTCAAAATTACAGCCGCAATCTTCGAACGCGTTTTCGCTATCTGTTGATCGCTACTGTTTCCTCTTAAGCGGATGTATAACTTATGCTTTATACTTTTAATTTCTTGAACATCCAGAACAATCTTTAATAACTCTATATGAATAAAATCGATACAAATAATTGATTAAATAACATCACTTTATAATAACAATAATTTTGGTTCAATGTCGTGTTGGTTTTTATTACCACTGATCTCCCCTCAAGATCCAGCCAACTATACCGGAATGTAAGTAATTTACCTTATACTTGACATACTTGTTTACCACTAATAGAATAGAATAGAATAGAATAGAATAGAATAGAATAGAATAGAATAAAATAGAATAGAATAGAACAGAATAGAACAGAATACAATAGAATAGAATAGAATAGAATAGAATAGAATAGAATAGAATAGAATAGAATAGAATAGAATAGAATAGAATAGAATAGAATAGAATAGAATAGAATAGAATAGAATAGAAAAGAATAGAATAGAATAGAATAGAATAGAATAGAATAGAATAGAATAGAATAGAATAGAATAGAATAGAATAGAATAGAATAGAATAGAATAGAATAGAATAGAATAGAATAGAATAGAATAGAATAGAATAGAATAGAATAGAATAGAATAGAATAGAATAGAATAGAATAGAATAGAATAGAATAGAATAGAATAGAATAGAATAGAATAGAATAGAATAGAATAGAATAGAATAGAATAGAATAGAATAGAATAGAATAGAATAGAATAGAATAGAATAGAATAGAATAGAATAGAATAGAATAGAATAGAATAGAATAGAATAGAATAGAATAGAATAGAATAGAATAGAATAGAATAGAATAGAATAGAATAGAATAGAATAGAATAGAATAGAATAGAATAGAATAGAATAGAATAGAATAGAATAGAATAGAATAGAATAGAATAGAATAGAATAGAATAGAATAGAATAGAATAGAATAGAATAGAATAGAATAGAATAGAATAGAATAGAATAGAATAGAATAGAATAGAATAGAATAGAATAGAATAGAATAGAATAGAATAGAATAGAATAGAATAGAATAGAATAGAATAGAATAGAATAGAATATAATAGAATATAATAGAAAAATATGCTTTATTGTCATGAGAAATTTAACAATTTTATAGGCAAAGCATACGAGAATCATAAAAAAAACAATCACAAATACAATTTACTAAAATTATATAAATCGTCAATATAAATAAAATATAATGAAGTGAAACAAAAAACGGTACCTAACAATATATTGCAAAATTTAAAAAAAATGCAAATTGCATAATCTACCTTAAGAAATTTAATAAGCTAAGCTGCTGCATATGACACTCAAATATAGATTAAAATTCTACTTATAGATAAGGATACTGTAATAATTTATTATTTATTGGTTAAGAAACTCTGCTATTAAATAATATGGTATTTCGGGTAAATAGGCTTTTGTCATTTTACGGAATTTGGGAAGATGTTGCAGATTTAAGTTGTAGAGGGAGATGGTTGTATAGTTTTTTTGCAGAATATAATATAGATTCCTTTACCAACTCACTGGACGGGATCGGTAAATAGATGTCAAAGGTAAAATTTCTGGTAGAATAGTCATGTCTAGGTCTTGCTGGAAAGATATGTAGATGTTTAGGAATTAAGCAAACAGTTTCGAAAATATATAAAGAAGGTAGTGTTAAAATACTTTGGTCTTTGAAGTAGCTTCCGCAATGTGTTGTTCTTCTGAGACCAAACATATATCTTATTGCTCTTTTTTCTAATTTAAAAATAACATCAGATTGGGCAGCTGTACCAGAACTTCAAAAAGGAAGACCATATCGAACATGGGACTCGAACAAAGAAAAATATGTTAATTTGGAGAGCCTAAATTCATTTCCTTCGAAACAGATCTTATTGCAAAGCAAGCTAAGGATAGTTTCTTGCTTAACACATCGATATGAAGAGACCATTTAAGGTTGCCATTTAAAAAAATACCAAGAAATTTTACAGAATCAACGGTACTGATCTTGCTATTATGAAGAGGTAAGGGTTGAAGAGCTCATTTAAAGGATAATGCTACTGTTTTATCTACGTTAGAAGAGAGTACATTAGGATTGCACCAGGATTTTATTGTGAGTGATTATATAGTAGCATGAAGAGTTGCGATATTTGAGTTGCTCCAAGTGATACTGGTGTCATCAGCAAAAAGAAAAACTTTTCCATCGATTATTAAACTAGTGATGTTATTAATAAAGATAAAGAACAGTAGAGGACCCCATAGTGAACCTTGTGGTACCCCACATACAACATTTTTAATACTAGAGTCTGTATGATTTGCTCTAACCAGTTGTTTTCTATTATCCAAGTAAGATTGAACCAGTTCAAAGAAATACCTCGAATTCCACAGAAATCTAGTTTTTTTATCAAAATGTCGTGATTTACACAATAAAAAGCTTTGGCATTATCACAAAAAACAGTGGCAGTGTGCAGATTATTATTTAATGCTTGATAAACCTCATGTAGTACAGAAAACGTGGCATTGGTGGTATATTTATTATTTAAAAATGAGGGTTACACTCGTGTATATGCATACACAGTGCTGTTTTTGTAACAATATAAGGTTCCGGTACGCAATGGTTCTGGTACGCAATGTTCCTGGGGGTCTGGGGATTGTTCATAAGGGGGGTCCACCCCCGGGAAAACTTTTTAAATTTATCCTCAATAATGGCGTTTTAAAGCTATTTGGGAGCAAGGGAAAAATTCAGGCATTTGTCTATAATTTTGTTGATTTTTTTATTTTTTGTCCCAAGAGGTGCCGGTACGGCGTACCGGCGCGTACCGTCACAAAAACAGCACTGTGCATACATATATGTATTTATATATATATATACTATAATATACTTTTGATATTGGCTTTATTATTATTCTTTGATATACACCACGCAGCGTAACTAATTCTGTTTTTATTATTTGTAACAGGTAATTTACTTAAAACCGGGACCTGAAGATGTTGTGTAAATTATAGACAGCAAAATCGGTCGTCCGATGGAAACAAATGGATTGTGAGATCGTCTTTTATTTTATTACTAACTTAGAAGCAAACAGTTTCGAAAAAAATAATCTATGTATTCTATTGTATATGAAGCTACATAAAACGTGAATACAAACCAAAAGTTCACTCTCCTCTTGTTAAATAAATTTTGATTAGAACCATATAACAAGTTGTAAATAATGGAAAAATTGGTCTGTTATCTTAATCAGTGTAACAAGTACAGTTCTGCGTGTTATAACTTTACACATTTATAGGTAATTACACATTCTAAATTTAATAGCATTTTACATTTTCCTATTTGCTACTTCGATCTTACATAGATTAAAAGCTAGTACTTAGATAGTTGTAGTAGTTTTTTTACTTACTTATACAGCATACGGGCTTTATACAGCATATTCTATTGCTTTCTGTTGTGGTGAGGTCTCTTTTTTCATTGATGTTTTTATTTGAGATATTATGTGACATTTATTTATTTATTTATTATTTATTTCTTCTCCTTAAAGTTCCGCTCCTATCGGAGACTGGAAATCATTCTGGCAATTATAATTTTGTTGGTTACGCTCCGGAATAGTTCAATTGAGCTGCATCCAAACCATTCACGGAGATTGCGTAGCCACGAGATTTTACGTCCTCCTACGCTTCTTCTGCCTTTGATTTTGCCCTGTATTATATTCCTTAATATTTCGTATTTTTCACCTCTCATGATGTGCCCCAAGTATTCAAACTTCCTGATTTTTATGGAATTTAAAACTTCGCATTGTTTTCCTAGTTGTTCGAGCACTTGTGCGTTTTTTTTACGATATGTCCATGATATTTTCAGAATACGTCTATAACACCACATTTCGAATGCTTCCAGGTTTTTAATGTTGGATTGTTTTAGTGTCCATGCCTCAACCCCATACAAAAGGATGGAGAAAATATAACAACGAAGCATTCTTATCCGGAGCGTTATATTGATATTGCGATTAAAAAAAAGTTTCCTCATTCTGTTAAAAATGGATCGTGCAATTTCAATGCGGCATCTTATTTCTTTTGTCTGATCAGTATCTTCTGTGATCCATGCTCCAAGGTATTTGTACGAAGATATTTGCTCAATTTCTGTATTATCCAGTACTAGTCTAACTCTGCTGATTTGTGCTTTTGTAAATACCATGAACTTGGTTCTCTTCAAATTTATTTTTAGTCCATTATCGTTGCAATGTATATTTAGTTGTTGAGCAAGGTGTTGCAATTCTTCCAGTGTTCCCGCTAGAAGTACGGTATCGTCAGCATATCTTATATTATTAAGTGGCTCACCGTTTATTATTAGGCCCTCATTGACTTCGGCCAACGCTAATTCTGAGCTGGCTTCACTATATAAATTAAATAACAATGGTGATAAAATAAACCCTTGGCGCACCCCACGACGAATCTGGATATCCTCAGTCAGTTCATTTTCAACTTTCACTTTTGCTGTTTGATTCCAATAGAAGTTACATATAATTCTAATGTCTCTACAGTCTATGTTTTTATTTAACAAAATTTCTTTGAGACGATTATGCTGCACTTTGTCAAATGCCTTCTCAAAATCAATGAAACAGGCATATACTTCCTGATTCATATCTAGGCATCTCTGCGAAAGAACACTTACTGCAAACAGTGCGTCCCGTGTTCCCAGACCTTTCCTAAATTCCATTTGTGTATCACTTATGCCTTCGTCTAATTTCTTATGTATTCTATTGTAAATCACTTTTAAAAACAATTCCATGACATGACTTATTAAGTCTATGGTGCGTTGTTCATTGCACTCATTTGCATTGGCTTTTTTGGGTAGCAGTATAAATGTCGATTGGAGCCATTCTTTAGGTATTATACCTGTTATATATGTGGTGTTAAATTATTATGGTGCCTCTGTTCTCTCTTTGTCTTCATTATTTATTTATATGATATTTATCATATTTTATTCCTTCTATTAGGTTTCGATTTCCTAGT
The DNA here is from genome assembly GCF_917563875.1 of Diabrotica virgifera virgifera. NCBI lineage: Eukaryota > Metazoa > Arthropoda > Insecta > Coleoptera > Chrysomelidae > Diabrotica > Diabrotica virgifera. The sequence goes on from NC_065450.1 coordinate 148,437,518, forward strand.
TCTTGGCGGTATCCTTTTCTATGTCTACGTCCATACCAGAGTAATTTTTGTTTTTCTATTTCATCATTTAATGTCTTCTTCACATTTATTAGTTTTCTTAATTCGTTAATTTCTCAAAATATCGTACAACTTCTCCTCCAAAACATGATTGTCAATGTATTTATTCTGTTTGTCATTCTTTTATTTGGCACCCACGTCTCTGAGCCATACACTGAGTAGCTTTCCAGTATTGTTTTATAGTCTATTAGCAACATAGGGGGCCCCGTGGGCACTTTTAAGTAGCCGCGATTTGATCGGTGTATTATAAATTTTTTGGGTCGCTGAATCCAATGGAAATGGTCTGGAAGCACAAATGTGGTGCGTTTAATTGTTATTAACAAATTATAGTAAAATTAGGTGTTTTTCAGGAATTATTCGAAGCCCTGTAAATAAATTGATAGTATTAAGGTCTTCTCTGGTGTATTTTTGGCCGCTGAATCGAATGCGAGTAGACGCGATTACTCAAAATGTGTTCTTAATTTGTTAATAACAAAATATTTGTTTATTTACCAAAAAGCTCGAAATGCGTTATCTACAGCAAGTTTGTAGTCTTTTTCATAGTATTTTTATACGCTACATCGATTGTCACTAGTCGTGATAGCTTAAACCACGTTCCGACTTTGTTATTAATAAATAATTGCAAAAATAATGGTTCATAGTACGTTTACTCACGGTTTTCGCTCTGAATTAAAAAAAAACGACCTGAAATGACATGAAATTTGGCGTGCACGTAGCTAACATGTCAAACAAAACAAGTGATATTGTGCCGATGTGTGCTTGTACCCTCGGGGTGAGTTTCACCCCGTTCCGGGGGTGAAAAAAGAAACCTTTAAAATAAATCAGGAATTGGAGAAACTGATTAATTCAAGCAACTTTTGCTCTATACAGTTTTTTCACCAAGTTAATACTTTTCCAGTTATTTGCGAGTGAATAAATATGTTGATTTTTCAACAAATAAAGAAAAATAACTCGAAAAGTATTGCCTTGGTCAAAAAACTGTATAGAACAAAAGTTGCTTAGAATTAATCAGTTTATCCACTACCGGACTTATTTTAAAAGTTTATTTTTTAACTCCCGAAAAGGGGTGAAACTCACCCCCAGGGTAAAGGCAGACATCCGCACAATATCATTTGTTTTGTTTGACATGCTAGCTACGTGTATGCCAAATTTCATGTCAATCCAAGTCGTTTTTTAAAATATAGAGCAAAAATCGTGAGTGAACGTACTATAAATCATTATTTCTGCAATAATTTATTAATAACAAAGTCAGAACGTGGTTTAAGCTATCACGACTAGTGGCAATCGATTTAGTGTATAAAAATATTATGAAATAGGCTACAAACTTGCGGTAGATAGCGCATTTCTAGCTTTTCGGCGAATAAACAATTATTTTGTTATTAACAAAATAAGAACATATTTTGAGTAATCGCGACTAGTCGCATTCAACTTAGCGACCAAAAATACACCAGAGAAGACCTCAACACTATCAATTTATTTACAGGGCTTCTAATAATTCCTGAAAAACACCTAATTTTACCATAATTTGTTAATAACAATTAAACGCACCACATTTGGGCTCCCAGACCACTTCCATTGGATTCAGCGACCAAAAAACCTATAATGCCACCATCAAATCGCGGCGACCTAAAAGTGCCCATGGGACCCCCTATGTTGCGTCTAGACTATTATAGATTTGTTGTTTAATTTTGGTTGTAATATCGTTGCTCCATAATTGACTGCAACTGTCGGGTAATTATATCTCCTTTTTTTATGGTAGTGATGAATGTGCTAAAAACCGGCAAAATAACTTAAAAGACGAAAAGCATAATGCGTTGTGAAATAAAAAGAGATAAAACTAGTTAAACCCTATAAATTTACATTATATTGATATTTTCCCACCTTCAGAGGTATTGGAGGAGTATATCAACAAAAACTGTCACAGGAAAATTTTTACAAAAGTCTCCTGTCACAGTGTTAGTTGCCAAATTCTCCGATATGTCTAAAGGTGGTAAATGGTTAACTATCAATATAATGTCAATTTATAGGTATCCATTGATGATTTCTTATCTCTACTAGCTTCATCCCTTCTTATTTCATAACTTATTATGTTTTCCGTCTTTTACGGTATTTTGCCGGTTATCAGGGCTCTCATCACTGTTATATTGTAACACGGGAAACCTTTTTTGGATAGTGCTGAAAGGTCACCAATGGAGACACTACAAACGTAGCCAGATGGTTCGGGTAAAGCGAGTGGTGGGTTCGAAACTAAATTTTGGAACGTGGAATGGGGCCAATAGAAGAAATAGGTAAAGATAAGATAAGAGAAGGTAGGTTAGAGCAGAGAGAAAAGCAGATAAAAAGATAGATAGGTAAAACTACCATAAAAAAGAAAAGAGATACAGGGCGCCACTTACTTTTTGGGGTTACAAGGGGAAAATTAAGAATCCTTAGAAACGGAAACAGGTAAGGAAAGATAATTAGGTTCTGAGACCAAATACAAGAAAATATATGAACAGTTAATTAGTAAAAAAAAATAAATGTTGTCAACACACTACATAAAGAAATAATAAATATATTCGGTGACCAGTCGTCCACCTATTTACCTACAAAACTTATTCTACGTGATCTTTCTCCTGGTCGAAGATAATATGTATAGTGATTAGTTACGTTACATAGCAAATATTTAGAGGTAATCTCTTATCAGGAAACTTATTAGGAGTAGATAAATAAAAATCATGAAATAAACAAAAAAACAATATATTTTTCACCAGAAGGGTAAATCCCAAAAAAACAATAAATAAACGGGAAACTATATACACAAATCAAAACTGCACCAACAATTAACGTGTGGTTGGATACATGTAGAAATAAACAATAAATATGATAAAAGAAATACATATATCATATGTCAAATCATGCACAATTACAAGCACATTAAAGAGAGCATGGTCATTAATTAAAAAAAAAATGAAATCAAGCATCTATCATTAAAGATACTCTCTTTGATGTTTAGGGCTTATCTCGAGATAACTGATATGGTAAATTTAATAATGGATAGAACATATAAAGAACAAATATATAATAAAATTAAATGCAAATCGTACAAAGTTAACATAAGTTTATAGTTCAAAATTCAAAAACCACCCGCACTCGGTTTTATAAATAATAAGCTAGTCGCACAGCTTTTAATTAAATAGTGAGTGTTTGTAATCAATGTTTGATAATGAAAAGTTCTTATTTAATGAATAAAAAGTTCTAATAATGAAATAGCTGTCCTTTAGTGAACTAGATTACATCGGTGGTTAGCCTTAACCACAGATGAAGAAAGGCTTTAGGTAGATAGCCCGTAGATTAGCTCTACTCTTGGAGATAGTTGTAGGTAGTATAATTAATTAAGACACTTACAGTAATTCCTATAATGTTGTCTCTTAAATTCTACTGAATCTAACTTTACTTTAACTAGTAATCAAGCACTGAACACTGAAGTTACTTATATTCTATATTAGACCTAATCGGATGTTAGATCTAAATACAGAAAGATTTGAGTGAATACACACTCACATAAGATAATCGAGTGAATTTTCAGTTACAAGATATATTGTAGATTAGATATTAGATACGAGAGACACACGTCTGCACTCAAGGATACTCAGCCACCAAGTCCTTTCCTATTTGCAATAGTTTTGATGCGTTTTCTCTAAAAAAAGTGGGGATATATCTCCACCCAAAAAAATCACAACTTCTAAAAAAGAACCGACCTTTTTTGGGTTTTAGATAAAGTAACGGTACATCATACAGATACCGAAAAATGAAGTCAAGGGACCTAACGGTTGTGTTAAAAGGTTTCCTTTGAAATAGAACTTAAACGGAAAGTAGCAATAAAACATTATTATTATTATTATTATTATTATTATTACATAACAAGTAAGGGCAGAGGAGCAAGCTCCTATTATGCCCAAAAACAAAGAAAAATAACAATGTAAAATAACTACTGACAGTTACATAAAATAAGAGATATTAGTAAAATATCCATAGAAAATTTAACATCGTGCAATTTTTTATGTATGAAATATTGTCGTATCCAGTCTGTTTTTAAACGTATTCACTGTAGTTGCTGATATGGTGTCTCGATCTAAATTATTCCAAATATTAAATATCCTGTTAGGCAAGAAGTTTACTCTGGACCGTGCTATTGCCTGTTCCTTCTTTAATTTGTATTGGTGGCCTCTTAATCTATCATCTCGGTTTATGGTAAACATGGTATTTAGGTTTCCAAAGTTGTATTTCAGAATTCGGAAGCACAAAATTAGATCACCTCGAAGACGTCGACGCTCGAAAGTCGTTAGATGAGCCATGGTGAGTCTATCTTCATAATAAGGTCTTACGCGGCCGAATGCGAGTCTTGTAGCTTTACGCTGCACATTTTCGATTAATACCTTGTCACGAGCGAGATCTGGATTCCAAACCGGTCCTGCAAACTCAAGAGTAGGTCTGACGCAATACTCTGATGCAATCTCATTGCAATACACATTCCCGCTTTGAATAGAGTGGAGTACCTATCGGGATCAAGTAGTAAACTTCTTGGGAGGTTCTTTAAGGGGGGGGGGGGCTATAGTTAATTCTGCGTTTTTTGCATAACTTTAAAACGTTTTCCCTTGAAAGTGGTGGGGTTAAATTAAATGGGTAAAAGGATATCTTAAAGAACAACACTTGAAGATTATTTAGTTAAATTTTTATTGAAAAATATCAAAAAATAAAGCAGTGGCGTCATTTTTAAGTAGACGATCCAAAAAACAGGTGATTTGTGGTGTACACTATATCTTCGGACATAATCATTTAAAACATATAAACCAAAAAGATTATTTTAGTTTAAGAGTTTCTTGAGGTAGTGACGTCGAGTTTTTATAATTATATTGATTTTTAAATTCATGGTATAACTTTAAAGTGAAAAAATCGAAAAAAAAGTGTGTTTGGTAAAAATAAAAATGGTAATATAAACAAAAAAATTGTTAAAATAAGCAAAATTCGACGTCACTACCTAGTAAAATATCTAAAAAAGAAGTGCGCAAAATTTCAGAAAGATCGGTGCATTACTTTTTGAGATATGATGCACACCGCCTCAAAAAAACATGTTTTTCAGAAAACGCGTTTAAAAAAATGTAGTTTTGTCAATAATACATACTAAGAAAATTTTTGTATATATCCATATCTCCGTCAATTTTGCTCGGATTAACTTGAAATTTTAATGGTATACTCTTGAAAATATTTACAATCGAATAAGCAAATAAAAAAATCGAAAAAAAATAATCAAAAATACCATACTCCCCCCCTTAACGGTACCTTTTATACTAAACATATTACAATAACAGGAGCTACAGTCAGAAAATGAAAGAATATCCATGAACGATCACATCAATCACTGATTTTTTATTTGCTGTCTTTTTCTATAACAAACGTTTGGTATTTATAGAAAAAGACAGCATATACAAAATAAGTGATTGATGTGATCGTTCGTGGGTATTCTTTAATTTTTCCGACTGTATATAAAATAAAAGACTTTCGGTCTATTTCCAAAACATTGTGTTTCGGCAAAGCTGCAATAAAAAATGGTCCCGTTATTAGGGCTAGTGGGCTTAAAAATTACTCCAAAAGGTATATCAATTATTTATTAATCTAATTATATAAAAAAATGTTACAATATTATATATAAAATTTTAAATACAGGTATTACATGTTGAACAAATATATGTAAACTTATTTTATTATCCATATTATCCGTAAAATAAAAAGAGTCCTTAAACATTTTTTACTAGTAACTTACGTTGTACTTAAGACAGCCCTTAAAAGTATTAGCATCCCTTATTCATGATATAGACCTACTTAGACCCATTTTTTGCTACTTTGTCCGCTATTGGCGATATCTACATTAAGCGTCAACATTTATTTTTAGCCTTCTTTTCTTATCCTCTCTGTAATACCTCAAATGGGTATTGTGGTTAACGGAAAGGATAAAAAATTGATTGATTAGGCCACTTTCGCTTCTTCTGACCCTCACAAAAGTGCCGATTACGAATTTTCAATTACCATCTTTTTCCTGTTGTATATCCAACAAGAGGTTTTATAAGTTATAAAATTGAAGGCAATACGTAAAATGTAACATTGGCAATAAGGTGAGAGATATATAGAGTGTCAATAAATTCTATTCGTATTAATAGAAAATTTCAAATTTTCTCAATATCTGTAGCAGTGTTTTCATTATTGTGATATTCTAAATAGCCCAGTAAATGACCGTTTTGTAGTTTAATTTTCAGGGTCGACTCCGCATTTCATGAAAATTTGGTGTTAGGTTCTACTTCCCTTCTATATTTCAAAGCAAAACTTGTGCCGTTGCTTTTATGTACTTGGAAGATGAAAGTTGGTGGAAAAAACATACGCCCAAGAAAAGTCCGGAAATCGATAAATTGATTAATTCTAAGTAACATTTGTTCTTTTGTTCTATAGAGTTTTTAACTAAGTTAATACCTTTAGGGCCGGTTGTTCGAAAGCTAATCAACAATGATCATTATCAAATATTTAATTACTGTCACCAACTGTCAATGTCAACTTAGATTGGGTTGCTGAAATCATAATTATTGATTATAATTATGAAATTACTTAATCAATTATGTCAATAATTGTTATGTTAACCTTTAACTACACGCGCTGGCGTATTTTGTACGCCAAATTTAAGAATTCTACTGCAAATATATTTAAAAATTTAATTTTTGACCTTGTTTTCTTCTCTAACCTATTACTGGAATGTGCTTTACAATTTGGCTTTATTTTCGTTAAAATCGGCGTTTTGGGAAGATAGTAATTTACAATTTATTATTTGTTGTTTCCGGTGGTGGACAATATACTCCACGATTATATTAAATGTCGTAATATAAGTACATATCTAAATTGTTTTTTTAGTCATTATGGGACAAAATATATTTTTCTTTATAAACAATACTTTTTCTCCTGTAAAAAATCACATTTCAAAAAAATTTTTATTAGTAATTTTATTTATCATGGTATCCAGTTATTCCATGATTCCAGTTATAAATCCCAATTGGCTTACTGAGAAGGAACTCCAAGTATTCACTGATGCTGAATAAGGTTTATAACAAACAACTAAGTGTATTTTTTCAAAAAAAAAAAACAAATCCGCTGTATTTAAGTGTATTTTCTTGTGGCGTATAAATTACGCCACGCGTGTAGTTATGTTATAACTTGATGCGCGGGTAGTTAAAGGTTAATTGATTAACTAATCTCATAATTATAATCAATTATGTTTTCAGCAACCCAATAAAAGTTGACATTGACAGTTGGTGACAGTAATTAAATATTTGATAGTGATCATTGTTGATTAGCGTTCGAACAACCAGCCCTTGAGTTATATGCAAGCGAAAATGTTTATGGTTCAATAAAAACACGTTTTTAGCCGGTTTTTTGCAAATAACTAAAAAGCTAAATATTTTATCGAAAAAATATTCTAGGCAAAATTATAGCTAATAAAAAAGCGGAAAACTGGTATTTTAAAGAAGTCTATAAGTCCGCTAAATGCAAAGTTGTAGATCATGAAAAGTACGTTCTTATACGTCAAATTGTAATTCAAACATTTCAACGTGAAATAACCAAAAAAATGAAGTAACTTCTAAGACAAACCTATTAAAAATTTTTTAAAGTGTTTAAATAAAGCTATATTTTGGTTTTGTATACAACTTACGCTCAAAATAAATTTGGCCCTATTTTTTGGTAAAAAAAATAGTGAAAATTCCCTCTATTTAGCACTCTAAATAAAATTGATCGTTACCGCTTTATCATTTACATTAACCTGTATGTGTATTGTTTTTACAATCTGCAGGTTTCATTTTGTTTTTCTGATAGACAAAAATTGGTAAAGATATGGCTGTTCAACATTTGCATAGGTACACTTGTGTTTAGTAACTCCTTTCAGTCCTTTCATCTACAGCCCTTTCAAAAATTCGCACTTTAAACCGGTAAAACTTACAGATAATATAAAAAATGCATAGGTAAATTAAATTGTTCGTAAATCGGTAATTATTTATTTCATTTGGGGTACTAAATAGGGTACTATTTTTACGATTGCTTTCCAAAACTTTATTTTGAGCGTGACCCGCTTAGTTTTGATGATAGAAACTTTTATAACAAAAAAAGAATGTGTGTATACTTTGTACGCACGTAAGAAGTTATACTTCTATTATATGATTTCTTAAAAATAAATATACTTTAAACAGTTTGTTTTAATTTTTTTTTAAATACAAAACTAATTTTTGTGCTTACCGCTTTCAAAAAAATAAAAAAAAAGTAAAGGATTGCACTTGATTCGAACTCACGACCTCTCGATCTCTGGCCGAATTAGTCGAGGCATTGAAGCACAAAAAAGGCCTTACTGTCGATTTTTGGCGCAGTAAGACGGATTTTAATGCAGTTTGGTGCGTTGGATTCGTGAGAATATCAGGAAATTTTGTGAACTATTGTAATGAATAAGAAATCTGAAATTGCATTTGTGCATAAGAAAAATTCATTTCAAAAGTGCATAAGAAAAATTCATTTCAAAAGTGCATTTTGAAATAGGCAATTATTATAAATTTGCAACTCGGTAAATAGTTGGGCAACATCCCGATTAATTATTTTAATTATTTTTAAGTCCATATACGTAATAATAGTCTAAGATGCCAATAACCATTAATAATAAACAAAAAAATTGTCCTTATGGGGGAATTGAACCAACTACTAAACTACTAATAGGTCCGTAACTAGATACACATTCCGCTAGGCTACACAGACACTTGCTAGGCATTTGCGATATTAGGTATAAATAAAAGCAAATACGTAAGTAAAAATTGTAAAGAAAATTACTACATAAATATTTAAATGTATTATAAAATTAATATATTCCTGAATTTTAGAAGAAACATTTGTAAATAGGTATTATTAATATCTATTAATGTTAATAAATGAAATATAAATATTTTGACGTTTCACAATTTGACAATTCACTTTTAACTGCAGTGCCTTAAAATTTTTAAAGCACCTGTGCTTTAAAGTAGAACTTTTAACGCTCCTATGGAGTGCTATAAATTGCATTCTTAACACGTTTGTAGAAAATATATTTAAAAACACTAATATATTCTTTCCACACCTTTTCTGGACTGATAAATACATAAATTAAAACATTTAGTAACGAAATTTGATCAACTATTCTTAAAACACTTACCTTACCAGTAATAAAAGACTCCAGTATGGACTGTCCGACTCTTTAGTTTTGAATAAGTGAGATCGTGGATCGTCCCGGTTGATTGATGTTATCCACAGTTATCTACGTCTTCGAGCTAATAGGTTTTTATCAGTAAATTTGTGATTGAAAATCGCACTCACATTATGATGTAGATGGGCTTGCGTGCCACAATGGCATGCAATAGGCATCTCTTCTATGTTAATAAGTCCAAAAATATAATATGAAAATAATTTAAAAAGGCAGTATTAACTAACTTTTGTTTGTTGTTCCTCTTCCCACAAATTTTAAATCGCAACAACCATACATAACTAAACCGTCCAAATCACAGCTGTGGTACAGCTGCCATATTGGATAATTTTTGACATGTCATTTGAACATCCAATCAGAACAAAGTTATAATTCGCATGCGCCTGGATCGTAGGTTTTAACATGTAAAAATTCACCCTCATACCGCCGGTAAAGAAGTATAACTTCAAAAATTAAAATCAAACCCTTTCTTTTTGAAAAGTGCTTCGTTTTTTGGTTATTCCACGTTGAAATATTCGATTTAAAATTTGACAAAAATAAGAACATTATATTTTTCATAATGTACAACTTTGCTTTTCCTGGGTCTATAGACTTCACGAATACACAATTTTTTCGTTTTTTTATGCTTTAATTTTGTTTCATGCTTTCATGTTACTCCAGACGGGATCTGTTTTGAATTGAGCAATTTCCATAGAAGTCTATTGTTTGGCTCATTTCAGGATGTACACCTATGATCATTTAATAATTTACACCCTTTACATATCTGGTAGCCGATTTTTTGAATTTTTTACATCGTTGAAAAGCACTTTTGATGTTAAAATTAATTACCAGTGGCGGACCCAGAGTAGGTTGATCAAAAGTAAAAAATCAAAAGGTAAATAATAAAATCAAAAAATAAATAAAAAGAAATGTAAAAATGAGGGTATAAATTATTTAGTGGCCGCAACTATACCTCTTATCAATATAATAGTCAAGATATGCGTCCGTTGCAAAACTTGTGCTTATTTTTTTAACAAAATGTGAAAAAATTGAAAATTTTGGCTTTTTGTGACCATTTATTTTCAACTATAACTCAAAATATATTAGGCCCACAAAAAAATTATAGAACGTAAATATTATGTTTTCCAATTACAGTAGAACGTCGATAATCAGGACGTCAAAAATCCGGACCGTCAATAATCCGGATTTGTATATAGCAAAAATATCTGATTCTTCTAAAATAAATTAAGAACTTCGCTGAGAAAAACGAACCTCTACTGCAGTTCAAAAATATTTTACACATTTTTTAAAAGTCCAAATAGTGTCTGATGTTTTTACTGTACACATGGTGCTATTATAAATTAATTACAATTCAGTGTTTAAACATAAAAAAATGTTTTGATTAATTTCACCTCTAGACGCTTTACTGTAGGTACAAGACAAAAAAATTAAATTTTAAAACGTTTGTTGTACCTACTTTAATGTGTATACTGGCCTTTTTTAAGGTAATTTCGATAATCCGGATAATTTGATAATCCGGATGGAGTCCGGTCCCAATTAATCCGGATTAGTGACGTTCTACTGTATACATAAAATGTGAATAGCTGGAAATTAAAAATTTTATGCAAAGTAAGTTTTCAACCTAATAGAAACATTAATAATACTGAAAATATTAAAAATATTGTTATTATACAACAGGGTGGTTCACCTTATTCGCCTCGGTCTCTGTACGGAAAACCACTTGATATTTTAAAAAAATTTCTTCACAGAAATATACAGGGCCTTTAATACTACAACCTAAAAATAATGTGAATTATACAGGGTGCTCCAAAAAAGAGTGGGTATATCAAAGTTATATTTTTTCTGATGGAATGCACTATATCTGATGACATTACTGAATTGACCTTAAAAAATAAGTTATACTTTTACAAGGGTTCCCTATACCTAAATACAGGGTGTTTTGATTTATTTCGATTTTTATGAAAATGTAAGGTTTTAGAAAAAAATAAATATCTACCAATCTAAGAATCAGTAACAAATTCCTTCTTGGATCTTAATAATAGACTATTTAGCATACTTAAACAGATGCTTGCTGCAACGAAATTTCTTACAGGGTGGTCAAAATATGAGATTGTTCTATTAACAAATTCAAGCTGTAATAACTTACTTATTTTAAAGAGAATATCCTGTATCTTACTAGTCTATCGCGTAGAAAATTTACTTAGCTTTCAATTTATATTAGAGTTTCCTATACCTATCTTTTACAGGGAGGTCAAAATATTAGATTGTTCTATTAACAAATTCAAGCTGTAATAACTTACTTATTTTAAATGGAACACTCTGTATCTTACTAATCTATCGCGTATAAAATTTACTTTGCTTTCAATTCTTATTAGGGTTACCTATGCCTATCTCCCTTCATTTTTGAAATATTTAAAGATTTCCTAATTTGTAAGCTTTAAAAATTCGAATTAAGTACCTATGTCGTGGTTATGTTCAACACATCACCAGCACCGGCAATATACTTAAATATCTTAGTCAAAATACTGTCGTTAATAAAATTCATATTTTTATCATTTAATCACACAGAGTGTTCTTATTTTAAATGACATACTCGATATTCTATTCTTTATAATGGAATATATTTAAAATCTCTTCAATTCCATGTAAACATTCTCAATACACATGTTATTCTGTAAATGTTAATTCCCATGTGATTCTGTAAGTACCCATTTTTACATATTTTTGTACAATAGGCTCGTTTTCGTCATAGTAGCCATTGCATTTAATTGTCTGTAATTGCGATTCAAAGATTCAAACAAAAAGTGGTGTTCTTAAATTTATTTAATAACCATTGGTTTAAGATATGGAAAATACTTATACGGAATAAAACATAATTTAGGTATCTTCCAGAATAAGGCATCTAATATAGGGTATTCAGTTTAATATAAACATATTATTCAATGTCACATGTAGGCCAAAATCAACTAAAATAATACAACACTCTGTGTGATTACATGATAACAATGAAAATTTTATTATTGACAGTATCATGTTTAAATATATTGCCGGTGTTGGTGATGTGTTATACATAATATGTAACCACGACATATTTACTTAATTCTAATTTTTAAAGCTTGCAAATTAGGAAATCTTTAAATATTTAACAAATGAAGGGAGATAAGTATAGGAATACCTAATAAGAATTGAAAGCTAAATAAATTGTCTACGCGATAGGCTAGTAACATACAGGGTGTTCTATTTAATATAAGTAAGTTATTGCAGTTTGAATTTGTTAATAGAACAATCTAATATTTTGACCACCCTGTAAAAAGACAGGTGTAGGAAACCCTAATACAAATTGAAAGATAAGTAAATTTTCTACGCGATAGACTAGTAAGATATAGGGTGTTCCATTTAAATTAAGTAAGTTATTACAGCTTGAATTTGTTAATAGAACAATCTCATATTTTGACCACCCTGTAAGAAATTTTGTTGCAGTAAGCATCTGTTTAAGTATGCTAAATAGTCTATTATTAATATCCAAGAAGGAATTTGTTACTGATTCTTAGATTCGTAGATATTTATTTTTTTCTAAAACCTTACATTTTCATAAAAATCGAAATAAATCAAAACACCCTGTATTTAGGTATAGGGAATCCTTATAAAAGTATAGCTTATTTTTTAAGGTCAATTCAGTAATGCCATCAGATATAGGGCATTCCATAAAAAAAAATATAACTTTGATATACCACTTTTTTTTTGGAGCACCCTGTATAATTCACATTATTTTTAGATTGTAGCATTAATGGCCCTGTATATTACTGTGAAGAAATTTTTTTAAAATATCAAGTGGTTTTCCGTACAGACACCGAGGCGAATAAGATGAACCACCCTGTATATATTTTTAATATTTTTCAATATTATTAATGTTTCTATTAGGTTGAAAACTTACTTTGCCTTTCAGTTGCCAGATGACGCTAGTCACCTACTCCATAAACGTCAGTTGCAATGCGGGGATAATCTTTCGTAATTTTTTCACTTCGGGCAGAGAGCGGCAGACCTACGTCTCTCTGATGATGACTCCAAATAGAGTCGAAAATCGTCGATTTAGAGTGCTGGTCTGCGCTCCCTGTTCTAAGTGAAAAATAAGACGGTTTTGCCTTCGCATTGCAACTGAATAAAAATGGAATTCTTATTTTATTTTTAAAAAATTTATATTTATCGTTTTTGAAAAAATTGCAACAACTGGGAAATAAGTGCAAAACAATGGGGTTTCTTCTTTAAATATTTTCAACCACTGAAACATAACCTAGATTCTTCATTAGGCCGGGCCGAAATTTTTTTTTTAATTTTTCTACACGGCTAGTTGCCAAAAGTTGGGACTAGTATTTATATAATCATATACCAAATTTGATCCGGTTTAAAAAATATTTAACCGGGCCCCCTGGCACTTAAAAATTTTTTTTGGGTCGATTTTTTTTTAAATTCTTGTACAAGGCTGGTTGCTAAAATTTGTAACTAGTATTTGTATAATCCTATACCAAATTTGGGACGATTTAGAAAGTAATTAACCGGTCCAACGCCCTTTAAAGAATTTTTATATTTTTAAAAAAATGTTTGGGGCTATTAAAAAAGCTTCTGTTTTCATATTCTATTATTAAGCAAAAGGAAGATAATACAGAAGACAGGAAAAATACTTAAGCTTTTAAATGCCGTTTTAGAAGATCTAAACTAAATCTTCAAAGATAATACAGTGCTGTTCATCGACAAAAATAAAATTCGGAAAGAAGTTAAGGGAAACAGACGGCACTCCAGCATGGGAATAAAAATTTAAACAAGTCAATATTGAAGGGCTACACTTTGATGAACGGAAAGATCAAACCATGGTATTCGGAAAGGCGAGATGAACTATGAAAACTAAAGACCATATAGCTTTAATTGAAGGACCCGGTAGTTTATATTTTGGGTACTTGGATCTTAGCCAGTCTCGTGTCATAAATATTGTCGAAGGAATATTAGACTACTTACAAAGCCATAACATAGATCTAAGCAAATTAGGTGTTATGGGATGTGATGGTTCAAATGTAAATACGGGCTGGAAGGTGGAATCATACGAATTATAGTAAGGCGAGCAAATAAACCATTACAGTGGAGTGTATGCCCGTTGCACGCTAATCAGTGCCGGTTTATGCACTGGGCGCTTGGGGCGGGCGCCCAGGGGCCCGGGCCCCGGAGGGGCCCGTATGGACCCGTTCATTTTATTAATAAAAAAATAAACTCCGCTGAATAATCTACATATTTTTCAAAATAGAAAAAACGACGACGAAATTCCTGCGATTTCGAAATGGTCTGATTTTAAGACTGATAACTTTATAAAAACTACGAACTTTTAAACCAAAGAGTGATTCCTTAGAAAATTGTAAAAAAATGTGTTAAGATTAAGACAGAACTTATTATAGAAGATTAAGTTAAAGCAACTTTTATAGAGGAAAACTCAATGGAGGCAAAGAAAAGAGAGATTGGCAAATATACGACGCAAGTGCTAAATCTGTTTATTGTTACCCGTGCAAATTATTTTCAATTGAAAAAATAGCTTAACTGATTTTGGATGGACCCACTGGTGACATTTGAATAGTTTGCTCAAATCTCATGAAGAAAGTAAATTTTATCTGAACTTTATGGTTATATTAATAACAAGATCATCAATAATTTAAGTTACAGACGCTGCCTTGAAAGAGCAAGTAGAGAGCGGAGCTAACTATTGGATAAACGTCCTAAGAAGAGTTGTTGTCACTGCTAAATTACTTGCTTCTCAAGGACTAGCTTTCCGTTGATCAAATGACGATTTAACGAGTCGTCGTAAAGGAAATTATATACTAGGCTAAATTTTACTACTTCTCAGCTGAGCATTTACAACGGAATGCGAATAAATGAAAGGGTTCAGTTAGCTATTTGTCTCACCAAATTTGCAATAGTTCTTGGAGGTAATAAAATCAAAACTCGTAGAAACTTTTGACGCTGTAAATGCTTTAGTTAAAAACTAGGGATCCATCAAACCTATTTTTTTCCAGTTAAGCAATAACAAAGACGAAAAATTAGCAATTAAAAATAAAGCCAAGACATTGCAGAATAAAATAGATACCTTTGAGAAAACTCCATTAACAATGCATTGGAGAAAAACTTTGGAACGAGTTAATGCAACAAGCAAAACGTGAACATGAAGAACCTGTGGACTTGTGTCAATTGGAGTAGAATTAATGACACCTATTTTGAGATTTGTTGGAGACGTAAGAAATATGATAAGCGAAATTGAATACAAGCCAAAAATATTTTTTACGAAGACGACGGTATCTCAAACATATCCTCTGTTCTCAAAGAACAAAGAAGGGAAAAACATTTTTCGATGAAGCAGGTGAAAGTGAAACAATTAAAGGGACAAGAAAGATTTGGAATTGAAGTATGTATTTAATGTAATAGCCAGTATAATAACTCAAGATTTTTTCAACAGAATTAAATGCTATAAAGATGTTACATCAGCTGTTAGATGTGTTTCTACGCTCGATAAAGAAGCAGTCAATTAATATTTTATGTGTGAAATATAAAAAAGATGTTGATGAAACCAAAGAGAACTTGCATAATGAAATTACTTTCTATAATATTATGCCAAAAGTTAAATAAACATTTATAAAATTTGGTGTCATCCATGATTGTATAAATAAACATTTATAAAATTTGGTGTCATCCATCATCCATGATGTAATGATTGTAAAGGCAACAATTCCCAATATTTTACCTTTACTGCAAGTTTATTTCACGATACCAACTTCTAATTCGTCAGGCAAGCGGTTTTTTTGGCTTTAAAAAGAATAAAAATACATTTAATGCCAAATTAGGCTCAAGAAAATCTAGACGCATGTCATTATTGTATTATAGAAAATGAAGACCTGGAGCAACTGAATTGTGATAGTAATATATGACAGATTGCTAATGCCTAGTCAAAAAAAAAAACGATCTAATTTTTGTCATAAGTATGTATTTTTTAAAATATTTTTTTTGTTCGTCATGTGTTGTTTTGTGTAAATTTCTGTTTTTTTATATGTATTTTTAAATGTATTTTTGGAATATTTTTTACGTTTCCTATTTTTGTTGTTTGGTTTAAAAAAAAAAGTATGGATTTTACAATAAATACATGTGTTTTCTTGTTAAAAATCTGACAACGAATAGCAATTAAGGGGGCCCCTAAATATTCAGCGCCCAGGGCCCGAAGTTAGGTTAAACCGGCACTGACGCTAATGAACTTCCTTTGCGATATTTGCTGCAAAAATTAGATGACGATACAAAAGGTCTCTATTCATATTCTGAGCAGATTGGATTCCTTCTTCCCAATTACGAAAAAATGCCTCTTATTAAATTCAACACCATAGAAGCTCTCCTGCGTCTTGTAAATGAAAATGATCCAAGTTCAGATCAATAGTATTTGTCCAAACTATCCTAAGCAATAATTGGAGATGGAATATGTTCTCAAAGTTTGGTAGATGAAAGTCCAGGGAAGATGACACAAACACGTTGGTTCACGACAGCTAACCGTTTGCAGTTTTAGCTGAGTTTGTAATACAATAATATTACCGTATGAGGTTTGAGATAAAAAAGCAGCCAAAATTGAAATATGGTGCCAGGCATCTATGGAAATCAATGCAGCCCTCGAGAGATTTTCCGAATAATGTCTCATCAATTTATCAATAAAGTTATGTAAGACAATGCTTAATTTGCGCACCCGGAAATCATTCAAATTATTTTGTATGTTAACAGATTAACATCAACGTATTACAGAGGATGCTCTCAGAAGGATTTTAAAATGTAGGAAGGCCGGTATAAAAATTGTCCTTTCATAGTATCCCAAATCCCTAAATTAATGTCGATGCAGAAGATTACATAGATCTCATAGACTGGATGAATAGTACTGTAACAGATTCTCCTCGAATAC
Source organism: Diabrotica virgifera virgifera (assembly GCF_917563875.1). NCBI lineage: Eukaryota > Metazoa > Arthropoda > Insecta > Coleoptera > Chrysomelidae > Diabrotica > Diabrotica virgifera. The sequence continues at coordinate 148,454,836 of NC_065450.1, forward strand.
AGCATTTAGCAGACGAAGAATAATTGTGGGACATGGTGAAACAAGTTCCAAAGTTTGACAATTTTCCTTGCCATTCTCAAGCGGTGGAGAGGTGTGTGAAGATAATTACTAATGCATCAATAAAAGTGTGTGGTGAAGAATCTAGAGATGGTTATATTCCAGCTAAACTTGATGCCAGAAAGAATTAGCCAATATTTGGAAGTAAATGTCGACACTATACTTCAAGGAATGAGTAAGTACATACTTTGAGCAAAGGACGGTGGGCGAGTGGAACTCACCGTGCAGCAACCTCATCGTGGTGGGTCCTGGGTTAAATGAATATACGAAATAATGTTAAATATATGCATAATAGTTCAATATAAAAACATTTTGTGCCGAATATTGATTCAAGCAAAAAGCTGCACAGTTCACAGCGCAAAAATTTTAAATATACATATATGCATTGGTTACCCCTCTCTTATATTTTTAGTCCTGGTGCCAGGTTAAATCTTTTTAGATCATGATGAAAATTTTTTAACAAGATAGTAGCATTGCTATTAATATCTTAGACACTAGCCCGCCCCAAAAATAAAGCAAAAAAAAATAATTTGTTTAGTCCCCCGGGGGACGGTCAAAAATAATTTAATTCGGCCTACGTTTGGTACACAGTATTAGGACTACCATACACAACTTATTTTTACTAGCCCGTTTAAAATTTCCCAAAAAAAATTATTAGGATGATTTAGTAGGTTGATTTTTTTTCAGGAATATTAGATGGCAACTGATAAGTCAGTTATCATGTGTGGCTTAATTTTATAAATTAAGACACATTTATTAAGTTACAAGTATTCCTCAAAAAAAAAATGAATGTGTGTGTACTTTGTACGCACGTAAGAAGTTATACTTCTATTATATGATTTCAACGAAATTAATATACCTACTTTAAACAGTTGATTTAAATATTAAACTTATACTTACTATTTCTCAAAAATTTATATTAAAACAGTGCCAAAAATTAAAATAATAAAAGAATAAAACACAAACGAATACATTGAAAAATGCCACAAATGATTTCCGAACAATAATTGTCGGAAAATTTTTTAACTAAATACGTATTTTCTGAAAAAAAAATTATATCATAAATATACTTACAATCATAAAATGTATAAAAAAAAATAAAAAAATAAAAGTTTCTATTGGGGTTCGAACCCGCTTATCAGCGCAGTTAGTATTGAAATTCATTCACCTTAAACGTTTACCCACGGAGACCATGCGTCATCATGTGCGAAGATCAACTAACTAAACGGATTAAACTTTTGACAGTTCTAAATTAAATCAAATGATTTTGATTTTGAATTGAAAAACATAGAGTAAGAAAACAATATATTAGGTGAATATTGATAGAAATTTTGATGGTAATCAATTATGTAAATCAAAGCATTACATACTATTTTGGTAGTTTCTACCAAATAGGTAGGTACCTATGAAATTTTTTATTAGGATACTGAAACATTTACAATTATTACGTACCTGTCGCTTTTAAAAACTATTTAAAAAGTCACTACAATTATAAATTTTTTTCTCTGCCATCACAACAATAAAAACTAATATGAATATACACAACATTAATTTGTTTATCCAAAATCTCCATATTGAACAATTATTGACAGATGATTTTAACACCCAATCAGATCCCGTATAACGTTTATACCATACTGTCGGTGTGCGCATGCGCCCAGTAAAATCAAAACTTTCACCCTCGTTCCTAAAGAAGTATAACTTAAAGTGGTTATTTATACATAATCATTAGGGCATTTACTACTACTCCGTGGCGCTACGACCCTTTAGGTTTTAGCCGACTAGACAACAGGCCCACCTCTTCTCTGCTTTGAGCAATCTCCATTAAGTTCTCCATGCTCATAGCTTTCAGGTCTTCTACTATATTATCTCTCCACCGGAGTCGAGGGCGTTCATGTGGTCCGTTCTAATTGGGACTTCTTCCTATACCAGCCTTACTCTTCTTTGTTTAGAATGTCTTCTGATGTGTCCTGTCCATTGGAGTCTTATGGACTCCATAATATTTATTTTATTATGTTGGCGTCTGGGTATAGTTCTTCTAACTCTTTGTTGGTTCTTATCCTATATTGTCCTGCTGCTTCATCAAGGACAGTCTCAAATATCTTCCTCAGGATTTTTCTTTCCCAAACACGTAGTCTCACTTCGTTTACCTTTGATATCGTCCACGTTTCGCTGCCGTGCGTCACTACGGGTCGTATGATTGTTTTATAATATGTATTTGTATTTTTATTTCGTGTATCGTGTATCTACACTACACGAAATCGGTCCAAGGAGTGTGGGAGCAGTGTAAAGAAATATTCACAGGAAAAGGACAAGAGGTGCTCGGGAATAAAACAAAGGGAAGGAAAAATGGAGTGGTGAAACTTGGAAGAAGAAAGAGGAAAGAAAGATTATCAATCAGAAAATACTAGGCACCCAAATTGCAGACAAAAAAATTATATTACAAATGAACTATCAGATATTATCCAAAGAGATCAAGAAAAGTGTTAGGAAAGATAAACAAACATACATCGAGGATATAGCAAGAGAAGCACAAGTAGCAGCAAAGATGGGGAGTAGCAAAGTACTCTATAGTAAAATTAGACAATTAAATGAAAATAGAAGATCATGCAATATTATAAAGAGTCGAGAACAACAAATACTAACCACAGAAAAATAACAAATAGAGAGATGGGCAGAATACCTCAAAGAATTGCTAAACATACAAAGAGAAGAAATCATAATAGCGCCAGAGAAAGAGAATATTTTGGAATTAAATATAAACACAGATCCACCAAACAAAAAGGAATTAATAGAAGCAATAGAAAGTCTTAAAAATAGAAAATCTCCAGGCATAGACCAAATCACAGGGGAAGATATTTGAGAAGATATGGAAGGAAGAGAAATTTCCGAAGGACTGGCAGACAGGTGTAACAGTTAAAATACCCAGAAAAGGAGATCTAAATTTGTGCAATAATTGGAGAGGAATTACATTAATCAGCACAGTGAATAAAATTTTTTCTAAAATAATTCTTAACAGGATCGTAAACACAATCGATGATGGCCTAAGGAAAGAACAAAATGGGTTTAGAAGAGGGCGGTCATGCATAGATTTAATAAATATATTACGAATAATTACAAAACAAGAAACGTAACAGCAAACTATATTATATCTGGTATTCATACATTACGAAAAAGCTTTCGATTCAATTAGTAGAGAAAATATATTAGTGAGGCAGATTCGTGCAATATATTATAAGAATTGCACATTTAATGAACAAGCGTATCACCTGGTCCACATATACTGCACAAATAAAGGTTCAAATTTAGATATGAGGCCATCTCAGATTTTGCCTTTTACAAAAATGGCGGTCATTCAAAATGGGCGATTATACATATATGACTAATAGCACCATGGACGTATAAACACAGATGGACTCAGTTATTTACATAAAATTGTGAAGCCAAAATTATTTGAATAGGTCACAATCTAAGCACCTTCAGATGTTGTCACGTATTTTTATTAAAATTTCTTATTCGCGTATCGCTGAAAATGTTACTCTTTTATGTCGTGTCTACATCTATCAGATGCTATCAAACTAAAATAATAATTTTTCAGTTATACTAATTTAGATATGAATTGTAATTAAAATATCAAGTGTTCATATCATTGAATAATAGATATCAACCAATTATTGTATTGTAATTATTGTATACGTAGAAGCACTGAAACTATTAATAAATGGCAACGGTGTTTACATTTCTGTCTACAAACGTCCATGTCAAATATTCCATGTTTGTTTACTTTTTAAGGTAATTGAGGAAGAGTTGTTTTTCGCTATTTTGGCTATATTTTGAGCGATATTTTGTGAAAAGTGAAATAAACATACATAATAATGGTGCTACAGTGTTGCATTTGCAAAAAAACTAAACATTTATATCCGGATCTTTCATTTCATTTGTAAGTACTGGTTATTTACATTATAGAAGGATGAGGAAGTCTGTTTACATTTTGAAATATGTCTTTCATAGGCGTACCATTGGGTCCTTCATATTAATGTATTGAACAAGATATTAGTTCATTAAATTGTATAAATATTTTTAAATTGTAAGTAGACATCATCTGATTAAAAAAGATCTGTTTAGTAGCTTTTTAATTTGATATTTCTCATGAATTCAAATAAATTAGTGAAATTAATAAAAAATTATTTATTTTTCTATGTAGGTTTCCAAATAATATTGACGATCGAACTATTTGGGTAGCAAATTTAGGAGAAAACATAAAGATTTCAAAATATTCCCTAAATATTTATACAAAAAACCATTATCCCCTAAAACAAAAGAACAGTTTTTCAGCTATTTACATGTTCTTAAAGAATATATAATCAATCTATTCTATGGGTTAGTTAATATTTTAGAAACTAGAAGAAAAACTGGATTTCTAGGTTTTGTTGTCTGTAAAGAGAGTCTGAAAGGTCTATATGATACTTATTTGGTGAAAAATAATAATTTACAATATATTCTAACGTATAAAATTTCTCAGGACCATCTAGAATTATTTTTTGCTGCTGTGAGTAGTCGTGGAGGATTCAACAATAACCCTACCGCAAGACAATTCGAAGGAGCATATAAAAGATTAATAGTTCAGTCTGAAATAAATGCTGGGAATACAGGTAACATCATCAACTTTGATGCAACCTCAATACTGTTTTGTGGTAGTGGAAAAAAATTGGAAGATGATATTAACAACCTAAATTTTCTAAATTCCTCAAATTGGTGTTTGTGGATGATATTGTCTCTTATATTTTAGGTTTTGTTTCAAGGGGTTTGAGTAATATCATAACATGTGCTAGATGTAAACAATTATTATTTGATGCAAATGATGAAACTTACTCTAAACTTCAACAGAGAAAACAGTATAAAAACCTTTCAAAAGCATCTTTTTTGGTTATTAAAGCTTGTAAGGAAGCTGAAAAATATTTCAGATTTTTCAATAAAACATTAAATATCTACAACAGACGAGCTAAAAGCCTTATGAATATTTTGATTAAGAGGAAACAGTAGCGATCAACAGGTAGCAAAAACGCGTTCCAAGATTGCGGCTGTAATTTTAAATATTTTTTCGAGATATTTGGCACACGTATTCGTAATATAATAAATAATGGCGGTACAGAGCCCAATTTGAAAAATATATTAATATGTGGAAATTACTCTGTAATTAAACACAATATTAATAAAACGAGCCTGTACCGCCATTAAAAAGAACAAAAAAATACACTTTCTTCAAATAAACTTTTTTATCCGATGCCTAGATTTTGTGTCATTTTGGAACTACTAATGAAATAAAAAATTTTTTGTTATTTCTAGCGATATTTTGCATATAATTTAAAATAAGATATTATTTATTTAAAATTAAAGTATTTTACACATTTTCTTGTCATTGTTTTTTTTGTATAATAAACGTTACTTACAAGGAATTACTTTTAATTTGATTTTGTAAAAGCTTCTAGTTAATATATTTTCCTGTTCGACTCAAAAAATACGATAAATTTTACTTGAATTTGTAATTTAAAATCGCGGTTTCGAAAGCGGTAGTCCGAAAGTCAGACTACCGACGTCATCAATTGCGACGTTGCCTTTTTCTCTTCATGGCTTGTAAAGTAAAGGTGGCTATGGCTGTGCTAAAAGAGCCACTTTCACGCACGCATTTCGTTTCCGAAATATATATATTTTGAATATATTATAATACATGCAATAAACTAATGTTTAGATATTATTTACTAATTTATTTCAAATTTATCTTATTGTGTTCATGTTTTAATGAAATTAGCGCGATAATTCGATGAAATAAAATTATTTTGACATAATATTTAAAAGTCAGATCAGTAGACAATTACAATGGTTTTGAATCGTCGTCATGGAAACCAATATCGTCGTCGTGGTAACCCATTATATCGAAAGGTTTGTTTTGACAACCTTGTCAAAGAATTAATTTGTGTATTTTCACTTCTAAATAAAAATTGATATAACTCTATTTTTTGTGGCTTTTTTCCAAACGTACGGCTCTAGAAAAAATATTGTTCCTAACTCATGCAGAAAGTGTCTTCCCCGCACTCGACTGCTTGCCCGAACTCCGCTATCGCGTCGTTCGGGTCAACGGCAGTCTCGTGCGTGAAAGTATCACTTTCCGCACTAGTTAGGAAAATAACTATTGTAGCAGAAATCCTTACTTTGTCAAAATTAAAAAAATATGTTTTAGTTCATTATTAATAAATATAGGTATGTACTTTAATTTGACCAATGTATGTTTTTTAATTGATTTGTTTTATCGTAGTATTATTTGATACCTATTAAAAAATTAACTTGAGCTTGATTGACTATATTGACATTATATTAATTTTAATATCAAATAAAATTTTATTTTATTTTTTCTATAAAAACGTAATTGTTTTTATATATTTATTTTATATATACGCTGTTTTTTTTAATTAAATTCTTTGAACGTATTTTTATAAATTATTACTACTTCCAATTATTATAAACGCCTGAATTATTATCCCCACGAGTAAAAATTCAAGCACGCTTATGCTCATTGAGGAAGCATCACATTCTATCGATACCCGTTTTACTCCCCTTTACCCTCTGGCCCAGGAGTAACGAAGCTTCAAAACAGTGTGTATTCAAGGTATGGTATTGCTGAGTCCATCTGTGTTTATACGTCCATGAATAGCACGATATCTTTTGAATTAAAAGTCCGATTTCAACCAAATTTGGTACGTAGGTTCGTTTTGTGATTTACAAGATCGATGCTATAAACTGGAAGAATCGTTTTACCAGAAGTTTTGTTTTTCCTGGTTTTTTATGTAAAACTATTTTATATTATGAAAATAATTTATTTTAAATTTTTTCACCCTGTATATATTAATTTTCCAAAATGGTAATACCACTATTGAAAAGAGCGTAAGAATATGTTTTAGGAAATATTTTGAACTTTGTAGTTATGTTAATTATAATTACCATTTATTAAATGAATAACGTATCTTCACATGTACCTATATGTGGCAGATTCGTGCAAATATTATAAGAATTATTGTACATTTAATGGTAGAGTCATATGATTTGGACAACATATACTACACATACAAAAGTTCAAATTTAGATATGAGGCCATCTCAGATTTTGCCTTTTACAAAAATGGCGAGCATTAAAAATGGCGGCTATACATATGTGGCTAATAGCACGATAACTTTTGAACGAAAAGTCCGATTTTAGCCAAATTTGGTATCAAGTTTCTTTTTTTTGATGAATAAGATCGAGGTCTTGAACCGGAAGAATCGGTTTACCAGAAGTTGTGTTTTTACTGTTTTTTATGTAAAAATATGTTGTTGTTTTTTTCAATTCTTTCACCCTGTATATATTAATTTTTGAAAAAGGTAATACCGCCATTGAAAATAGTGTAAAAATATTTTTCAGGAAAGATTTTGAACTTTTTAGTTATGTTAATTACCATTTAATAAATTCATAACGTATCTTCACATGTAGCTATGTGCGGTAGATTCATTTTGAATGCCTGCCATTTTTGTAAAAGACGAAATCTGAGATGGCGTCATATCTAAATTTGAATCTTTGTATGTGTAGTGTGTGTGGTCCAAATTATATGCTTTTACCATTAAATGTACAATAATTCTTATATTATTTGCACGAATGCGCCGCACATAGGTTCATAGGTACATGTTAAGATACGTTATGCATTTATTAATTGGTAATTAATATAACTAAATAGGTCAAAACATTTCCTAGAAAATATTTTTACGCTCTTTTCAACGTCGGTATTAACTTTTTGAAAAACTAATATATACAGGGTGAACGAATTGGTAAAAAAACAACATGTTTTTACATAAAAATCAGGAAAAACACAACTTCTGGTAAATCGATTCTTCCGGTTCAAGACCTTGATCTAACAAATCAAAATAAGAATCTATATAACAAATTTGGTTGAAATCGGACTTTTCGTTCAAAAGTTATCGTGCTATAAGTCACATATGTATAGTCGCCACTTTGCATGCCCGCCATTTTTGTAAAAGGTAAAATCTGAGATGGCCTTATATCTAAATTTGAACCCTGATGTGTGTAGTATATGTGGTCCAAATTATATGCTTCTACCATTAAATGCACAATAATTCTTTTAATGTTTGCACGAATTTGCCACACATAGGTACTTGTGATGATACGTTATGCATTTACTAAATGATAATTAACATAACTAAAAAGTTCAAAATATTTTCTACAAAATATTTCTACGCTCTTTTCAATTGCGGTATTACCTTTTTGAAAAATTAATATATACAGAGGGAAAAAATTAAAAAAAAAAACATATTTTTACATAAACAACCAGTAAAAACACAACTTCTGGTAAACCGATTCTTCCGGTTCACCATATCCCTCTTGTAAATCAAAATGAAAACCTATATACCAAATTTGATTGAAATCGGACTTTTCGTTCAAAAGTTATGGTACTATTAAACACATAAGTATAGCCGCCATTTTGAACGCCCGCCATTTTTGTAAAAGACAAAATCTGAGATGGCCTCATATCTAAATTTGAACCTTTAAATGTGTAGTATATGTGGTGCAAATTATATGCTTGTATCATTAAATGTGCAATTGTTTCACATATCGGCCGCACTAATATCGCTTAAAAATAGAGGCATCCCGATAAAATTAATAAACCTAACCAAAGAAGGTTATAACAATTATAAAAGTGTAGTACGGCACCAAGGCAAACTATCTAGAGAATTTGAAATAGAAACAGGGGTTAAACAAGGATGTATACTATCGCCACTATTGTTCTCCATACTATTAGATGACGTAATAAGGAAAGCATTAAACAGCAAGAAGACAGGAATACAATGGAGATTAACTGAAAACCTTGAAGATCTAAATTTTGTAGATGATATAAGCTTACTCTCGCAGAACCGGCAATATATGCAGGGAAAGATAGAAGCGTTAGAAACAGAGGCAAGCAAAGTCGGTTTAAAATAAATAAAGGAAAGACCAAATCGATGAGCTTGAATACGACACAAAATATACAACTAAGAGTGAGAGGAGGAATTATAGAAGAAATAGACGAGTTTAACTACCTAGGAAGTACTATGTCGAAGAAGAATGGAATACTCAGAGACGTCGACAAACAAATAAATAAGGCCAGGAGCACTTTTGCAAAATTAAACAATATATGGCGTACAAGTTCCCTAACAACTCATACAAAAATAAAAGTTTTTAAATCAATTGTTAACCAGTCTTACTCTATGGCGTAGAATCGTGGACCATTACTAAAACAATAGAAAATATACTCCAGGTTTTCATATATAGATGTTTAAGAAGAATATTGAAGATATGGTGGCCCGAAGTCATAAGAAATCGAGAGCTATGGACCCGAGCAAAAGAAGAGGAAATTGGAAAACAAATACGCAAACGGAAGTTTGGATGGCTGGGACATACTTTAAGAAAAAGCGAAAACGAAATTCCATAGAAAGCCTTACATTGGAACCCACAAAGAAGAAGAAAACAAGGACGGCCAAGGAAACATGGATTAGAAGTACCCAAGCAGAAGCCAATATGACCTTTAGACAGATGAGTTACATCACGAAAAGCAGGCAGGAATGGAAAAATTTTTCGACTACCCTATGCCCACAAGAGGGATAATGGGTTACATACATACGTACATTTTGTATTTTTATACGTCTTGTTAGTTGTTTCGATTTTATAAGGATTTGAAGAGCTTAAAAAGAGCTTAACCTTTCGTTACTCGCGCCAACTTTTTGTGATCGGATACTCGCGCACGGTGCAGGAGACCGGGTCCAAAAATATGGGTCAGCAGTGTTTTAAAATTATTTTTTTTTGCAAAATTGTGTACGATTAAATTATTTAATGAATATATGATCATATAATTTTGTAGATATGCGTTTGTGTTCACATTATATTACTTTAATCAAAAATTTAATAATTTTCATTGTTATCCATTTATATGTATATACAAAAACTTTGGAAGTGAAAAAAAATTGAATATGGTTAAATTTGTTTACTAAGAACTTTAGATCTTAATTCAATACACAAAAAAATTAAAAATAAAGAGTAATTGTAGTAACAAAAAAAGTTATAAAAATTAACTAACGTTTTTAAAACATGAAATACACAATGGTGTCACATTCATTGGAACAATGGTGTTCCAAACACAGATATTTTGAGCATATGTGGCAGTAAAACTTTGTTTTTCTATTTTTCTTCCAATCACAAACAGCACAGCGATCTGAAGTTCCTGGTGTTACGACTGGTACTTGTTCTGTTGGTAAACCACATATCTCCCTAAACCTCATTCTGATGGTTCTGGGTAAGTTATATATTTATATTTATATATATATATATATATATATATATATATATATATATATATATATATATATAAATATAAATAAACTAATCTATAAACATTGAAAATAAGGAAAAGATCTTAAATTACCTTACTAATTAAAAATATCGATGTGTGATCCAAACACAAAAATTGGTGCACAAATACTCGCACACGGTGTACGGGACCGTGTTGCGTAATAACAAAAGGACAGTACTATTTTTTATACTGCGAACTGACTTTACCCACAGTTGATTGACCACTGAAGAGATATACGAAGTAGCCATTCAAAATCCCCACTACAAGCAGAGTTACAGGAATTTATTTACAGGCCCGGTCTCCCACACCGTGTGCGAGTAACGGAGGGTTTTAAAGGCATCTGTTGCCGGCTTGTATCATATTGTTCATTTTTTGTGATCCGTTACTGTCTTCAGATATTGTTGTTCCAAGATACTTAAATTCTCTATACGATACATTTGGATACAGGGTGAGTCATGAGGAACTGTACATACTCCTACCTCGTATAGAGGCTCCTATGGGGAATAATAAATGACCATTAAAAAGTGTCTGCTCCCATTGTTTATTAATATACAGGGCGAGTTTCGCATTTTGACAGAAATTTGTATTCGTCATAATTGTTGAACGGTCAGATCGATGTGTCTCTTATTTTGGTCAATCGTTACACTATTACCACCTAATCAACTGATTTATTCAAACTAGAAAAAAATCAGGTCCGGCTTCAAAAAAATTAGTTCGTTTGGGTCTTAGAAAAATTTTCACCCTGTAAACGCTTTTTGAAAACTATAATATGAATTTTACAAATTAGACAAATAAGCAACTAAAATGACATATTTATTTTTTTCCTCACACGATTACTTATTTTTTTTATAAAAAAATCAAATTTGACTATGAATTAAAAGTTTGGTAAAGTGAACCATAGACTTAAAAAAAATAACTTTTATTACAAAAATTAATTTTTTTGAACAAACATTTAATTTATGTTACCACCTAATCAACTGATTTATTCAAACTAGAAAAAAATCAGGCCCGGATTTAAAAAATTAGTTCGTTTTGGTCTTAGAAAAAATTTCACCCTCTATACGCTTTCTGAAATTTCTAATATGAATTTTAGAAATTAGACAAATAGGTAATTAAAATTAGATATTTATTTTTTCCCCACACGATTACTTAATTTTTTATTAAAAAATCAAATTTGTCAAAATCAGAATTTTAACCCAAAAATGAAAAAAAAAATGAAATCACGGTTTAATTCGCTACAACTCTATTCCGGTTTAATATTTTTTTTTGCTGAAATTTTTACAGCACATATCTCCTACCATTGTGAAGACTATGAAGATTGTTGTAGACTTTCAGTCTTCTTCTCATAAAAGTTATGAATTTTTAAATATGAAAGGTGCATATTCGTTAATTGCAAAGTTAAATCGCAAAAATTAAGTCAAAAGATTTCAAATTTATCTATTTGATCACGTCTATGTTAAACTATAGAGTCCAAAGAGAAGTGTTATGGGTTTTAGATCTGGACGTGGTATAAAAAAAAATTGTGAAGCTTTTAATTTTAAGAAAAACGTTATTTAAATTTTTTTTATTTTTATGGTTAAATTCCGATTTTGACAAATTTTATTTTTTAATAAAAAATAAGTAATTGCGTGGGGATAAAAATAAATACGCCACTTTAATTGCCTACTTGTCTAATTCGTAAAATTCATACTAGAGTTTTCAAAAAGCCTATACAGGGTGAAATTTTTTCTAAGACCAAAACGAACTAATTTTTTAAATCCAGGCCTGATTTTTTTCTAGTTTGAATAAATCAGGTGATTGCGTGGTAACATAAATTGAATATTTGTTCAAAAAAAATTAATTTTTGTAATAAAAGCTTTTTTTTTAAATCTGGTTTCTAGTAAATATGGTTCACTTTACCAAACTTTTAATTATTCACAGTCACATTTGATTTTTTTTATAAAAAATTAAGTAATCGTGTGGTGAAAAAAATAAATATACCGTTTTAATTGCCTATTTGTCTAATTTCTGAAACTCATATTAGAGTTTTCAAAAAGCGTATACAGGGTGAATTTTTTTCTAAGACCAAAACGAACTAATTTTTTAAATCCGGGCCTGATTTTTTTCTAGTTTGAATAAGTCAGGTGATTGGGTGGTAAAATAAATTAAATATTTGTTCAAAAAAAATTTTGTAATAAAAGTTATTTTTTTAAATCTATGGTTCACTTTACCAAACTTTTAATTCATAGTCAAATTTGATTTTTTTATAAAAAATTAAGTAATCGTGTGGGGAAAAAGTAAATATGTCATTTTAATTGCTTATTTGTCTAATTGATAAAATTCATATTACAGTTTTCAAAAAGCGTATACAGGGTAAAATTTTTTCTAAGAACCAAACGAACTATTTTTTTTAAGCCGGACCTGATTTTTTCTAGTTGGAATAAATCAGTTGATAAGGTGGTGATAGTGTAACGATTGACCAAAATAAGAGACACATCGATCTGACCGTTCAAAAATTATGGCGAATAGAAATTTCTGTCAAAATGCGAAACTCGCCCAGTATATTATTAAACATTGGGAGCAGACACTTTTTAACGGTCATTTGTTATTCCCCATAGGAGCCTCTATACGAGGTAGGAGTATGTACAGTTCCTCATGACTCACCCTGTATATGCAAATTTAGCCGTGATTTTTGTTTGATTTTTATAATTTCATTTATGCATTAAAAATAGAAATACTGATAATATATAAAATACATAACATTAAAAATGGCTAAATAGCACGCAAAAAAAGAAAGTGAATGTTCACTTCCCATAAAGTGCTCTGATGTACCAGACACTACCATTACTATCATTCCTGTCTATCTTTTTGCAAATGTATAATGAACTTATCTACTTTAGCGTCCAACAATGGTTTCTGTTCCATCAAAACTATTTTGCTCGATCAAATGCTGACATGGCGATTTCCATTCATTCGCGGGGAAAGTGTCAAATAACTCTTCGCATAATAATTTTCCCAACGCTTTTAACGTAAAGCCAACAACTCTATCGGCTACATAATGTTTCGTTGCAGCCTAAACGGATTCAATACGGTTAAAGTCCATAATATAATATAGTCCAGGGTAATAATATTTTTTCCATGACACTTCAACAGCCATGGTGCTGAAGCGTTTTTTCGACAGGTAATACCAATAAGAACAAATTGTAACTATTTCCTGCGTAGGGATCTGCTGCCATTTTTATTTATAAACAATTTAGTGTCAAAAGCGGCCTTTTTTGACACTAAATGACAGATTCATTCCCATTGATTTTTTAAAATCAATGGAAAACAGTGAAACTTATGGTTTTTTACTACAAACATCTTCGAGAGCATGGAAATAGCTTTAAAACGGCATATTGCAAAGGTTGATGCACTAATTTAATGTTAATATAATTTCGAAAAAAGTCGAAATTACAAAAAAATTTATTTCGCAATAACTATTGTAAAAATAAGTGTACAGCTTTGAAATTTTTGTAAAATGAGAGTTCATTCGTGCTCTATACGTGACCAAAATTCCATAGTGATTCATTTAATTGTTTAAACTTTATTCAAATTGTTTATTCCAGAGAGCTTTTTTTGCAATAACATAAGTCAGAAAAAATAATGTTATAACCATTCTACAGGTGTCAAATGAAACAGCATGAGCTAAACTCTGAATAAAAAATGCATTTATTAGTAATAAATAATTGTGCAAAAGTATCGTCAATTCTTCTTATAAACTTTTTATTTTTGTTATAATAAATTATATATATTTATTACAATAATTGTTTATCAATTAATAACATTACTTGGTAGTTGTGCACCTAAAACACGGTAAAAAATAGATTTTCTTGAAAAAAGTTAATAAGGAAAAATTGACGATACTTGGCGCATAATTATTTATTATATAAATTATTAGATAAAATATTGAATTAATTGGCGCATAATTATTTATTACTAATAAATCCATTTTTTATTCACTTTCTTAAACCAATTTGAAAGTTTAGCTCATTCTCTTTTACTTGACATCTGTAGATTGGTTCTAATATTTTTTTTCTGACTTATGGTATTGCAAAAAAAAAGCGGCCTGGGTAAACAATTTAAATTAAACTTAAACAATTGAATTAATCGCCGTAAAATTTTTGACACATATCAAGCACCAATTAATCCATATTTGACAAAAATTTCAAAGGTGTACACTAATCTTTACATTAGTTACTGCGAAATTAATTTTTTTGCAATTTTGAGCTTTTTTCGCAATTATATTAACAATAAATGGGTATATCAACCTTTGTAATACACCATTTGAAAGCTTTTTCTATGCTCTCGAAAATGTTTGTACTTAAAAAACCATAAGTTTTGCTGTTTTCCATTGATTCGAAAAAATAGAAAAAAGGCCGTTTTTGACACTAAATTGTTTATAAATAAAATGGCCGCCGGATCCTAGACAGGAAATAGTTACAATTTGTTCTTATAGGTATTACCTGTCCAAAAAACGCTTCAGTATCCTAGCTGTCCTGCGTCACGTCACGTGTCACGAACAGGGTATATTTTTGCCTTATTTTCCTGGCCTAATAATTCGGTTTTGGTAGTGAGCCATTCAAAAGGGGATATTATTTTTAGTCAGCCGTTCTCTCTCAAGTCATATTCGTCAACTCATACTGGGGTGACTATTAATTTTTAAGTTGTAATACGGCGCACTCTCTGTGAGTAAACTGATCATGATCGCAAAAGGAATAAGTTTTCTTCTAGCCATTTTTTATATTCTTTAAAGTTCATTGCATCATCATAGATATACCTCTATTTTGTTTGAAATAACAAGTATCATAGGCCAACGAAAAAATTTTTTTTAAAATTGTTGAATCTTATATCCTTTTGTTTAGAGCGTTAAATACATTTATTTAATCGATTGTTTAGTAAAGAAACGGACAGCTTTTGAGAAGCAGAAATGACAAAAATTGGAAAAGCAAATGTAATGAATGTAGGACAGCTATTTTCTAATTTTAAGTGTGTAGACACAAAATTTCGGGCCAATGTGTTTAAAAGATTTATTAGATCAGAAACAAATTCTCACTTATAACATACCCCCTCCTTCTTAATTTGCACGAAAAAGGGGCGTAATAGAGTTTAATATGTGTTAATTTAAGAAAGAAGAGCCATTTTTTATAATTTTTAAAGTTCATTGGATCATCATAGATACCTCTATTTTGTTTGAAATAACAAGTATCCTAGGCCAACGAAAAAAGAATTTTTAAAATAGTTGAATCTTAATTATATCCTTTAGTTTAGAGCGTTAAATACATTTATTTAATCGATCCTTTAGTAAAGAAACAAACAGCTTTTGAGAAGCACAAATGACAAAAATTGGAAAATCAAATGTAATGAATGTAGGACAGTTATTTTCGAATTTTAGGTGTGTAGGCACAAAATTTCGGGCCAATGTGTTTAAAATATATTAATTTTTTTCGAATCCTGAGAAAACTAATAAGATTTAAAAAAAAAAGATAGGCGAAACCAAAGAGACTCCATTTTTAGATAAATAAATATTGAAAAATAACAATCTAAAAGATTTATTAGGTCAGAAACACATTCTCACTTATACCATACCCCCTCCTTCTATAATTTGCACGGAAAAGGGGCGTATTATACTTTATATGTGTTAATTTAAGAAAGAACTAGGATTTGACTTTGAATAAAAAACTGCTTTTTATTTTACAATTCAACAACTACATTCATATTTTACCAACAACAACGACCTTCTTTGTTTTTAATATAATCATATAAATGTCATTCCTCATTGCTGCCAATTGGTTTTCAAATATTACTACATAAAATTAAACAAAATAAGAACTTACAGCTTATGCGAACAACATTACAAAACATATTCCAATAGGCGGTAAATGCATATATAGTGCAGTCACTGAAGCTTTTCACCTCCGATTTCGTTGAACCTCCATCGATTTTCATGAAAATTGGTGAGTAGTTAGAGGGTGCCTCAAAAAATATAGGTGACACTTCTTCTAGTGGGTGAAAATTATTTTATTAAAAATAATACCATACATCAATAGAGGGAAAAATTCTAAGCAAAATTTGTTATGTTAAGTTATTGATATAAATCAATACATTTTGAGTTATTGAAGATCAAAGATTTTATTTTTTCGTAAACAAATGCATGTTTTAAACGGTTTTTCACGAATAACTCAAAAACTATAACTTTTACAAAAAAGTTATAATTACCAAAATTGAAGAAAATAAAAAATTGAATATATACCTACTATATAATACTCACTTATAGAACTAAACCAATGGTAATTCAAAGCCAGTTACGGTTAATTGAATCTATATTTTTTTCGACGAGTACTCAAATCTAAGTACATATTTAATAAAATTATACCTGCTAAACACTTGTCAAAGTACTTCAGAGTACCTATCGAATGAGCTCCAGGAGAAGTTAATAGCATCAAAATTAAGCAAGTTATGATGAAAATAAGAGAACCCTTTCGACTTTTTTAGAAAAAAGTGAAAAATGAAACATACGCCTTTCCCAAAAAAATTAAAATTTATAGTAATCCTTACAACAATTTCTTTATATTAGCATAAGTAATGATTTTAACAATTTTGACAGGTTTAGAATGCATATTATTGAAAAAAGATATAATTTAAAACAATCAGAATTATTAAAATTATCTTAATTTTCATATTATTTTGATAATAACTCCAGAAATACTCAATACAAGTAGAAAACGATATATAACCAAATTTGAGTGTTTGCGTATCAAATATTTTACCTTTCTTACTATTTCTGTAAGGTAAAAAATAACCGAGATTACAAGCGTTTAAAGCTTAAATTTAGCTGCGAGAACCATGTAACCGGGACCATTTAACCTTGTATTTTTTAAAAAGTAAGAGGTTTAAAAGGTTAAGTTCAAAGCGGTTTAATAGCTCTTAGGATTATCTTTCAAATGGTTTTTAGGTGAATCTAATATCGTAAAATCTAACGGAGTTATTAAAAAAAACAATAACATTTTTTGGAAAGATTTTTAAAAGACAAATTTTGAAAAATTTTTGGAGGATACATTTTAATGCTATACACTTGTTCCTGGGCTCATTTGATAGATATTTCTAAGTACTTTGATAAATGTTTTATAAGCTTATGTTATAAAATGCATAATTTTCCCGTTATTTCAGCTTAAATACTTAGATTTGGGTACTCGCCGAAAAAAATATACATTCATTTACCTATAACTCACTTTTAGTTAACACTAATAATAGATTTATAATAAATTACTTTTAATGGGAAATAAGCCACAATTTTACCAAAAAAATGATTTTATTATAGTTTCGAAGCCCAAATCGGGTTTCGTTGTCAAAATACAAAATACTACTAAAATAAACAAAAATGTTGTTGCTAAGTAAAAAAATTCTTCTAATAATTAATTTAATCTGACTTATTTATGTTGGCAATTCAGACGTATATTACATATTTTAAAGTAGAAGACTTTAAAATCATATCGCCAATATTTATGAGTTGCGTTCCTGGACGACTTTACTAAAAGATAGTTCATTCGATTACATGAAATCAATCCCAACTCAAAAATATCCGTCACAAAAATATCATAGCATGTGACCTGTCTTTAAAAAGACAACCAAATGCAACGATGACAGTAAAATTCTCGCGTTAGAGATTCCATGGTAAATCACGAGGGAAAACCAGGAAAAAAGTTCGCGATACTATCTCGACATCGTAAGTAGTTGGTCTTACATTTAATTTACTTTTCATAAAACTAATACCAAATTCTGTATAAAATAATATTAATAATACATAGATATACAATATGTAATACAACAAAAACAACTGAAGTTGCCTGGCACCTGTTGTAACATAATGACCTAATGTTACCTTTTGACCCACTTACCACGTGTGGGAGTCATATGTTGCCATAGGGCCGTAGCCATAGGAATTTTATCCATCCTTTGGATTTTGCCATGTTAGCAACTATATAAGGCTTTTAGTCTGTTTTTGAAAGGCTGTGACCTTTGTATTTTTTGGTTGGCTCACCATGTTCTTGTAACACTGATGATGCTCTTGTTACAGAACGAAAACGTTTTGTTTCTATGTTTGTAGCCCTATAGGGGCTTTTTAAACTAATATACCTTTTAACAGGCCAATATTTTTTATTAAATTTTATTTTCAATTTCATTGCAACACGAAACTACAGCCGTATCACCATTCCAGGTCAATCAGAGAGTGCAGCAAGCACCTCTACCGGTTTCGAAACTTATTAGTCTCTCATCAGGAGGGACATATGCTGCTCTCTCTGACCCAACTAGGACAAACCCCGGCGTGCAGTCACGGATTGCAACGAACGAAATGGCAGGGATGCCCTAGCGGCAACTTCTAGAAAAAGACTAAGCTTTCAATCTAATAGCACATAAAACAATATCAAAAAATGTTACTCTACATCCTACCAGATTGAAAACAATGGAAACCTTCTCTGGTAACACCTCCGAGGCTTCTACAATTTGCAAGCCATAACGGATGCTGAGACTAAGGCAGATGAGAGAATTTTACAATTTATAACTCACGTCCCATCTGCTCAACGCGGTAAAGTTGGATTGGTAAAGTTCTCGTTGGAACTTTACCGCGCTGAGCAGATGGGACGTGAATTATAAATGGTAAAATTCTCTCATCTTCCTTAGTCTCAGCATCCGTTATGGCTTGCAAATTGTAGAAGCCTCGGAGGTGTTACCAGAGAAGGTTCCCATTGTTTTCAATCTGGTAGGATGTAGAGTAACATTTTTTGATGTTGTTTTATGTGCTATTGGATTAAAAACTTAGTTTTTAGTCTTTTAAATAAATATTTATTTAAAAACAAAAATCTAAAAGATTTTTTAGGTCGGAAACAAATTCTCACTTATACCTATTGCAAGTAAAAATGGCGATAAATGCATAGACGTCTGTGCATTTATTGCCCTATGAAGTAAAAGAGAGCATCGTAGGAAAATTGTATCATAACCTACTTGTTAAAGTTTTTTTATAACATAAGACATATGCAGGCGTATCACAAAGCCATGAAAAATATACGACAGAAATTAACCAATCGGCATTTTTATTTCTTCCTCAAGGAAAACAAGTTTATATCAAGTTTGCTTTTAATTTTAAAATCGTTGCCCCATATTTTCAACTTAATTTTAAAATACTTAATTTCCTTACTTCGGAGATTTGTGTCGCATTTTTATCTCGCAAAATAACAGGTAGGTGTCAGATTTTCTCCAGAATTAAAAGTTAAAATTAGTAACTAACGTTTCGCTGCACCTGTAAAAGCAATTTTACAAGGATTACAATTCGTAACAGCTCTAAAAATACCTTTTAAAAACATGAAATTACCTGATCAAATCGATAAAGTCAACAATTTTGTTTTTATTCGAAATTGTTTTTTGTTTTGCAATTTTATGACGTATAGTGTAGGTATTGCATAAAAGTAGCGATTAATTTATGAAAATTATATTATTAGACCAGGGAATGTAGAACTAAAAACACAGGAATAAACACACTTTTAAATACATCACCTATCGACTTACAAATTTTGGCATTGTATTCGAGATGACGTCAGGAAAAATTCTACAATAGAAAAATGGGTGAAAATGTACAATTGTATCTACAGTGCATAAAAAGCATCCATAAGCACATCTCTCTCTTCAATCCTGATCCCCCGGAGGGAGTGTAGTGGTCGACGTGATGTCGTGTATTGTCCGTCTCCAAAGATCTCTGTCTCTTGTCATTTCTTTTAACTCATGCATAGGTCTTTTGCATATTACCGTAATTTGATCGTTCCATCTTGTTGGGGATCGTTCTCGTGATCTTCGGCCTTCAACCTTTCCTTGTATATTAAGTCTTTCCATGTTTTCTGTGTTTGCTCTCATAACATGTACAAAGTATTTTATTTGTTGGAGATGGACTTTACTGGAGAGTCGTTGGCTAACTTTTAGCTCTCTTAAAATTGAATTATTTGTTCTATGGTCGGTCCAAGAAATTCGTAGCATTCGTCTCCAACAGAACATTTCAGTGGCGTTTATCTTTCTTCTTTCCGAATTTCTCAGAGTCCAAGATTCACATCTGTAGGTCAGTATTGGGCGTATTAAGCAGTTGATCAAACCTCATATATTTAACGCTCTTGAAATTTGACAGTCCTTCCATATTGTGGTCATTTTTGCTGTGGCGACTTTTGCTAGATCACATCTACGTTTTATTTCTTCGTGTAGTGACCCTGTGTTTGTGATTAATGATCCCAGATATAAGTATGAGCTCACAACCTTAAACCGCTCAATTGTGGTTGTGTGGATGATTGTTATGTAGTCTATCCACCAACATGATCTTTGCCTTTGATATGTTTAATTGCTGACCATATATTTGATTTTCATTTTCAACCAGTCGTATAAGATCAATCAGCTCTGCTTGACTATTTGCAAGAAGGGCTGTGTCATTTGCGAAACGTAGGTTGTTTATTTTATGACCATTTATTGAGATGCCTTTTTCCCATCCTTCAAATGCTCTTCTCATAATATTCTCTCCATATATATTGAATAATTGTGGAGATATCTCTCTCTGTATCTGTAGAGTAGGGAGTGTGAGTCAAGTCCCACAGCACTTAGGCCACAATTGACCCATTCTACATCCTCCCAGGGGGTTGTCGTCCTTAGTTCATTATCCATCCTGCCATTTCCAGGAAGGTGGACAAATCACCTGGTGACATCTCCCCTATATCGGCAGGTGTAGGCCAAGGCTCGCCGAACGCATACTCTCGTATTGACGATAACTCCGGACATTCACGTAGGACATGCTCGACAGTTTCGTCATCTCGTTCACACCTCCTGCATAGAGATGTGTCTACTAGCCCCAGTGTGTGGAGGTGTTTTCTTAGTTGACAATGGCCAGTTAAAAAACCAACGGTCAAGCGTAGGTTTTTCCTGGTCATTCTCAAGTACTTTTCTGATGCTGACTTCCCAAGGTTCCTTAGTGTTACCCTGGCAAGTCTACATCCTGGCCCTTCTTCCCATCTTCTTACGGTTTGCGAGTGGGAGTGACATTTGACAGTTTCCGCGATTGTTGTAGTCGACAAGCCAAAAAGATCACAAGGTCCTAAGAGTCTTAGGCCTGCTGCCCTTCTAGCCAGCTGGTCAGCAATGCGGTTGCCTTTATTTCTGTTGTGTCCTTTAACCCACCTCAGGATGATGTTGTTACCATCCGAAGCTTGGGCTAGTGATTCATGACACTCCATTACTAGCCCTGATATGACGCGTGGTCTGTTCAGGGTTAGTAGCGCTTGTCTGCTGTCTGTGCAGATTATTACAGTTTTGCCGGCTATACCTTTCCCGATTATCTCTTTTGCAGCTATGGAGATACCAGCCAGTTCAGTCTGAACTACGCTGGCATTTTTGCCCATGCCCCATTTTATACTAAGGTTCAATGATCTGGAGTATATTCCACATCCTGAGCCTTCTTTCGTTTTGGAGCCATCGGTGTAGATGCAATATGCATTTGCCACGTTTGACTCCCTATGTTGACTTGTTTCGATTTTGTAGGGTTTGTCGAAGACAAACGTAAGTTTAATTGAGTCGCATCCATGGCCCGCATGCAGCTGGGGCAGTGCCTCCAGCTCACCCCGCCAGAAACGACATCTCAATTGTCCCATTCCTACATCAAGGTTTGCACCCGCTGAGCGTAACCTCATCATCGTCATCAGCGCCACCTCTCTGACATATATGTCTAAAGGGGTAATGCCAATGAGCAACTCCATTGCAGCAGTTGGTGTTGTTTTCATGGCACCTGTTATATTTAGGCAAGCCATCCGTTGAATATGGTTTAGTTTGTTGATCGCTGTTGCCTGTAGCACTTTTGGTACCCAAGCAATGGCTCCGTAAGTTAGCATTGGCCTAATGACAGTAGTGTAGATCCAGGCGACCACCCTGGGCGAAAGGCCCCAAGTGCGTCCGACCGTTCGCCGACACTGTTCATAGGCAATATATGCTCTTTTAGCTCTACTATCTAAGTGAGAGTTCCATGTTAACTTCCTGTCAAGGGTAATACCAAGGTATTTGACCTCTTCAGAGAAATTCAGACTGCAGTTTAGAATCCTAGGGGGTATTAAGCCCGTGATCCTTCTTTTTCTGGTGAAGAGGACCATCTCTGTCTTTTTTGGATTTATAGACAGTGAGTGTTCCTTACACCATGTTTCTATTAGTCTGAGAGCAACTTGTAATCTCTCGCATAGTGTGTTCTCAAACTTACCGCTTTGCAAGACGGTTATATCGTCTGCATAGGCTATTGTGTAGAAACCGTTCTTGCTGAGTTGGTAGACCAGGGTATCCAACACTATGTTCCAGAGGAGTGGTGATAGCACCCCCCCTTGTGGACATCCCCTCGTAACCATCCCTCTAACCAAAACGTCTTCTACATTTATGCTTATTGCTCTATTTGACAGCATACTGAATATCCATTCGCTCACGGCCAGGGGGACATTCCTGACATTGAGCTGTTGGGTGATGGTTGGGAAAGTTGTTTTATCAAACGCTCCCTCAATGTCTATGAATATACCTAGGGTGGATTCTTTATTATCCAGCGATCTTTCAATTCTTCCCACTACTTGATGAAGTGCAGAATCGGTAGATCTTCCCGAAATATATGCATGTTGATTTGGATGAAGTGGATTATGAACCAGAACTTCATCTCTTATGTACCTCTCGCATAGCCTTTCCATCGTTTTCAAGAGAAAAGATGTCAGGCTAATTGGTCGGAAAGCCTTCGGTAGGGTGTAATTCATCCTACCTGGTTTTGGTATGAAGACCACACGTACCTCTCTCCACTCTCTAGGAATATATCTCATATCAGAATATATATCAGAGCCAAATTGTGGAGATAGTATACATCCCTGTCTGACACCCTGTTCTGGATGAAATTCGTTTGAAAGTGTGTCAAGCACTTTAACTGATCCAGTAGTGTGTTCGTATAGTTCAGTTATAAGCGAAATAAGTTGTTTGGGTAGGCCTACTTCTTTTAGTATTCGCCATAAGTGTCTACACTTGACCCTGTCGAACGCCTTACGATAATCTATAAAGCATATGTACAGTGGAATATTGAATTCTCTAGATTTTTCGATTATCTGTCATATTCAACAGGTGATCTCGAGTATCTCTACCTTTGTTAAATCCAGTTTGCTCTTGTGGAATTTCTCTTTGAAGGAATGTTTTAGTCTCTCATTGATTATATGTAGCATTATTTTACTGGCATATGATATAAGAGAGATAGTCCTATAATTGTTGCATTTATGGAAGCTGCCTTTTTTATGAATTGTTGTTATTGTAGATTTCGTCCAGTCTCCAGGCCATTGTTTAGAATGCCATATTTGGTTACAGAGTAGATGAAGTAATTTTACGCCAGTTTCTTCTGTGGCTTTGAGTATTTCTGCTGTTATCATATCTGGACCTGGTGCTTTATTATATTTGAGCTTAATGATCGCGAGTCTTACTTCATTTTCAAGTATATCAGGTTCTTCTTCTACCTCGTCAAAGATTTTGGTTAACAGGTTCTTAGCATTGATCATCTTTATATAGGTCCCTGCAATACGATCTCCATGTCTCTGCTATATCTTCTCTGATTGTTCTCAGAGTTCCAGTGTTGTCTTCAATGGCCCAAGTTCTGGCTTTGAAGTCTCTTGTTAAGTAGCGTATTTTTCTAAATAGATCTCTCGGCTGATTATTCTAACTATGTCTCTCAATTTCTTTGCATATACTTTGATAGTACAGTTTTTTATCTGCCTTGCACCTTATTTTTACTTCTTTATTGAGGTTTCTTAAACTAGCTTTTTCCCTTTCACTATGCACACCACTTTGACAAAGAGTTCTTCTATTAAAAATGAATAACCATTTTCAATTTCGTTGCCAAAACGAAAACACAGCCGAACCATATTCTAGTCCAATCAGAGAGTGCTGCAAGCACCCCTACCGGTTTCGAAACTTATTAGTCTCTCATCAGGAGGCACATATGCTGCTCTCCCTGATCCAACCAAAACAAACCCCAGCGTGCAGTCCCGGATTGCAACGAACGAAATGGCATAGATGCCCTAGCGGCAACTGCTAGCAAAAAGACTAAGTTTTCACTCTAATGGCATATAAAACAACATAATGCTATTCTACACCCCACCAGAATGAAAACAATGGGAACCTTCTCTGGTTACACCTCCGAGGCTTCTACAATTTGCAAGCCATACGGATGCTGAGACTAAGGAAGATGAGGGAATTCTACAATTTCCAATTCACGTCCCATCTGCTCAGCGCGGTAAAGTTCCAACGAGAATGGTTCCCTTCATACTCCACACAGAGTAAATGTAAATCAAAAATGAATAACCAATTTCAATTTCGTTACAAAACGAAAACACAGCCGAACCATATTCTAGTCCAATCAGAGAGTGCTGCAATTACCCCTACCGATTTCGAAACTTATTAGTCTCTCATCAGGAGGCACATATGCTGCTCTCCCTGATGCAGTCCCGAAATTAAAAATGGTTATTCATTTTTGATTTACATTTAATCTGTGTGGAGTATGAAGGGAACCATTCTCGTTAGAACTTTACCGCGCTGAGCAGATGGGACGTGAATTGTAAATTGTAGAATTCCCTCATTTTTCTTAGTCTCAGCATCCGTATGGCTTGCAAATTGTAGAAGCCTCGGAGGTGTAACCAGAGAAGGTTCCCATTGTTTTCATTCTGGTGGGGTGTAGAATAGCATTATGTTATTTAATATGCCATTAGAATGAAAACTTAGTCTTCTTATTTTTTCTATTCGCAATGATTTGAAAGGTTTCATCTCTTATCCAGTGTTTCCGTTTCATAGGATTATTTATCTTTGGATGATCAATTGGTGTTGTTACACAATGTTTAAAAGTCTCCCATATTTCTTGTGATGTTCCGTTACGAATAGAGGGCATTATTTTATGTACTTCCTCGAGAAGGTCGTCCTGCTTTCTTAGTTCTATCCTATTTGTTTTTTTTTCGTTTGTTGGGCACTTTAAGTTTAAGCTTTACTTTAGCTACGAGAAGAGTATGATCGGACCCGCATATCGCCCCTGGATATGATCTGACTGTTTGAATTGACGGTCTCCAGCGAATATTAGTAAGGATGTAATCTATTTCATTTCTAGACCTATCTCCAGGACTTTTCCAAGTATAAAGTCGACGTTATGGTGTTTAAACAGAGTATTCATTATAGAATAATTGTTTGTGATTAAACGGTCTCCTCTTTTGTTTCTCTGGCCTATGCCGAACTTCCCCAGTACATTTTTTATGTCGTCATTCTGTGTAGTGCTGCCAACTTTTGCAGTGAAGTCGCCACATATTAAAGTAAGCTCTTTGTGTGGTATGTTGGCGATTGTCGTTTCCAGTTTTTCGTAGAACTCCTTTACCTTTATGTCATCTGATGTGCTGATTGGCGCATAAACTTTTATGATATTAATTTTATGTGGTTTGCCTTCCAGTTTAAGGAGAACTATCCTATCGCTCACAGCTTTAAATTCGACGACAGACTTTTGTAATCTTGGTGAGACCAGAATGGCAACACCTGTATAGTTCTGGGTCTCAGTGCCAGAGAAGTAAATATAATTGCCAATATGTGTTCTGAAATGGCCCTCTCCTAACCAATGAGTTTCAGCTAGTCCAGAGATTTCTATATTGTGTCTTGCTAGATCGTTTTTAATAATTGCTAGCTTACCTGTGATCGTCTTTAGCCCTTGTACGTTCCATGTACCGACCTTCAATATATGTCTGAGTTTCAGTTTTTCTTTTTGTAGACCAGTAGCAGAATTTCTACACGATGCCTGGTCATTAACATTTGCGTGGTCGGTGGGCAATTTTGCACTACTTGACCCGGACTCAAGGTAGCGCCGGTCGTCAACCGGGCTGCGTGACAACATCCGAGGCATTTCGTTCGACGACATCACGCATAACTGTCTTGGGAATGATTAATGATTATGCAATGGTTTCCCCTGCCCTATTTCATAGCAGTATCACAACCTTTCAGCTGGTACAGCTCCGCTTGTGAAAATCCATAAATACATAAAAATATCAAAATCACACATATCGCACCCTCAGTAATATTAGTGCTCAACTCAAAATTTGTGTTAACTGTGATTTTAAATGATATGGGCACAAAATGAACTTCTCTACCGGTTAGCGTTTACAGAGGGAGAAAAAGAACACGAATGGTTCGGTAAATATATTTATGCCTCTCTGTCACTCTCCCCGTCCACCACTGGTTTTTACTACTACAAGGGAGCAATAAGTAGCATGTCTTTCTCTGGCGAAAATTCCTGGTTAGTTTGTGTTTTAGCATTTTGTGTTATATAGAATAGCGTTTAGTTGAGCCGTTATATTATGCAAAATATAATAAATAAATGGGTCTTATTCATAATAGATCGCTATTTTGCATAAAAAATTACAGCGCATTAATAATATAAGGGATCAATCTAAAACAGTTCTTTATTTCTGTAATTTTTTTTTTAATATATGGGGCAAACTTGAACCTATTTTTTTCAGTTACGTAATGTAGTTAATGGAATTGATTTATATTAGTTTTTTATTTCATTGCTTTTTATAGTGCAATTATTATCAAATAACCAATCTGCCAAATTTCACATTTATAATTTAAATAATAAGCATGTTATTTGCAAAAATAGCTGTAATTTTGGAAACCAGAATATTTAAACGCGATTTCCCAAAAATCTACTTTTTTTAATTGTGCCTCTATATTGTAGAGGGTGAAATATCCCCAAAGCACCTGGCGCCCACTTTTCTACAAACAGAGTACTCGGGCACACTGAGCACAATCCGAGAGTCGGTTATGATGTCCGATTCGTGTTCATCAACCCCAAAATCCCCGAGTAATCTGTTTGACATTCTGATACTCCAAAATCGATTCTGATGTTCAGCCACCCCAAAATCCCCAGAGTAATACAATCTGGCCCTAAATATACTGATCTTAACATGTTTTGGATGCATTTTAGGCACTGTAAATGCAATTGTACATATCCTCCCATTTTTCTAATAAAGGTAAAAAGATGTAATGTTTTATTGCAGATTTGGATTCGTCATGAAAAATAAGTAACATTTATTTGAAATATTTTTTAGAATTGTTGATATATGGCGCTAATAAATAGTGTTTTTCCGATTATAGCGCCATCTGTACATAATTCGAAAAAATATCTCGGATAAAATTTACTTATTTTTACGTAAGGAATCCAAACCTGCATTAAAAAATGGAAGCTCCTATTTAAGATTTCTAAGTCACCTTCCACCCCACCTCCGTGGAGGTGGAGTGGAGAGTCGTGTTTGATGTTATTCGATAGGTTCTTGAAAAATATAAAACACGTATTTTTTGGTTTTTTTTAGAAGTGTATTTTTTTATATATTAGACCGTTTCTTTAATTTACCTATTTTTCTGTAAGTACCATCTCCGCGGCGAAGGTCGGCAATCATCATAGCTATTCGTATTTTAGAGACGGCTGCTCTGAAAAGTTCATTTGATGTACATCAGTACCATTCTCTCAGGTTGCGCAGCCACGATATTCTGCGTCTTCAATCTTCTGCGTCCTGCATAATCAATTGGAGCAAGTTTTATCTCTCTCCAGGTGTAATATGTCCGAGATATTCCAATTTTATTGTTTTGATGGTATTTAGGATTTCCATTTATTTATTCATCCTTCTCAGAACCTCCTTGTTTGTGACTTGTTCCGTCCACTATATTTTCAGAATTCTTCTGTACACCCACAGCTCGAATGATTCTAGTTTTTTCATTGATGCAGCATTCAAGGTCCAAGCTACCATTCCATAAAACAAAATCGAGAAAACGTAGCACCTAGCCAACTTAATTCTTAGCACCAACATCAAATCTCTTGTGCTGCGCAGAGCACTTTTCTCATTTTGTTAAAATTTGCTCTAACCTTTTCTATTCTGATTTTGATTTCCTGTAATTAATCTCCGGTGGAGTTGATCATTGCTCCAAGGTATGCATATTGGTCGACTCGTTATATAGATCCGTTTATGAAGAGATTCTCGTTATTTCTTTGAGTTTTTGTTATTCTCATAAATTTTGTCTTCTTGACGTTCATTGTTAGACCATATTTTTGTCCAAACTCCGCTATTCTGGTCACCAGCCTCTGAAGATCCCCAATATTTTCAGCTAAGATGACAGTGTCATCCGCATATCTAATGTTGTTAATGGGAACTCCATTTACCTTTATTCCAGCTGTTTCACCCTCAAGAGCTTTTTTCAAGATATCTTCTGAGTAGGCATTAAAAGAATTGGCCACAGCACACATCCCTGTCTCACTACACGTCTGATTTCAATTTCCGCTGATAGCTGATCGTTTACACGTACTTTTGCTAGTTGTTTATAGTATAAATTAGATATAATCCTAAGGTCATTGTAGTCTATCTTTGTTGATTACAGGACATGCATTAATTGTTCATGTCGTACTGTGTCGAATGTTTTATTATAGTCAAAAACACGCATGTATATCTTGATTGACGACATTTGTATAAGTATGTTAAGTGAAAAAAGAGCTTCACGAGTTACTAGGCCTTTGCGAAATCCAAATTACGTATCATTAATGTATATGTCCCGTTTATGATATATTCGGTTATAGTCCAGTCGGGTTAGACGAATAACAGGCCTAACCTTTCATGAGGAGCTGCCCCAAATTTTATTTTTTTAATATTTATGGAGGGTCAATATTAGTATAAATTTAAAATCTCGACTGAATTCCACTGTTGCGTTAGCCGCCATCTTGATTTTAAACGAGAACTGTTTTTGCTCAATATCTCCGCCATTTTCAATTTTTTGACAAAAAGTGCAAAACTGAAATTGTTGAAAATACGATTTTCTATAATTTCATATATTATAATTTTTTTCGTGCGGTCGATATTTTCCGAGTTATGAGGGGAAAATAGTGACAGTTGGAGCATAATTATTGAATTATTGAATTATCTCGTTTATTATTAGTTTTACAACAACTATGTACCTGTACAAAAATGAAGAGAATTAAATTATACACAATTTTGATGTCTTTAATATTTTTGCTAAAATTAATATTTAAGGTAGTACGTAACCGGTAATAGCGCGAGCGTAAGACCGGATTGATTTTATAGCAATTGTTTTTAATCAATATCTACGCCATTTTCAACTAAAATTGTTCAAAATATAATTTCCTACAATTTATTTTTAACAATTTTTTTCATGCGGTTGATATTTTCCGAGTTATATGGGAAAACAATAAAAAGTGGTGGGGGGAACATAATTATTGAATTGAATTTTGTATCCGAGCTGCCCCAAATTTTATAATTATATCCTTTAGGAGAGATCAATAGTAGTGTAAATTTAAAATCTCGACTGAATTCCGCGGTTGCATTAGCCGCCATATTGATTTTAAATGAGAACTGTTGTTGCTTAATATCTCCGTCATTTTCAACTTTTCGACATAAATGGTGGGAAAGAAAGTTGTTGGAAATGCAATTTCCTACAATTTCTTTGGCACAATTTTTTATACGATCAATATTCTCCGAGTTAAGGGGGAAAATAATGGAAGCGGAGGGGAAGCATAATTATTGAATTGTCTCTTTTATTATTAACTTTACGACATAATTGTACATAAACAAAAATAAAGAGAATTATATTTTATACAATTGTTGAAACTTCCAATGAAACATCAACCAAACTAAGTATATAAAAGACATAAAAAACATTATATACATTAAGTCCACTTAATTTTATTAACTAGCGGGTTTTATTGGTTGAATTTGTCTGTCGATATTTTAAGTTTTATGTCAGCTAATATATCGTGATGTTCCAACAATTTTTTTTTAATTTTGGACCCTGTTGGGGGGAATTTTCCCATTTCCCCCCCTTGTAGACCCGCCACTGGTTATCTCGAAAAATTGTAGTAAATCGTAATTGCAACAATTTCAGTTCTTCCACTTTTTGTCGAAAAGTTGAAAATGGCGGAGATATTGAACAAAAACCATTGCTACAAAATCAATCAGGTCTTACGCTCGCACTTTTACCACATACGTACTACCTTAAATATTGATTTAATCAAAAAAATGAACGGCATCAAAATTGTACAAAATTTAATTCTCTTCATTTTTGTATAGATAAATATTTGTTGTAAAACTAATAATAAACGAGATAATTCAATAATTCAATAATTATGCTACAACTGTCACTATTTTCCCCTCATAACTCGGAAAATATCGACAGCACGAAAAAAATTATAATAAATGAAATTATAGAAAATCGCATTTTCAACAATTTCAGTTCCTACACTTTTGTCAAAAAATTGAAAATGGCGTAGATATTGAGCAAAAACAGTTCTCGTTTAAAATCAAGATGGCGGCTAACGCAACGGTGGAATTCAGTCGAGATTTTAAATTTATACTAATACTGACCCTCCCTCCCTAGAAAAATAAAATTTGGGGCAGCTCCTAATGCAAGGTCAAATGCTATGCCGACTGGGCTATTATGGATGACTTTTAATAGCAAATTTAGCACATGGGACATCAAGCTAATGGTGCGGTAGTCGCCGCATTCTCTGGCGTTTGTCTTTTTAGGGAGACAAATAAAGATTGACGTTGACCATTCTTTAGGTAATATGCCTGAGCTATAAATTTTGTTCAAGAGTATCACTAAAACGTCAATATGCTGCTAATTTATAATTTTAAGAAGGTCGATAGGAAGCATGTCAGGTCCTGGGCTTTTTCCATTCTTCATTGTTTTTAATGCGTGGATTATTTCTTCTTTTGTAATATCTAGACCTATTTCTCCTGAAGTAAGTTCTATGTGTTCTAGGTTCCCTCTCTCATCATCGAACAGTTCGTCTAGCTAGGTATTCTGCCCAACGTTCCAACGTGCCCAACGTATTTTCTCATCGGTCTGTGTTATAGCAACCCCGTGTCTATCCAGAAGTGCACCAGTGAGATTTTATTTTCTTATTCCAGCCATTTCCTTGACTTTCTTATAAAGATTAAATAGGGCGTATCTTTTTTGGAGGTCCTCGATCTCTTTGAATTTCTCTTCAAAGCGTTTTTATTTTGAATGCTTTATCAACTTCCTTATCTCTTGGTTAATCTCCCTGTATTTGTTGTTATCTTTGTTCCTATATTATCTCCGTTGTTGCATTATATTTAGTATCTCGTCGGTCACCCATTCCTCTTTTCTCTTTGTGGAAGTCTTTAGTATTTCTTTAAAAGGAGCTAGTAGACAATGTTTTAGTCGCTCCCAGTGCTCGTCAATCATTGGTGTCTATGTTCAAACTTTCTGCAGTTCATATGCAGTTCGTGTTGAAGGCATTCTTTTACGTTAGGTTCTTTAAGCTTGCTTATGTCTATTGTAGCAATTCTCGGATGCCTTTTAATATTGTTAAGTGTAAGTGTAATTTTGGCGATAAGTGGGTTGTGGTCTGAGGCCACGTCTGCTCCGGGATATTCTTTCACGGCTTTAACAGCATTACGATATCTTTTATCATAATGTAGTCTATCTGGTTCCTAACTACTTTCTCCGATGAATCTGCGAGTGATCGCCATGTATACAGTGGTCTGTTGGGTAGCTTGAAAACTGTGATTTTAATAATGAAGCTCTGCTCTTGGCAAAATTGTAGTAGACGATCCCCTCTCTCATTACGATTTCTCAGACCATATTTTCCTACACACTTTCCGCTTTGCCCCTTTCCAATCTTTGCATTGAAATTACCTAGGACAATCGTGATTTCTCTAGTTTTTTTTTCAGTGCTTTTTCGATATGCAGGTATAATAATTCTAGTTCTTCTTCATTGGCATTCGTCGTAGGAGCATATACTTGTATCAGGTTCAACATGGCGTGAGATGTCTCTATCTGTAGTAACATTACTCTTTCTGAGATGGGGAAAAACTCTTGCACTGCTCTATTAGATATTTTATTAACAAATATTGCCACACCATGTCTATGTTGGTTGTCCTCGCTACCTGAATAATATATTGTGGTTTCAGCTGTTGAGAAGCAGCCTTAGTTACGCCACCTGGCTTAGCTGATATCCAGTACATGAATGTTCAACCTGTTCATGTTCGTGATACCTATGGTAT
Organism: Diabrotica virgifera virgifera; assembly: GCF_917563875.1. Classification (NCBI taxonomy): domain Eukaryota; kingdom Metazoa; phylum Arthropoda; class Insecta; order Coleoptera; family Chrysomelidae; genus Diabrotica; species Diabrotica virgifera. Next base: position 148,487,476 of record NC_065450.1, read on the forward strand.
CACGATAAATCGTTTTTTCCGATTATAGCGCCATATATCCACAATTTGAAAAAAAAATTCTCGCGTAAAAGTTGCTTATTTTTACGTAAAAAATCCAAATCTGCAATAACCAAAGGGGTTTCTTTTTAAGATTTTAAAGTTACCCCCACCCCACCTCGAATGGGTAGAGTGGGGGGTCGTGTCTCATGTCATTCGATAGATATTTGAAAAATATTGAACACGTATTTTTCAGTTTTTCGATCCAATCTATATTTCACGAACTATTCGATCGTCCCGCGAATTATTCGATCGTCCCAGGCGACGAGTTCCGCCCTGGGCACCACGTACCTCGTAGACCATCTCCGCCATGAAATTTGTGTTCAGTGATCACCAAACCTCCCAAGTATAAAAATTGAACTCATTTTCGTCAATATTTCTTAAGTTCTAAATTTTTCAGTTTCCATCTCTTCGAGATGCACTTTGAAAATGCATTTTCTTATGAACAAAAATTTTTGCCGGAGATCAATTTAGTTCACAAAATTTCCTGACACTCTCTCGAATCGAATGCAAAAAGTTGCATGACGATTGATCTTACTGCACAAAATTCCTAGGTTTTGGGCTTTTTAGTGCTTCATTGCTTGGCCTAATATTAATATTTCATACAATGATTCTATTCAATGTACGGTGGCCGCTTACGCAGAAATGCACGGTTCCTTAAGAAAAAGACCCATTTTTCTGTTGTAAACTCTTTACCTGATCATCTCGAACACAACGCAAAAAGTTGCATGTTTTTAAGTGCTGTATTTAAAAATCGATTTATTTTTTCCTGCATACTCTGGTCTATAGGTTAACTCACGGTTTACTCATTTATATGGAATATTACTGTAGATAAGATCAATAATTGCCTATTGTAGTACTTTTTTTATAGTACTTTGTATATAAAATAAACTTATTAGTTTTATAACAGGATTATACTTCATCTTTATGTATCCGCAACTAAAAACAACGTATCTGACCTCTGGTGGAATAAATTTAAACTACTAAAAGTGGTATAGACAAACCATAAAGTTGTTGATTTGAACGGAATTTGGTCACTATTCAACAATGTTTAGTAAACTTCAGCATTATGAGTACATTAAAATATTTTTTCTACGACCGTTTAATAACATGCTCATTATTCGTTATTTTTTAATAGATAATAGTTCATTACTCACAGGCTGAAGTTACTCACGAGTCATTAATTATGGTCTGAAGTTAGATTCAAGTAGCGTATGCCGCTTCCGCCGCTTCTAATATTAATCGTATATAAACTGCAAATAAAATTACTTAAGAGGATCGGTACGTATTTTCGGCTGCAATGCTATTCAAATGGGGATTCATTTTTTTCGAATCCTGAGAAAACTAATAAGTATTTTTGAAAAATTTAAACGCAGAATGAAAGATTACGTTATTAGCGAGGGCCGAAAGTCCCTGAGAACTTCTATAATGTTTATTTTAATAAGTTACAGGGGTGAAAAACTAAGAGAAAGTTTAGTGTGATTTTTAATTTCAAATATCTCATTCAAAATAAACTTTTTATTTATTCTAAGGGACTTTCGGCCCTCGGTAATAATTTAGTCTTTCATTCTGCGTTTAAATTTTTCAAAAATATCTATTGCTTTTTTCAGGATTCGAAAAAAATGGACATAATGCCGTGGTAATATTTTCCAAATCTATCTTTGTCTTACAACGCACTCAGCCGAATATAATATTGTCAGCATATATTGTCAGTCAGACACTGACAATCAGTGACAATTTTAAATATTTGACATTGAATCGGGAATATTTTAAGTTATTGATTAAATATTATTGATATATAGTGTATTTGATAAATAATTAATTTAAGACGTGAACTTACTAAAAAGTTATTTATTGTGTATTATTTGTGGAAGATCCAAGCAGAGAATACATCAGGATAATATATTCTGTGATCCAAGTATTTTGTTGTTAAAGATGTTTAAAATTGTAAGCGTTCCATAACAATATATTATTAAAAAATCACTTGTAACACTTTTCCTCTTTTCTCGATTAAGTATTAGTTTTTGTTGTACAAATAAGTTATTATAATCACTGAATACATATTTAGTGAAAAAATTATCACATTTATTAACTGAATTAATAATTTGCAATTAAAAAATAACAGTTTTTCAAGAACATTCAAAGGCCATCTCTTTAAATTAATGATGACATTTTCAAGTAGAATGACATTCTAGTAATGTTTATATATCCATACCAGTGTGAATTTTAATACACGTAATTTGCCGTGTAAAGACAGAAAAAGTAGGGATACACGTAAAATATTTGCGAATTATGTACCCATAGCCTTAAACTTGTTTATTTAATTCAATAATTATTGTAATTTATATCAATAATTAACTTCGAAAAATTTTTAAAGGAATTTTTACTGTAACAATGTCAGTATATTTTCTACGTTTATACCTTGTTTACTAAAAATTTTGACGTTTATCATTTATTTTAGTGACAGTGACATTAGTGCATTTTGTTTGTGTTAATAGGAATTTATAACTAATATTGTGTTTATTTTTTAAGTTATGTTGTGTTAAATATGTTACAACATTATTATATACAGTTATATTATTATATAGGGTGAGGCAGATAAAGGGCCTATTAGAAATATCTCGAGAACTAAAGTAAAGAAAATTATTAAAAGTGGAATATAGAGGTTTTGAAGTGTGAACTATTTAATGAAAATATTTTGGTCTCTTTGCTACTTCCGGTTATACCGGAAGTTGATTGTAACTTCGTTTTTTTAAATGGGACACCCTATATAATTTTACGTTTTTGGATTCTCCTTGATTTCTTATTTCTTAAAATATAAGGTTTTTCAAAATTATACAGGGTAGATTAAAAGATAATTACGTTTTTTTTTTATTAATTTCGTAGCAAAATTCACACCCTGTAGAATTGTAGTAGTTTTACATCAAAATCCCTTAATATGTTCAAATGATTTTTAATATGGTCTACTATTGTTACCAATTATTAGTATAGCTAAATTTTGAATTTTAGTATACAGGGTGGGTCGAAACTCGGAATGTGTATTTTCTGAGTTTTCTTAAATAGAACACACTATATTTTAGTATGGTAATGAAATGGTACTTTATGGTATAATACTTTTTAATTTCTTAAGCATTCCCTATACCCAACTGCTTTAATTTGTGCTTAATTGTTAATCGCACCAACAATCTTAACTACGTAGATATTTTGATAGCTCAACCATTATTGGCAATTTTAAGTATCAGTCTCGATTAATATGTATTTATTTCCGAAAAATTATTGGTGATTGAATATTTTTACGGCCAACCTAATAAAATTTCAGGTATTTTGTGTTGCAACTAATGTTTGGCTTGAATCACCAATAACTCACAAATTGAAGCAGTTAGGTATAGGGATTGCTTAAAAAATTAAAAAGTATCCTAAAATAACATTTCACTACAATACTAAAATACAGGGTGTTCCAGTTAAGAATACTCAGAAAATACTCATTCTGAGTTTCGACCAACCCTTTATACAAAAAAGGAAAAATTTAACTATACAAGAATTCTTAACATAGTAGACTATATTAAAAATCATTTGAACATAAACAGAGTTTATTATGTCAAACTACTACAATTCTACAGGGTGTGAATTTTGCTACGAAATTAATAAAAAAACGTAATTTCCTTTTAACGTACCCTGTATAATATTACAAAAACTTATATTTTAAGAAACAAGAAATCAAGGAGAATCCAAAAATGTAAAAATATACAGGGTGTCCCATTTAAAAAAACGAAGTTACAACCAACTTCCGGTATAACCGGAAGTAGCAAAGAAACCAAAATATTTTCATTAAATAGTTCACACCTCAAAACCCCTGTATTCCGATTTTCATAATTTTCTTACCTTGAGTTCTCGAGATATTCCTAATAGGCCCTTTATCGGCCTCACCCTGTATTATACAGTGATGAGCGTGCTAATAACCGGCAAAATAGCGCAAAAGATGGAAAACGTATTAAGGTGTGAGATAAATAGAAATGAAACTAGTCGAGCTGGGAAATTTAGCGATATTAATCTATAAATTTACATTATATTGATTTTTCCCACCTTTACAGGTATCGGACGAGTTTGGCAACTACCACTGTAACCTTGACAGTTTAAGTTGACATACTCCTCTGATACCTCTAAAGGTGGGAAACAATCAATATAATGTAAATTTATTGTTTAATATCACTAAATTTCCCAGCTCGACTAGTTTCGTAACTTTTTATCTCACAATTTAATACGTTTTCAATCTTTTGCGCAATTTTGCCGGTGATTAGCACGCTCATCACTGTATACAGTTAATGTAGATGTACATTATAACTTTATGAAATACATCCACCGACAATAGCCATTTCCTATTTATAAGATTCATTGACAGTAGGTACAAATGTATGCACATAATTTTTCTAAAACGAATAGAACTTGGATTGACTATTTCTTGTTGTATTTTTACAATGGGTGCGTTCGGACGACCATAGCGGCTGGCTGTCAGCAGAAATCGGTTGAGTGGTTGTATCCAGCCGTGATAGGGAAAGCTTAGTAAATCTCTCAGCGGCTGACTTCCAGCGATGACGTCTGACAGCTACTGCTGGCTCAGCTGTCCAGCCGCTGTGGTCGTCCGAACGCACCCAATAGAACAGGCCGTTTCAAGACTTTGACGTTTATGTCACCTACCAATAGGGCTTTTCATCGACTGTCATTTGTTTCGAGCTTCCGTCATATATTGTATAATCTGTGTATAATATTAATATATCCGGATTATACGACATATGACAGAAGCTCGAAACAAATGACTGTGAATGAAAAGCCATATAAGTGTATGCGCAGAGACAATCAGGGACTAGTCGACGACAAGTGGAGCATGCCATGATTAAAAGTCCGCGTCAGGGTCTGCGAATGAACATATTTTATCTCACAATAAAACACTGAAAAACGTTTGTTTTTCTATACTTCCACAAAATTTATTACAGCTATGTTATTACTACAGCTGTTTCGGCAAAGTGCCTTTCTCAAGTGATATATTTAACAATGTGTTTGCCTTTTTAAGTCTTTAACTGAAGAGGTTGAGGAGTGGGGAGCTGTTTGTCTCGAGTTGGTCATTCAGAATTATATCTGTATTTTTCAATTTATTAATTTCCATTGATTCTAAAAGTGATAGCTTAAGGCCTTTATTTTGAATATGTAGAATTTGAAACTCTTCATTGAAAGAATGATTATGATCTAGAAGGTGAAGTGCGTATGTAGAAGTGTCTGTTTTTCTATTGTTGAAAGCTCTTTTGTGTTCTGCTATCCGTTTGTCAAAAGTTCTGCCAGTTTGACCGATGTAAGTTTTCGGACAGTCACCACAAGTTAGTTTGTACACACCACTCTGTAGTTGCTTTCTCTTTCGGCTTTTATTGTTTTTAATATGTTTGCTTAAGTTGTTGTTAGTTCTGAAAGCTGGTGTTATTCCTTTCTTTTTTATGTATCTGGCTATTTTTGTTGTTATTTTGCCAGTATATGTGGGAGAGCAGAAGGTACTGGGTTCTTTCTGTGGTGGTGGATACACTAATTTCAAGGCTTTCTTATGGAGTTTTTGGTTTAAAATGTTGTTAACTGTTTGTTCGTTATAGCCATTATTTACTGCTATTTGTCTAATGATATTTAGTTCTGTCTCGAAATTATTTTTTGTCATAGGAATTTCTGTCAGTCTATGTATCATGCTATGGTAGGCTGCTAATTTGTGTTGTGTAGGATGGGATGATGAATTGTGTATAGTTGTGTCAGTATGGGTAGGTTTATGATATACGGAGAACTCATGTTTGTTGTGTAGTCTGGTAATCGTTACATCTAGAAAGTTTATGGAATTATTCTGTTCTGTTTCTATTGTGAACTCAATGTTACTATGAAGTGAATTAATGTATGAGAGAAATTGGTCAAGTTGTCTGTTAGTTCCTGTAAAACAGACTAGTATGTCATCCACGTATCTCCACCAATATAAGAACTGTTTAAATAAGGGGTGTTTAGAAATTGTTGTTTCAAGTTGGTTCATAAATTGGTTTCAAGTTGGTTCGAACATATTTTATTTGTTTATATTTTTTGACATAGTGTTTCTTAAATTTTTTACCATTTTAATTGTTTTATTTGTATTTTGCGGATATTTTGTTGTTGATTTTGTGTAGTTTTTAGTTGTGGAAGTACTTAATTTAGTTTTAAGCAGTGAATAAATAAAGATGAGTGATTATTTTCGAAAGTTATTTATTTCAATTGATTTTATGCTTAAAATAAAGCACAGACGGTAACCGATAAAACTGAATTTTATCAGGATGTCTTCGCATTCCACACTTCAAAACACAACAGAAATGATGAAGCATATTATCGATTATTCCAGTAAAAATGTTAAATAATCTTTGTACACAACAAAATTACAAATAAATGCAACTAAAATGGTCTAAAACACATTAAGAACTGATAGAATAACATTTATGTTTCCCTCCCAGTCACAATATTGACATAATCTTGACAGCATGTTGGAATGGTCTATAAGAGTTTGGTAATAGTAGGCAACCAATTATTCAGCCACGTACTAGGGGTAAACAGCATTTAGGTATTTTTGTAAATTATTATAATTATTTAAATCTCGAGTAGTTGATAATTATATTTTTTACTAATTAAAATAAAAAAAGGTCGTAGAAAAAGTATTGTATACTACTCGCATGTAATAATTCATCAGAGTGAGTAATAGCCATCATTACATGCTCGTTGAGTAATATACTATTAAATCAAATCGGTATTGTTGTGTTCCTGAATTGAATGTTTGTTTATATAATTTATTTCGGCCATTTTACAGCGGTCGACCTGCCCTTTATATTTATTTTCAATCGCGAATAGCAACCGAATAAAAATATATAATTTTAAGATACAATTTTTAAAATATCGATCTTCTATAATGGAGGGTTCGTTACCTAATATTGGCAACCATCATACCTATTCTTATTTTATTGAAAACAGTCCAGAATATATTTGTAGTATTTGTTTGAAAACTTTATATTTACATAGTTTTAACACTACATATCTGAGGTAATTTTGCTTTATTTTATTAGGCATGTACGTTTAAGGTTGTATTGCCGTTTTAAACAGTTTGAAGCATCCATATTTTTATGTATTCTTTCTTATTTTTTTTTATATACAGTGATAAGCGCGCTAATAACCGGCAAAATAACGCTAAAATATGGAAAACATATTAGGTTGTGAGATAAATAGAAATGAAACAAGTGGAGGTGCGATAAAAAAAGTTGATAATAACCGAAATACAGGGTCTCAAAGTTAAACTTTTATTTTATTTATTCTTGAATATTTCTTGACAGGCATGGGATAACAACACGAAATTTGGTAAGTAGGGGTTTTTTTTGGATGAGAAATTTTAATTCGCCACCAAAAATGATGTGTTACCGAGATGGCGCTACATACGTATTTCAGTGCTTATTTAATATGTTGATTTTTTTTATCCCCCACTCTACATACTTTTTGAACAAAACTTTTATTCTCTTAATATTTATACTTAAAAAATATATACTACATTCATCTCGCTAAACTCAACTGTTTTCGAGATAAACGCATTTTAAGTCTGCGATACAACGTAATTTTTTGCATTATATCACTGTATTTACACACGAAAAATAACTTAAAACCATAATAATTGTACCAGTTCTCATATTTATGTCATTGCATCGCAAATTCGATTTAAGAGCAAACAGTAGCGCGTCATCAATATAACTTCGGGAGATAGTATCATACCTTACGGTACGGATGTACGGATGGATATTATTAAAAAACGTAATAATTTTAACCCAAATATTAAGAACAAAACATATAACTTTAAAAAAGCGAGCTATCCTGACCTTTATAATAATTTTATGTATACAAATTGGAACTTTTTAGACAACTGTCTTACAGTTGATGAAGCGGTGGGAAGTTTTTACAACAAATTTTATGAAATTCTTGGCACACATGTTCCATTCTATAAAAATTATAAACATCGATATCCAGTTTGGTATACAGGGGAAATTATTAAACTCATAAAAGAAAAATTCAAGCTACATAAAACTTTTAAACGAACAAATAATATTGTTTACTACCATGAATTTAGTAGATATAGATTGGAAATCAAACTAAAGTGTAAGGATGCATATAGATTATATTTACAAAATATACAGATTAAGCTGACACAAGATCCAAAATATTTTTGTCTTTTGTTAATCATAAAAACAATACTTCTAGAATTCCAGGAAATATGTTTTATAATAATGAATCATTTGATAACTCTCAAGCAATAGTCAATGCCTTTAGTGCATTTTTCAAAAGTGTTTATTCTTTACCAGATATTAATGATGAGACTAATTTAAATTTTGACCCGGGTACCTGGTTGGATATTAGTTGTGAACCAATAACAGAAAAGGAGATTTTGGAAGCTGGAAAAAGGTTAAAGAACAAATTTACGTCAGGTCCAGATATAATCCCATCCTTTCTTTTTAAAGATTTTCTGCGGGTTTTAATAAAACCACTAAAAACAATTTTCAACTTAATTTTAAAAAAGTCAACATTTCCGGATGCTTGGAAAATTGCTAAGGTTTGTCCTATTCACAAATCAGATAGCCGTAATATCGTGAATAATTATAGACCAATCTCTATTTTGAATAATGCTGCTAAAATCTTGGAAACCATTTTGTACAATCGTATATATGTATCTGCTAGGAATCTTATATCTACAGATCAGCATGGATTCATGAGCGCAAGATCCACTACTAGTAATCTTGCAGTATTTACTCAGTATTTATGTAAATCACTTGACGCAAGGGGGCAAATTGATGCAGTTTACACTGACTTCTCAAAAGCATTCGACAAGATAAACCATCGAATATTATTACAAAAACTTTCTTCGATGGGAATTAACAATACTTATTTCCAGCTTCTTAAGTCTTACCTGTCACAACGCAGACAGTATGTTTATTATAATGGCTATAGTTCAGAAATATATACTGCAAATAGTGGAGTCCCGCAAGGATCGAATTTAGGCCCATTGCTATTTTTATTATTTATTAATGATTTGAGTGAGTCCTTAGATTGTAATAAGCTGATGTTTGCGGATGACTTGAAATTATATGTAACAATTAATACCTTAGAAGATTGTGTTATGTTGCAAACACAAATTAATTTATTACATAATTGGTGTCTACAAAACCAACTTCACCTAAACAAATCTAAATGTAAGATTCTTACTTTTAGTCGTAAATATAATACTTTGATGTTTCCATATGAAATTGATAATGTTGTACTAGAAAGAACTAATTGTATCAAAGATCTGGGTATTTACATGGACTGTCAACTAACATTTAACTATCACATTAATTCTATTGCTTCCTCGGCATATCGCTCATTTCGCAACTGCAAAAGTTTCTATAATCTATCAGCACTAAATGATATGTACATGAGCTTAGTTAGATCTAAATTGGAATACGGTGCTTTAATATGGAATCCTATTTATTTTAAATATGCCAACGTTATCGAAAGGGTTCAAAAAAATATCTAAAATTTTTAACCTTCAAAGTTACAGGAACATATCCCCAAAGGGGTTGTGATTATGTCGCTTTGTTAGATAGTTTTAATTTTATTTCATTAGAAATGCGTAGGAATCAATCAGCAATATTATTTTTGCATAAACTATTAAATGGTGGAGTTGACTGTCCTAATTTACTAGCATAAATCGATATCTTTGTTCCTCGGGTATCAGCTCGATCTAATAATACATTTGTGTGTGAAAGATCCTACACGAATATAATGTTGAAAGCACCAATCAACTTAATGTGCAGAAACGCAAACAAACTATCTAACAATTGTGATATTTTCTGTTGTAGTGCTTATGAATTAAAAAACAAGTGTCGAGCTCTTACCTAAGGTACTTCATTTTGGTTTTTTTGTCTTTATAACGTATATTTGTTTTCTTTTTTATTTATTTATTTGTTTGCATGAGAATTGTTTATTATTTATTTGTAAAATTGCTCTGTAAATGGGTAACTGTTGGGCAATAAACGCTATTATTATTATTATTCAGATTTAGCCATACGGCTCACACTCCCTCTAAGGGGGAAAATTGACTCATCCCAGATACCTACGGTATCAAAAGGATTGAGCTCTGGTGGGACTCTTTCCGTGTTATCGAGCCCTAGGTGACTTGGAATGCAGGTGTATCTCCCAGAAATTTTCGTACGCATCTGGCCGTCGCGAGTAGTACAGCTTTCTGCATGGTCTTATAAAGATGTTCATTCAGACCCAGCTTTTTTATGCTTTCGAGGAGGGTCTTGGGAATGACTCCAGTAGTAGAAATAATAATCGGTATCGTCTGGGTACTTTGCATTCTCCATTGCCTTCGTATTTGAATTTCTAGATCTCTGTATTTGGCGATCTTTTCAGTAAATTTACTACGTAGATAATTGTTGTTAGGTATCCCCACATCAATTAGTGTTGTTTGTCTTGTTAATTTATTAACTAGTACGAGATCTGGTCTATTATGTGCCACTGTTTGGTCTGTGAGCACAGTGCGGTCCCAGTATAGCTTGTAGTTGCCATCCTCAAGCATACTCTCAGGGACGTATTGATAATACGGGAGATGGTCTGTTTGGAGAAGTCCCAGCTTGATAGCTATCTCTTGATGAAGGATTTTTGCTACTGCATCATGCCGTTCCTTGTATTCAGTTGCAGCAAATGCCTGGCAGCCCCCTGTAAGATGTTGGATGGTTTCTTGGGCTTGACATCCATATCGGCATCTGTCGTTTTGAACCTGAGGGTCTTTGATGATATATTTCAGGTAATTTCTGGTTGGTATAACCTGATCCTGAATGGCCAGTAATGAACCCTCCGTTTCAGGGAACATCTTTCCTGATGTCAACCAGTAGTTCGACGCTATATTGTCGACGTAGTCTTGGCTGACCTCATTGGGATGTCGCCCGTGCAGAGGTTTACCCATCCAGGCGCGCACTTTTTCGTCCTTAGTAAGGTGGTTTATGCGCATTTCTGGTTCCCTCAGATTGATCGGTGTTGTGTCATCTACTGCGCAGATAGCGCGATGTAGAGTAGATGTCTCAGCCTGCATCTGAAAATAAGTTCTTAAATTAGCAATTTGTTTATCTAATTGCTCACCTATATTCATAAGTCCTCTTCCTCCTAGATTCCGTGGTAATGTTGTTCTTTCTACTGCACTTTTAGGATGGTGTTTTTGTGCCTTTGTGAGGTGTGTTCGCACTTTTCGCTGAAGAGCTTCTATATCTGTTTTTGTCCACTTAACAATACCAAATGAGTAGCTAAGCGCGGAACATGCGTAGGTGTTTAGTGCCTTAAACAAATTTCTACTGTTAAGGTGTGAGCGAAGCAGCTGTTTTACCGTTCGTATAAACTCAGTAGTTATCTCTGTTTTCATTTGTTTATGGTCAATTTTACGCGCTTGCTTTACTCCAAGATATTTATACATATCGTTTTCACCCATGGCCTCGATGTTCTGGCCAGTTTGCATATCGAATCCTCCGGGCTGTACTTTTCCTCTGACTATATTTAAAATACGGCACTTATCTAGTCCGAAGTGCATACTAATATCATTAGAAAGAGTTTCTACAGTTTTTAGCATCTCGTCGAGTTGGTTTCGAGTGGAAGCCATTAATTTCAAATCATCCATGTACAATAAATGATTAAGCTTCGCCACCACATTGTTGTTATTTTTGATGCTAAAACCTGCATCTGTGGAGTTCAATAGCTGAGATAGTGGGTTCATAGCTAGGCAGAACTACAGAGGACTCAACGAATCTCCTTGAAACAGGCCCCGGCTGATTGCGATATTTTCAGTTTCGATGTTACTTTCACCAGGTATTTGAAGGTGAATTCTAGTTTTCCACTCTGTCATTATATGTTGTAAAAAGGTCACTATATTATCATCGACTTTATATATTCTCAATATATCTATAAGCCATTCATGCGGCACTGAATCAAAGGCCTTCTTGTAATCAATAAAAGCAGTAAATAGGTTCCTCTTTTTGGAATATGCTTGATTAGAAATGACTGAGTCGATGATAAGTTGTTCTTTGCGGCCCATGGAACCCTTAGCGCATCCTTTCTGTTGAGGCTCTATGATATTGTTCAGCGCACAGTGTTGGTAGATACGCCGGGCTACACAGGATGTGACCAATTTATACAAAGTTGGAAGACAAGTAATTGGGCGGTATTTTGCTGGATCTTGGGTGTTATTTTGATCCTTCGGTATTAAATAAGTGGTTCCCTGAGTTAGGAATGATGGTATATCCTGCGGATTAGAAATAACATAATTAATTAGTGTTGATAAGCATTCATGAGCACTCCAAAACTTCTTGAGCCAGAAGTTTTGAACTCCGTCTGGTCCAGGAGATTTCCAGTTATGAAGCTCTTTGATGATATTTGAGACTTCTTCAGTGGTGAAGGGTTCGTAGAGAGTAGTAGTGTAGTGTTGGCAGTTCTGTGCCGTATCTTCTATCCATCCAGCATTGTTGTTAAGAGCAGTTGGTGTGGAAAGTTGATTTCCCCAAAACTCATGAATTTCTTCTTGGCTTGGATGAGATTTATCAAGATTTTCTACGGTGGAATTGAGTTTACGATAGAACGCCTTCTCAGCAGTCTCAAAAAGGGCATTGTCGGATTTTCGGTTGTTATTCACTTTGTACCTTCTTGGTCGTCCTGAATAAACTGAGAGTCTTTGTTTTAACGTATCCAGGCATTGTTGGGCTGTGTTGTTTTCTGGATCGTATCTTGAGTGTCTTGCAGTATTCCGTATTATTTCTTCAGCTCTCTTGATGACTCTTGTACTTCTTACACCTCGTATATATTCTGTGACTCGACCAATATTCCTACGCAGCAATTCAATCTTTCCGAAAAGTCTTTTTTCCCAGGGTGAAATTCTGCTACCAGTCCTTCCGTTATTAGAACCCCGTCGTGTTCTGATCTTAATGCCCATTACATTATCAATTGCTGTTGCTGCACAGTAGATTAGCATGTGTAGATACTCTAATGTGTGGGCTTCTACGACATAATTGGGTAGGACTTCAGTGTTCACAATTTGTAACAGCACACCTAGTCTCTTACAAGAGTTTATTCGTGGTAGCGGTGGTCTGCTAAGTGGGTTTGTTCCATTAAACTCTTGTACAGCAAGTGCCATTTCGCTTACTAGTTTATCATGTAGCTCGTTGTTTTCCTGCTCTGTATTGTCAGGTTGAGTTTCTTGTATGGCAAGCTCAGGAATCTGCTCATGCACTTCATTGGGGACTTGATCTTCAATTACAACATCGTTATGAATCTCCCGTTCGACTTCGCTTCTGATGATATTGCGTCTAGTCTCTGGGATAAGGTTGTTTCTTATAATTACCCGGTATTGATCTGATACTCGTTGCTCCGATACTTGAATATCTGGGTACGTCCTGCAAAATTCGGCATACAGCTGTTGTCGGTAGCCGATTGTTTCTTGACCGAGGTTTGTCACCTTGTAGTAGAAGCGCAAAATGTTCTCATTGATGGACACAGTCCATTTCATGCGCTGCCTCGGTCGTCCCGCTTGAGTGAGCGCCGGCTGATGATCCAGCGCAGCACCTTCGGCGGGTGGAGCTCTTGTTGTTGTTTGGCTCGCTTGTGGTTGTGGTTGTGGTTGGGCTGTAGCTGAATGTATGACAGGGGCCCGCCTCCTCAACACCCTGCCTCCGACGTCCCGCATGCTGTCACGTCCAGCGCCGGCTCCAGACGTGCCCTGGCGATCCCCAGGCAGCGATCCTAAACATAAATTATGATTTTTCATTCTCATGGGTGTGCATTTTATACCTACTGCCAGGTGTCAGTTTTTGTTCCACGGCAAGTATCCCTGCTACTCTCTGGGTATTGGCGCTACGAATACCCAGAAAGCATCCCCCATTCGCAGGGGGCCGCGCCTGATAGAAGAACTGACAAAAAACTCCCACAGGCGTTATTATTATTATCCAGATTTAGCCATACGGGTCACACTCCCTCGAAGGGGAAAATTGACTCATTCCTACGGTATCAAAAGGATTGAGCTCTGGTGGGACTCTTTCCGTGTTATCGAGCCCTAGGTGACTTGGTATGCAGGTGTATCTCCCAAAAATTTTCGTTTTCGGGTTATTATTATTATTATCCCAGATTTAGCCATACGGCTCACACTCCCTCTAAGGGGAAAATTTACTCATCCCAGATACCTACGGTATCAAAAGGATTGAGCTCTGGTGGGACTCTTTCCGTGTTATCGAGCCCTAGGTGACTTGGAATGCAGGTGTATCTCCCAGAAATTTTCGTACGCATCTGGCCGTCGCGAGTAGTACAGCTTTCTGCATGGTCTTATAAAGATGTTCATTCAGACCCAGCTTTTTTATGCTTTCGAGGAGGGTCTTTGGAATGACTCCAGTAGTAGACATAATAATCGGTATCGTCTGGGTACTTTCCATTCTCCATTGCCTTCGTATTTGAATTTCTAGATCTCTGTACTTGGCGATCTTTTCAGTAAATTTACTACGTAGATTATTGTTGTTAGGTATCGCCACATCAATTAGTGTTGTTTGTCTTGTTAATTTATTAACTAGTACGAGATCTGGCCTATTATGTACCACTGTTTGGTCTGTGAGCACAGTGCGGTCCCAGTATAGCTTGTAGTTGCCATCCTCAAGCATACTCTCAGGGACGTATTGATAATACGGGAGATGGTCTGTTTGGAGAAGTCCCAGCTTGATAGCTATCTCTTGATGAAGGATTTTTGCTACTGCATCATGCCGTTCCTTGTATTCAGTTGCAGCAAATGCCTGGCAGCCCCCTGTAAGATGTTGGATGGTTTCTTGGGCTTGACATCTATATCGGCATCTGTCGTTTTGAACCTGAGGGTCTTTGATGATATATTTCAGGTAATTTCTGGTTGGTATAACCTGATCCTGAATGGCCAGTAATTAACCCTCCGTTTCAGGGAACATCTTTCCTGATGTCAACCAGTAGTTCGACGCTATATTGTCGACGTAGCCTTGGCTGACCTCATTGGGATGTCGCCCGTGCAGAGGTTTACCCATCCAGGCGCGCACTTTTTCGTCCTTAGTAAGGTGGTTTATGCGCATTTCTGGTTCTCTCAGTTTGATCGGTGTTGTGTCATCTACTGCGCAGATAGCGCGATGGAGAGTAGATGTCTCAGCCTGCATCTGAAAATAAGTTCTTAAATTAGCAATTTGTTTATCTAATTGCTCACCTATATCCATAAGTCCTCTTCCTCCTAGATTCCGTGGTAATGTTGTTCTTTCTACTGCACTTTTAGGATGGTGTTTTTGTGCCTTTGTGAGGTGTGTTCGCAATTTTCGCTGAAGAGCTTCTATATCTGTTTTTGTCCACTTAACAATACCAAATGAGTAGCTAAGCGCGGAACATGCGTAGGTGTTTAGTGCCTTAAACAGATTTCTACTGTTAAGGTGTGAGCGAAGCAGCTGTTTTACCCTTCGTATAAACTCAGTAGTTATCTCTGTTTTCATTTGTTTATGGTCAATTTTCCGCGCTTGCTTTACTCCAAGATATTTGTACATATCTTTTTCACCCATGGCTTCGATGTTCTGGCCATTTTGCATATCGAATCCTCCGGGCTGTACTTTTCCTCTGACTATATTTAAAATACGGCACTTGTCTAGTCCGAAGTGCATACTAATATCATTAGAAAAAGTTTCTACAGTTTTTAGCATCTCGTCGAGTTGGTTTCGAGTGGAAGCCATTAATTTCAAATCATCCATGTATAATAAATGACTAAGCTTCGCCACCACATTGTTGTTATTTTTGATGCTAAAACCTGCATCTGTGGAGTTCAATAGCTGAGATAGTGGGTTCATAGCTAGAACCACAGAGGACTCAACGAATCTCCTTGAAACAGGCCCCGGCTGATTGCGATATTTTCAGTTTCGATGTTACTTTCACCAGGTATTTGAAGGTGAATTCTAGTTTTCCACCCTGTCATTATATGTTGGAAAAAGGTCACTATATTATCATCGACTTTATATATTCTCAATATATCTATAAGCCATTCATGCGGCACTGAATCAAAGGCCTTCTTGTAATCAATAAAAGCAGTAAATAGGTTCCTCTTTTTGGAATATGTTTGATTAGAAATGACTGAGTCGATGATAAGTTGTTCTTTGCAGCCCATGGAACCCTTAGCGCATCCTTTCTGTTGAGGCTCTATGATATTGTTCAGCGCACAGTGTTGGTAGATACGCCGGGCTACACAGGATGTGACCAATTTATACAAAGTTGGAAGACAAACAATTGGGCGGTATTTTGCTGGATCTTGGGTGTTATTTTGATCCTTCGGTATTAAATAAGTGGTTCCCTGAGTTAGGAATGATGGTATATCCTGCGGATTAGAAATAACATAATTAATTAGTGTTGATAAGCATTCATAAGCACTCCAAAACTTCTTGAGACTTCTTCAGTGGTGAAGGGTTCGTAGAGAGTAGTAGTGTAGTGTTGGCAGTTCTGTGCCGTATCTTGTATCCATCCAGCATTGTTGTTAAGAGCAGCTGGTGTGGAAAGTTGATTTCCCCAAAACTCATGAATTTCTTCTTGGCTTGGATAAGACTTGTCGAGATTTTCTACGGTGGAATTAAGTTTTCGATAGAACGCCTTCTCAGCAGTCTCAAAAAGGGCATTGTCGGATTTTCGGTTGTTACTCACTTTGTACTATTATTATTTGTATCCAGATTTAGCCACACGGCTCACACTCCCTCTAAGGGGAAAATTGACTCATCCCAGATACCTACGGTATCAAAAGAATTGAGCTCTGGTGGGACTCTTTCCGTGTTATCGAGCCCTAGGTGACTTGGAATGCAGGTGTACCTCCCAGAAATTTTCGTACGCATCTGGCCGTCGCGAGTAGTACAGCTTTCTGCATGGTCTTATAAAGATGTTCATTCAGACCCAGCTTTTTTATGCTTTCGAGGAGGGTCTTCGGAATGACTCCAGTAGTAGACATAATAATCGGTATCGTCTGGGTACTTTGCATTCTCCATTGCCTCCGTATTTGAATTTCTAGATCTCTGTACTTGGCGATCTTTTCAGTAAATTTACTACGTAGATTATTGTTGTTAGGTATCGCCACATCAATTAGTGTTGTTTGTCTTGTTAGTTTATTAACTAGTACGAGATCTGGTCTATTATGTGCCACTGTTTGATCTGTGAGCACAGTGCGGTCCCAGTATAGCTTGTAGTTGCCATCCTCAAGCATACTCTCAGGGACGTATTGATAATACGGGAGATGCTCTGTTTGGAGAAGTCCCAGCTTGATAGCTATTTCTTGATGAAGGATTTTTCCCACTGCGTCATGCCGTTCCTTGTATTCAGTTGCAGCAAATGCCTGGCAGCCCCCTGTAAGATGTTGGATGGTTTCTTGGGCTTGACATCCATATCGGCATCTGTCGTTTTGAACCTGAGGGTCTTTGATGATATATTTCAGGTAATTTCTGGTTGGTATAACCTGATCCTGAATGGCCAGTAATGAACCCTCCGTCTCAGGGAACATCTTTCCTGATGTCAACCAGTAGTTCGACGCTATATTGTCGACATAATCTTGGCTGACTTCATTGGGATGTCGCCCGTGCAGAGGTTTACCCATCCAGGCGCGCACTTTTTCGTCCTTAGTAAGGTGGTTTATGCGCATTTCTGGTTCCCTCAGTTTGATCGGTGTTGTGTCATCTACTGCGCAGATAGCGCGATGTAGAGTAGATGTCTCAGCCTGCATCTGAAAATAAGTTCTTAAATTAGCAATTTGTTTATCTAATTGCTCACCTATATCCATAAGTCCTCTTCCTCCTATTTGTATCCAGATTTAGCCATACGGCTCACACTCCCTCTAAGGGGAAAATTGACTCATCCCAGATACCTACGGTATCAAAAGGATTGAGCTCTGGTGGGACTCTTTCCGTGTTATCGAGCCCTAGGTGACTTGGTATGCAGGTGTATCTCCCAAAAATTTTCGTACACATCTGGCCGTTGCGAGTAGTACAGCTTTCTGCATGGTCTTGTAAAGATGTTCATTTAGACCCAGCCTTTTTATGCTTTCGAGAAGGTTCTTCGGAATGACTCCAGTAGTAGACATAACAATAGGTATCGTCTGGGTACTTTGCATTCTCCATTGCCTTCGTATTTGAATTTCTAGATCTCTGTACTTGGCGATCTTTTCAGTGAATTTACTACGTAGATTATTGTTGTTAGGTATCGCCACATCAATTAGTGTTGTTTGTCTTGTTAATTTATTAACTAGTACGAGATCTGGTCTATTATGTGCCACTGTTTGGTCTGTGAGCACAGTGCGGTCCCAGTATAGCTTGTAGTTGCCATCCTCAAGCATACTCTCAGGGACGTATTGATAATACGGGAGATGGTCCGTTTGGAGAAGTCCCAGCTTGATAGCTATCTCTTGATGAAGGATTTTTCCCACTGCGTCATGCCGTTCCTTGTATTCAGTTGCAGCAAATGCCTGGCAGCCACCTGTAAGATGTTGGATGGTTTCTTGTGCTTGACATCCATATCGGCATCTGTCGTTTTGAACCTGAGGGTCTTTGATGATATATTTCAGGTAGTTTCTGGTTGGTATAACCTGATCTTGAATGGCCAGTAATGGCCTATTTGTATCCACTTTGTATCCAGATTTAGCCATACGGCTCACACTCCCTCTAAGGGGAAAATTGACTCATCCCAGATACCTACGGTATCAAAAGGATTGAGCTCTGGTGGGACTCTTTCCGTGTTATCGAGCCCTAGGTGACTTGGAATGCAGGTGTATCTCCCAAAAATTTTCGTACACTTCTGGCCGTCGCGAGTAGTACAGCTTTCTGCATGGTCTTATAAAGATGTTCATTCAGACCCAGCTTTTTGATGCTTTCGAGGAGGGTTTTCGGAATGACTCCAGTAGTAGACATGATAATCGGTATCGTCTGGGTACTTTGCATTCTCCATTGCCTTCGTATTTGAATTTCCAGATCTCTGTACTTGGCGATCTTTTCAGTAAATTTACTACGTAGATTATTGTTGTTAGGTATCGCCACATCAATTAGTGTTGTTTGTTTTGTTAATTTATTAACTAGTACAAGATCTGGTCTATTATGTGCCACTGTTTGGTCTGTGAGCACAGTGCGGTCCCAGTATAGCTTGTAGTTGCCATCCTCAAGCATACTCTCAGGGACGTATTGATAATACGGGAGATGGTCCGTTTGGAGAAGTCCCAGCTTGAAAGCTATCTCCTGATGAAGGATTTTTCCCACTGCGTCATGCCGTTCCTTGTATTCAGTTGCAGCAAATGCCTGGCAGCCCCCTGTAATATGTTGGATGGTTTCTTGGGCTTGACATCCATATCGGCATCTGTCGTTTTGAACCTGAGGGTCTTTGACGGTATATTTCAGGTAATTTCTGGTTGGTATAACCTGATCCTGGATGGCCAGTAATGAACCCTCCGTTTCAGGGAACATCTTTCCTGATGTCAACCAGTAGTTCGACGCTGTATTGTCGACATAGTCTTGGCTGACCTCATTGGGATGTCGCCCGTGCAGAGGTTTACCCATCCAGGTGCGCATTTTTTCGTCTTTAGTGAGGTGGTTTATGCGCATTTCTGGTTCCCTCAGTTTGATCGGTGTTGTGTCATCTACTGCGCAAATAGCGCGATGTAAAGTAGATGTCTCAGCTTGCAACTGAAAATAATTTCTTAAATTAGCAATTTGTTTATCTAATTGCTCACCTATATCCATAAGTCCTCTTCCTCCTAGATTCCGTGGTAATGTTGTTCTTTCTACTGCACTTTTAGGATGGTGTTTTTGTGCCTTTGTGAGGTGTGTTCTTACTTTTCGCTGAAGATTCTCTATGTCCGTTTTTGTCCACTTAACAATGCCAAACGAATAGCTAAGCGCGGAACATGCGTAGGTGTTTAGTGCCTTAAACAAATTTCTACTGTTAAGTTGTGAGCGAAGCAGCTGTTTTACCCTTCGTATAAACTCTGTAGTTATCTCTGTTTTCATTTGTTTATGGTCAATTTTCCGCGATTGCTTTACTCCAAGATATTTATACATATCGTTTTCACCCATGGCCTCGATGTTCTGGCCATTTTGCATATCGAATCCTCCGGGCTGTACTTTTCCTCTGACTATATTTAAAATACGGCACTTGTCTAGTCCGAAGTGCATACTAATATCATTAGAAAAAGTTTCTACAGTTTTTAGCATCTCATCGAGTTGGTTTCGAGTGGAAGCCATTAATTTCAAATCATCCATGTACAATAAATGATTAAGCTTCGCTACCACATTGTTGTTATTTTTGATGCTAAAACCTGCGTCTGTGGAGTTCAATAGCTGAGATAGTGGGTTCATAGCTAGACAGAACCACAGAGGACTCAACGAATCTCCTTGAAACAGGCCCCGGCTGATTGCGATATTTTCAGTTTCGATGTTAATTTCACCAGGTATTTGAAGGTGAATTCTAGTTTTCCACTCTGTCATTATATGCTCTAAAAAGGTCACTATATTATCATCGACTTTATATATTCTCAATATATCAATAAGCCATTCATGCGGCACTGAATCAAAGGCCTTCTTGTAATCAATGAAGGCAGTAAAAAGATTCCTCTTTTTGGAATATGCCTGGTTAGAAATGACTGAGTCGATGATGAGTTGTTCTTTGCATCCCATGGAACCCTTAGCGCATCCTTTCTGTTGAGGTTCTATGATATTGTTCAGAGCACAGTGTTGGTAGATACGCCGGGCTACACAGGATGTGACCAATTTATACAAAGTTGGAAGACAAGTAATTGGGCGATATTTGGCTGGATCTTGGGTGTTATTTTGATCCTTCGGTACTAAATAAGTGGTACCCTGAGTTAGGAATGCTGGTATATCTTGCGGATTAGAAATAACATGATTAATTAATGTTGATAAGAATTCATGAACACTCCAAAACTTCTTGAGCCAAAAGTTTTGAACTCCATCTGGTCCAGGAGATTTCCAGTTATGAAGCTCTTTGATGATATTTGAGACCTCTTCAGTAGTGAAGGGTTCGTAAAGGGTAGTAATGTAGTGTTGGCAGTTCTGTGTCGTATCTTCTATCCATCCAGCATTGTTGTTAAGAGCAGCTGGTGTGGAAAGTTGATTTCCCCAAAACTCATGAATTTCTTCTTGGCTTGGGTAAGTCTTATCGACACGTTCTACAGTGGAATTGAGTTTTAGATAGAACGCCTTCTCAGAACTCTCAAAAAGAGCATTGTCGCTTTTGCGTTTGTTACTAACTTTGTACCTCCTTAGTCGCCCTGAATAAACGGATAGTTTTTGTTTTAATGTATCCAGACACTGATGGGCTGTGTTGTTTTCTGGATCATATCTTGAGTGTCTTGCGGTACTCAGCATTATTTCTTCAGCTCTCCTGATAACTTTTCTACTTGTTACACCTCGTATGTGTTCTGTGATTATACCAATATCCTTACGTAGTAATTCAATCTTTCCGAGCAGTCTTTTTTCCCAAGGTGCAATTCTGTTACCAGTTCTTTCGTTATTAGTACCCCGTCGTGTTCTGATCTTAACGCCCATTACATTAGCAATTGCTGTTGCTGCACAGTAGATTAGCATGTGCAAATATTCTAATGTGTGGGCTTCTGCGACATAATTGGGTAGGACTTCATTGTTCACAATTTGTAACAGCGCACCTAGTTTCTTACAAGAGTTTATTCGTGGTAGCGGTGGTCTGCTAAGTGGGTTTGTTCCATTAAACTCCTGTACCGCACGTGCCATTTCGCTTACTAGGTTATCACGTAACTCGTTGTTTTCCTGCTCTGTATTGTCAGGTTGAGTTTCTTGTATGGCAAGCTCAGGAATCTGCTCATGAACTTCAACAGGGACTTGATCTTCAATTACAACATCGTTCTGAATCTCCCGTTCGACTTCGCTTCTGATGGTATTGCGTCTAGCCTCTGGGATAAGGTTGTTTCTTATAATTACCCGGTATTGGTCTGATACTCGTTGCTCCGATACTTGAATATCTGGGTATGTCCTGCAAAATTCGGCATACAACTGTTGTCGGTAGCCGATTGTTTCTTGACCGAGGTTTGTCACCTTGAAGTAGAAGCGCAAAATGTTTTCATTAATGGACACAGTCCATTTCATGCGCTGCCTCGGTCGTCCCGCTTGAGTGCCCCACTTTGTATTATTATTATTATTATTATTATTATACCTTTTTTCGTAAGGTCTGCGAAACTTTGGCAACAGTGGTAATTTTTGACAGTATCTAAGGTAATTGATGGATTCGACCGTTACTTGATGGAAGTTCATTTTATCTAACAATAAACCACTGAAAACGTTTGTTTTTCATACTTCCACAAAATTTATTATAACTAAGTGACTATAGCTGTTTCGGCAGGGTGCCTTTCTCAAGTGATATAGTTTACAATGTGTTTGCCTTTTTAAGTCTTCCACTGAAGAGGTTGGGGAGTGGGGAGCTGTTTGTCTCGAGTTGGTCATTCAGAATTATATCTGTATTTTTTAGTTTATTAATTTCCGTAGATTCTAAAAAAGATATCTTAAGGCCTTTATTTTGAATATGCAGAATTTGAAACTCTTCATTGAAAGACGCACTTCACCTTCTAGATCATAATCATTCTTTCAATGAAGAGTTTCAAATTCTGCATATTAAAAATAAAGGCCTTAAACTATCTATAATAGAATCTATGGAAATTAATAAAATGAAAAATACAGATATAATTCTGAATGACCAACTCGGGACAAACAGCTCCCCACTCCTCAACCTCTTCAGCTGAAGACTTAAAAAGGCAAACACATTGTAAACTATATCACTTGAGAAAGGTACTCTGCCGAAACAGCTGTAGTCAATTAGTTATAATAAATTTTGTGGAAGTATTAGGCTATTGATTATATTCAAAATAAGATAGCTAAAAGGAACTACAACGTTAACGGGGTTTTATTATTTGATATGGTCAACGGACACCTATATATGAAAAAACCGCGGAGTGCTACCATTTAAAGGGGTGCGTTTTTGAGAAATGGGTGAATTAGTCCCTGTGCACAGGTTACATTAGGATGAGTTCTATGCACTTTTGGTACAAACACGTCTACATGAAAATTGTTCCCGGTTAAATTTCCGATCTAAATATAACTTTTTAAAGTCAAAAATACTTTTTTTTACAAAAATATATTCAAAAGAAAAAGCACAAAGAAACCCAAAAGAAAGAAATTTTGTTTTTTGTCCCATAACTTTTGTCCACGAGGATATAGGTATAGACATTGCTTCGCAGAAAGAAAACTTACATATTTTCTATTTAAAATGATGTTTGGTAGAGGTCATTAGGATTTACAGTTTTCGAAACATTATTTTTCAAAGTTTGCCACTCACAGCAATTTTGGGCAATTTTCCTTGTTATTTCGCAAATATTGTTCTGTAACTTTTTTCTACGTAACTCTAGGTATATACAATGGTACACGTAATAGGAATAGAAATCAATTACCTTTAAAATGGTCTACTGTATAACGTTGTTCGACTTTTATTAAAGAGATTATGGTTTTATACTTTAAAAGATTTTTTTATAATATAATATAAAAATAAAATAAAATTATTATATAATATATTATATATTATATAATACCTGATATAAAAAATATTATTTTTTACAGTTTTTACGATTATTTTTAAAATTTCTCATTATAACTTTTTTTTTCTTTTACATGAATATACTATCTATATATTGCGCAACAAAGAGGGCTTACTTTATGTTCTTTAAAATGGTGTATCATCTATATTTAAATACATAATGGAATCCGAGTGATTCTTTGGTATTTTTTTACCTGTATTATTTAAAATTATTTCTTTTACAAAAATTACATAAACATTAGTCTTAAAAAACATCACTTTAGTTAAAATTATTTAAAAGTTGACATTTAAAAATTTTTTAAAATCAAAGTCCATCTCTTTGTTAGCATTAGCTTCAATATCTTCCTCTGGCACCTCAGTTATCTTAGAGTTCCCACAATTAGTACCCATGCACATGCACCCTTTGCAGAATATTGAACAACTAGTTCCTATCTTCCTACAACCGCAGTTTTTTGTACATCCTTTGGTACATTTACATGCTATTTTTTCAAGCAAACTTGTGGTGCAGGAGCTTTGACAGTAAATATTGGAATTAACCCATATTTTTACTTTTTAAAGTACCATTTTAAAGGTAATTGATTTCTATTCCTCTTACATGTACCATTGCATATACCTAAAGTTACGTAGAAAAAAGTTACAGAACAATATTTGCGAAATAAAAATGAAAATTGCCCAAAATTGCTGTGAGTGAAGAAATTTGAAAAATCATATTTCGAAAACTGTAAAGTCAAATGACCTTTACTAAACATCATTTTAAAGAGAAAATATGTAAATTTTTTTTACGTGAAGCAATGTCTATACCTATATCCCCGTGGACAAAAGTTATGGGACAAAAAACAAAATTTCTTTCTTTTGGGTTTCTTTTTGCTTTTTCTTTTGAATATATTTTTGTAAAAAAAAGTATCTTTGACTTTAGAAAGTTATATTTAGATAGGAAATTTAACCAGGAACAATTTTTATGTAGACGTGTTTGTACCAAAAGTGCATAGAACTCACCCTAATGTAACCTGTGCCCAGGGACTAATTCACCCATTTCTCAAAAACGCACCCCTTTAAATGGTAGCACTCCGCGGTTTTTTCATATATACAGATTCATTGACCATATGAAATAATAAATCTCCGTTAACGTTGTAGTTCCTTTCTATAGTACATAATCAATAGCCTATATAGAAAACAAACGTTTTCAGTGTTTTATTGTTAGTATCTAAGATTAATATTTTGACAATTTAAATCATAGGCACGCTAAATGGAAGTAGTAGAAAAACATTTTGTTATTAGTAAATAAATATTTTTAAAAATAAACCAAAATGGGTGAAAATTTTATGTTAACATAGGTATTTGTAGGAAATTATAATTATAAATAATCATTTCGTTGTGAAGCCAAACCAGAGCTGTGTTTTATTTAGTTAATAATTTCCATGTTCACATAATTTTGGCACGGTTTTTAATGGACCTTTTCTTGGAAGGTTTCACTTTATTTTACGTTTGATTAACTTTTCCCATTTTGTTAGACTATTGATAATATTTTTAGAACAAAAGATCCTCCTAAAATTTTATACATATACTCGCATTAGAATTCGAAATATTTTTACGTAAAATATACTTACCTACCTACATATACTTAACTAAAACTCACAATTAACAATCTATTTTTTCAAATAGGCGAACAACTTATTTCTATTACACAAAAATTTAGCTATAAATAAACACTACTTTCCTATGAAATGGATAGGACTGACTGGCGTAATATACTTGGGAAGGTCAAGGCTCTTTCATAGGGCTGTAGCACCATTGATGATGATGAACTTTCCTATGAAACCACAATATCAAATTCTTAAAATAACATTCTACTGCACTGAACAGATATCGACAAAAATAACAGAACAGTTATAAGAGAAAATCTGACGCAGGTTTGTCAAAATGACAGATTTCTCTATGTTGCCTAATAAGTTATTAGTAATAATAAATATTAATATATAAAATATAATAAATATGTTCGATTTCTTGTTAGAAATAAAAAATTTTAGTAGGTCCAAAATGACACAAAATCTAGGAATGTGATAAAAAGTTTATTAGAAAAAATTTTATTATTTTGTTCTTATTAATGGCGGTACAGGCTTGTTTTTTAATCAAGTATATTCAAATGGGAAATAAGCCACAATTTTACCTAAAAATGATTTTATTAGTAAAGTCGTCCCAGGAACGCAACTCATCAATATTGGCAATATCATTTTAAAGTCGTCTACTTTAAAATGTATAATACGTGTCTGAATTGCCGATATAAATGAGTCAGATTAAATAAATTATTAGAAGAATTTTTTACTAAGCAACAACATTTTTGTTTATTTAGTATTATTTTGTATTTTGACAACGACACCCGACTTGGGCGTCGAAACGTTAATAAAATCATTTTTAGGTAAAATTGTGGCTTATTTCCCATTTGAATATACTTGATTATAAAAATGCCACAAGAAAATAGCTGTAGAACAACATTGTTTTTTAATATTGTATTAATTACAGAGTAATTTCCACATGCTAATATATTTCTCAAATTACTTACAACTTTTATAACAAATTACAACATACTTTTATAAAAACTTGACAGTGAACTATAAATAATCCCCTTGAATACTTTCAACACCATCCCAAAATAGAAAGGGACGATATAATTCATGTGTCAAATTAGCAAAATCTAAAAGAAAAAAAGGCCAATTAGTGTGCAAAAATAACCATAGTTTGTTCAAAATGCAGGTATATATGCGGTAAGCACAGAAAGAAGTCAAAAATATTTCTGTATCCTACGATGATGCCAATTCCACTGAAGCCGAAGACTCCGGGTAAATTATAAATTCGTATCTTTTGACTGTTCCATTAACGTCTAGGAATAATACAAAAGTGTTATTTTTAAATTATTAGTTTATATAAAGAAGCACGTTTTTGATTAATTTATGTGTGGACATTTATTGACCCTCCTTAGTACTCGCTTTTTCTACTAAAAGGTTGGTCCTGCGAGGGTTAAACCAAAGTTTTTTGTACTTTATTTATGCATGTGAAATGAAAAGCAAGAATTAATTTGTATGACTGCAAAAACAGTTTTGTTTTTTTAAGTGATTATTTCACACAATAATATTGACGTGTTTTATATTAACTGAGGATTCAATCCAAAATTTTGTTTATTGTGGTAGTGGTATTATGTTAGTTCAATAAATACTTTTAAATCCTTTCAAAGCAGTGGAGGGATATTTTTGTTTATAGTAATTAAAAAAGGGGTTTAAGTGGGGTAGTGATGTGCAGTATAGGGTGTTTTACAAACTATAATAACAGAAGAGAGACTAGAAAATTTTAAAAGGAGACCAAGCACTACACGCAGGGATACATGACAAAATCAACAGTTTGCAAGGACAAAATTGGGGCAATTATCAGTGAAAAAGAGGAAGTAATGAAAACGTCGAAGGAGCATTTTCAAGAGCTGTTAAATCCAGAAAAAGAACAAAACCAAGACGAAGAATATTTCACCACACAGCAGAACAACTGATTGAGCAACCAACATTGGAAGATACTATAAACGTTATAAAATATCTAAAAAATAACAAAGCACCTGGCACAGATGGAACAGAATAGAAATATGCTTTATTGTCATGAAAAATTTAACAGTTTTATAGACAATGCTTACAAGAATCATAAATAAAAACAATAACAAATAAAAGTTACTAAAATTATACAAATCGTCAATATAAATAAAACATAATAAAGTCAAATAAAAATCAGTAACAATCTATTGCAAAATTAAAAAAAAAATTGCAAATTGCGTAATCTACCTTAAGAAATTTAATAAGAAATTTAATAAGTTATGCTGCTGCATATGACACTCAAATATAGATTAAGATTCTACTTATACATAACAATACTGTAATTTCTTAGTTATTGGTTAAGAAACTCTGCTATTGAATAATATGGTCTTTCAGATAAATAGGCTTTAGCCATTTTACGGAACTTGGGGAAAGATGTTGCAGATTTAAGTTGTAGAGGGACATGGTTGTATAGTTTTTTTGCAGAATATAATATAGATTTCTTTATTAACTCACTGGACGGGATCGGTAAATATATGTCAAAAGTAGAATTTCTGGTGGAATAGTCATGTCTAGGTCTTTCTGGAAAAACATGTAGATGTTTACGAATTAAGCAAACAGTTTCTAAAATATATAAAGAAGGTAATGTTAGAATTCTGTGATCTTTGAAGTAGCTTCTGCAATGTGTTGTTCTTCTGAGGCCAAACAGATATCTGATTGCTCTTTTTTGCAATTTAAAAATAACATCGGATTGGGCAGCTGTACCAAAACCCCAAAAAGGCAGATCATATCGAAGATGGGACTCGAACAATAAAAAGTATGTTATTTTGAAAGAGGCTAAATCCATTTCCTTAGAGACAGATCTTATTGCAAAGCAAGCTGAGGATAGTTTCTTGTTTAACACATCGATATGAAGGGACCATTTAAGGTTGCTATCTAAAAAAATACCAAGAAACTTTACAGAATCAACGATACTGATCTGGCTGTTATGAAGAGGTAAGGGTTGAAGAGTTCCTTTATAGGGTAATGCTACTGTTTTATCTACGTTAAAAGAGAGTAAATTAGAATCTGACCAGGATTTTATTGTGAGTAGATCAGAAGTTATAGTAGCATGAAGAGTTGCGATATTTGAGTTGCTCCAAGTGATACTGGTATCGTCAGCAAAAAGAAAAACTTTTCCATCGATTTTTAAACTAGTGATGTCATTAATAAAGATAAGGAAAAGTAAAGGACCCAATACTGAACCTTGCGGTACCCCACATACAACATTTTTGAGACTAGAGTCTGTATCATTTGCTCTAACCAGTTGTTTCCTATTTTCCAAGTAAGATTGAAACCAGTTCAAAGAAATACCTCGAATTCCATAGAAATCTAGTTTTTTTATCAAAATGTCGTGATTTACACAATCAAAAGCTTTGGCATAATCACAAAAAACAGTGGCAGTGTGGAGATTATTGTTTAATGCTTGATAAACCTCATGTAGTACAGAAAACATGGCATCGGCGGTACATTTATTATTTAAAAATCCAAACTGATTTTGTGATAAAATCTTGTTATCAAAGAGAAAGGACATAAGTCGGGCTTTTAGGAGTCTTTCAATAATTTTGGAGAGTACCGGTTGTAATGCAATAGGTCTATAATTGCAGGCAATAGATTTTTCACCACCCTTATGAAGAGGAATAATGATGGCCGTCTTTAGGCACTCTGGAAATTTACCTTTCTCAAAAGAATCATTTATTAGAGAGATGAAGACTCCCAACACATTGTCTGGGAGATTTGAGAAAATTTTTATAGTTAGTCCATCGGTACTACAGGAAGATTTGCTTTTGATACTATTGATTGTTTGGATCAGTTCAGATTTACCAACCGGTCTTATAAAGAATGAATTCGAAACCTTTCCTGAATTAGGGAGATAGGAAATGGGATCTTGTTGTGACACAATAGTTGATGCTATATTTTTACTCACATTAACAAAATATTCATTTAGATTTTCTAGGTCTGGAAGGGAAAATGTTTGAGCTGTGTGAGTTTTATTTCGAAGATCGTTTATTATGGACCAAGTTTCTTTTGCAACACTTTTGGAGCTTCTGAGACGATTTTGATAATACAATTCTTTAGCCGATTTTATAAGTTTTAAATAGATTGCCCTGTACTTGGTGATATATTCAGTAACAGAGACGTTGGTAGTAAATTTCTTGATATACAGTAGTGAACGCATGTTTTTGGCTGATATGCGGACACCTTTGGTAGTCCAGGGTTTGCGATGTTTTTGCTTAATTGTGATTAAAGGAAATGCTTTATTGAAGATACAGACCAGCTTATTTAAAAAATCACTGAAATTATAATCGACGTCCATGGAAGGAAAGTGCCACTCAGAGGTTAAGCATAAATTTTGGAATTTACGAAAGTTCCGACCGGAAAAAATCCTGCCTAAACGTCGAGTTTTCGAGGAGGACTTGCTAAAGATGTTAAACTTCGTATAAACCGCTTCATGATCAGATAGTCCCGCATTAACAGTTGTAGCGCAGACATCAAGGGGTGAGAAATCTGAAACAATATAATCAATTATGGTAGATGAAGTTTTTGTAATCCTAGTAGGAGAATCAATGTGCATTGATAGACCATATGATTCAAATATGTTGACCAGGGATATTTGTGTAGCACAAGCAGCAGCATCATTAATGTTTAAGTCCCCGCATAAAATTTTTCTGCTTTTATGGGGCAGGTCATCTAACAAATTAAGCAGGTTCTGAAAAAATAGTTCCACGGAAGAATCAGGTGATCTATAAATGCAAATAATATAAAGATTAAGGTTCTTACTGTAAACTAAGGAAAACTCAAAGAATGCTTCACTTAATAGAAAGTCATATTTAGTTACCAGAGAAAAATCATTATTTGTAGAAAGAATTAGGGTGCCTCCATGAGCTGAACTTGGACGGTCATACCTAGAAATAGTGGAATATTTTTCTACAAAAAAAGGCTCGTTGACTTCAAGCCAGTGCTCAGTAACCGCAACTATCGGTGGAAACCCTAATTCCTCTAGAAACAGAAATAATTCGTCAGTTTTATATCTTATAGAACGAATATTAATCAGAATCATGCTAAAGTTGTTATCACTAAAATAATTTGAGGATTCTAGTCCCTCAGAACACGTCGTGATGTTTAAAAATTTCGTCTTGGAGAGGCAGCGGAATAGTAGTTTCGGTGGCATTCCCTTGATTTTTGCAGGTGAATAATTCTTTCCGAAGTTAGAAAAGACCTAAAAGCAGCAAGATCAGCGTCTACCTCATCTGTACCAATTCCATAAGCATCATTAAAATCTAGAAGAATTTTTCGTAGATCTTCACTCTTTGTAGGAAGTCCTTCGGAAGCCAGGAACAATGTAACACTTGTGTTGGTATACCCATCATAAACTACTGATGCAGGTTGGTCGTGTAAATAAGCAAGATGAAGTTTAATGGCCTTTAAGATATCCGGTTCCCTTAATCTGGCTAAAAGATATCGACTATTAGAGTTATTGGTTAATCTAACTCTTGGTGGGGTCAATGGATCGAGATTAGTCGATAGTTCTATAGTATCTTTCTTAATGAAATTAATATGGGTATGGAACGGATTCTTAGTTTTGCAAATTTCGATGGCATGTTTGTCTGTTTGTATGTTTGTGCTCTGAACTTCATCTTTGTTGTTGCATAAACTGCTATTTGAATTTTCCAGGCTAATAGGACTTCTTATATTCTTCGGATTCTTATGTGACTCAGATGAAAGCGTTGGTTCGGAATATGAAGATTCGATAGACCATTTAATGTTTACACCAGGTGGCCAAATGCCCTCATTAAATAATAGGTTAATAGATGTTCTAGATTTTATACCTATTTTGAATGAAGAACCAGTCGTTGTGTCGGCATCTTTAAGGAGGGCATAATATCTTATATATTCCTTGATACCTAGCTTCTCTTTAATATAGTGAACCACTTGTATAGGGGTGTATATTGGGCTCAAGTTACTAATAACTACAAAGTGACACTTATCTTCTGTAATTTTTGACTTTTGCTCTGCATTTGCTTCGAAATGTTGAGGCTCTTCAGTCTGGGTACTTGAGGTGGAATAACATGTATTTTTCTTCAATACCTCTTTTTTCGTTGGTATGGTAGATAGACTTTTGGTAAGATTGCTCATTTGATTCGATATTTCATTGATGTTTGAAGAGAGCCTATCTAATCCCAACTTAATATCAGTTGAATTTGATTCTTGGATTTGAACCTTAACAGTCTCATCTGAACCCCCGAAAAAAACTGACGATATATTAAAAATATTATGTTCCATCTGCCTAACAGATTTTAAAACCTTTTCAGGATTCAGCAGGTTATTTAGTTTATGGATCTCATCAATTTTTTTCGTAAGATAGTCCAGTTTGTCGTCATTTTTGGTCAACAAATCGTAAGTCTCAATGAAAACAGGCAAATTATCAGTAAGTTTCTTAGTAACTTGAGTTAAAGCTTCAAAGTTCTCTAGTGGTATTTGATTTTTTGATAAGTTGGTTATTTTTTCGTTTAAATATCTTAAGCTAGGCGAGTCACATACCGTACAAAAGAATCTTAGATGGGGAAATTTTTGTTCCAATAGGGCTTTAGTGGTGGACTTATTTATTTTGTGCATCGCATACAGAAATTTCTGCAGCAATCTCCATCGCACCGCAATCGATTATATTTATCTGAATCCGCAAACTTTTCAAGGCAGTTGTCACAGTTGTAAAACATGGTTTCAAGGTTAGATATGCAATAAACTGGGTCGAATGAAAGTAAACAAAAAAAATTGAACACTTACACTAGTTTCACAAGACTCCAAAACAAAACAATAACAAAACAAAACAAATGGAAAGCTGATAAAGAATGGTAAACATGTCATGGATTATTTTTTTAATTAACTCAAAGTTTAACTCATTATGTAGAACTGATGTGAAGTTAAATGAAAAACTGGGGTGTCAAATGTGGCTTTAGTCACGATTTGTATAGCCATAAGTTTAATGGTATATACATGCAACGAGGCAGATATGCTAAAAGTTATTTAGTATAAAATATATGAAGAAAAATCATGCGTGCCGTGTGCACTTTGCATATAAATTTGATTCAAACATGTAGGTACATTGGATTACACCGAATAAAAAATACCCTCTCACGCCCTTTTCGGCACGTGTTTTAACAGAATACGACCTTACCGAAAAAATAATGGTACATATTATTATTATACAGCATGATGCAAATAAGTTGAATAAATTCATTTTTTCGGTAAAAACTACTTTTAATAAAATCCTAAAATATATCAATTTTAATTTTTAAATAACCATCAACCCACGGAATGTATTCCAGTAGATTCACAATAAAAATACATGAAACAAAGAGTATACTAAATAGCAGACCAAGGAAAAACGGATACAACTAATTCTAGAGGCAAGAAGGACTAATAGGAAAACCCTTGAAGAAATGAAAATATTTGCACAAGACAGGAAAGAATGGAAGAGATGGGTGAATAAGTAATGTAACCACCTAAACGCAAATCTGACACCCGAAAGAGTAAAAGGAATGGGAGAAAGAGAGAAAGAAAAAATGGCCGTCAATTTCTATACAGGGTGTTTGGTAAAGAATGGGCCATAGCTTAACCGCAGATTCCTGAGGATAAAAAAGGTCGATTCAAGCTAACTTACCTTAGTAGAAAAGTTGATAATACCCGAAATACATGGTGTCAAATTTAAACTTTTGTTTTATTTATTCTTAAATATTTCCTAACAGGCATGGGATATTTTTTATTTATTTATTTATTTATTTATTATTTATACATATGACCTGGCCTCTAGTGACTAATCCAGGTCGTTTTTTCCTGATCGAATTACAGATTTTTTTTTATATTTTTACATTTTTTACTCAACTATTAAATCTATTTTTACAATTAACAATTTGCCATAATCTATTAATTACGTTTAACAAACAAATTTAAATAAACAATTTAAAATATTTTTGGTACTATCAACTCCCTTCTAAGTTATAAAGACAGTCCCTCTATTTTCAGAAGAGAGTTGGTAGTTTTTTTTTTTTTATTTCGTGAATTATGTATTGAATTAGTATTATTATAATTGTAAATATCTATTTTTGAATTTATATTTTATTTTATTTATTTTAACTTTATCTTACTCAACTTCATCAGGGTTGGATTATTGGTTGTCTTCTTCTATTATTATAGATTTCTTGTTGTTTTTTAGATATTATTTGTGTGAGATTGTTTAATATTTCAAAATATTCTTCATTTTGTAATATATCTCTTATTTCAATTCTTTCTAATCTTCTTCTCATTTCTCTATGTTCTTCATTTTCTATAGTATTTTCACAATGTAACACTATATGTTCTGGTGTACCTAGTTCTCCACATTCACAATATGCATCATCTTTTAAGTTAAATCTTTCCAAATATGTTGGGTACGGTCCATGTCCTGTTAAAAAGTGTATTAAACCTTGTTTTGGATTAAAATAATTTGGAATGTTTTCTAATATTGGTATAAAATTGTATAAACGTCTAGATTTTGTTGAATTTTCCCATTCATTTTGTCTTTTTCTATTTATTATTTCTTTTAATTCTCTTTTATTTCTTATATCTAATCCTATTATTTGTATTATTTTTTCACATTTTTCTTTTTTTAGCCAATAATTACATGCTCTTTTTTGTGTTTCTAAATACATTGGCATTACTCCAGTTAAAACTGTCAGTGCCTGTGTTGCAGTTGTTCCAAATGCTCCCGTCATTCTTACAAGAAATCCTCTCTGAGCTCTATTTAATTTTTCTGCGTTTTTTTTTATTTATTAATCTATGTGCCCATACACTTGAACCGTACCCTACAATTGATGCAAGTATTGTACTTAGGTATATTCTCATCTGTCGGAACGAAATTCTATATTCCTTCTGTGCTAGACTAGCAATGCTATGCATGATCTTTGTTGCCTTTTCACAGACACAATTCATGTGTTTTGTAAATAATTTTTGTACGTCTATTATAATACCTAAATATCTTGTTTCCATTTTTCTTTTTATTGTTTTCCCTCTAATTTTTATAATTGGATCTCTTTTTAAATTTCCTTTTATTAAACTATATGTTGTTTTTGAATCTGATATTGTTAATTTTACTTTATTCATCCAATTAACAATATAATAGGCATGGGATAATAACACAAAATTTGGTGAACGGGGGTTTTTTGGGGCGAGAAAATCTAAAACCGCCACCAAAAACTATGTATTACCCAGAGAGCGCCACATACGCCTTTCAGCGCCAATTTAATATGTTCAATTTTTTTTATTACCCAATCTACATACTTGCTGAATCAAAACTTTTATTCTCCTTATATTCTTACTTAAAAAAGGTATACTACATTCATCTCGCTAAACTTAAACGTTTTCGAGATAAACGCATTTTAAATCTGCGAGGCAACATAATTTTTAACATATCATTGTAGTTACACCCGAAAAATAACTTAAAACCATAAAAAATTACAAAAATGTATCGCCAATTTATTTAAGAGGCTACAGTAGCGATCAACAGGTAGCAACAAACGCGGTCCAAGATTGCGGTTGTAATTTTGAATATTTTGTCGCGATATTTGGCACACATATTCGTAATATAATAAAGAATGGCGGTACAGGCTTGTTTTTTAATATTGTATTTAATTACAGAGTAATTTCCACATGCTAATATATTTCTCAAATTGAACTCTGTACCGCCATTCTTTATTATATTACGAATATGTGTGCCAAATATCTCGACAAAATATTCAAAATTACAACCGCAATCTTGGACCGCGTTTGTTGCTACTTGTTGATCGCTACTGTAGCCTCTTAAATAAATTGGCGATACATTTTTGTAATTTTTTATGGTTTTAAGTTATTTTTCGGGTGTAACTACAATGATATGTAAAAAATGATGTTGCCTCGCAGATTTAAAATGCGTTTATCTCGAAAACGTTTAAGTTTAGCGAGATGAATGTAGTATAACTTTTTTAAGTAAGAATATAAGGAGAATAAAAGTTTTGATTCAGCAAGTATGTAGATTGGGTAATAAAAAAAATTGAACATATTAAATTGGCGCTGAAAGGCGTATGTGGCGCCCTCTGGGTAATAGATCATTTTTGGTGGCGAATTTAGATTTCTCGCCCCAAACACCACCGTTCACCAAATTTTGTGTTATTGTGTTATTATCCCATGCCTGTTAGGAAATATTTAAGGATAAATAAAACAAAAGTTTACCTTTGACACCCTGTATTTCAGGTATTATCAATTGTGTACTAAGGTAAGTTAGCTTAAATCGACCTCTTTTATCCTCAGGAATCTAAGGTTAAGCTATGGCCCATTTTTTACCAAACACCCTGTATAATACAGAAATTGACGGTCATTCTTTCTTTCTTTCTTTCTCCCATTCCTTTTACTCTTTCGGGTGTCAGATTTGCGTTTAGGTGGTTACATTACTTATTCACCCATCTCTTCCATTCTTTCCTGTCTTGTGCAAATATTTTCATTTCTTCAAGGGTTTTCCTATTAGTCCTTCTTGCCTCTAGAATTAGTTGTATCCGTTTTTCCTTGGTCTGCTATTTGGTATACTCTTTGTTTCATGTATTTTTCTTGTTAATCTACTGGAATGCATTCCGTGGGTTGATGGTTATTTAAAAATTAAAATTGATATATTTTAGGATTTTATTAAAAGTTGTTTTTACCGAAATAATGAATATATTCAACATATTTGCATCATGCTGTATAATAATAATATTATATACCATTATTTTTTCGGTAAGGTCGTATTCTGTTAAAACACGTGCCGAAAAGGGCGTGAGAGGGTATTTTTTATTCGGTGTAATGCAATGTACCTACACGTTTGAATCAAATTTATATGCAAAGTGCACCCGGCACGCATGATTTTTCTTCATAACTTTTATATTAAATAACTTTTAGCATATCTGCCTCGTTGCATGTATATACCATTAAACTTATGGCTATACAAATCGTGACTAAAGCCACATTTGACACCCCAGTTTTTCATTTAACTTCACATCGGTTCTACATAATGAGTTAAACTTTGAGTTAATTAAAAAAATAATCCATAACACATGTTTACCATTCTTTATCAGATTTCCAGTTGTTCCATCTGTGCCCGGTGCTTTGCTATTTTTTAGATATTTTATGACGTTTATAGTATCTTCCAATGTTGGTTGCTCAACCAGTTGTTCTGCTGTGTGGTGAATTATTCTTCATCTTGGTTTAGTTCTTTTCTGGATTTAACAGCTCTTGAAAGTGCTCCTTCAACCTTTTCATTATTTCCTCTTTCTCACTGATAATTGCCCCAATTTTTTCGTTGCAAACTGTTGATCTTGTCATGTAGTCGAGGAAATGAAGCATTTTGGCTCGCAATATTTTCGTCCAGCATGGATTTACTTGAAATTTTCACAGATGGTAGAGAATAGTCCAAGGATCATTTTCTATATCATGCCGCTGTACGCTAAAACCATGGGGGTGGTTGCCATCCCATCTCGGGGGTGGGAATTTTTTATTACACTTTAACCATGTAAATCGATGTAAATTGTAATTCTAAGAAAACAATGTTTTTTACATTTTCTTCGTAAAACTAATATTTTTCGAGTTATTCGCGCTTGAAAGTAACAGTTTTTCGATGAAAAAATCGACTTTTTTAGAGGGTTTTTTGAGAATACCTCGAAAAATATGCATTTAATCAAAAAACTGTATAGATCAAAATTGTATCTTTTAGTAGCACAAACGAAGTTATTTTTCTGTGATATCTTTAAGACCAATACAAACCGAGATACGGCATGTTAAAAGTTAGCTTTTTTCGAAAAATGCATAATTTGAAATATTCAAAGTAAAATAACGGAAAAACTTCGCCTTTTTCGAGAAAAACTTAAATAATCTTTTTTCAAGTATACAGTTAGGCCTTTCAAAAAATAATAATTAAAAGTTTATAGCCTAAAAAATTAAGCGACTTATGATCAAAAAAATTCGGTACCTGCTTTTCTCTATAAAAAAATCAGTGAAAACAACCCCCTAACTACCCTCCTAATTAAAAATTGGTCTTCACCTTTCTGTAGTTCCTTTTTTATTTGTATTACCAATACACTTAAGAAGTTTGACTTATTTAAAAGTCCTAATTTTAGAAAAATTGGAGTTTAATAAAAAATTAATTTTTGGAATTTCCCATTTTTTACCTTTTACTTCAAAATATCTCCGAAAATACTGGAGATACGAAAAAAGATGGCCCACTAAATTGTAGAATTTTTAATAAATAAAACTACCTTATGCACAGATTTTAATTACTGTGAACAGTTAGCGAGATATAGCTGTTTAAAACCTCTATTTACGAGCAAACACCCCCTTATTCGCGCCCTTTAAACCCACCCAAATTAAAGACTGAGGATCTTACGGAATTTTGTTTACACAATCTTATAACTCTTCAAAAATCCTACAAAGTTATTTTAGAAAAAACTTTTTGTCAGCAAAAATGAAGGAGCTATGTTTATAAAACGAATTTTTTTTTCGAAAAATTCGGATAATCCGCTTATGGATAATTTTCAATATATGTATAATACCACAGAACCGGTTCGTATACTGGAAGATGACTAAAAACTATTTGTATTTGTATTTGTACATATTTTTAAATTCGTATTTTTGTGTAAATAAATGTTTTTGTAATTCTTTAATTCTACTTTTTTTCTGTATAGATCTATTATTATGTCTACTTTTAAAAGCCGAAATGTTATTAAGGGTGGTTTTTAGGGTTAAAATATTATGATATCCTAAATGGTTTATCCTAAAGTATAAAATACTTATTATTTAACAAATCAAAACCAAATTTTACCCATATTAAAATTTACAATGTTTTTATATAATTTTTGAAAATAAGGGGTAGTTTACACCCCTAAAAATAATCAACGCCTTTAAGCATGATATGGAATATGAAGTACAGGGTGAGATGATCCCATTCCCAAATTTTTATGTAAATCGATGCAAGCCGAAATTATTCTTTTAGGAAAAGTAAATTTTTTATATATAGCTCCAACAAGGGTGGTTTTAAGGGCTGAAATATTATGATAGTATGATATATTATGATCTTAAAGCATAAAACAATCATTATGTAACTAATGAGAAATAAATTTTGACAATATCAAAGTTTAAAATGTTATTTTATTATTTTTACAAGTAGGGGTAGTTTTCACCCTTAAAAAAACAAAAGCGTAAAACGGCTCAATATAGAAAATGAACTAGAAAGTGTAATGAGCCTAATCTAAAATTTTTGTACAAATCGATGCTGTACGAAAAAATTGCGAGGTTTTGCCATTTTTTCAGCTTCATTTCCTCGACTAATGTATCCTTGCGTGTAGTGCTTGGTCTCCTTTTAAAATTTTCTAGTCTCTCTTCCGTTATTATAATTTGTAAAACACCCTATAGTGCGCATCACTACCCCACTTAAATCCCTTTTTTAATTACTATAAACAAAAATATCCCTCCACTGCTTTGAAAGGATTTAAAAGTATTTATTGAACCAACATAATACCACTACCACAATAAACACAATTTTGAATTGAATCCTCAGTAAATATAAAACACGTCAATATTATTGTGTGTGAAATAACCACTTAAAAAAACAAAACTGTTTTTGCTGTCATACAAATTAATTCTTGCTTTTCATTTCACAAGCATAAATAAAGTACAAAAAACTTTGGTTTAACCCTCGCAGGACCAACCTTTTAGTAGAAACAGCAAGTACCAAGGAGGGTCAATAAATGTCCACACATAAATTAATCAAAAACGTGCTTCTTTATATAAATTAATAATTTAAAAATAACACTTTTATATTATTCCTAGACGTTAATGGAACAGCTAAAAGATACGAATTTATAATTTACCCGGAGTCTTCGGCTTCAGTGGAATTGGCATCATCGTAGGATACAGAACCATTTTTGATTTCTTGCTGTGCTTACCGCATATACGGTGTGTCAGTTTTAAAACTTACAATGGGCTATATCTCACGAACAAAAGCTGATATCGAAAAATGCTTGAAACCGTTTCTAGGATAGTAAGGGGGAACTAAAATGACATGAAAGAGAACTCACCCTCATCAACCCCCTAGGGCCCACCCACCACAACCAAAAAAGTTTAAATTGCAAACCCCTACTTGTGATACATCATTGAAAAGACTATAAAAAATTCTATCCAATGGTATAAATAATAATTATACAGGGTGAAGCAATAATTGTGAAACTTTGGCTTAAATGAAAAATTTAATAAGGTTTTTGTTTGTGGTGTTTAAGGTTTTTGTTAAAAATGTCAATTAAATAAATGTTCAAAGTGGCTTTCGTTGTTTTGTAAACAATAATACAGCTTATTTTCAAATTCTGCACGAACTTTGGCAAATGTTGTTCTTGTAATAGCGCGACATGCTTGCATCATTCTTTCTCGCAATTCCTCAAGTGACGCAGGTTGAGTTTTATAAACAACTGACTTGAGGTAACCCCATAGAAAAAAATCAGGTGGCGGCAAGTCTGGTGATCTCGGTGGCCACTCAATAGGACTTCCCTTTCCAATCCGTTTGTTCGGATAATTAGTATCTAACCAGTGCTTAACTGGAGCTGCATAGTGAGGAGGTGCTCCATCTTATTGGAAGTGCAGCAAATCTTCGTCTAGAGCTAGGTTGCCTTGGTCGTCCCTTTGGTTATCTAATTCATGCACAATTAAAGGTTCGACGGTGTTTTCCAGCATATCGAGATAAATGTCTCCACCTAAATTGCCTGGTATGAACAAGGGGCCAATTATAGCATCGCCTAATATTCTTGCCCAAACATTCAGTTTTTCAGGATATTGAGTGTGACCTTCTCTGAATCGATATGGCAGTAGGCTCTATTGCCAAAATTTCCAAGGACCTCAATTTGGGATGCTTCATTCAGTAATCTTGGGGCATCCCTTTTTTTATTTTGCACTGATCCCGTTTCTCTAAATTTTTCAACTAAATCGCGGACGTACACGTGACTTAAATTTTTGTCCGGATGCCTTTCATTAAATATTTGAGCTGTTCGTAAATAACACTGGTTCTGGGACGCAAATATGAAAATAATCTCCACGGTATACTGCAGGTATACTACAGGTATACTGTAAACCATCGTGACAACTACAGCTTAATGACAGTACCTATCGTACAAATGATGAAAACTAATGGTACTACATTTAAAGGTCTCAAATAAACCAAAAATTATTGTATCTGACAGAAACCAAAAAACGGCAAATTAAGTTTTGCAAAAACGGCAAATTAAGTTTTTATACAAAAAAATGTACCGAAGGACATTTATCATTCACAATAATAGTACGGGAGATAGCATTACAAATATAAAAGTCATAGTAAGCCGGCTGATATTAACACCCTGTATTATTTATACCATTGCATAGCATTTTTTATAGTCTTTTAAATGATGTATCACAAGTAGGGGTTTGTAATTTAAAATTTTTTAGTTGTGGTGGGTGGGGCCTAGGGGGTTGACGGGGGTGAGTTCTCTTTCATGTCAGTTTAGTTCCCCCGTACTTTTCTAGAAACGGTTTCAAGCATTTTTCGATATCAGCTTTTGTTCGTGAGATATAGCCTAAAAAAACTGTAAGTTTTAAAATTGACACACTGTATACCTGCATTTTGAACAAACTATGGTTATTTTTGCCCACTAATTGGCCTTTTTTTCTTTTAGATTTTGCTAATTTGACACATGAATTATATCGTCCCTTTCCATTTTGGGATGGTGTTGAAAGTATTCAAGGGGATTTTTTATAGTCCACTGTCAAGTTTTTTATAAAAGTATGAGGAAATGAATTAAACTATACAGTGAGCACGTAAAGGTTGGAATAAATTCATTTTATCGAGAATGGATGATTTTAGAAAAAAATCCCGAAACAGGTCAATTTTTATTTTTAAATTAGGACTTTTTGGCATATATATCATACTAGTGTCGTCACCCATCTGGGCATGATGACATCATCGATTCTTTTTTTAAATGAGAATAGGGGTCCTGTGATAGCTCATTTGAAATGTAATACAATTCTCTATTCAGTAATATAATAATTTATACAGGGTATCCAAAAAAAATTTTTTTGGATTAAATTAATTGACATGAAAAGAAGAATGTATGTAATTTATTTAATTCAAAATACATTTTATTGTTCTCAGAAAACTGAAAAAAATGTTTATTTGAAAAATAATCATTGCTTTTCGCTTATATTAAATGTTCAAACTGTCACGAGGCTGGTGGGTGGCGGCTTTAATATTGAATTTAAGCAAAAAACAATATTTGTTTGCCAAATAAACATTTTTTATTGTTTTCTGATAGCATTAAAATGTATTTTGAATTAAATAAATTACACACATTCTTCTTTTTATGTCAATAAATTTAACTCAAAAAAATTTTTTTGGACACCCTGTATAAATAATTATGTTAATGTTTATATTATTGGATAGAGAACTGATGAGCTATCACACGACCCCTATTTTAATTTAAAAAAATCATCGATGACGTCATCACGCCCAGAGGGATGACGTCACTGGTATGATATATATTATGCCAATAAGTCGTAATTTAAAAATAAAAATTGACCTGTTTTTGGATTTTTTTCCAAAATCATCCATTCTCGAGAAAATGGATTTATTCCAACCTTTACGTGCTCACTGTAGAATTGCTAATTATGCCATCTAATAGGGCAGTAGTACGCTGACAACTACTAATTATTTGAGATTTTTAGGAAAAAAGGTATTTAAAAAATCGGATGTACTGCAATGTTGTGTACATACAAATTTTTCAAAAAACAACATTTGTGTATCGTTGTTTTTTTGTGGTTTGTTCTAATTTACAAAGTTATTGCTTCTTTGGACGGAATTATGCATAATTCTAGCACGTATAAGTTAGATATACGTAGCATTTTTGTTGAATCAATATTTCGGCACGAAAGGTTTTTACATTGAATTATTATGCACATATCTAATATTATTTTGTATATTCATTTAACCCAGATCTCACCACGATGAGATAGCTGCACGGCAACTTCCACCTTCCCACCCTTCTTTGCTCAACATTTTTACTTATTCCTTTCTTGAAGCATATGTAGTATCGACATTTACTTTCAATTATCGGCTAATTTTTTCTGGTATTTATATGTTTAGCTCGGATTTAACCATCTCTAGATTCTTCACCACACACTTTTATTGACGCATCAGTAATTGTCTTCACACACCTCTCCACCGCTTGAGTATGGCAAGGAAAATTGTCAAACTTTGGAACTTTTTTCGCCGTCCCACAATTCCTCGTCGGCCAAATGCTGTATTAGAGGAAGATCTATTACCGTACTGTTTATCCAGTCTATGAGATCAATGTAATCTTCTGCATTGAAATTGATTTAGTGATTTGGGATATTATGTAAAAGGCAATTTTTATACCAGCCTTCATTCATTTTAAAATTCTTCTTGAAGCAACCTCTATAATACGTTGACGTGAACTTGTTATGGCCTGCATTAATTTCCATAGATGCCTGTCACCATATTCCAATCTTAGCTGTGTTTTTTTCACAAACCTCATACGAGAATATACTTGTATTACAAACTCAGCTAAAATCTTTAAGCTTTCACAAGGATCAGGTGTAGCTACATAAACTCTAAGAACGCGGTTAGCTGTCGTGAACCAACGTGTTTGTGCCATCTTCCCTGGACTTTCTCTCTGCCAAACTTTGAAAACATATTATTATCCACTCCAATTATTGCTTTAGATAGTTTGAACAAATACCATTGACTTGAACTTAGATCATTTTCATTTACAAGAGGTAGGGCAGCTTTTATGGGTTTAAATGTAATATCAGGCATTTTTTCGCAATTGGGAAGAAGAGATACAATCGGCTTAGAATATGAATAAGTACCTTTTGTGGGGTCATCTAGTTTTTGCAGCAAATATCGCAAGGGAAGTTTAGTAGCGTATTCAATATATGGTCTTCAGTTTTCATAATTCGTCTCGCGTTTCTGAAGATCATGGTTTGATCTTTTCTTTCATCACAGTATAGGCCTTTAATTGACTTGTGTAAATTTTTATTCTCATGCTGGAGTTGCCGTCTATTTTCCTTAACTCATCTCCGAATTTTATTTTTGTCGATGACGAGCGCTGTATTGTCTTTGAAAATTTAGTTTAGATCTTTCAAAACGGCATTTAAAAGCTAAAATATTTTTTCCTGTTGACTGCATTATTGTTAAGGGCTTGGAGGGCCGGTTAATTATTTTTTAAACCGTCCCAAATTTCGTATAGGCTTATATAAATACTAGTTCCAACTTTTAGCAACGAGTCTTGTACAGGAATTTAAAAAAATTTCGACCCAAAATAAAAATTTTGAAGAGCCACGGGGCCCGGTTAAATATTTTTTTAAACCGGCCCAAATTTGGTATAGGATTATATAAATACTATTAGTTACAACTTTCGGCAACTAGCCGAGTAGAAAAATAAAAAAAAAATTTCGGCGGCCTATTATACAACATATTACAGAAGCTCGAAACAAATTACAGTCGATAAAAAGCCCTATGGAGGCATTTCACAGAAAAAGCTCCATATTACTTATGACGATGATTTGCGGCTCTCTGTATTTTATAAATTATTGCTTCATTGAACGGAATTGTATATTATAATTCTCGAACGTATAGGTTACATATTAAAAAACTTTTTCTCATTGGCATATTTCAGTGCGTCACAGTTTTTCGATTTCTATCTAACGCATTAAGTTGTATGTGACAGAAAAAAGGCACACTCGTGATTACAGAAATTCGTAACATTTATTCTAGTTGTCGATAAATGGCGCTATAATCGAAAAAAAAATAATTTGCGAATTATATAGTATATCTACGAATATAACCTGTACAATTTATAAGACTATACAAATTAAAGAAAATACCATTTTTTAAATGCAATAAACACAATTGATTTGTTTTTATGCCAAATTGCAAACAAAATGTGACAACTGTCAGATTTAACTAAAATGTCATGTTAGAATAATTGTTATAAATGTATATTATCACGGACTTACCTTTTTTTTATCATTTGTGAAGCACTGAAAAATGCCCATGAAAAGGACCATATCGTCGGTATAATAAGCAAATTGC
Organism: Diabrotica virgifera virgifera; assembly: GCF_917563875.1. NCBI lineage: Eukaryota > Metazoa > Arthropoda > Insecta > Coleoptera > Chrysomelidae > Diabrotica > Diabrotica virgifera. The sequence continues at coordinate 148,532,011 of NC_065450.1, forward strand.
CTAAGTCCATTTTTTGTAAAAATTGTTTTTTGGTGTCATCTAGTAGTAGACGGTAAAATCTACAGCCTGACAATTCCCAAAACCGCCAATATTATTTTATTTCGCGCCAATTTCGCTAAACAAATTTTGCTGAAGTCCAACGTTCTGTTCACATTCATACGAATATTGCCTATGTCCTTTGTTTGATCACGTGTTCACTTGCACGTAACAGTGTTTCTGAAGTTTTTTTGATTGAAAACCTTAGAAAATGTAAGTAAATAAATATATTTTGATATTGTTATTAATATGGATACAGTATAATAAGTAAAATGTTTGTGTAAATATTTTGGTCAATTATGTATTGCATGGAGTTAGGTAATTTTCTTTTTAATTACTTTTGTTGTCTTTTGGACATAGGCAAGTTTCACAATTTTTGGGCTCTCCTGTAAAATTTTCGATTTGTGACTTAGGCAATTTGCTTATTAGCTATATAAACATTTTATAGGGGAGTGCAATTAGAACGAAAACATGCATTGTTTCGAATAAATTCAAACAAGCGTAAATTTGTTTAAAACTTTTTTTGTAAGTTTATATACATGCAGTGCCGGATTTACCACTAGGCCTCGGCCTAGGGCCGCAAGCAAAAGGGGGCCGCAGTGTTTTGTCAAAAGTAGCAAAACATTGACAAGAGTTTTGATCAGAGTAGCAAAACATTGCAAAATACTGCTACTGGAGTCTTAAAGTGCAGACAGGCTCTAAAGGAGTACGTATTGAGTCTGAGTGACAACTTTGATTCCTATGAGAAAAGAAGAGAGTAGTTGTCTAAAAATGCTACCTATATTCTTGACCTAAATTCTTGAAATAAAAAGACGCCCAAAAAGAAAAGCTCTCCCTGGCGACGACAAAGAAGATGAATCCACTGAACCCCACTGTAATGGCAAAGAAGTATTAAAAATTAATACATGTAATGTTTTAATAGATAGGCTTTATTCAGAATTGAATGAAAAGTCCGAAATTTATTTCAGTTTTATTGAAGAATTTGGATTTTTAAACAACTTATCGTCAATTTCCAATACAGAATTCTGGCGAAAACCTTTTATTTTGGCTAAAAATTAACGAATCGACATTGAAGGTAACTTTGGAGAAGAGTGTGTACAGTTCAAAGGCTTTGTTGAAGGTTTATTTGATGAAGAAAGAGAACCTCATGATAACAAGATTACCAAGCCTCCGAGGAATACACTTTTGGGGTACTTATGTGAAACTCATTCGTGAAAAACAGTTAACAACATTATTTCCGAATGTGGACACGGCTTTGCGCATTCTACTATGCATGATGACATCTAATGCATCTGGAGAAATATGATTCAGCGTGTTGAAAAGAATAAAAAACTACTTGAGGAATTCGACTTCTGACGAAGATTCTAGATTGTCTAGTTTGGCTAGTTTTGTTTCAAATGCTGAGATTTTTCAAGCCTTAGACTTGACCGATTTGATTAACCCATTAACCGCCAAGCAAAGAAATACTGCAATAATATGTAATATATTTGATTAACTAGAGTAAAATAAATTTAAACAATCGTAAAAAAATTGTTTTACACTTTGATAATGGCAGGTGTCACAACAACAAAATGGTTCGTTTTCGAACCTTTGGCGGAATTGAGCTATAAAAATTGAAATACACAATTTTATTTTTTGTGAAAAGTCTCAAAACATTTAGAGTGTAAATGGGCCTGGACTACCAAAGCGGAGCGCACACTGTTGCACGATCCGGGAGCGCCACTATGTTCACAAACATCTTGCGCTCCGCGCTCCCTGCAGCTGCTCAAATCGATACGGTATGCGCTCATCTACATATAAACCAACACCAATTGGAACGCCGAGGCAGAACGCGCACTGTTGCACGGTCCAGGAGCGCCAACCATTCACTATGTTTACAAACATAGTGAAAGGTTGCGCACCGCGCTCCCTGCAACTGGTCCCATGGATACGGCATGCGATCCTCTACATATAAACCGCCACCTATTGGACCGCCGGGGCGGAGCGGGCACTGTTGCACGGTCCGGGAACGCCAACCATCCACTATGTTCACAAACATCTTGCGCTCCGCGCTCCCTACAACTGCTCCTATCGAGACGGCATCCGCTCCTCTACATATAAACAGCCACCTATTGGACCGTTGAGGCGGAGCGCACACTGTTGCACGGTCCGAGAGCTCCAACCATCGACTATTTTTACGAACCTCTTGCGCTCCGCGCTCCCTGCAACTGCTCCAATCGATAAAGTATGCGCCCCCTTACATATAAACCGCCACAGATTGGAACGCCGAGGCAGAGTGCGCACAATTGCACAGTCCGGGAGCGGCAAACGTATGCACTATGTGGAGCAGTTGCAGGAGATCAAAGCGCAAGCATAGTGGATACGTGCTTTTACACATTTTACACATAAAAATATCTCAACAAATTACTGCCTGTGCGTCACATTGAAATTCCTGATCAAACAGGATTATAAGTCGACTTCCGCCAACGGTTCGTTATCGAACCATTATTTTCAAACGCGAGATTTGATGACTCAGAAAATTTTATTTTATAATTTTTATAACAATTGATGTACACACAGGTTAAAAAAATAATGTTTTAATTTATTTGACCACAAAAGTATTATGCCAATAAAATTACTACAGAAAAAGTTAAGTTGTGTCGAAGGATTGAAAATGTCGGACATTTAGAAAATATTTTTGTGATGAAAACACGAGTTTGGAAATTAAACAAAATTAAATTTAGTTACACTTATATCTTCTGGTTGCTTAAAAAATACAAAGATTTAAAAAAATTTAACGAATTGGCAAAAAAAAATTCTACAAAAAAATGGTGCGTTTTCGAACCGTTGGCGCTAAATGGGTTAAAGATTTTGCAGCCAAAAAAGCTAGAAAAGTGAGTGTTTAGAACTTAGATATCAGATTTATTATGAGTATGGAATGGAGTGAGTGTCAATGTTAATCACTAATCCAACTTTATCCAAATTAAGAAAATTACATTGACGTTTTTCAGTAAAGAGGATAATGTGAGAATTGAACGATCTAGAGTCCGTCTCACCTTGACTTTACAGTATAGGGAACATAGGCAATGCAGTCCTTATGAGAGTTTCTAGCGCGGTGATGCCGATTTTATCAAAAAAAAATAGTAATCGAACATTAGAGAGATTAAATTAAAACTGTTTTAGGAAAACAATCTACAATTTTAGGATTGGCATGTATTTAAGTTTATTTGATTTACTACAGTTATTACGCATAATGAATCCTAAAATTGTAGATTGTCTTTCTAAAACAATTTTAATTTAATATCTCTTATGTTCGATTACAAATTTTTTTGATAAAATCGTTATTACCGCGCTAAAAACTCTCATAAGGACTGCATTGCCTATGTTCAAGTCAAGATGGGACGGACGATAGTTTATTTGATGTATTCTTAATATTTTTATTTTTCAGTACCGTAGCCTATTACTGTTAAAGGCCGTATTATTTTGCTTATTGTTCTTTTACTTATAAAGTCTTTTCAACTCAGCTTTTTTTAGTCTTTTGTTGTCACCTGTACTTTCCCCCCTAATGAAACACAAGTGTTACTTAACAATTTTTGTTATTTAACGTGTATTTTGGTAATTAACAATTAACGGCAATACTAATTTATAATATAATAATTTTAGCAATATTAATAATTTTACAAATAACTGCTGTTTGCTAACTTATTGAATAATTATATATTTTCTATAAATATAGAAATTGTCGTTAGAGCTATTTTGGGGTTTTATTATTTAATTAGTGAATACAACATTTCAACCTATTTATGTTCCTACCGCATTCAAATAGAAATAGAACATTAGTGACATTTCTATTCATTTATGTTATACTTTGTATGTTGTACCAATTTTAAAATGTAAAATTAAAATAAATTTTAGGTATTAATATGAAATGTGCTTTATGCTTTAATTACATAATTGCGAAGTTATCGGGGGCCGCTCGGGGTCATTTGGCCTAGGGCCGCAAGTACCCTAAATCCGGCACTGTATACATGTTGAAGTAAAAAGTTCTGCTCGCAGATTTGGCCGCTAATTATTTATTAATTGTTTAAACGATAACAATGGTTTTGTATAAATAATTTTAAAAATATCGTATAATTCATCACTTAACTTTGCTCAAATATGTTTTGATTTTTTTTTATTATGCTGAATCAGAATATTGGCATTACAATATATAAATTCTTATACAGAAGCTCTTATACAGTATGTCTGCGTAGCTAGGAACCACATGGAAAACAGTTTTATTATCAATTTTACGAAAAAAAGTTATTCTTCATAAAATGCTCTGGATAGTCAAAAATCTAAAACTCAACCATCAGATATCAAATTTTATCAATTTTATACGAGTTATGTCAACAATATGAATTTTGTTAAAGAGTAAAGTACCTTTATATTTCAGAATATCTAAAAATGCTTTTATGAGAAGTTGTTTGAAAACAAAAACATGTTTTAATATACAATTACATCATTCTAATAGAAAAAAATTTTCAATTTTTTCTCAAATTACGGCATTTTTTTTGAATTTTTTGTTTACCATGATGCAATGATGAGTTCTGATGCCCACCGCAAAATTCATTATTTTTGAGGTGTCTTTAAAAATTTGCCACCGTTGGCTTATTTTTATATATATTTTTCCTTGAAATTTTACTTTAATAATCTATGAATTGTGCTGAATATGCTAATTTAATTTAAAAATAAAATAATTTTACCATACTTTCAAAAAAAAAGAACGTGTGTGTACTTTGTACGCACATAAGAAGTTATACTTCTATTATATGATTTCTTAAAAATAAATATACTTTAAACAGTTTGTTTTAATTTTTTTTACACACCAAACTAATTTTGTGCTTACCACTTTCAAAAAAATAAAAAAAAAGTATAGGATTGCACTGGACTCGAACTCAAGACCTCCCGATCTCTGGCCGAATGATATACCAAACACGCTACGACGACTGTGTCTGTATCGATTCGGACGTACCTAATGACAATTTGCGGTAACAAACAGACAAGATGTGAAGTATAATAAATATACAATAAAATGTTTTAAAGATACTCATCTTACTCCTGAGGAAGGCAAAACCAGAGACACAAAAATTATAATAAATATATTTACTAAAAACACTAATATATACTTTTCACACCTTTTCTTGCACTGATATATTTATACATAACTAGAAAGATTAAGCAACTAAACACCATACTGTCTGTGTGCGCGTGCGCGCAGTATTATGAAATTTTACTCTCAATCGCGCCTAAAGAAGTATAACTTCAAAAAAGAAAGTCAAACTGACAGTGCCCATTAAAATCTGCTCTTAATAAAATTAACTATTTAGTGAGTTAATGAGTAGAAAAAAAGGACACTTGGTGTGATTTAAAAACTGATATTGATTGAGTGCGATAAACAGTGCTATAAGCGACCCCCAATGGGGGAAGCTTTTTCCCCAGGGACACCATTAGGTGAAAACTTTTCAGGTGCTAGTGAGAATAGTGAAATGGATATTATTGAATCAAGTTTAATCGAAAATTTGGATGATTCTACTGTGAAAATTACAACTAGAACCAGAGATTTTATTAAAATGCCGACACAACAAATCCCACCACCGCAAAAAGTTGTAGAGAAAAAATTGTTCAACATTGCATAAGATAAGTACAATTTTAATAACGTTTATGTATATATAGAAAAATCAAACAATCAGGATATTGGCCGTATACATCCACTTACTGTTGGGGACATCTTGCATAAAAAATTGAACATTCCTAATATTATTGAAATAAAAGCCATTGGAAAAAACAGTATTAAAGTTTTGTTAAGGTCAATCGTAGATGCAAATAATTTGGTTAAAAATATAAAATTAAAAGACCAGAACTTAGTAGCATATGTCCCTAACCATTTACTAGAAATTAGAGGCCTAATAAGAGATATTGATACTCAATACGATGAAAAGTATTTGTTAGATAATAGTAAATCTCCCTCCCCCATAATAGCCTTTAAAACAACTTACAGAAAAGTTGACACCGATGGAAAAACTAACTATGTACCCAAAAGGACAATGATAGTCACCTTCGAAGAAAATATTCTTCCTAGCTACATTTCAATAAATAGTGTATTTTTTCCTGTTGAAACCTACATTGGCAAAGTAACACAGTGTTACAATTGCTTAAGATTTGGACATATTTCCAAGCAGTGTCGCAGTCCACAAGCACATTGCATAAAATGTGGAAAAATCAAAAATGAAGATCATACATGTCAAGATAATGATGTTCAATGCATACATTGTGATAGTAAAGATCATGTTTCCATATCCAAGAAGTGTCCAAAATACGAACATCAAAAGAAGATAAAGAACGTGATGATTGACCAAAAAATTACTGTGAATCGTCCTTCTCGGTATTGTTTATTCAAAATAGATATTCCACACTAGACAATATCGAAGACAGTTTTCTTCCCCTCCCAACATCTTCAAAAAAATCATCCCCTTCTACTACCACACATAAAAATCAAAACATTTCAAATAATACATCCCAATCCCAACCCTCAAGCCACTATAATATAGCTAAAAAACGAAAAATATCACCAAACCAATCACAAAACAATTCACCCATGTTCCCTTTTAATTTTGGGCCCTCCAAACCCCTTCCTGCTAATTTAAAACCCCCAATTTGTCAAAACAAATCAGATCAGAGAGTATTGAAAGCACTCATTTCCAATTATATTTTTAATTTGATTACAAATATTCACACTGTAGATGATATAAAAACTATGAGTCAAGATAGTATTTACCATGGTATAAAAACGATTTTAGAGGATATCACTCATAAATAACATGTTCCCAGAACTTAAATTATTAAAAATTTTGCAATGGAACGGTAGATCCGTTGTTTCGAATAAAAATAGTTTAATTTTTAATTTTTTAATAACTGAAAATATTGATATTGTATTATTAAGTGAAACCTGGTTCAAACCAAATCAAAATTATACATTTAAAGGTTATAATGTAATTCGCCAAGATAGATATGACGGGTATGCAGGTGTTGCAATTTTAATTAAAACAACTATACCATTTCGTGAAATAAATATTAGAAACAATTTTAATGAGAGAATTTTAGTTTGCGGTGCTATCGTTAAATGTAACACAATAGAATTAAGTTTTTTATCTATATATAGACCTCCAAATATTAGTACATCCAAAAACGATTGGATAAATATCTTCTCACAAATCAAATCACCTTTTTTAATTGGCGGAGATATGAATGCTCATCACTCACTATGGGGCTCACTGCGTAATGATCCAGTTGGTAACCAAATTGTTAGCTGTATCGAAGACCTAGATCTTGTAATTTTGAATAATGGAGAACCTACATATCTTCCTAGATATGGTACTCAAAAATCTCTGATTGACATTTCACTCTGCACAGCTAATGTAGCTAGTAAATTTACTTGGTCAGTTTTATCTGACACCTTAGGCTCGAATCATTTTGCTATAACTATGAATTTTTCAATAACCAACACCTTACATCAAATAATTAATCCAAAAAGCAAATGGAATATCAAGAAAGCCAATTGGTCCCTGTATACATCCTTAATTGAAAACATGTTTTCCAACTGCAATAACTCTTTCAATACTTATCAAAATTATATTTTTCTAATAGATTGCATTAATGATGCTGCAATTAGATCTATTCCTCAATACAAAATTTTTAAATCTAAAAATCGATCGCCTCCACCTTGGTGGGACCCAGAATGCGATCTGATAATCAATGACAGAAAAGAAGCATTAGCATTGTATAAACGTTCACCAAGCCTTGATAATTATCTAAATTGTCAGAAAGTTACTGCTCATTCCAAAAAGCAGTTGAAACAAAAAGCCAAAGCTAGTTGGATTAAATGGTGTTCTAATTTAAGCAAAAATACCTCCTCTAAGGAGATATGGTCACAGGCCAACAAAATGAATCGAAAAGCATCTATTAGTATAAAACCCTTCAATGATAATCTATTAGACGACTTTTTTAATAAAGTATGTCCTCCTTTTGCTCAAAATTCACCTACACGATCTAAACAAAGTCATCATTCAAATAATCACTTCCTGTTAAAACCACTTACTGAAACTGAATTAGATTTTGCCCTTAAAACCGCATAAATACTTCTCTTGGTATCGATCATATAAAATACCCCATGTTAACCAACCTACCAGATGTTGCTAAAAAACTTCTTTTAAATGTCTTCAATGATATCATCCAAAAAAATATAGTTATTCATTCTTTCAAATATATCTTAGCTGTACCTATCCTTAAACCCGGAAAAGACCCAAACATCGTAAGTTCATATAGACCAATATCCTTACTGTCTTGTATTTTTAAAACTTTAGAAAGGCTTATAAAATTTAGATTAGATTGGTGGTTACAAAAAGAGAATTTACTTCCAGTAAACCAGTTTGGTTACAAAAGAGGTTTTGGAACTCTAGCCGCTTTAACAACACTTGTTGTAGATGTACAGAATAACTTAACTGAAAATAACTACTTAGCAGCACTATTCTTAGATATTGAAGGAGCATACGACTCAGTTTGTTTATCAACCTTAAAACATAAAATGGTAAATTTTTTTCATATGCCAATTGCTTTCGTTAACACAATAATCGGTTTCTATACAGATAGGGTAATTTACATCAGATATCATAATAGCAAACTAATAGGACCTCGACATAATTATTACGGTATACCACAAGGCTCAGTATTATCACCAATTTTATTTAATCTGTACACCTCTGACATACATAAGATGCAAATAAACAACATCCCATTCAAAATCATACAATATGCAGACGACTTTTGTGTCTATACGGAAAGCAAGAAATATGAAAACGGTTTGCAAAACCTAAGTACAGTTTGTAGTTCCCTCTTTCCATGGTTCTTAGAGAACGGCTTAAATTTATCAATTAACAAATCAGCAGTATCTGTCTTTACAAGACACAATCTTCCTATAAACCAAGATGTATTACTTAGTGATCAATCTTTTACATTTAAAAATAATGTCAAATATCTGGGACTCATTCTGGACAGAAACTAACTTGGAAACCACACATAAAATATATGCTGGATAGATGTAGCAAAGGTATCAATTTCCTTAGAATGACAACTAGAGTGTGGTGGAGCTGCGATGTTGAAACATCTTTATTGTTTTATAGAGCTTATTTTCGATCCATTATAGATTATGGTGCTACTCTCTACGGTTCTGCTTCCAAAAACCTTTTAAGAAAAATTGACGCTTTCCAAAATTCTGCCTTGAGAATCTGTTTAGGTGCTATGAGATCTACTCCTATACAACCAATACATGTTGAAGCTTCTGAGCCTCCTTTAGAGATTAGAAGAAATTTACTAAGCGAAAAATGGGTACTTAAAGCACACACTACAAATTTCGAATTATTTTCCAGTATATGTCATCTTAACGAATCAGATCTTACTCACAAGTATTGGATTAAAAAACCGTCTCCGCCTTTATGTACTGCATTACAGAACAATCCTATTTTTTCAAATGAATTAAACACAGTAGACAAAAACTTAGACTACTTTGCTCTCTTCCATAAAACTGATGTAATAATACCCACATACAACGAAAACAACATAATCAGCAACAATATCCTGAATTCTATTTTGAACTGCTACAGTGATGCAACAGTTATATACACAGATGCATATAAATCAAGAGAAGGGTCTGGCTGTGCTTATTTTTTACCCTCAGGAGGTTTCGATTTCAACTACAAACTTCCCAATGAGTTTTCAATTTTCTCTGCGGAATCATTGGCCATACTCGAAGCGTTGAAATATATTAAAAACTCTTATACTAAAAAAACGTTAATTCTTTCAGAATGCCTATCAGTTTTACAGAATATCAAAAATACTTTTTTGCCCAAAACATTTAGTAATACTTACAAATTTTTAATAAAGGATATGTTAAAGCAGTTAGAAGACTCTGGCTTCAATATAAAAATTTGGGTTAAGGCACATATTGGACTCAAAGATAATGAGTATGTAGACTAGTTAGCTAAATCCAGTATAACATCAGGCACTTTATTGTCATATTCTTTATGTGTATCAGATGTTATCACTATTTTTAAAAGAAACCAACTATCGATATGAAAAGATCAATGGAATCTTTATTGCTTAACAAACCCCACAAGATACACCACTTTACAACCAGTGATTCCACAAAGTACCTGGTTTAAGAGTTTTAAAGCTTCACGTAAATATATAACAACTATAAATCGATTACGTTTTGGGCATGCTTGCTATCCAAGTCATTTATGTAAAATAAATGTGATTGAAGACAATAATTGCAAACATTGCGGAAAGCAGGGTGATCTTGATCATATCTTTTTTGAATGTACTAAGTTTCAACAGCATTCAAACTCTCTTTATAAAAATTTAATTAAACTTGATATGCATGCACCATTCAATATACAGTCTTTGCTGGCTACAGGCTCACAACAAATATACAAAACAATATCATTATAGATTTCTTGTCAGATACACGCACGGTCCTATAAGATTTGTACGCGGGCATGATATTTTTTATGATTTAAGTTCAGATTTGCATCTTTTTTTTGTCATAAATGTTTTATCACTTTTTCAGAGTTCCATTATTGTTTTTATTGTATTATTATTGTATTGTATTATTTATTGTATTACTATATTGTTTCTGTTTAATTTTGTATTAGGGATAGGATTGTATTTTGTTTATTGCAACTGGCTGAATGACTAATGTCTATGCCATTAAATAAAAAAAAATCAAAAAAAATGTGCTTGAAATATTGATTCAATCCCTACGGCCCCCCTTTAAGGATAGCTACGACAGAATTTTGATAAGCGACTCATGCATGTCGTATTTGTCTATGTATGAAATTTAATAAAAAAAATGTTTCATCCTGAAAGAAAATAAGTGCAGGTCGACTTATATTCGGATCCCGTACTATAATATTTGTATAAAGTATACTTGCCAGAAAATGCAAATACCATTTCATTTTAATGCACTGCTCTCTTCTAATAAATAATCACTTTTCAAGAAATATTTAAAAAATTCCATTCCGACCAAATTAACAACTTGTCACATGCTTGTATCGTTAAATCTAATGGCCCTCAAAATAAATCAGAATCTTACTTGTGACATAGCAACTACGAATATCCGCGATCACATTTTATCATTACTCCAATACTCCATCAAAAATAATTGTTTAGCTGAGAGTTGACTGCCAGAACGATAATGTAGCAATAAAACACTATATTTATTCGTGAAATTGATTAAAATATTATTTTTTCTTGTACAGATATTACGAGCAACAAATTTTGGGAGCAAGCGCGTTTAAAGATTTTGTATCTTTAAATCTACATTTGTAGAAATCTACGGTGAAGTAGGAAAAGACAGAAGAACAGCAGATAGAGGAAAGTGTGAAAAATTCATAACTAGGGCACATATTCTTTTTCTCATGATCATCTTTCAGTGCATCACAGTTTTTCGATTTCTTTCTAACGCATTAAATTGTATGTGACAGAAAAAAACGCACTTCGGTGATTACATTTCGTCGGTGACATTTATAACATTTATTCTAGTTATTCTAGTTGTCGATAGATGGCGCCATAATAGAAAAATATTTTTTTTAATTAGATAATAGTATTACAAATATAATCTGTATAATTTATAAGACTATACAAATCAAAGAAAATACCATTTTATAAATGCAAGAAACACATTTGATTTGTTTTTATTCCAAATTGAAAATAAAATGTGACAACTGTCAGATTTAACTAAAATGTCATGTTAGAATAAATGTCATAAATGTGTATTATCACGGACTTACCCTTTTTCCTATAATTTGTTACGCACTGAAAAATGCTCATGAAAAGGACAATACTACCAGAAAAACGATACATTCTTCAGCAAATGGTACTCTAAGGAAAGTTACAGGGTAAGAGAAGTCTAGGGCATAAAAAGACGTCATGGCTCGTAATATTCGCCAGTGGACAGAAATCCATACTTATGACATTCGTAATTCTGCTAAAAACATAATACAGTGGGTGATCATTAGAGCTCGGGAAATATTCAAAATGCATATTAAGTGCATATTTGCATATTTTGGATAAATTTTATAAGTGCATATGCATTTATTAAAATTGCATATTTTCGGACTTTTTTTACCTCAAACGATACTAACACAAAAAGTTTTACAGATAAATGAGAAGTCTCCGATCAAAACAATAAATCTGAAAATTCCCGTGGAACCACTTTCTGGTAACATCCTTAATATCTGCCTTTTACAATTTTTGAGGCAAAGAGACGACGAATAAAGGAGACGAAGGGGACTCTACAATATGCAGTACATTTTGTTAGTGAAATTTTTGAAGATATTCTTCTTTAGCGGCGAATCGATTGAGGGTAAAATTGTACATGAACCACGCGCCTGCGCACACTGACAGTATGTAGTTCATTGCTAATCTTTCAAGATAGGTATGTATGTATCTGTAACCGTGCAAATAAGTCATTACAAGAATATATTAGTGGTTTTAGGAAATGTATTATTTATTATAATTCTTGTGTTTTTGGATTTGTGTTTCCCTGTAGTAAAATAATAAAATATGTAGGCATAACATGTTTACAGTTTGTCGCCGTGTCGTGTAATTATATCCGAAACTTATGTGTCAATTCAAGTGGCTCGATGGCGTAGTTGGCAGAGCGGTGGGACAGAGAACGGAAGCACACGGAAGGTCGCGGGTTCTAATCCTGGACGATTCATACTTTTTTTTATTTTTCGTTATTTTAATAAAAATTTTTTTATTAAATTAGCCTGTTAAGTATATTTACCTACTTCGTTTAAATTACCTATATAATAGAAGAATATCTTCTTACGTGCGTACAAAATACACATACATTCTTTTTTTATTGTTAATTAATGCTGCGCCATATGACCAAAGGTGGACAACATTTAAAAATATTTTTTTCAAATTTGTTACCTGTTTAGCACACGCTTTAAATAGGGTAGCAGAAACTGTAAGGACAGAATTTCCAATGATCAATACTCTTGTATTAAATATAAAAAATATTTTTAAAACCCCTTCGGCGAGAAACCGTGAAACAGGGTTAAATTCTGTAAATTTCATAATCCATAATTTTGAGTGAATTAGAGACACCATTTTTGTAGTTTAGGTGTAGATAACTCAGGTGCTATAAAAAATGTGTGGATGTTTAAAAAAACCGTTATTAAAAAGTAATTTGACACATATTCAAACCAATTTTGTAAACATTGCTGAAACAATTACTAAATTAGAAAAGCGAAACATTTCATTAATTAGGCTAAAGTACTGAAATTATCAATTATTATTCATTAAATGAAAAAATTAAACACGTTGGGGAAACCAACAAAGTGTATCAAAAATTCTGCAAGGTGTTAAAGAAAAATGAGGGATATCAAAAAGTAATTAAAATACTTAAATAATATTAAGATGGGAAATGATAATATTAAGATAATTATTTAATGTTATAGGTAGAACCCTTGATTATACAATATAAAAATTTGCTCCTTTAACTTCATGTGAAATAGAAAGAAGTTTTTCCGTATATAAACAATTACTATCAGATAGACGGCTCAGCTTTTCTGCAGAAACTTTAGAAAAACATTTAATTATCTATAGATTTAATTGTAATATTAATATAATAAAAATGATGATAATCAATATATAGAATAAATGAATATAATGATATAGCTAATAGAAATTTCAATAAATATTTTTTTTATTTAGCTTAAATGCTTCGACAGCTAGGCCATTGGCATAAAATGAATAACTATATACCTACAAAATAGGAATTACCGTGTTTTTATTTATATGCATTATCCATAAAAGCATATTTTAGTGCATATTTCAACTGTTTTTTTGTGCGTATTTGCATGCATATGTTAGGGCTTTTTAAGTGCATATTTCCCGAGCACTAGTGATCATATTATTAGAGCCACCTCAGAAAATTTTACTTTTGTTTAATAATGGTATGTAAGTTTTTTCTTTATACGGTCCATGTTGCCTTTGAAATTTTAGTGATTAGTATTGAATATTAAGTTTTTATTTCTGCTATTTTCCTTCGTGAGATGTACATATCTGGATTTCCCATGATGTTCTGGTACCACTAGTGTAACGAACGCGCAATTTTTACTAAATTCACAAAAATAGTATAGGCCTGTCAGAATATCACTAGAGAGCAATGAAAACTCGCAAAGTTTATTATAACTCTAAACACCAAGAATAGAAAATACCAGGCACACGAGTTGCAAGCTAGGCTGGGCAGCACTGACAAACAATGGCATCTGAGTCACGTATTGCCACATATGAGTGTTACCACTATTGTCAGACTATTTATTGCACTTCATAAAGTGTAACAAGACAGCCAAATGGAAACAAATCCATTAATATATGATACAGTTCAATTATAAACCCTTCCTCTAAAACATTGAATTTTACTAGGTTTTAACACCTCACCTCCCAAGACAATGCACGGTGGACGCCTACGCAGAAGCTGAGATAAAGCTAAAAGGACATGACTTAGTACATGCACCAACTGAAAGTGAAACAGACGAGGTAAGGAATGAGTTTTATGACAAATTGACGGACTTTGTATAGGCCTGGAACCCGCGTACTTACCAAAAAAAATGTATTAATAGTAAGCTGAAAACTTGTTATGCCTGGTTGCACCAACAGATCTTAAGCTTAAGTCGAGAATATCATAAGAATTAATATAATATATTTATAATACATTACAGTAAGGATATCATAATATAATAATAGATATAATTGATAATAAGGTAAGAATCTAAAATTATGGTGCAACGTAAGTGATACTCAAGAAGGCCCTATCTATAAGTAGAGCTTAGCTAAGCTGGAGCTTAAGATCTGTTGGTGCAACCAGCCATTAATAGCTTAACGGTGTCTAGTCGGACAAACCTTGATATCCGGGAACACTGGAACAGGGGAAGTTTCAATTGTGGAACAGGTTAGAGGTTTCGAACGTCAGACTACGAATACGTCCCATTTATTTTGTCGGACAGCACTTCCAATCGATTTCTTAGCCTCTCATTAAACTCTCATGCAAAAGTCAGATTTCTATTTACCACCAATATTATCCCTGGCAGTTGACAAGTTCTACGTCTCGGACTTATTAAAATGCCCAACATATCTGTCGGGCAAACATTTTTTCATATTCGTCCTATTAGAGGCAAACCTCACTAACTACACTTTTCAGAATGTTGAAAAAAATCGATTTAAATGTAGAAATTGTTTTTTAAATTCATCTGACTCAAATATTGGAATTATTGTAATGCAACTTTAAATAATAAATAAAAACAGATATTTTAAGCCATATTTTGTCACAGGAACTATGAAACAATCAAAATTAGATAAATTTTTGTACTTGATGAGTTTTTCCTTGAACACAATTATTGGCTATTGAGAAGTTAATGAATTTGTCTCCCTAAAATTTCGCTGACTTACAACAAACGAACTATCAGAAATAAGAGTCTATTATTTAAAAATGAACAATAAGTTTCGTTCTTCGAAAATAAATGCAATTCTTTCGGCATTTATGACAGCCACAAAAGTCGCCTGCTTAATCGCAAAATAGATTATGTTAGGTACCTTTTATATAAGCTATCACTGTTACAAAGAAATTTAAGCTCATTTTATTAAGCTTTTTTAATGAATCGCTGAACAGATAATGCACACAAATATAATGTACAGTTTCAACAATACAATGTAACACACAAGTCGTCTGCTTAATAGCAAAATAGATTCAGTAGAAGTACCGATTCAGCATTCCAGATTGTAAGGAAAAATTCACTAATACGTTTTAATGAGTTTTGCTCTGAAATCGAAAAATGACTAATTATAAGCCATTTTTGTTCCATAGAGTTTTTTCGCTAAGTCAATACTTTTTGAGTTATTTGCGAATGAATATGTTAATTTTTAACAAAAAAACATGTTTTAGGACCGTTTTTCTCAAATAATTCTAAAAGCAAGTATTTTATCGAAAAAATATAGCTTATAAAAAAGTGACAAAAAAATGGTATATGTATAAGGTCTGTAGACCCAGAAAAAGCAGAGTTGTAGCTAATTAAAAGTATTTCAACGTGAAATAACCAAAAACCAGAGCACTTTTCGGGGAAAACGGATAACAAAAGTGCTTGAAAAAGGTTCATTTTTGTTTTTGAAAAAAAAACTTCTAAAATTATAATTAGGTTAGTTTTGGTAAAAAGAATCGCGAAAATCACCCCCTAATTAGCATCCCAAATAAAACTAATCGTTACCGCTTCATAAGTTACTTCACTTAAGTATTATTTAAACGAGCTGTGAGTTTCATTGGTTCAAAGAGCTTATTTTTTGAAAAAATTTGGTCTTAAAGAAAAATTCATTTTTTTTAATTTTGAAAAAAATTCAATTTTTTTTTCAAAATAACATAAAAAATATTAGTAATACCAAAGATTGCAAAGAGTAATAAAATGTACGTTTTGCCTTTCTTAATATTTTAGATTTTTTGTTTTTCTGTTAGACAACAATTGGTTATCCTATGGCTGTTCAAAATTTGCATAAACTCGTGATTATTGACTCGTTCGTGAAATATTCGATTTGGAATTTGACGAATAAGAACTTACTTTTCATTAGCTACAACTCTGATTCTACTGAGCCTACGGACTTCGTGGTTACACCATTTTTTTTACTTTTTTAAACGCTTTTATTTAGTTCAATAGTTTGCGTCAAATCTTTAGACGTTAATTTGACTGCCTTTTCTTCAGTGCAAATGAATGAAAATTTGCAGACATATGCATTCGCGGGAACAATACACGAAGGGTCAAAAAAAGTTTTTTTTTGTGTTTATTAATTGTTTAAATAAAAAAAGCAATTTTAATGGAAAACGCTTAAATTCTCTTGTTTTTTACAATGTAAAAACTTGAAACTTTTACGGATTGTTTGCTAATGATATGAACAATACATAATTTCACTTTTTACGTTAATAGTTTACATTATGTTTCATTAATAAACAATAAAGTTTCAAATTTTTTGCCGATTCCGACTACTTTTCATGTTAGTACATCGTATGTTTTAGACATATTTTAAGAAACATGACGATATATTTTAATGTTTGAAAAGTGTAAGACTAAAAAGCAAAAAATAAAAAAATATGAAAAAACAAATTTTAAGAAACGCTTTTCTTTAGTTACGAGTGACTAAAATTAAAAATATTATTCTACTTTATTATAAATAATTATTATTTATTATACTAAAATTGAAAAAATCTAACACATTCGTTAAAGAAAAGCATGGAGCGAAAACCGTTTATTCGATGAACACGCGCCACGTTTTTCTTTGACGGATGTGTTAGATTTTTTCAATTTTTTTTTTATTTTTTGCTTTTTAGTTGATTTTTTTATAATATTTTTAATTTTAGTTACTCGTAACTAAAGAAAAGCGTTTCTTAAAATTTTTTTTTCATATTTTTTTATTATAAATTATATTTTTGCTAGGAATATTTTTTTCGCTAAAATACTCGCTTTTTGAGTTATCTGCGAAAAACTGTCCAAAACATGTTTCTTTTTTGTTAAAAATGAAAATATTCACTCGCAAATAACTTGAAAAATATTGGCTTAGTAAAAAACCCTATATAACAAAAATTACTTAGAATTAGTAATTTTATCCGATTCCAGACTTATTTTGAATGTATATTTTTTTACCCCCCAGATGGGGGTTCACCCCCAATTTTTGTTAAATTGAAGGGATGTAGAATTTTGAACTTTTTTATATAATAATAGACAATTTCATCTACCTATTCCCAAATTTTCATTCTCCTTTTATTTTTTGGGTCAGGTTATCCTTTGATCGACTTATACATACAAGTTTGTCCGACTAGACACTGTTAAGGTATTAACAAATTTTCAGCTTGCTATTAATCAACTTTTTTTTGGTACGCGAGATCCAGGCCTAGTAGAGAAGTATTGAAGCTTAGAAGTGTGTAATTCTATTAGATGACTTAAATATTAATACCGAAAGAAAAGTAATTAGCACTGTGATTGGCCCATTTGGAAAGAAAAATAAAATTTTGCGATCATACGAATTTACAGATAATGGATATTACAAATAGTATAAAGAACAAAAATAATTGATGGAATAAAGAAATAAATATAAGATCTTGTGAGGAGAAAGATCTGTATAATAAAGCACATTTAAAATCAGCAACATTAGCTTAAATAACGAAGTAAGTGGTAGATAAAGCCAAAATTGGGATGTGGAATAAAGATTTCAATAAAATAAAAATTTTTTGTGGTGGAAGAAGTGAAAACCCTAGAAACCATTTATAAGAGTTGATAGAACAGACAGAAAAGGACATAGTACCTACGTAGATTAAATTTAATATCTCCTAGAATATTATGGGAAAATGCTGACAGAAGATTGAACAGAATTTCATGATATTCGCTACGAAAAATATTGTAAATACCTCATACTGCGACGAAAATGAAATAACATCCAGAAGAAATTCTTCTTCTTCTTTACACTATTCTAACTTTTGACACTACATCCCGAACGAGTTCAGTTTAGATTAGGGTGACCAAATCATAAACTTGAAAAAACGGGACACATCCAAGAAGCAGTAGCGCACCTACAATTTTTCTCTGGGGGGCGGGTTGAAATTTTTTTGTATTGTTTGTGAAAGATAATTTACATTTTCCTACTATTATTTATATATTTTTCATATGCCCTGGGCGGGGGGGGGGGGTTAACCCCAAACCCACCACTGCCAAGGAGGATTTGGGGCGATGCCTTCCAGCTAACCGAGGGGCCTCCATCGAGACGTAATTATTGAAACATTGTCTTTGAGTTAGTTCGGGAAATATAAATATTTTTCAATTAACTTACCTAAATTACATAACCGTAAATTACATCAAGGCTGCGAAACAGACGGAACATTAAAAAAACTACGCCATAATGACATGACTCAACAACCTGTCAGAACAAAACAGGAAAGAATACAAAATTGCGAGAAATAAAGCTAACGCAACAAATAAAAAGAAGAAAAATGACTGGTTTCGCAGGAGGATACTGAAAAGGACAGAAAAGACCATAAAATAAAACAATTTTACAAAAAAGTCAGAGCAAACAAAAATACACCTAGCATTAAAACAAGAGGACTAAAAAACCAAAAAGGAGAAACCGTATTTGAAGACAAACAGAACAGTAGAATATAGGAAGAATATTACGAAAAAATGCTATTCACTGCAAAAATAAGAGTGTGATGAAGAAGTAAGGCCGTACAATTACAATAACACAGAACCATAAATATTTGAAACTGTATCCACCTTTAGCTATTTAGGAGTAACAATAAGGAAAACCGGAAAAGAGAGAATAGAGGAAAGAATTCTGAAAGCCAAAAAAACATAAATATGGATTGAATAGAAATCTGCTGAGGAGCAAAACTCTAAGTAAGAGAACAAAAATGACCCTACATAAGACAATAAGACCTGTTGTTACATATGGGATGGAAACAACGACGATTAACAAGAGAGAGGAAGGAAGACCTTTTGAAATTTGAAAAAAAGATAATGAGAACCATACTGGGCCACAATGTAACAAGGTAGGGAGAAATAAGAATGAAATCAAATGCCGAAATTGAAGAAGAATTAAAGAGAAAAAATATAGTCAGATGCATAAAATCAACCCAACGTAAATACGAGACATTTAGGTGTCCCCAGAGACTTTTTCGGGACACCGGGAAAAATCTTTAAAAAACGGGACAATCCCGTTTTTACGGGACGTTTGGTCACCCCCCTAGTTTAGATGCATTATAACCATTCCCTGAGGTTTTTCAGCCAGGACATTTTTATTCTATATATTATTATGCTGCGCCTTCCTTGAATCTTTCCCTCCATTATTATTTTAGGAATTCATATCTGCCAGCACATGTTATAATAAAACCCAGATATTGTAGTTTTCTTATTTTGATCCAGTATCTCGCTGCTGTACTCTATTTTTTTGCCTCTTCATTGGTTATTCTGTCTGTCTAGGAGATTCTCAGCATTTTCGATATGTTCACATTTCATATGGTTCCAATCATTCCAATGGAAGAATTTGTAAAACACACTAACGTTGTGAAAAAATCGAAGGCTCCATGTACGAGGGGAGTACCCATAAAACTGACTAAATATGGCTCTGCAAATTATTTGAGCTATTGTTTTATACCTACATTTAATTTATCCCTAATAGACGATCCCCGGACGATGCGCGACGGCATATGTTAGCAATTTTTAAAAGGATAAACGCGAGATTGGATTTGTCTGTCTGTGGTTTAATTTTCATTTCAGCTAATATAATTTTACGTTTCAACAAATTTTTTCTTTCATCTTGGACCCTTTTGAGGAGGGGATTTCCTCGTTTTCGCTTCTCGTGTATCCGCCACTGTTGAACTGCCACATATTTTGTAAACAGACATCAAAATTAGCAAAATTAAAAAGTAATCCTCATCCTATTTATTGAAGAACAATGTAGAAGGCTTTGGTTGACAATACAAAAAAAAAAGAATTCAACAACAAGAACTTGCAAGAACAAGAAATAGCAGATAAGAAAATGTGAGACACATTTCGAATCAGATACAATACCCAAACACACAGAGTTGATGTAGAAACATACAGAATAGTCAAAATCTGAAGTACCACAAGCCATAAAAAATCCATCATCAGATCTTTTCAGCCATAGCATGGCTGTTGCCTACCACACCATAGCCAAGTATTTCAACGGGAACTTTACCGCTCTGAGAAGATGGGACGTGAATTTTAAATTGTAAAATTCCCTCATCTTCCTTAGTTTGAGCATCCGTTATGGCATGCAAATTGCAAAAGCCTCGGAGGTGTTACCAGAGAAGGTTCCCATTGTTTTCAGTCTGGTAGGATGTGGAACAACATTGTTTTGTGTTGTTTTATGTGCTATTAGATTGAAAATTAAGTCTTTTGCTAGCAGTTGCCGCTAGGGCATCCCTGCCATTTCGTTCGTTGCAGTCCGTGACTGCACTCCGGGGTTTGTCCTAGTTGGGTCAGAGAGAGCAGCATATGTGCCTCCTGATGAGAGACTAATAAGTTTCAAAACCGGTAGAGGTGCTTCCTGCACTTTCTGATTGAACTGGAATACTGATGCGGCTGTAGTTTCGTGTTGCAACGAAATTGAAAATGGTTATTCATTTTTGATTTACATGTTTACTCTGATTGGAGTACGAAGGGAACCATTCTCGTTGAAACTTTACCGCGCTGAGCAGATGGGACGTAAATTATAAATTGTAAAATTCCCTCATCTTCCTTAGTCTCAGCATCCGTTACGGCTTGCAAATTGTAGAAGCCTCGGAGGTGTTTCCAAAGGAGGTTACCATTGTTTTAATTCTGGTAGGATGTGGAACAACATTTTTTGATGTTGTTTTATGTGCTATTAGCTATTAGATTGAAAACTTTGTCTTTTTTCTATTTTTCTACTTCAATCTCAATTTTAAAAATACATAACCCCCTCAACACCTTGGCGGTTATACACTCTTTTTAACTCGGTAAACAGAAGCGGAAGTTTAAAAAGCAGATTTTTATGGCAACTTATGTAATAGCCTATGTACTACGCAATACAGCTTATGTCTGAACTGAATGAATCCTATGTAAAAATATAAATACAGTAAAACTTCGATACCCCTAAATACACGGTAACGTAAGTACACAATACACTGTATTTAGATATAAATAAAAAAGGCAAAACACACTTAAAATTGTATTTAATTATTTTCGTCATGAAATGACATTGTTTGATATCGACGCGCTTGGTTTTGGGAATCATACTTTGAAAAACGAATCAAGTTTTGTTTTCTCTTTTGAAGTTTGCTGTTTTTCTTATAATCAACTCCCTAAAATTACCAACATTCGTATAATATAGTTGAACGTCGAAATCTGACGAATAGAAACAGTTAATGTTATTAGATCGTTGAGATACAATTTTACCTATGATGACTTCATTTTTGGTAGTAAGTGTTGCTTTATCTCCATTGCTATCTTGATTTCATTTCACCCTTATATTTTAGGTTCATAACTTCATCTGCCAGTTCACTTTCAGTCATGACATTATACACCCAAGTTCACCTTCATCTAGTTCTAGCCATTGTAAAAAATATTCTTTAGCTACTTCTTTTCCGGTTTCATGTATTGTCCTACAGGACTAAGGAACTTCCAAGTTTTCGAAATCTTTATCTGCATCTTGGCCATCAAACAAATTCTTCCAAATATTGTTTAATGTTTACTCTATTACTTTTACCATGCTGTAGAAAAAAAAATACTTCATCTAAAAACTTTTTGCCATTTATTATTCGTTTGAAATAAAATTATTTCCTGATCCGTGGGTTGAATAAGCGATGTTGTATTTTTTGGCAATATCATACAACTAAAGTTGTCATCTTGTGAATGTAGAATATTTTCAGAGGGATGAGCAGTAGCGTTGTCTCAACTCAATAAGCGTTTCACCTCCTTCGACGGCGTAACCAGTTTCTCCTCTTAAAAGTTTCTCACTGCAGGTACAAATTCTTTAAAAAATCAATTTTTAAAAATATCTAAGGTGACCATGCCTCCTTGGTAAAGCTGTAATATAAAATGGGCAGATAATGCACTAAATATTTTAAAACTCTAGGTTTACGAGATTTGCCAACATTACTACAGGAGTCAATCTATGCGATACTTCGGCCTAATCGCAATAGAGTGCCGAGATCCTGCCCTTACTGATTTTTCTTCAATTTTGATTTTCCATACTTTTTACATGCAAATTTCTTTTAACCAGATTTTTTGTCCGTTATATCCTAAGTCCGTTAAATAGAGGTCCGTTCTATCGAGGTTTTACTGTACTGCATATTTCGTCCTATTTACACAATCCTCTAAAGTCAAAATTTAATGTAAACCAGTCAAAAACAAAAATAATGTATAGTGAGTTGAGAGAAGAAAATACGTATGTAACGATCCGAAATAAGTATAATTTAATTTAATTATATTTATTCCTCTTTTAATTCACACCGATTACATGCATGACGTAATCATAATAATAAGTGGTCACCGCGGAAAAACTTCCTAAATTCAATTTTCAAACGCCACAAATTCCACAACGAAAGTCATTTGTTCTGATCATCCACTGATTATCTGTCACTGCCTACTAATAAATCGACACCCCCATCGAACAAGGTTGTAACTCAAGTTACATCTATTTTCAGATTTTAACACAGGCGAATTCAGCAAAAAATTGCGCACACGTCAATATAAACGACATAGTTTAATTCTCAAGAGTTTCGCTAATACTCCATTGAAAAAAAGGTGTATTTTAACTTACGTGTGCCATTTTAGCGTGAAAAAGGCAGTAACACTGGATACTCCCTATGTTAAATATTTACTTTTTTATACTTGACGATTAACAAGGTTGTTAAATGTTACCACTTTGTTGCACGTATGTTTAATTTATTAAATATTTAAACATATGGTGTATCTCATAAGTCAATTTATCGAAATGAAAATAAAAAAAGGATTTAAAGACTTTTTTCCATTTTGATAGTTGCGGTGGACAAAATAAATATAGAATAGTTTTTTCTACATACTTCTATATAGTAAAACAGTGGAATATTAACATTACACATGTATTTTTCGAAATGGCACATTCACAAAACGAGGGTGATTCAATGCATGCCCTTATAGAAAAACGGAAAAAACATTAAGTCGTATATACTCCAGACCAATGGATAACCATGATACGATATGCCAAAGCATCAGGCAAGCCTAAATCCGTAACTGAATTAAATCAGAACCAAATTCTAAATTTAAGCTATTTAAGGACACACATGTTAATTTTGAAGTAGATATTAATAGTAAAAGACATAGGGCCGGTTGTTCGAACGCTAATCAAGAAGTTGATTATAATTAAGTCCCCTTAACAACCATCAAATAACAACGCCCCTCATTCGTACGTCAATCAGTTGATTGTAATCAATTATGGTAATTTATTAACATAATTGATTGATTAATTAATTATTAATTATTAATTAACATAACAATTATTAACATAATTTATTAATAAATCTCATAATTGTAATCAATTTTATTTTCAGCAACCCAAACAAAGTTGACATTGACAGTTGGTGACAGTAATTAAATATTTGATAATAATCAGTTGATTCCATTTTTGATTAGCGTTCGAACAACCGGCCCTAAGGGCCGGTTGTTAGAACGCTAATCAACAATGATCACTATCAAATATTTAATTACTGTCTCCAAAACTCTCAATGTCAACGTTTATTGGGTTACTGAAAACATAATTGGTTAAATTATGAGATTAGTTAATTAATTAACATAACAATTATTAACATAAGTGATTAAGTAATTTCATAATTGTAATCAATTATGTTTTCAGCAACCCAAACAAAGTTGACATTGATAGTTGGTGACAGTAATTAAATATTTGATAATGATCAGTGTTTATTAGCGTTCGAACAACCGGCCCTAAAGTAATCAAGTAAAATGGTCTAATTAAATATTTACAGAAACGCAATTAAAATGCGAAAAATTTGAGATATTTTATACCATCATTTTTTCATAGTGATAGAATATTATTGTTATTGTAAAATTTATGATTTCCAATTAAAATTGTGAAAACTGCTAGTTGATATTTTGTTTAAATATCCCTTAAAAACTCATTCTCTTCTAGCTATACTGCAAATAACTCAAAACATACAACCTTTTAATAGTTAAACGGGAAAAATAATTAACACAGAGAGTGTAAAATAGTTGTTAGGCGACTTACAACCTTTTTCTACGAATACTCATGTTTAATCTCAATGTTGTATCTCAATCAAACTCAAGATTTTCAATAGTTACTAAAATTACAAAATATACATCTCACAGTAATCCCTTATTATGATATAAATATCATATCACATTAGTGTAAAAAGTCTAATCATTTCGCTACAAATTTTTAAAAATTCATGTTTTCGTTTTTTGCCTCACCTGTAAAATCGCTAAAACTGAGTTACAACCTTGTTCGATGGGGGTGTCGAAATAATTAGATTATCCGTTTCGTTTCCAGTCGAATATGTCACCGAACAAACTTAGATTTTTCTGTTGTTATGGTTTCGTCTCAATATTTAAAACATTTTTTCTACAACCGTGTTAAAAATGCAATTTTTAGCACCCCATACGAGCGTTAAAAATGCTACTTTAAGGCACTAGTGCTTTAAAAAAATTTTAAGGCACTGCAGTTCGTATTGAACGTATAGGCAATTTTGATGTAATGTCAAAAAATATAAAAATGGAATGTCAGTCAAGTCCAAGTAAAAGTTTTTGTAGATATTGTCCTGTAATTACGTTTGTAGAAAAAATACTGTATGATATGCGTGTTAAAAAGTACATTTTTAAGGCACTCATGTGAACTGCAGAACTTGCTATCGCTCATTCTGCAAACTTTTACATGCGTGCCTTAAACGTGTACTTTTAACACTTATATCATAAATAACTATAAAATTTACCTGTGCATACAATCTGGCTTCACCAATGAAATGTCAACACGGATGGAATGGGCATGAGGCGAATTGAATGCGGCCAGGATGAGAGAGCAATAGCCAGGGAAAGATAGAAGATAATCGCCATCTTTCGTAAACAAATTGATAGTGGTAGTCAGGGTTGCCAAATTGGGGTATTTTCCTACAATTTTGGAGTAATTTAAAAGCGTTTATGGGAATTTTTCTAAGCAGAAATGGTTGGGGGATTTTTTGGGGGGAGAGTTATGGAAGATTTTAAGGGGTCATGGGAAATTAAATTTGCGAATGTACATAGAACTGTATATTATAGTCTCATATAATCGAAGAAGATAGGACCTATGAATTAGTTTCAGGGCCCTGTGTTGATAAGTAGTTTAATTTTGGTTCACTGTTCTCTACATTTGACTACTAATTTATTAAAATGCGGAAAACATTGTAATTTGGGGGATTTGAGCTTAATTTGAGAGAATTTCAGTTTCTAAGTGGGGGATTTATAAAATCACATCTGGCAACTTTGGTGGTAACTAGTTGTAACAAATTTTCCCTGGAATGTTCTGTCTCTCTCTAGAACCTAGGACCACTCACTTGTATGTTGGCCGCAATCTCGCTTCACTATTTGAATGGGACGGGGCCATTCCATCCGTGTTCACAGTTCATTGGGCTTCACACAATAATTTCGGTTTTGGAATGTGAAAAAGTCACAAAAATTCCTGACATTTTTGCCAGATTTTGCGAGGTAGCGTATTTTGGTAGGACGCCGTCGTTTTGATACGTCGTTAATTTGAAGCCAGTTCAATTTGAGACCGTTTCGTTTTGAGGCCTGTACGAAAGTCAACAATGTTTTGATTATTTTACCACAGTTGCTTAGCCTGCTGCAGAATTTTCACCATATACCCATTTCGAAATCTAAAGTAATCAATTTTATTTAATATTTCTCATCAATTCGGAATGTGATGACCGAATCCAACATATTTCCTCTTTTTTTTTTGAAAATTTAAAATTAAACCGTGTTATTCTGAGTATTAGACGTTTCGTAAATAATAGTTTTAATAATTAAAAACAAAGTGTTTCGTTAAATTAATTCCACATGTTTATTTAGTTTCTAATTAATTTTGTTTCCTATTTAAATAAGAATACTCTGCTACATAATATTATATAATATTTCTTATTTGTGAAGACAAGGCTACGGTTACATAGGACGCGTACTCTGACGACTAACGAGTCGGACGTACTATTGCGTAGTCGGACGACAGAAACAAACATGGGCAAATAAATAGGAACGGTTATATTGAATAAGTAATAGCCGTCAGTTTACGCACGTGTATGAACGACTAAACTAATTTCACAAAACAAACTTGTTTGTTTTTTCCTGCGGCAACGCGCGTCTGAAGACGGATCTTGAAAAATTAATTTTAGGGGTATTTGAAAGAAAGGCATTTATGGGACCAAACTAATAAAGATTATCACAATCGAGATAGGGTTCGTAAGATGT
Organism: Diabrotica virgifera virgifera; assembly: GCF_917563875.1. NCBI lineage: Eukaryota > Metazoa > Arthropoda > Insecta > Coleoptera > Chrysomelidae > Diabrotica > Diabrotica virgifera. Next base: position 148,559,154 of record NC_065450.1, read on the forward strand.
GGATATCCCTGGCGACAGAAATGAATGAAAGCAGTAAATATAGGTATAGATATTTGCATTATTTTTAATCTAATATTCTTATCTATCCAATTTAATCTATTTAAGACGTAAAAAATTATTATCTAATAAAAATATTCCTCATCCTTGGTTTTCTTCATCCTCGGTTTTCTGAACAAATAGTCGCACTTATACGCATGCAATTCTACCACCTAGTCGCACTACCAATGTCGTCCGTTTATGTCCGACTGATTGGTCTTCAGACTACGCGTCCAATATAACCGTAGCCTAAGAAAGCTTTCCGGCGTCTAAAAATAAGTTAATGATACATAGAAATTAATAATAATTTTTTCTTTTCGCTTTGATAAAATTATAGTTTTTTTTGTTTAATTGAAAGATAAATAGACCATACTTTAACGTTATTACCGTTTTTCACTATTCCTAGTTTTTTTATACAGTATGTCCCTATAAGTTGTATCCATATGGAAAAATTTTTATTATTAATTTTACGAAAAAAAGTCATTTTTCATGAAAACCTCTGCATGGTCCAAAACCTAAGATACAACTATCAGATATAAAATTTTATGAATATTATACGAGGTATGTCAAAAAGTTTGAATTTCACTCAAGAGTAAAATAGCTTTATTTTTTACAATATTGAAAATTGCTATTATGAAAAGTTGTTTGGAATTAAAAACTATATTCTAATATGCAATTACATCCTTCTAATTGAAAATTATTTTTTTTAAATTATGGAAAACTAACATTATTTTCAATTATTTCAATTCTGATAACTCTTTTATTATTAATTTTATGAAAAAAAGTGATTCTTAATAAAAAGTTCTGCATGGTCTGAAACCTAAAATACAACCATCGAACCATCTTATGTCAAATTTTATCAACTTTATACAAGATATGTCAAAAAATATGAATTTGGCTCAAGAGTAAAATACCTTTATTTTTCACAATATCGAAAATTGTTATTATGAAAAGTTATTAAGAATTAAAAACCATGTTTCAGTATGTTAGTACATTCTTCTTATTGAAATATTTTGAACTATAAAGGTACTTTACTTTTGATCTAAATTTATCTTTTTTGACACACGTCGTATAAAATTGAGATAAGATGGTATTAAGATGGTTTTAGAGTATTTTAGACCATGCAGAACTTTTTATTAAGAATCACTTTTTTCGGAAAATTAATAATAAAAGAGATATTAGAATTAGAATTACTGAAAAAAAAAAATATAAAAAAAGTTTTTTAAGAAACGCTTCTCTTTAGTTACGAGTGACTAAAATTACAAATATAGAAGAATCAACTAAAAAGCAAAAAATTAAAAAAAAATTGAAAAAATCTAACACATCCGCCAAAGAGAGCGTGGCGCGTGTTCATCGAATAAACAGTTTTCGCCCCACGCTTTTGTTTAACGAATGTGTTAGATTTTTTCATTTTTTTTTGCTTTTTAGTTGACTCTTTTATATTTTTAATTTTAGTCACTCGTAACTAAAGAAAAGCGTTTCTTAATTTTTTTTTTATATTTTTTATTTTTTACTTTTTAGTCTTACACTTTTCAAACATTAAAATATATCGTCATGTTTATTAAAATATGTATAAAACATATGATGTACTAACATGAAAAGTAGTCGGAACCGGCAAAAAATTTGAAACTTTATTGTTTATGAATGAAGCATAACGTAAACAACTAACGTAAAAAGAGAAATTATGTATTGTTCATAATATCATCAGCTATACAATCCGTAAAAGTTTTAAGTTTTTACATTGTAAAAAACAAGAGAATTTAAGCGTTTTCCATTAAAATCGTTTTTTTTTTATTTAAACAATTAATAAACATGAAAACATTTTTTTATTGACTATTCGTGTATTGTTCCCGCGATTGCATATGTCTGCAAATTTTCATTCATTTGCATTTAAGAAAAGTCAGTCAAATTAACGTCTAAATATTTGACGCAAATTATTGAAATAAATAAAAGCTTTAATAATGTTAGTTATCCATAATTTTTCAAAAAAAAAAAAATTTTTCAATTAGAAGGATGTAATTGCATATTAGAATACAGTTTTTAATTCCAAACAACTTTTCATAATAGCAATTTTCAATATTGTGAAAAATAAAGCTACTTTACTCTTGAGTGAAATTCAAACTTTTTGACATACCTCGTATAATATTCATAAAATTTGATATCTGATGGTTGAATCGTAGGTTTTGAACCATGCAGAGCTTTTTATGAAGTTTAACTTTTTTCGTAAAATTAATAATAAAAAAGTTTTCCATATGGATACAACTTACAGGGACATACTATATATTATATACTTAACTCTATTCCAGATGATGAGGTGTATCTAGGTAATATGGTAATGGTAGGCAACATCCTAATAAATATTTATTTCATATATTGTTTTTTTAGTGTAATCTGACTATGTATACCATGTTTGTTTTGTGTGGTTTTCATGTCTCTCCTAGTCTAGCTGGAAGATATGGTGGCGCTCGCTGATGATTGGAAAATAAGACCTAACACCGATCTTTTTAAATTTTTTGTTTAATTTGCTTTTCATAGTTAGATCTGATAAACAGCAACACATCTCCCATAACATCCATAAAAATCCATCCCTATAATCTCTGAGACTAGAGATACCGTGTCATTTCTATGTGCTAGCTTCCTACAATGTGTTTCTCATTTTATTTGTTTTTTTATCATTTTATTTGAGTGAAATCAATTTAATCACCATTCTATGAATCCACACTCCAGTGACGCTGCATGTTTCCTACAAATATTAGAATACGCTATAACAATTGTAACGTTGTCACAGAAATAGGATTACATCTGCTCGAAATCGTGTTAAAAATGTACTAAAGGACATCTCATATCTACTTATTCATCTAATACTTTGGAATAAAAGACGCTGCTTTTGTTATATCAAGGAATAAGTGAATTTTTATTGAACGCTGTTCTTGATGCTGCATAAAACGCCAGATACATAGTTAAGAGGCAACATCAGTGCGAGGAAAACGTGTTCCAAGATTACAGCTTTCATTTTAAATATTTTGTCGAGATACTTGTCACACATATTTAGGTCAGTCAATGAGGTTATTTGGCTCCGAATAGACTACATTGATTTACTTGATATTTTCACAATAAGTAGAGAATAGCTCAAGAAACAAAGTCTACCGTATGTCGATGTGCACTTTTATCTTAGGGGTGGTTCCCACCCCTTCTCTGGGGGGTGTAAAATTTCTTGATTAAAATAACCACGGAAGTGGCTAGAGGACTTAATTGTAAGCAAAAACTGTTGTATAATTTTTTTTGAAAACTCAATATTTTTTGAGTTATTCGTGGTTGAAAATTGGCCGTTTTCATTGAAAAATGACACCTTTTCGGGCGGTTTTTTGCGAATACCTTAAAATATATGCATCTAACGAAAAAAACTCTCCAAAAAATTTTTGTAGCTTATAAAAAAACAAAGAGACTCGTTCCTTCATATATCTTTTAGTTGTTATATTACAAACTGAGATATGGTAGGTGACAAGAGTTTGTTTTTATAGTGCATGCTGAAATCGGTTTATTCAACTTGAAATAAAAAAAAACGGTTGATTTTAGTTGTATAATGCTACCAATACCTTTTGTAGTGATTGAAAAGACCTTTATGATATGTGCAAAAAATGATGACTAATGGAATTAAAAAAAATGTGAAGTTCATTTAACCCCTCATCCATAGGAATTTAAATGCATCGTTTTCCTTCTACAATACTTTTTACTATAGTGTTATTTCTATGTTCAGTCAAAAAGTTGGACGAATTTAAAATGGATAGTTTTTGAAAAAAATAAGATAAAATTATAGAGCGCATTTTTAAATTTTTTTAAGAATCTTTCTTTTTCTCCATGTAACTCGAAAATGATAAGAGATACGAAAAAAAGGACCACACAAAAATGTAGGATTTTGTTGAGTAAACATTTTGTTTTGTGTTTCATTATTGTATCTGTTATCATTTTTAAGTTACATGTAGAAAAAGAAGATTTTTAAGGAAATCTAAAAATGCGCTTTTTAAATTAAAATCTTATTTTTTTTTCAAAAACCATTAATTTTAAACCCGTCCAACTTTTTGAACCCGTTCATAATACTATAATAAAAGGTATTGTGGAAGTAAAATGATGCATTAAAATTCTGGTGGATAAGATGTTAAATGTACTTTTTTTGTCATTTTTTTTTCAGCATATCTCGCTTAGTTTGAATGCAATATACCTTTAATATTGTTTATTTTAAAGATCTATTTAAGCACTACAAAAGTGTTGGTAACATTATACACCTAAAATCGACCGTTTGTCTGTTATTTCAAGTTGAATACAACGATTTAAGCATGCACCAAAAAAACAAACTATTCTAACCTACCATATTTCTTTTTATATTATAACTAGCAGATTTGTGAAGGAACTAGTCTCTTTGGTTTTTTATAAGCTACAAAAATGTTTTATATAGTTTTTTAGTCAGATGCATAGTATTCAGGATATTTGCAAAAAACCGTTCGATGTTTTAATGAAAATGGCCAATTTTCAACCACAAATAACACAAAAAATATTGAGTTTTCAAAAAAAATTATAGAACAATTTTTGCTTACAATTAAGTTCTCTAGCCACTTCCGTGGTTATTTTAACCAAGAAATTTTCTACCCCCCTGGAAGGTGTGGGAAGCACCTTAAGATAAAAGCACACATCGGCATGGGGTAGACTTTTAATTAGGAGATAAGTAGAGACTATTTCCAAAATTTCATTAAAATCCATGCAGTAGGATAGAATTCGGAAATAATATCCTATTTTTACTCCCATTTACTGGCGTAATTCGTAATATTATAGTAAAGATTGAAGGTACAGGGCCCAATTAGAGAAATATGTTAGTATGTGGAAATTGCTCTATAATTAAATAAAATATTAAATAAACGAGTGTCTATCACCTTAAGAAGGACAAAAAAATACACTTTTAGCCTAATAAAATAAAAAAAGTCAAAATGTAAATTCGTACAGGTTAAAACCAATTTTATATCAAAGTTTAGGTGGGTACAAAAGATATTTTCAAGAAAGTATCCAAATCATACAAGGGGATCATTGTTTAAATAATTAAAAAGGGGTCATTTTTGCAAAAAAAATACTTTTTTAACTGCTGAGGTAATCCACTTATCGATGAAGGTCTATGGGATTTTTTTCTGCAAAGTTGAAGGTTAAATTTTTCACATAAGACTTACAAAATTAAATTTGACCCCCTATTTATTTAAATAAATATACATAAAACTTTAAAAACAAATTTGCAAAAAAATATTTTTAGCGTTTTAAATAAGCACTATAAAATATCTTTTTTTACAGACTAAGTTGCGCTATGTTACCAGTATTAAGCAAAAATCAATTGGTCAAAAAATATTTAATATTTTTTGAGATATTGAATTTGTTTATTAAATATTACTATATTTTCAATTGCAAAAACGCGGTTGTTGCCAAAGAAATATTCACCTGCTTAAGATCTTATTATTTTTATTTTTATGTATAATTTCGATAAATGTATTGATAAATTCAAATTTCAATTAAACTCCCCCCCTAAAATGGCATTTGAAAATTATTCAAATTTGTTTATAATTTGTTTTTTTAATAACGTCGCGGGGATTAAGTATTTTGAAATGCCGTTCGGATAATTGGGTTCCTGGGAATTTTTTACTAATTAACAAAATTTTTTTGTCGTTTTTTCTTTTTCTTTTTTTTCTTGCGAGTTATATTACTCCGGGCCCTTTTAGGGTTAAATTTTATTAAGAAGGTAGAATCTCTAAGTTGTAGATTCTAGACCTAAAAATATTAAGATTTACCTAAAATCTCTTAAATAAAATGTGGCTACTTACTGAGTTACAGGGTGTTTTATTTAAAAATGTAAAAATTATTTTTACCAAGTACTTTAAAACTATTTCACGTATCCTTATCATACTTGGCAGAAAGTGTAGCTATTATACACCCTACTAAATTGTTATTAACAAACGTTTCTAGCTAGTGCCAGAGGCGTACGACAGGGGATAGTGAATGATTGACCGTTCCCAAATTCTACGCCACTGAGTGAATTACTATTTTAGCGACATTTTTCGATTCTCCAATACTTTGTATGTAAATAACTTTATTGGTTTCGATAAAGTCATCAGTTTGAGAGATATTGGAAGTTTAAAATGAATGAATGAATGAATCAAAATAACTATGCCGTTTCATTTTTAACGTCCAATATCTCGAAAACCAATGACTTAATCGTTACCAGTAGAGAGTATATTATTTACATAGAAAGTATTAGAGAATCGAAAAATTTCACTAAAATAGTAATTCCCTCAGTGGCGTAGAATTTGGGAAGGGTCAACCATTAACTATCCCTGTCGTACGCCTCTGGTAGTAGCTAGAAGCTTCTGTTTATCACAATTTAGTAGACTGTACAGTATCCACACTTTCTGCCAAGTATGATAAGGATACGTCAAATAGTTTGAAAGTACTTGGTAAAAATAATTTTTAAATTTTTAAATAGAACACCCTGTAACTCAGTAAGTAGCCACATTTTATTTAAGTGATTTTAGACCAATCTTAATATTTTCAGGTCTAGAATCTACAACTCAGAGATTCGACATTCTTAATAAAATTTAACCCTAAAAGGGCCGGTAGTAATATAACTCCAAGAAAAAAAAAAGAAGAGGAAAAAAAGACAAAAAAATTTGTTAATTAGTGAAAAATTACCAGGAATCCAATTATGGAAACGGTATTTCAAAATGTTTAATCACTGCGACGTTATTAGAAAAACAAATTATAAACAAATTTGAATAATTTTCAAATGCCATTTTTGGGGGAAGTTTAATTGTAATTTGAATTTATCAACACATTTATCGAAAATATACAAAAAAATAAAAATAATAAGATTTAATACAGGTGAATACTTCTTTGGCAACAACCGCGTTTTTGCCATTGAAAATAGAGTAACATTTAATAAACAAATTCAATATCTCAAAAAATATTCAATATTTTTGAACAATTTGTTTTTATTAATACTGATAACATAGCGCAACTTCTTGTGTAAAATAAGATATTTTATAGTGCTTATTTAAAACGCTAAAAATAATTTTTTGCAAATTTGTTTTTAAAGTTTTATGTATATTTATTTAAATAAATAGGGGGCAAATTTAATTTTGTAAGTCTTATGTGAAAAATTTACCCTTCAACTTTGCAGAAAACAATCCTATACACCTTCATTAGTAATTGAATGACCTCAGCAGTTAAAAAAGTAAGTTTTTTGCAAAAATGACCCCTTTTTAATTATTTAAACAATGATCCCCTTGTATGATTTGGATACTTTCTTGAAAATATCTTTTGTACCCACATAAACTTTGATATAAAATTTGTTTCAACCTGTACGAATTTACATTTTGATTTACATGTAGTGTAATTTTATTTTACTAGACTATTTTTTCAAATAAACTTTTTATCCAATGCCTAGATTTTGGGTCACATTGGATTTACTAAAAATCGATTATCTATAACAAGAAATCGACTGACTTGGCAATTTTTAGCGTGCCTATGAGTATAACAATTATTAGTATCACAATATTGTGCCTTAGTTTAGATAGTATACTGTCACTGACACTGTCGTACTGCCGACGCACTGCTGCCGTACTGTTGAAAGTTCGCAAAACTTAAAAAAAAATTGATGACGCGCTGATATAGCCTCTTAAGCTTGCACACATAAGACGTGGAATTATTAGTGCAGAGAAATAAGATTTTTCTCGTGACACATCCCCTCCAGGCCGAAACCAAAATTTTTGAGTAGTATGGACATCTATATTAATAACCTATATGTTTCCTGCAGCCGATTTTGATGATATACATAGCTATAAACAAATGAAGATCAAAAAACGCTAAATTTTCGCTTTTTTCGTCTATTACTAAAAAGTGAAGCATTTTAAACAAATTTGAGAGTAGGAAGCTGATAAGTCATATAAAAAAAGAATGTGTGTGTACTTTGTACGCACGTAAGGAGTTATACTTCTATTACATGATTTCTTAAAAATAAATATACTTTAAACAGTTTGTTTTATTTTTTTTAAACACAAAATTAATTTTGTGCTTACCGCTTTAAAAAAAAATAAAAAAAAGTATAGGATTGCACTGGATTCGAACTCACGACCTCTCGATCTCTGGCCGAATTAGTCGAGGCATTGAAGCACAAAAAAAGGCCTTACTCTCGATTTTTGGCGCAGTAAGACGGATTTTAATGCAGTTTGGTGCGTTGGATTCGTGAGAATGTCAGGAAATTTTGTGAACTATTGTAATGAATAAGAAATCTGAAATTGCATTTGTGCATAAGAAAAATTCCTTTTAAAAGAGCATTTTGAAATAGGCAATTATGATAAATTTGCAACCTGGTAAATAGTTGGGCAACATCCCGATTAATTATTTTAATTATTTTTAATTATTTTTAATCATTTATATGTCCATAATATAATGATAGTCTAAGATGTCAATAGCCATTAATAATAAACAAAAAAAAATTCCTTATGTGGGAATCGAACCAAGTACTAACAGGTCCGTAGCTAAATACACATACCGCTAATCTACGCAGACACTTGCTAGACAACGGCGATATTAGATATAGATATAAACAAAACAAATTGGTAAGTAAAAATTGTAAAGAAAATTGCTACATACTTAAATGTATTATAAAATTAATATATTCCTAAATTTTAGAAGAAACATTCGTAAATAGGTATTATTATTATCTATTAATGTTACTAAATGAAATATAAATATTTTGACGTTTCACAATTTGACAATTCACTTTTAACTGCAGTGCCTTAAAATTTTTAAAGCACCGGTGCTTTAAACTAGCATTTTTAACGCTCCTATGGAGTGATATAAATTGCATTTTTAACACATTTGTAGAAAAATATATTTAAAAACACTAATATATTCTTTCCACACATTTTCTGGACTGATAAATACATAAATTAAAACATTTAGTAACGAACACCATACTGCCTGTGTGCGCAGATTACTAAAATTTCACCCTCAATGAAATCGCGCCTAAAGAAGTATAACTTCAAAAAGGCAGTATAACTATTAACTAACCTTTGTTTGTTGTTTCTCTTCTCACAAATTTTAAAACGCAACAACCATACATAACCAAACCGTCAACCGTCCACACCACAGCTGTGCTACAGCTGTCATATTGGATAATTTTTGACATGTCATTTGAACATCCAATCAGAACACAGTTATAATGCGCATGCGCCCGGATCGTACGTTTTGACATATAAAAATTCACCCTCATATCGCGCGTAAAGAAGTATAACTTCAAAAACTTCAATATGGCGTTCACTGCATATGTCTATCCTTATTTGTTGCTTAGAAAATTGCAAAATAAATCATAGATTTTGAGATTTTGAATAAATCTTCATAATTTATGTAAAAATTAAGTTAGAACATTCTTATTACACGAAATGCTGAAACTTCTGGTGCTTAAATTATATTCTAAATTTCAAAGCAATTGGTCAAATAGCTTAAAAGTTATTTAATTTGTTTATCCCAAATTAATTTTTTTGCAACACTATAAGTCAGAAAACGATGAGGTTACAGTAATACTTCGGACAGTTTATGAAAGAAGAAGATTTATGCTGTTAACTTAATTTTAAAAAAATGACAAAAACTAATTATAAATAGTGTAAAATTATTTTGCAAGATCATGTCGATTTTTTGCTTATAAACAATTAGAATAACTTTTTAACCGTTACCTGTAGAAAAATTATTTTTCCATATTTAGAAAGACTAAATTTTTATACACATTTAGAAAGAAAAACAATTGTCCTACGACAATTAGGGACAAAGTTAGCCCCCTTTTTTTTAATTCACGGCAGCTTTGTTTATAAGAATTAAGAAATAAAATTAGCCGAATTTGAAAGAACATACTTCAAAGTTTTAACATACCAAGTATACAAAAGATTTGCTTTCAAGGAAATCGTCCACAAAGCTTAAAAATGTGGCCCTTAAAATCGGCCGGCGTTAAAACTTGGGATAGCGATGAGAGGGGGGAAGGAGCTGTTAACTGTATCTCTGGTTCTCGATTATTTATTTCGTTGTTTCTTTTTTTAATTTGTATGTACCTTTTACGTACATTACGAATATGCGTTATTTAAATAAACTAATTGTTATATACAACATCAAATTTGTTTAAACAATTTATTTTCAATTTTTTTAATAATATTTGATGTAACTTTTATTGTAAAACGTACATATTAGTTATACAGGGCGTAACAAAAATACAGGTCATAAATTAAATGACATATTCTGGGACCAACACAGATCGATTTGTCCTAACTTACCTTAATACAAATGTGCACATAAAAAAAGTTATAGCCCTTTGAAGTTACAAAATGAAAATCGATTTTTCCAATATATCGAAAACTATTAGAGATTTTTTATTGAAAATGGACATGTATCATTCGTATGACAGGAACATCTTAAAGAAAAATTATAGTGAAATTTTTGCATCCCATTAAAATTTTATGGGGGTTTTGTTCCCTTAAACCCCCCAAAATTTTGTGTGCAATCCAATTAATTTATTATTGTGGTACCATTAGTTAAACTCACTGTTTCTAAAACTTTTTCCTCTTAGTATTTTTTCGATAAGGCAGTTTTTATCGAGTTGCGGCTTCTTTTTTAATATGTTTACATAAAAATTTTATGGGGGTTTGTTCCTTTACACCCCTCAAATGTTTGTGTACGTTCCAATTGAACTATTACTGCGGTACCATTAGTTAAACAAAATGTTTCTAAAACTTTTTTGTCTCTTAGTATTTTTTCGATAAGGCACCTTTTATCAAGATGTGGCTTCTTTTTTAATATGGTTCAAAATATGCCTAAAAATGTAAATTATAAATAATAAATTTTCATACGATTACCAAGTCTTCATAATCGTACTTAACCATATTATACAAATATGTGGTGGATTTGACGAATATTTAAAATATCTCAATAAAAACTGACTTTTCGAAAAAGTATTAAGAGGCAAAAAATTTTAAAAATTACACAATTTGCATAGTTAATTAAATAACCACTTTATAAACAAAAAACATATCCGTAACGTACGCAAATAGTACATACAGATTAAAAAAAGAAACTCCAAAATAGATAATAGAGAAATATTGAGGTTTTGATAATCGAAGTCCATAAACTATTTATATCTCTGTACTAACAAGTACTCGGTGCAACCAGTTTTGCAAGAGCAGATAGTTTATTTTAATAAAATTTCTGATATAAAGGAGATCTGTTGATCGGATCGGCACTAAATGTTCTTAGCTTAATTTCCAACCCCAATCAATTACGTTTATCTCTTTTTTGGTGGTTCTGTAACTTCAGTTTTTCATTCATCTAATAGCATGTTTAATAAAAAAATAAAACCTAGTTTATTTGAGATTTTCTGATTTCCATAGACCAATACTATTTTTAGAAACCATCGAATGGGATAATTTGTTTTTTCATACTTTAAATTATTACTAAGTTTAATAAAAACTATGTATTATTATATTATTTATAAATATGTATGTTTTGTGATTAAAATTACTTCAAATTTTATTAAAAAAAATTGAAAAAAAATTGTTTAAACAAATTTGATGGTGTATATAACAATTAATTTATTTAAATAATGCATACTCGTACTGTACGCAAAAAGTACATACAAATAAAAAAAAGAAACGTCGAAATTCATAGGCGAGAACAAGAGATACAGCTAACATTTCCTTCCCCCTTCTCATCGATCTCCCAAGTTTCGAGGCCGGCCGATTTTAAGGGTCACATTTTGAAGCTTTGTGGACGATTTGTTTGAAAGTATATATTTTTTATATTTGGTACATTAAAACTCTGAAGTATGTTCTTTCCAATGTGACTGATTTGATTTCGTAATTGTTATAAAGAAAGCTGCTGTGAATTAAAAAATGGGGGGCGGCAACTTCGTCCCTAATTGTCCGAGGACAATTTTTTTTTTTAATTTGTATAAAAATTCAGTCTTTCTAAATCTGAAAAAAATGATTTTTCTACGGGTGATGGTTAAAAAGTTATTCTAATTGTTTATAAGCAAAAAATCGACATGTTCTTGCAAAATAATTTTGCGATACTTAGAATTATTTTTTGTCATTGTTTTTAATTAAGTTATTGGTATGAATCTTCTTCTTTCATAAACTATCCAAAGTATTAATGTAACTTCATCATTTTCTGACTTATAGTGTTACAAAAAAATTAATTTGGGATAAACAAATTAAATAACTTTTAAACTATTAGACCAATTATTATGAAATTTAGTGTATAATTTAAGCACCAGAAGTATCAGCAATCCTTGTAATAAGAAGATTCTAAGTTCATTTTTACATAAGTTATGAATACTTATAAAAACTCAAAATTTATGAATTATTTTGCAATTTTCTAAGCAACCAATAAGGATAGACATATTCAGTGGGAGCCATATTGAAGTTTTTTATATGGTTCATGAGTTTCTTACTTCCAAATTTGTTTAAAATGCTTAGCCATTTGGCAATAAACGAAAAAAGCGAAAAGTTAGCGTCTTTTGATCTTCAATTGTTTATAACTATGTATATCATCAAAATCGGCTGCAGGAAACATATAGGTGATTACTATAGATGTCCACACTACTCAAAAAATTTGGTTTCGGCCTGGAGGGGGTTGTGTCACCAACAGGCTATTTTTTTTCCTTATTTCTCTGAACTATATCTCTTTCCTTTAGTGTTTCGTCTTAATTTTGGTTATGTAACAAAATATTATGTTTTATTTTACATATAATATGTATCAAATATTTGAGATGTATATTTTTGTTGCCCGGGAGAGTATTTACAAAACTAAGAAATATACTTTTTTAAGTGATATATACTTTTGAGAAAACAGGATACATGAACTCTTTTATAGCATATAGTTTCAGATATTAAAGCTTGCGTTAATTATTTCACTATGGCATAATAAACACGAAAATAATAAATAATTTTTGATTGGTTTACACAAACCAGATCAACAATTTCAATACCTTGTAAGTTGGAAACCCCTGATATAGAATCTAGATAAACGATGTTTTCGACGATAAGTGATAAGCTAAGATTCAGATATCATGTATTTGTTACCTGCCAAACCCGATTTTAGGATAGTCCTAAACGCAATAGGATAAACTAGTTTGGACTAGGCCGAACTAGTTTATCCTGATATTAATACGGACACTGCAGGACCCACTACTAGTACGACCTAGTATAAACATTATAGTATACCTACAAAGCCAAAATAAATAGATAAACTTAATAAAATACTCCATAATTGGAAAATAATCATTTTTATTAAAACGATAATGATTCGTCGTTAGAACTAATGGACAATTAGTTTTACAAACAATCATATTGTAAAAAATAATCAATGTTTTTTATAAAAGCAATACTTATACCTCAGTTATAAAAAATATTATTTATTTTTCCATGAAGTGTTTTGGTGACACTTCGAATCGCGGAGTATCATTGCTTTTTTGCACTTGCAAATATGTTTCTGCAACAGTTTTTGTTCCAGCTGCATTTGACAACATCATGTCCCATTCAACTAAATCTCTGGTAGCTGTAACCCTTAGCGATATTTAAGAGAAAATAATTTATCTAACTTTTATTATTAATGGAGTATTAATGTCTCTCTCTTTCCCTTTATCTCTTTCAGATCAGAATTCGACATATGCCATCAAACGTTTTTAGAGAGAGTAGATCAAGGGTTGCAGTTACGAGAGGTTCAGTTGGATCAGGACAAGGTTTTGTCAAATGTAGCTGCAACAAAAACAATTTTTACAATTGAGGTATAATTATTGATTTTTATAAGAAACACTGATTAATTTTTATAACATGATTATTACTAGTTGCCCATAAATTTTAAAGAGTCATTATCTTAAAATAAAAATGACTACTTTCCAATTAGAGAGTATTTTATTAAGTTTATCTATTTATTTTGGTTTTGCAGGTATATTATAAAGGCCTTACTAGTTTATCCTGCAGCGTCCGTATTAATATCAGGCTAAACTAGTTTGGCCTAGACCAAACTAGTGTGTCCTGAAATGGGGTTTGGCCGGTAACATATTATAGATATTTAGATAATTATAGAGGTTATATTTTAATTGAAGATTTATTTTTTACAGGAGCAAATAAACAAGTGGTTCACTCTAACAAAATAAAGTAAGTTTTAATTACAAGTATATTTAGTATTAATTTAACAGTAAATTTTCCATTTCCTAATTCTGTTTTTGTTAATAATTTTAAAACGATTTAAATTACTTCTTGCTCTTGATACTTTAGAACTTATGATTTTCTCACATTTTTTAAATTTATATAACAATGTTACAACTATAAAAGTCACTAGGCTAGGAACCGGTCTAGGTGAAATTTGCTAATTATTTTAGACACGATAAGAGCATATAACTTAAATCAAAAAACCTAAAAGAAAACGTAGGAACACTGTGCCGTCACTTTTTAGTGGGGCAATAATCTTTCCACTTATGGACGGGATAAGTAAATTAAAAGCTAATCTCCTTCACTCCCAGAATCCATTTTTTTTTCATTTTTTTAAGTTCTATGTGACTAAAGAATAAGACTCAGTGCTCAGCGTAACTTTATCCCGCTATGAACCACCCCCTTCCACCTCTAGTGAAAAAACTCTATAGAACAAAAGTTCCTTAGAATTATTCAGTTTGGCCATTTCCGGACTTGTTTTGGACATACATATATTTTTTCACCACCGAGAGGGTGTGAAACTCACCCCTAGAGCAAAATCACACATCGGCACAATATCACTTTCTTTCTTTGACATGTTGGCTATGCGTGTGCCAAATTTCATATCAATCCAAAGCGGTTGTTTAAAATTTAGAGGTTTTGCAATATTTCACCGTTAAAAAACGTACTATTATGTTTTATAATAGATTATTATTGTCGTGCCTAAAATGATTAGCAAATTTCACCTATACCGGATCCTAATCTAAACCAGCAAATTGGCACTGATCACATCTAGCACTTTGTAAAAATAATCACAAATAATGACAATAAATTATAACATGTTTATGCGTGGTTTCTTAGAATAAAACGATAAAATAAGATCCAGAAGTATAAACTTTATAGACCAAGAGGCAGCGCTGAAAAATCTCTTTGAATTTACTAAAGCTAGATTTTTCACAGTTGATTACTGTGAGTGTGTAGAGAAACATACTGCGGTCGGTCAAGCGAAACGTAGAACAGGGGTTACTGAGAGGGTATCAAAGTTGCTTTCCTACGAAGGTAATTATTTCGATTTACTTAGGCTGACAATCAGTACACACATTCTAAATTAAATACAGTGATAAGCGCACTAATAACTGACAAAATAACGCAAAAGATGGAAAACATATTATTGAGTTGTGGGATAAAAAGGGATGAACCTAGTGGAGGTGTTAAATTTAGCGATAGTAACTTATATATTGACATTATATTGACTGTTTCCCACCTTTAGACGTATCGGACGAGTTTGAGAAATGCCACTATCACAGTAACAGTTTTAGTTGACATACGCCTCTGATACGTCTAAAGGTGGGAAACAATCAATATAATATCAATATATATGTTACTATCGCTAAATTTAACAGCTCTACTAGTTTTTTTTCTTTTTATCTCACAACTTAATAAGTTTTCCATCTTTTGCGTTATTTTGCCGGTTATTAGCGCTCTCATCACTATATAAAAAATAAAAGTTATTATAGTCGGTCAGCTGTATGACGGGACAGAGCCGGTCGGTCGGCCCCAATAGTCGATTGAGGAAATGAAGCATTTTGGCTCGTAATTTTTTCGTCCAGCATGGATTTACTTGAAATTTTCACGAAAGGTAGGGAATAGTCCAAGGATCATTTTATGTATCATGCCGCTATCATACGCTAAAACCTTGGGGGTGGTTGCCACCCTATCTCGGGGGTGGCAACCTCCGGTGGGAACTTTTTATTTCATTTTAACCATGTAATTCGATGGATAGGTGATTCTAAGAAAAAAATGTTTTTTATATTTTCTTCGTAAAACTTATATTTTTCGAGTTATTCGACTCGAAAAAATCGACTTTTTTAGAGGGTTTTTTGAGAATACTTCGAAAAATATGCATTTAATCAAAAAAATTGTAGATATCGAAATTGTATCTTTTAGTAACACTAACCAAATTCTTTTCCTACAATATCTTTAAGACCAATACAAACCGAGATACGGCATGTTAAAGGTTAGCTTTTTTCGTCAAATGCATAACTTGAAATATTCCAAGCCAAATAATGGGAAAAATTTGCATTTTTTTGGGGAAAACTTAAATAATCTTTTTTCAAGTATACAATTAGACCGTTCAAAAAAAAGTAATAAAAATTTTCTAGCATGAAAATTAAGCGACCTATAATCAAAAAAATTACCTGTACCTGCTTTTCTCTACGAAAAAATCAGTGAAAACAACCCCCTAACTACCTTCCTAATTCAAAATTGGTCTTCACCTTTCTGTAGTTCCTATTTATATTTATATTATCAATACACTCAAGAAGTTTGACCTATTTAAATGACTAAGTTTGGAAAAATTGGAGTTTAAAGAAAAATTGATTTCTTGCAATTTGGTATTTTTCACCATTTACTTCAAAATATCTCCTAAAATACTGAAGATAAGAAAAAAATTATAAACAACTAAATTGTAGCTTTTTTAATGACTAAAATTACCCATGCATAGATTCTCATTACAGTGAATATTTAGCTAGATATAGCTGTTTAAAACCTCTATTTACCAGCAAACACCCCCTTATTAGAGCCCTTTAAACCCGCCCCAATTAAAAACTAAGGGATCTAACGGAATTTAATTTACACAGTCTTATAGCTCTTTAAAATCCTACAAAATCATTTTTAAAGAAACTTTTTTCGCCAAAAATATATAAAACATCTTTAGAGGTATTCTCAAAAAACCCTCTAAAAAAGTTGATTTTTTCGTCTAAAAACTGTTATTTTCAAGCGCGAATAACTCGAAAAATATTAGATTTACGAAGAAAATATAAAAAATTTTTTTTCTTAGAAACACTTTTTCCATCGAATTACATTGTTAAAATGTATTAAAAAATTCCCACCCCCGAGATTGGGTGGCAACCACCCCCAAGGTTTTAGCGTATGATAGCGGCTTGATATAGAAAATGATCCTTGGACTATTCCCTAACTTCTGTGAAAATTTTTAGTAAATCCATGCTGGACGAAAAAATTTCGAGCCAAAATGCTTCATTTCATCAATCGACTATTGAGGCCGACCGACTATAATAACTCTTATTTATATTTAATTTAGAATGTGTGTACTGATTTTCAGCCTTAGTAAATGGAAATAATTAACTTCGTAGGAAAGCAACTTTGATACCCTCTCAGTAACCCCTGTTCTACGTTTCGCTTTACCGACCGCAGTATATTTCTCTACACACTCATAGTAATCAACTGTGAAAAATCTAGCTTTAGTAAATTCAAAGAGGTTTTTCAGCGCTGCATCTCCGTCTATTAGGTATATGGAACCCAAGAATATATGAAAGACAATCGATTTAATTTTTTAATGAAATTATAAAATAAAGGGTGTTTTGCTTAAAATTATTGACTTACTGTAGTTTGAACTACATATAAAAAATGATGTATCATTTTTCGTGAACACCTCGTAATTAAAAATTAAATTTTGATGTAAATTCCTGAAAAAGCGTTACCCGTTCTTCGTGTGAAAATATTTTTAAGACACCATGATATGATTATAAATAATACTAAAATATATTAAGTTTTGATTTATGGTACAATAATATAAAAATTTTGTCTAGAATTTTACGTAGAATGCTACCTAAAAATGCAACGAAATGTAATATAATATAGGATATTTCATTAAAAATTAGAAAGTTGTTGTTCACTTCCGGTTCAACCGAAAATACCATATCTGCAATTTTTTTTTGAGTTGGTCATAACTTGTAATCCCCATAAACCAATGTTTTAAAATATCGTTTAAATAGTTTTTGATAATATACAGAAGTTCAAAATTATGGAATCAATTATTTTTTTCGACAAGAGGCGACATTGGACAAAAATCCCGAGACAGGTCGATTTTTAAATTATAATTTTTTGGCCTAATATTATTATACTAGTAACATCATCTATCGATGATTACGTAATTGATGATTGTTTTTTAATGAGAATAGGTAACATGGGTCCTGTTGTAGTTTATTTGAAAGGATAATATTCAATTCTCTATTCCGTAATATAAATATTAACATAATTATTTATACAAATTGTCCAAAAAAATGTTTTTCAAACTAAAATATTTAGCACGAAAAGAAGAATGTATTTAAAGTATTTAATTCAAAATACATTTTACTGGTGTCAGAAAACAGAAACAAATTTCTATTTCAAAAATAAACATTGCTTTCGCTTAAGGCCATCGGTACATAATTCGCAAATATTTTAAGGCTATCCCTACTTTTTCTGTCTTTACACGGCAAATTACGTGTAGTAAAATTCACGCTGGTATGGATACGTAAACATTACTAGAATGTCATTCTACTTGGCACTGTCATCATTAATTTTAAAGAGATGGCTCTTGAATGTTCTTGGATAACTTACTGTTATTTGTATAATTGCAAATTATTAATTCAGTTAATAAATGTGACAATTTTTCCACTAACTATATATTCAGTGATTGTAATAATTTATATGTACAACAAAAACTAAAACTCAATCGAGAAAACAGTGTTAAAGTGATTTTTTAATAATATACTGTTACTATGGAACGCTTACAATTTTGAACATCTTTAACAACAATATACTTGGATCACAGAGTATACCCTGATTTATTCTCTGCTTGGATCTTCCATAAATAATAAACAATAAATAACTTTTTATTAAGTTCACGTCTTAAATCAATTATTTATCAAATACAATATCAATATTATTTAATCAACAACTCAAAATATTCCCGATGCCATGTCAAATATTTAAAACTGTCACTGCCTTGTCATCAAATTCTATTTGACTCAGTGCGTTGATAGACAAAATGTTCGTTTTGGAAAATATCACCACGGACATGTGTTCATTTTTTTCGAATCCTGATAAAACTACTAAATATTTTTTTTTTAAATTTAAACGCAGAATGAAAGACTAAATTTTTATCGAGTGCCGAAAGTCCCTTAGAATAAATAAAAAGTTTCTTTTGAATGAGATATTTAAAATTAAAAATCACACTACATTTTCTCTTAGATTTTCACCCCTGTAACTTATTAAAATAAACATTATAGAAGTTTTCAGGGACTTTCGGCCCTCGGTATGAACGTAATCTTTCACTCTGCGTTTAAACTTTTCAAAAATACTTATTCGTTTTCTCAGGATTCGAAAAAAATGAATCCCCATTTAAACAGCATTGCATCCGAAAATACGTACCCATACCCTTAAATTAAATATTTAAACAGCCAAGAGGCAGCTGGTGGCAGCTTGAACATTAAATTTAAGCGAAAAGCAACGTTTATTTAAAAAATTAAAACATTTTTGTTTTCTGTTTTTTGACATTTGAATTAAATAAATTACATACATTCTTTTTTTGCATCAATTAATTTATATAAAAAAATTTTTGGACACTCTGCATAAATAGTTAGGTTAATGTTTATATTACTGACTAGAGAATTGAATAACTTTTGAAATGACCTAGCACATGACCCCTATCGACTACGTCATCATGCCCAGAGGAATGACGTCACCGGTATGATATTTATATATGCCAAAAAATCATAATTTAAAAATCAAAATCGACCTGCCTCGGGATTTTTGTCAAAATGGCCTATTCTCGAATAAATAAATTTATTCCATAATTTTTAAACTCTCTATAATATATATTCTGTTTGTGGTGCTGTCTCTTTTAGTGGAGATTAACGACTACTCTGGCAAATCTGTCTCTCTCTGTCCAATGAGGCGATAATTTTCGTTTCTCATTATGTGGCCAAGATTGCAAGTTTGATGTCCTTTAACAGCTCCCTACCGGTACCTATTCTTCTCAAAACATGTCAGTCTCCACCACCAACTCATTGTTGTTGGTGAGTTTAAGGAACATTGTGTTTAACTAATGGTACCACAATAACAATTTAATTGAAACGCACACAAAGGTTTGGGAGGGTTTAAGGAAACAAAACTCCCATACAATTTTCATGAGATGCACAAATTTCACTATATATTTTTTTAAAATCCTAGCATTAGAACATGTCCATTTTCAATAAAAAATCTCTAATGCCTGGTTGCACCAACAGACCTAAAGCTCCAGCTTAGCTAAGCTCTGCTTATAGATAGGACCACCGGAAGTATCACTTACGTTGCACCATAATTTTGGATTCTTACCATTTTATCAAGTATATCTATTAATATATTATGATATTCCTATTCCATTTTATTGTAATTATATTACATTAATTCTTATAATATTCTCGGCTTAAGCCTAAGATCTGTTGGTGCAACCAGGCATAATAGTTTTCGATAAATATATGGGAACGAATTCATTTTCATTTTGTAACTTCAAAAGGCTGTAACTTTTTTCTGTTCACATTTGTACTAAGTTAAGTTAGGTTCGAACTATTTTTGATCCCAGAATATGTAATTTAATTTATTACCTGTATTTTAGTTACACCCTGTATATGTTCTAAGAACTGCATTCCTAGAAGTTGTTGGAAATATTTTTAAATAATTTTACAGCTGATCTATTTACACATATGTAGGTACTTACTTGAATTTAATTAAATTACTAAAATTATTAAATTATTTTCGAAGCTTCTTTTAAGGAAGATAAATATTAAAAATATCCAAGTTTTTTTTAGTGTAGAAAATGGATCGTTCTGATAAATGTTCTTTTTAGAGAAATTGAATAGAATAAATGGCATCACCAATAAGTCAATGTCCACTTTTTACTTTTTCGTTAAACCGTCGTCGATTAAAAAACCCGTTCAAAGAGCAGAGAAGTAGTTGTTCACTTCTGCACTTCATTTTGAAAATAAATGCACAGTATAGTATTTGATAATGATCTGCCTACATCTATTAAACTAAATATATGCCAGTAACTAACGTGCTAAATTATATCCAATCGTAATTTGTCAAAAATAATACGGAATTAAAGATCGATAAATACAAATAAGGACACCTTGTGAATACAAAATGTTTGTAATTATTCTGCAAAATCAAGTAAAAACATATAAAATTCTGCAAGATAAACGCAAATAAATCAAGACCAGGTGACGAAATATGTCATAACGGATGACTTCTAAACAATAGGGTGTCCACTTATATTTTCCCCCAATTTAACTGCCTATAACTTCTAAACGGTTCAAGATAGAAATATGCGGTTTTCGCTGAAATGTTTTGTTTTAGTAACAGTTTTGTCTGAATAGATTGAATTTTTTATATCGCTTTCAAGTACGAAAGAAAATGGCTGATTTTTGAAAAAAACGTTGTTGACCTTTTTTTAATGGAACACCCAGTATATTTTTTTGAAAATTACAAGAAAGGTCATTCACCTATCCAGCGATATAAAGTTTTTCAAAATCAGTTGTCAAATCAGTGAGTAATTAATTTTTAAAATGAGGGGTGCAACGTGGATATCACATACCTAAATATCATAACTGAGCAAAATGATATTATGTTATGTGATTTCCACATTGCATCTCTTATTTTAAAAATTAATTGCTCAGTCATTTGGCAACCGATTTTAAAAATTTTATATCGCTGAATAGGTAAATGACCGTTTTTTCAAGATACAAAAAAATATACTGAGTGTTTTAATAAAAAAAGTCAACAACGTTTTTTTTTCAAAAATCCGCCATTTTTTATTTAAAAGCAATGTAAAAAATGGTCACTTACCTAAAAACTTAAAAAAAAACGGTCATTAATTTATCTATCCAGCGATATAAAAATTTTTAAAATCGGTTGTCAAATGACTGCGCAATTAATTTTTAAAATGAGAGATGCAATGTGGAAATCACATAACTTGGTTAGTTATGTTATTTAGGTATGTGATATCCACGTTGCACCTCTCATTTTAAAAATTAATATCTCAGTGATTTTACAACCGATTTTAAAAAACTTTATATCACTTGATAGGTAAATGACCTTTCTTTCAATTTATAAAAGAATATACTGGGTATTCCATTAAAAAAAGTCAACAACGTTTTTTTTCAAAAATCCGTCATATTTTATTTCGTATTTGAAAGCGATATAAATAGTTCAATTCATTCAGACAAAACTTTTACTAAAATAAAACATTTCAGTGAGAACCGCATATTTTTATCTTGAGCCGTTTAGAAGTTATAGGCAATTAAAATGGGGGAAAATATAAGTAGACACCCGGTATATAAAATATCCAGCACAAACTTGGCTATAAAGTCAAAAACCAATTTAAGCAATGTTATATTTTTTTATCTATAGCAAAATAAACAAAACGCACTATTTTTTAAAACTGGATATTTACAACCGAATAGGTAAATCAATAGGTTAAGCGGTACTGAGACAGTGGAAAACAAGTGCTAGCAAACGGTTCTAAGCGCTCATACATATGAGGGCGGTTTGACAGCGGTTGCCACTGCTGTTTGCAGCCGACGTTTGTACCGTACACGTGACAGCGTTTGACTGCCGGCCCCAGTCCTCCTCTAGTAACTTACAACCGCCGTGGTTTGACGACCTTGGGCGGTTGCATGTGTACGCATGTTACATTTGTTCCTATGTTAACTTAAACCGCGGCGTTTGGGTTTTTCAGGTAAACCGCAGCGTAACCGCCTGCATGTGTTCGAGACCTAGCCCGCCTACGTGTACCTGCAGTGTGGCTACGGGTACACTAAGACCACACGCTTATATCACTTTCGGCCAATAAACGCTTATTGTGCGACCTATGTGCTACGTCTCTTATCGTTATCCATTTGTTAATTGAATGTCTAAAATACCAAAGAGGACGTTCAATAAACAATCTACCAACACTCTACCAGCTATCTTGCTTCATTTAGATTTGGCAAGTTTCGTGACCGCAAGTACTTTCAGCCAGTAAACTTGCCAACTGTAAATAAAGGTTTAATAGCAAACTGCCTAGTAAAACCTTACTAAATTACCTAAAGCTTTATTTACGCTTTTTACTGACTCAAAGTACTTGCGGCCACTTAACTTGCCATGTGTAAACAACAGGGA
The DNA here is from genome assembly GCF_917563875.1 of Diabrotica virgifera virgifera. NCBI lineage: Eukaryota > Metazoa > Arthropoda > Insecta > Coleoptera > Chrysomelidae > Diabrotica > Diabrotica virgifera. Next base: position 148,582,436 of record NC_065450.1, read on the forward strand.
AGTGTACTTGAGCACTTTCCTGTTGTTTATACATGGCAAGATTATTGGCCGCAAGTACTTTGAGTCAGTTAATTTGCTGAATATAAAAGAATCTTAAGCTTAAGGTCCTTCAATATTTTGTACCAGATCTACGTTTGTTGAGCTTGGTTAACTGAATAACTTCGCTAAGAACTTGTTGCGTTGATGCGGCCACTTTGTTTCAATGAAAAAAGTGGTTTTGCTAAAAATACCTTATTTCATGGCGGCACCACACTTCGCTATGCGTTATGTTTTATGCGGCTACGCTGTATGCGCCCAAATATTTGTCACTTGAAGTGTGTAAAACCGTAAATTGAAATATTATAATCAATATATCAATCAGCGGTAAAACCGACAACTACACGGATAGGCGTATTTGCTATGGGTGCTTAAGTTGTATTTATAGTTTGACGTAGCGTAGACGTAGACGCAACGGAGACGCATTGGAAAAGATCAACACCGAATTTTGTGTACTTGTGTTTATAGATGGACGCAAGCGCCTGACGGAACGTAAGAGAAACGTAACGGAACGGAAGAGTTCACCAAATTTCATCTTTTACCGTGCGTTTCTCACATCTGGCCAATCAAAAGAAGAATTTTGTTGTCACCCAAAGTGTACACGCCCTCATCAATTTTGTAAAGAGAAAGTTGTTTATGAACATATTCGAATTTTGTTAATTATTTTTTAATACAATTGATGTTAAGTTATTAATTTAATAATAATAACACATAGCGAAGTTTGATGACGCCATAAGTACTTAAGGAGCCATATCGTTCATTTGGGAGAAGAGGGTTACATCTCAAAATGTTAAAGGTTTTTTTTATTGCATCAATACCTTCCAAATAGTGATTTCTACTATGGAAAAAATAGTTACATGTGTAAGTACAGTAGTATCAAAGAGATGGCAGATGTAACTCTTTGGTTTTCCCCTAACTTTCTTTACAGAACGTTTCCCCTAACTCTATTTACAGAACGTTATTTGCTTTAACGAAAAGAGTTATATCTTAGAATATAATAGACAAAAATAAGTTAATTTAATTAAAAGGGTGATTTATTTTTGGAATATAGAGTTATAAGTAAAAATATAACCATATTTCTTAAAAGATATAACACTAAAAGTGAACAGTATGTTATGATAGAAGGATACTTTCTTAGTTGTAACTTTTTTTTGGATAATTTATTATAAAAAAGAAGCAATATAATGTGCGTAAAAAGTGGTTTTGTGAAGTGTAACCTTATTCTTCATAGTTTTTTTGTTATAGGTATGTGAATTATCTTTTTTTGAATTGGGTAAATTATTATAAATTAAACTGTAGTATTATTTAAGGATTAATTTAATTTAACAACAAATTATTGTTGTCTTTAATAAAGAAACGCAATGTTTTCCTGAGTACTAATTTAAGTTTTCACAAAAATTTGTAAAGAAAAACAATTACTAGGTACTGTTATTGCTTTATGTTTCATTTTGTGTTGTACGATCTATTTAATTAGTTTTTTTAAATGTTTTATTAATAAGTTTTAATAAATCATAATTGATATAATGGTATTTTTAATAATACTTTATTAATATAATTCCTAAAATGTAACTTTATAAGCAAACATAGTGTATTAAAAAGATAATAATTCTTTATTCAAGAAGGTTTTATAGTTTTTCTAAAACTGATATCTTAAAAATTAAAATTCTCCTCAGAGAGATAAAAAGATCAGAAATGATTAATTATTTATATGGGAAATAAGCCACAATTAAAATGAAAAAAATGAAAAAAATAATTTTATTAACGTTTCGACGCCCAAATCGGGTGCCGTTGTCAAAATACAAAATATTACTAATAAACAAAAGTGTTGTTGCTAAGCAAAAAAATTCTTCTAATAATTTATTTAATCTCACTCATTTATATTGGCAATTCGGACATATATTATACATTTTAAAGTAGAAGACTTTAAAATGATATTGCCAATATTTATGAGTTGCGTTCCTGGGACGACTTACTGAAAGATAGTTCATTCGATTACATGAAATTAACCCCAACTCAAGAATATCCGTCATAAAAAATTATAGCATGTGATATGTCTTTAAAAAGACAACCAAATGCAACGACAGTAAAATTCTCGAGTTAGAGACTTCATAGTAAATCACAAGGGAAAACCAGGAAAAACCCTGTGATACTATCCCGACATCGTAAGTATTTGGTCTTACATTAATTTACTCTCAAAAAATAATACCAAATTCTGACTTGTAACATGTTTAAATTATAAATAATATTAATAATACTAGATATATATACTACTAAAATATAAAATATGTACTAGCTCGATATTATTGACTTATTAATCTTGGTATTTTCTTTCTATTGACTTCCTCTTTCAGAATGGGTAACCACATCCTACTGCATTCTACCGAGGAATTTGCGACACAATTGGTTTCATTTAGCATAATTAGAGCCGCTTCTTTGATTTTTCTCTTTTTGCTATCTGATTCTTTCAGGACTATACTTGAATCTCTCCACTGAACTCTATGTTCATTATCCCATGCGTGTTGACATATTTGAGATCTCTCAAATTCTCTATTTTTAATATAAGATTGATGTTCACTTATTCTAACGTCTAATGGTCTTGATGTCTCACCTAAATAAAATTGTTCGCATTCACAAGGTATTTTATAAATGCAATTCTTTGTTCTTTCTTGATCATTGTTAGGTTTAGTTTTAGATAGAATAGATCTCAATGTGTTTGTTGTTTTGAATGTTGTTGAAATGTTGAATTTATTTCCTATTGTTTTAAGTTTCTCGGATAGTCCTTTTATGTATGGTATTGATATTTTCCTCGTATTATTTCTGGTGAATGTTGTAGGATCCCGTTCTAAGTTGTTCTGTTCCATTCGATCCAATCTTGACAATTCCTTATTTATAAACGATAAAGGATAATCATTTTTTAATAAAACAGATGTTAACAATTGTTTTTCTGCTAAAAAGGAATTTTCGTTAGAACAAGTAATTTTGGCTCTATCATATAAGGATTTAATGATTCCCTTTTTAACGTTGATGTTGTGATTTGACTTGTAATTGAGATATCTGTTGGTGTATGTTGGTTTTCTATACACTTGAGTCTCATATCCAATATCCTTCTTTGAGATCAAAACATCGAGGAAAGGTAGGCTGTTATTGTATTCCTTTTCCATTGTAAATTTTATTGTCTCTTCTTGATCGTTTATAATATTCAGGAACGTATCCAACAATTCTGATCTATGAGGCCATATTGAAAACACATCATCTACATATCTCCACCATATTGTGGGTTTTAAATTTTGTTTAGAAATAATATTAGTTTCGAAATCCTCCATAAATATATTAGCCAATAATGGAGATAAAGAAGAGCCCATTGCTAGACCAAAATTTTGTTTATAGAATTCATGTTTAGTTGAAAATAGGTATTATGGGTACATAATGTCAATAATTCCATTATAGCTGATACATTTAGTCTTGTCCTAGTTGCCAATGTATTATCATTCTCTAATTTCGTTTTGATTATGTTTAAAGTTTTATCTAATGGTACATTTGTAAATAAACTGTTTATGTCAAAACTTACTAAAATATTATTTGGATTAAATTCAATAGTTGATAATTTATTTAAAAAATGTTTTGTATTTTTTATAAAAGTGTCATCATTATTAGTAAATGGTTTTAGAATGTTTAATAAGAATTTTGATAGTTCACTACAAGGAGAATTGATGGTACTACAAATGGGTCTAAGTGGTATGTTCGCTTTATGAATTTTCGGCACTCCATAAAAGTGTGGTGTCTTACTGTAGTGAGGTGTCATTAATTTTCTTTGATAGTATGTTAGATCATTTTTAAATTTGAATAAAGTTCTATATATTTTGTTTTCCAGTGTCTTCGTTGGATCCTTCGTTAATTTGCTATAAGGTCCATTTGTAATTAGATCTGTAATTTTGTCCTCATATTGTATTTTATTCATTATTACAGTTGCATTGTGGTATTATATATATATATATATATATATATATATATATATATATATATATATATATATATATATATATATATATATATATATATAAATCCTACTATCAATTTGGCATCGATACATTATGCATTTACCATCAATTTGGCATCGTCTTGCAAAGTGGCATCTGTATATCGATGCCACTTTACACTACCTTAATAACTTTTTTCCTGTACTTGTTAGCAGAAGTCTAATCAACTCTGTAGTTAGAGATTTGATTCCTTGATGTTACTTTAATATATCAGCTTTCTTTGTTTATTCCTTACTGACTTATATAAGTTTATTCCATAAAATGTTTGAGTTCAAAATGATGGCACAGTGAAAATATTATATACATTTAGTTCAGTGTTTTACCGTTTTGTCGCTGCCGCTATATACATGAAAACGTATATCCCACTTTCATTATCAATCATTTTGGCATCAGAAATTTGGCATCACTGTTGAATACAATATTATCCACAACGAAAAATAGGCAATTTGAGAATGTATATATTATTTTCATCAACAAATCATTCTGGCATCAAGTTGTTTTCACCCAATTTTGAAAAAATGTGAAAGCTTATAATCCAAGGATGGTACTAAAGGTGAGAAATTTGACCTAAACTATCTGTCCGTCGGTCTGTCCGACCGCGAATATAACTGTTACGTCATTATACCAGGTAGAATGACAAATGAGGTGTCAAATGAAAGCGTATAATGCAAGGATGGTACTAAAGGTGAGATATTTGACTTAAACTTTCTGTCCTTCGGTCTGTCCGACCGCAAATATAACTCCTCCGTCATTATACCAGGTAGAATGACAAATGAGGTGTCAAATGAAAGCTTATAATCCAAGGATGGTACTAAAGGTGAGAAATTTGACTTAGGCTGTCTGTCCGTCGGTCCGACCGACCGCGAATATAGCTCCTCCGTCATTATACCAGGTAGAATGACAAATGAGGTGTCAAATAGAAGCTTATAATCCAAGGATGGTACTAAAGGTGAGACATTTGACTTAGGCTGTCGGTCCGTCCGACCGCGAATATAACTCCTCCGTCATTATACCAGGTAGAATGACAAATGAGGTGTCAAATGAAAGCTTATAACCAAAGATGGTACTAAAGGTGAGAAATTTGACTTAGGCTGTCTGTCCGTCGCGTCGGTCAGTCCGACCCCGAATATAGCTCCTCCGTCATTATACCAGGTAGAATGACAAATGAGATGTCAAATGAAAGCTTATAATCGAAGTATGGTACTAAAGGTGAGACGTCGGTCCGTCCGACCGCGAATATAACTCCTCCGTCATTATACCAGGTAGAATGAAAAATGAGGTGTCAAAAGAAAGCTTATAATCCAAGGATGGTACTAAAAGTGAGAAATTTGACTTAGGCTGTCTGTCCGTCTGTCCGTCCGACCGCGAATATAGCTCCTCCGTCATTATACCAGGTAGAATGACAAATGAGATGTCAAATGAAAGCTTATAATCCAAGGATGGTATTAAAGGTGAGAAATTTAACTTGGGCTGTCTGTCCGTCGGTCCGTCCGACCGCGAATATAACTCCTCTACTATACCAGGTAGAATGACAAAAGAGGTGTCAAATGAAAGCTTATAATCCAAGGATGGTACTAAAGGTGAGAAATTTGACTTACGCTGTCTGACCGTCGGTCCGTCCGACCGCGAATATAGCTCCTCCGTCAATATACCAGGTAGAATGACAAATGAGGTGTCAAATGAAAGCTTATAATCCAAAGATGGTACTAAAGGTGAGAAATTTGACTTAGGCTGTCTGTCCGTCGCGTCGGTCAGTCCGACCCCGAATATAGCTCCTCCGTCATTATACCAGGTAGAATGACAAATGAGATGTCAAATGAAAGCTTATAATCGAAGTATGGTACTAAAGGTGAGACGTCGGTCCGTCCGACCGCGAATATAACTCCTCCGTCATTATACCAGGTAGAATGAAAAATGAGGTGTCAAAAGAAAGCTTATAATCCAAGGATGGTACTAAAAGTGAGAAATTTGACTTAGGCTGTCTGTCCGTTTGTCCGTCCGACCGCGAATATAGCTCCTCCGTCATTATACCAGGTAGAATGACAAATGAGATGTCAAATGAAAGCTTATAATCCAAGGATGGTATTAAAGGTGAGAAATTTGACTTGGGCTGTCTGTCCGTCGGTCCGTCCGACCGCGAATATAACTCCTCTACTATACCAGGTAGAATGACAAAAGAGGTGTCAAATGAAAGCTTATAATCCAAGGATGGTACTAAAGGTGAGAAATTTGACTTACGCTGTCTGACCGTCGGTCCGTCCGACCGCGAATATAGCTCCTCCGTCAATATACCAGGTAGAATGACAAATGAGGTTGAAGCGTTTTACCTGTCTGCTCTATGGGGACAAGGAAAGACTATCTACTAAGATACTGGGGGGTCGAAATGGGGCTAGTAGAAGGAACAGACACATAAACCTTCATGCGAACGGCAGCTCATTTTTTGTGCGGTGGCAGGTCGTAGATTCGTTGGGAGGGGTAGGAGGGTTTAAAGAAGACTAAACTACATAACCAAATAAGCAAAGGATACTTACACAGACTTGAGGACTTTCCTACTATTTAAACAAATTGGGACGCCGTTTGAAAAATCCTCAAATTCTCATATCGAGTACTTACTGGAAAGCAACTGGGGGACATTCATCGTAGATTCCTCGTTGGGGTTATAGTGGGCTACATTTATCTTTATTGGCTTCTATGCCATTATATTTTCTTCTATTCTAAAACTTAATTCACTTGTATTAGTTATCTGTTAATAATTTTTTTAAATTAAAGAGGTTACAGAAATAAAGATGTGTACATTTTATAATGTTTATTTAAACCTTATTACCTTTTTATTTTTATTGAGAATAGACACATTCTCAAACCAGAAATGAATAATAATAACAAAATACATGATTTTACAATTTTTAACCTTATTTTTAGCAGTGTACCAAAACAAAAATTTGACATGGCTGTCAAATGTCACTGCCATCTAATATTTACTTTACATAATATATTTTCCATGTTGAAAACAAACATTTTTAATTATGTAAAACCTTTACCAATAATATCCACTTGTGAATTATTTAAAATAAACATTATCATACCTTAAAACAAAAATCCATGTCACAACACTTGGAACTTCAAAATTTTCCATTCAGACGGGGCTGGGAGGGGAAGATATTCAAATCATTACAAAACTGGATAAAATCGATACCAAATAATATCATCTGGGCATTTCTTACTGGAACATGAACAAATCCAAAACATCATAAAAATAGCAACAGCTACATAAAGGACAGGAACCAGGAAACCACGCACTTCTTTTTTATTACCACCGGCAAACCAAACTGCATAACAATAGAACTATTTCACAATAATATATCCATTAAAATGCCGTGAAACTATTGTCATTATATTCGTTGACATTTACTGGGCAAACTGCCAGTCTTTCACTTCTTTTACCATAAAAATAAAACCATTTTGCCGGCAAAGTGCGACTTTCTACGAGTCTGTTGGTTGAGTTCTAACAAAAAGATGTTTACTGAAGTGATGTACTTTTAGAACTGGCTTTACATCGTCACGTCTCTCTCGCGTCCAAACGATGCATTTCTTCTCGATCTTTCGGCCAAAACTATTGACCAATCGTCAACTACAACTCAAGGATCTTTCAAAATGCAGACCAATAATAACATGGGATTTTTAGCGCTCAAAACTTAAAGGAAAAACACTGAACCTTTTAGAGGATTCATTCTCGAATAATGAATGATTTCACAATAACTATCTACGTAGTTGGTTATTGCTACACAAATAAATAGGAAATTTCCTAACCTTTACAATGCGAACAGGAGCGGCTTAGGAAATTTTAAAGATATATAAACTCGCAAAATATATTAAAAAAATTAATATTTTTCTTGGGATAGGATTAAAATTAATGGATATTTTTTTATAAAATATTGTAGTAGAAATCCATCTGCTACAAGGTGTCAAATGAAAGCTTATAATCCAAGGATGATACTAAAGGTGAAAAATTTGACCTAGGCTGTCTGTCCGTCGATCCCTCCGACCGCGAGTATAAATCCTCCGTCATTATACCAGGTATAATGGCAAATGAGGTGCCAAATGATAGCTTATAGTTCAAGCATGGTATTAAAGATGAAAAATTTTACCTAGGCTGTCTGTCCGTATGTCTGTCCATCCGCGAATACAACTCCTCCGTTATTAATACAGATAGAATGACAAATCGGGTGTCGAATGAAAGCTTTTAACTTAAGGATGGTATTATTAAAGATGAGAAATTTGACGTCGGAGTTCCGGTTTTAGAGTTGCAACCGTAAGTATTTACTATTTTAAAGTTGCCGAAAGAGAATAAGTGATATATTATTCAACGTGGCTTAGCAAGATGAGAACAAATGTAAAATTTTGGTTTTTACGTAATTTCCGCTTAAAAAGTTATAACCGGAAATGCCATTATTCGCGGTGTGCAAGTACTTGGAACGGATACGAGAAACGATCGTGCGCGAATAGCGGAGAAATATTGCAACTTTCTTAAATAATTCATATTGTCCATTGAAATTGTCAAATTGACGTACATTTCATACCTACTGTCATTGAAGAAGAAAAATTATATGTTGCTCTGCAATATTGATATTATATGCAATTATTATATGAAGGCAAATTAAATTAATTGTATTTTGCTTGCAGTACTGCATTTTAATAACTAGTTTTATTTACTACATACAATTGTTTACGTTTTAATAACATAACCTGAATCTTATTTTTTCTTCTTATTATTTTTTTGGATTATGGCCTTGACAATTATCCAGTAACCAGGACTAATATAATTGGCCAATATAATTAAAAGTGCGAATAAAGTTGCAGAGCGTAGAAACCAGGTGTCGTTTTGCCGAACTTGCACGGTCCCAATAGACTCAGAAATAGTATACGAACACATAAATCGAAGCGTATTGAAAGGTTTGAATCTTTAGAGTTATTTCTGTGTAAACAGTTTAGTAAAAATGACTCAAAATTCGTAAATTTGTATATCAATCCACGCAAAGTTACACGAAGAATTCAAATATCGACTTCCAATTCTACTTTCGATTACTTTGGGTGAAAACCTAGGACTTACGAAGTCCAATTACTTGTTTTCTTTAAAAATAAGACATGTCATAAATATGCCTTAGGCATCAGAGAAGACAATGACACAGAAAAATCAAACAAGCAGCAGGTCAAAAGGGCCTTAGTTATGTATCTTCGGTCCTATTGGTTCAATCGTGACGTACAGCGCCTGAAACGATGGTATTTAACTGGCAGAATACGATGGTGTAGACAAATGAAAATGACGGCATGTAATAACACTTTAAAATTGTAGAAATAAAATGGATTAACGCACATGGTATGACATATTATGTGAGAGTATTTAACAAATAGAATACGATTACATACGTCCAGTTTTTGACAAGCGACTTCTCTACATATGATAAACGCGAAAGGGCCCCAACGTTCACTGTTCGACATAGGCCTCCCGTTCACTGCATATACCCACTGCTTTCTGACGCTGTGACTTAAGAGGATAGGATTTAACGAATAAAACGACAAAGAAGACTAAACAAGGCAGATCACGGGAAAAACACAACTGTCCGTTTTATACTCCACAGGGAAGCATCAAATATTCAACGTAAGGATATATTATAGTATAACGGTATGATAAATCTTTTTCTTTTTTTTTTTTTTTCATTTAGTGCATTCCGTACGTTTTTTAAACATAATCAGGAGAAGTTGTTGAATTTCTGAAGTCTATAAAAGAATTTCTTAACAAACCTTTTTTTAATTGTGTTATGGATTATTTTTAAGAATGTGTTTAAAAGGTAGCTCACAGGCTTATTGTTCAATGGTCTTATCACTTTTAAACGCCTGTCTTTTTTGTAGGACTATTAATTGTGATTTCAAACATTCTAGCGGGACAATGCCTTTTGTGTAACTGAAATAAATATTGTTATCCATTTAATTTTTTTCCTCAATTAATTGAATGCCTCCTACTGGTGTTTGGTCTAAGCTTACCGCTTTTCCCCATTTAAGCTAAACTGCTCGTCAAAAGTTAGGGATATAAAAAATTATGCTCATTTTCATAGCTAATTTTTTCGAGAACAGATTAACGGATTCCACTAATTTTTTTTAATATTTTAGATTTTTCGTTAGTATTTACACAGTTGTGAAAAAGTTTACCCAAACTTTTTTTTGTACTTTTACCGAGTGGTATAAGTACAAAAAAGAAGTTTGAGTAAACCTCTTGTTAGGTATTAGTTACGTATCTTCACTCCCATTGGTCCAAACGTGTCGTACGGCGGCTCAAATGATAGGAATCAGTCAACAGAATACAATGACACAGAAAAATCAATTACAGTAAAATATTGAAAGGGCCTTAGTTACGTATATTCGCTGCTATTTTTCCAATCATGACGTACGGTGGCTAAAATGGTAGGAATTAACCAACAGAATACAATGACACCCAAATCCGGTGTCGGAAAGCTGGTCGAGAACACTTCGTCGACGGAAAATTGGTCGACAACAGTTGGTCGACAAACAGTTGGTCGAATGCACAATTCATCGAATGGACAATTCATCGACGAACATTTGATCGAATGGAATTTTCGTCGACAAACTGTTATTTATCTTTAGGATAAAGGGATTAATGGTGACAAACGACGGGTAACTGGAATATTGTATTATATATTTTTTTTTGGGTTTTGTTAATTTTGTACCTAAATCTTACCGGAGGTATTGCGCCTTTTATAAATGTGTAGTTGTGAATTAAGTTTTTGATAATAAAATCAAGAGGGTAAGAATCGCTTTACTTTTAAACTCTTCACTTTTGGCGCATCATGGACGGCTCGTTTTTAAAAGAATCGTTTTAATTTTTTTTTGTATAAACATGCTCTTTCATTCGTTTAAATGTTGCTTTTCAAATTTTCTAATATTTATAAACAAAGCCCCGGTGAATTTTTGAAAAAAGTGGCTAACTCGGGTTTTAAGGGTTGTAGGGCATTAAATTTTTGTTTCAGTTTCTATAAGAATACCAACATGTCGAATAAAAAAAATTAACTTCCTACGTGTTGTTGTTCTGAAGCTATTTTCTTGTGGCATTTTTGGAATTAACTAGTTTTGATGGGAAATAAGCCACAATTTTACTAAAAAAACTGATTTTATTAACGTTTCGACGCTCAAATCGGGTGTCGTTGTCAAAATAAAACCATTTTTTTTAGTAAAATTGTGGCTTATTTCCCATCAAAATTAGTTAATTCCCACATGTTAATGCGGTTGTTATTTTAATTGTTTATTCGCGAACTCAATCGACTATAGGTGGCAGTGCAGTTGCATGAAAATGGCCGATGTAATTGGGATAATGCATTTTGATATAATTAATATTTTTATTGATGTAATTAATTAATATAAATAAATCATTCATTAAATGAACACACCAGACAAGCATTCAATCGACATTGATATATAGGTTAACGGATGTTTTGTTTAAATCTTCATCCCAATTCCTCTAGTTCAAAATAAGCGGCAGCACCCTCGCTTGAGTTCGCGAATAAGCTTAAAATAACACTACTTTTTCAAAATTATTTTATAATTATTTATAATATTTATTATAAACTTTTTATTCAAGACTTGATCTAATTTGATAAATTGAACCTTTCTCTTTGGTTTGATGTCTTTAGAATTTATGTTGACCTAATAGTTTATGCATAATAACGCTGTAGATAGAAGCTTTTTGGGATAAACAATTTCAATTTTGCAATAACTATTAGGTAAAACTTCTTGAAATTTTAACGGCTGAATACTTCTAATATTGTTCCTTTACTTACGCGAAAATAAAGCTTTTAGTGTATTTTTAGAAAAGTTATTAATTATTTTCAAAAAATCGACTTTTGAAGCTATTTTCCAAATAACTAAGCAACAAATTAACAAAAAGAACTTTCCAAACACTCATTTTAAAGAATTTTCTATGCTCTTCAGTAAAATTGTATCACCTTTCCATACAGCATACCGGTCTCCACCTTTAATATTTACAATCAAATAGCGATCTTTAATTGTTTATATATTGTTTATAAGTTAAAAAGTACGTTTGATTTTTTGCATAATTTTTATATTGGATACTGTTGTAACTAAATTTACCCTAATGCCATAAGCAGTTCTTAGATACCTGTATCAACGGATGTCACGAAAGAGGCCATTTATTTGCTAATTTCTCTGGTCTATCACACCCTTTCTTATCTGTGTTTACAATCCAAATCATTAAGCCACATAAAGAGGTAGGGCAATAAACTCACTATAGCTATAGAAATGCTTTTACTACAAAATTTTAAAAGATAAGAGTTATAACGGAACAAGTATGCATACCTGCATTTTAAGACCCAGGTAGATTTTTGGGGATGACACAATGACACTAAAAGATGGCTTTGCCGATGATTGCATTCAATTGAGATGGTAAGTAGGTATGAATCACCTCTAGTTATATTTTAATGGCTTTGTAATTTAACTTCATGGGGTACGAAAGAATTAAGAAACTTTTAAGAATTTGAAAAAACATAGTTTTTGGGGGGTTTAGGTGTTTTACACAATTTTTGAATATCCCTAAAAACTCAGTTATTTCAAATTATATATACGTAACCTATAAAAAACCTTGAGTTAGTCTATTTTGAAGTATATAAAATGGAGAAAATCCCAAAAAACTACCGAAAAAACCAGTTTTCCGCATTTTTGAAGATGGCGCACCTTACGAATAAATCTGAAAAAAGTCAGAAATACAGATTTTGATAAAATTCACAAAACGCAAAAAAATTAGACATGCAGCCATCGCCAAAAAAAGTTATACGTACCTATTAAAAAAACAAAAAACATTGAGGTTATGTACACTCGACCTTCGGGTCCATAAAAATATATGTTTTGTAAAAGCCTCAGCTGTGCGTGTGAATTTTTTGTAATTTATAATTTAATTGCAAACCAACTTAAAAAAAAATAAAATCGAAAAATTGACATTTTTTGATGTGGGGAAAGGGGAAGGGGGTGGTGGGCTAAAATTGCGGTGATTCTTAATTTTTTTAATCACATAGAACGTAAAAAAATAAAAAAAAATATTCAGGCTGTATCGACTTCAAAATAATACAGCATCATGCCAAAAGGGCCTTAGTTATGTATGTTCGGCCCTATTGATCCAATCGTGACGTACGTCGGCTGAAATGATAGGAACTAACCAATAGCATACAATGACATAGAGAAATCAAATACAGCCTCATGTCAAAAAGAATAGAATAAACAAAAATTTCTTTTGAATTAAATATTTGAAATAAAAAATCACACTAAATTTTCTTTTTTTTTCACCCTTTCACTTATCAATATAAACATAAAAGTTTTTAGAGAGTTTCGCCCTCGGTTATAATGTAATCTTTCATTCTGCGTTTAAATTTTTCCAAAATTCTTATTAGTTTTCTCAGGATTCGAATAAACTGAATGCATTTAAATAGCATTGGTCATAATTTTGCGCCTACTCCCTCAAGGCTTAAAAAATGTAACATTTCAAAGGAATGGAGATATTTCAAAGATTCGCTGAGACTATAATTTTTATCTAATATACATATATCTGTAGTCCATCCACTCACGGTAAATATTGCAAAACCTCCGAATTTTAAACAACCGCTTGGATTGACATGAAATTGGGTATGCACATAGCTGACAGGTCAAAGAAAAAGTGATATTGTGCCGACGTGTGCTTTTGCCTTGGGAGTTAGTACAACCACTTTTATAATGTGAAAAGACATACATTCAAAATAAGTCCTAAAGTGGATAAACTGAGTAATTCTAAGCTAGTTTTTGTTCTATAGATTTTTTCTTAACATACTGTTTGAGTTATTTGCAAGTGAATATATTATGTTCGTTTTTCAACAAAAAAGTCACGTTTTTAGACGGTTTTAGAAAAAAACTCAAAAAGTATTTTAACGAAAAATATTCTTAGCAAAAATATAGCGTATAAAAAAGTGAAAACAATGGTGTATGTATGAAGTCTGTAGACCCTGTAAAAGTAGAGTTGTAGTTAAGAGGAAACAGTAGCGATCAACAGGTAGCGAAAACGCGTTCCAAGATTGCGGCTGTAATTTTGAATATTTTTTCGAGATATTTGGCACACGTATTCGTAATATAATAAAGAATGGCGGTACAGAGCCCAATTTGAAAAATATATGAATATGTGGAAATTACTCTGTAATTAAATACAATATTTAAAAAACGAGCCTGTACCGCCATTAAGAAGAACAAAAACATACACTTTCTTCAAATGAACTTTTTTATCCGATGCCTAGATTTTGTGTCATTTTGGAACTACTAAAATTTTGTATTTCATTAGTAGTTCCAAAATGACACAAAATCTAGGCATCGGATAAAAAGTTTATTTGAAGAAAGTGTATTTTTTTGTTCTTCTTAATGGCGGTACAGGCTCGTTTTTTTAATATTATATTTAATTACAGAGTAATTTCCACATATTAATATATTTTTCAAATTCGGCTCTGTACCGCCATTCTTTATTATATTACGAATACGTGTGCCAAATATCTCGAAAAAATATTCAAAATTACAGCCGCAATCTTGGAACGCGTTTTGGCTACCTGTTGATCGCTACTGTATCACCTTAATGAAAAGCAGGTTCTACTTCGTCAAAATACAAATCGAATATTTTAACATGAAATAACCATAAAACGAAGCACTTTTCGGGAAAAACTCATGACTTACAACTGTTATAAAATGTCTAAAAAGTTTTATTTGTATTTTTATAAACGTTTCTAGCATCAAAAGTTAGTTAGCATCAAAATGAAGTCTCTTTTTTGTTAAAAAAATGTAAAAATCACCGCCTAATTTACTTATGTATTGTTTATGTGATATGTACATTTTTTACTCTTTGAGATATTTAGTATCACTAATGTTTAAGTTATTTTAAACCAAGGCATTTTTTTTCAAAATTAAATTTTTTTTATTTTAAAACCAATTTTTTTTAATAAGCATTTCTTGCCAATAAATCTTATAGATCATATAAACAGTATAATATAAGTAAATTAACTAGGGCGGTAACTATTAATTTCATATGGAATGCTAATTAGGTGGTGATTTTCACGATTTCTTTTAGCAAAAAAAGGGACATATTTTATTTAAAGCGTAACTTACTTTTGATGCTGATGGTGATAGAATAGATACTTTTTAAATAACAAAAATAAAACTTTTTTAAACACTTTAAAAAATTTGTGGCGAGTTTTCCCCGAAAAGTGCGTTATTTTTTGGATATTTTACGTTGAACTAGTCGATTTGGAATTCGACGAATAAGAACCAACTGTTGTTCAGCTCCAACTCTGTTTTTATTGTGTGTCCAGACTTCATACATACATAATTTTTTTTACTGTTTTATAAGCTTTATATTTGCTAAGAATAGTTTTTTCGATCAAATACTTACTTTTTGATTTATTTACGAAAAACCATCTAAAAACAAAAAATACAAGGAATTTAATTAGTTTATCCACTTACGGACATATTTTTACCTATATTTTTTCACACTCGAGAAGGGGGTGGTACTCATCCCCAGAAAAAAGCACACACTGGCACAATATCACTTTTTTCTTTGACATGTTAGCTATGCTTATGTCAAATTTCATGCCAATCCAAGCGATTTTGTAAAATCCAAAAACAGTGAGTAAATTGTCCAATGATATCTTTAAAAAAGACTAGTGCATTTTACAAAAACTTAGGTCAATAAATAATATGAAAACAGCGGAATATCAACCAATGTTGAATGTTTTTACAAAGTATTGTTTATTTTTCGCTACTCGAAGGGGACAACTATTAAACTGGTTTCTTCCACTTCCAGACAATTTTTTAACCGCATATGACATCAAAACCAGAATTAAAAAAATTCGGTTTCGACCTCTTAATACACGTAAATTGATCAAGTATATTTTTCTGTGACTATGTGTGTCACTTCCGGGTACACCATTTTAACCGGAAGTGGTGTAAAACTAAAAAAAGTATTTCTTTGTTCTCATTTTTCTAATGCGCGTCAAATTTCTAATCGCTAGTACCATCTATGGGTTATAATCTTTCATTCAACCTCTGTGATTATATCTGACAGACGGACGGACAGACAGGCATAAAACCGGACAGGCATAAATATTTGTTCTCGTCTTTCTAAGGCGCGTCGAGTAATACATAGTTTGTACAATTTCTGCGAATTTAGAACAATACTTCGGGTTGCAACTCTTTATCCTGAAGTCGGAGGCCAAATTTCTCACCTTTAGTACCATCTTTGGGTTATAAGCTTTCATTCCACATCTAATTTGTCATGTTTTAACCCGGCATCCGACAGGTGAACTTTTTTGCCACTAACAGACAGGTGGGATGTGACAAACCCCAGCATTGAAAGAGTTAAAGAATCTCAAAAAATATCTCTACGTTTAGATTAGTTAACAGAAACAGTAAAGATGCAGTAGAAATAAACAAACCAAGACACGTTAAATGATACTAGGAGCACTCCCGAATCATAATTTACAATGTGTAAACTTTGGAAATCATGACTTGGAATTTACAATGTATATACTGATGTGATCTTGATTATTGATATGAGATAATATTCTTATATGTCACTTAATTTAATCAATGTATTAATACTAATCTAATTAATTAACCAGATCACATATCAATATGTTTTCAATCTCAGGGCGAATTATAAATTAATTACTTACTTTCGTGGCTTCTGAATATTTCTTAATGGTTCCTAATCGGGATAGAAAAGAAAAGAGTAAAAAAAATACAAATATGGGTTACAATTATAATCAAAATATTTTTTATTTTATTCAAAAGGCAATCAATGCTTAATATTTGCTATTTCTTATTATTCTTAAACATAACATTTACAACTGGGAATTTTATTTCCTTTTGGTTTTCTATTGAAAGTTTTTATTAACATTTAACTATTAGGAGTTATTAGGGACAACTCTATTTAAGTTTGATGAAGCTTTTCTGATATTATTGATTATGTTATTCAATTTTTTATGTGGAATTTAATACGAAAAACCCATACATTCATGTCCAAACAAATGAGACTGACCTTTTCCTGGTGAACTGAAAATGTCCTCACACAAAACCCTTTCCTGCTATCCTTGGCTGCGATCAAACCTCGTCCTGGCTTCCAGTGATGTTCTCCTTTGAAAAACTAGCTCGAATAGCTCTCGTTCCTGCTTTTGTCGTGATGCTGTGTTCTACCTTTTTCGAAACTGCTATCAGCTACCGGGACACTCTGGGCTCAAGGAGGTTCTTTTACTCTCGACCTGGCCTACTTCTCGTTCCACGATAGATACTCCACACTCACGGAACTACCGGCTTTCTCACTCCTCGAACACTACCGTCTACTACTCGACTTCACTTCTCGACAGCTCAAAACATTCTGATCCCACTTTGTCATTCATTCACCTACTTTCTCAATATCCCTTCCAGATTCACAAATCAACCTTCCACCACCAACTCTCATTCTCAGTATTCCTCAAAAACCAATTTTTAATCTTTCTAAATATGCTTAATGGATTTCAAAAGAAAATATTTAATTCCCATTCTAAAATCACTTTCTACTATTTACAAATTTTAATGACCTATTCTCTCTTTCAAATGAGTCTTATTTAGCATAGGCTAATGATCGAAACCTTCCGCGAAAAACGATAATGAACTATCATCTATTTCACTGAGTTTTATTTAGCATAGGCTAATGATCGACCTTCCGAGAAGAACGATAATGGTACGCGTCATTCACTTTGTTTATTTTAAGCGCACTGTCCCGAGTTCCGTCTAATCACTTCTTAAAATTAAATATAACAATTTGTTGTATACAGGGTGTTCTAAATTTATATGCCCGTGGTTGAGAAAATTGAAAATATTTTATATTAAATTGAATCCTGTTTACAACCATCAAAATTTAATTTTCATATCAAATAGAAATATAACAATACATTGTAAATAATTATGATTCGGGAGTGCTCCTAGTAGCATTTAACGTGTCTTGGTTTGTTTATTTCTACTGAATCTGGATTTTAAATTTAGTATAAATTTCTACGTATTATGACTGTTTCTTGTTGAGAATAAAGAAAAAACTTCACCAATTATGGTTTCATTTCGAAAACAACGCACACATCTTATGGAAAATATAATGTCACTCAAATTCAATAAAATTTATACGAATAGATCCGTTTTAATTTACCGATCAAATCTTATCATTGCGCCAACTCTCTATTTTCAAAAATAAGAGCAGAAATTGATACAAATAAATCTGAAATCAAATGGGTAGGTACATAAGTTAGAGAGAGAAAAAATATTTTAAACTACCCAGATTTTCGGTACTCCATAAATCAGCGGATTAGTTTCACTAATCCGCTTAGGCCCAGCGGGATTTAAGCTCTTATGAATAGCACTCGGAGCAATAATGATTGTAACTTTAACACTTTTAACACTTTATGGACTCCAAAAATGTGATTTCGATAAACTTTAATTGCAATTTGCGCCGTAATTAATCATAATTAAGAGTTGGCGCAATGATAAGATTTGATCGGTAAATTAAAACGGATCTATTCGTATAAATTTTATTGAATTTGAGTGACATTATATTTTCCATAAGATGTGTGCGTTGTCCGTATTATGACTGTTTCTTGTTGAGAATAAAGAAAAAACTTTACCAATTATGGTTTCATTTCGAAAACAACATAAGTCCACAAACTTTAAAACATAATATCAAAAAAATAAGCAACATTTAAACTTTTTTGGTCTTTCAGATATAGGTCTGGATCCCGCGTATGAAAAAAAAGTTGATTAATAGCAAGCTGAAAATTTGTTAATAGCTTAAGGGTGTCTAGTCGGATAAACTTTGATATATGGGAACACTGGAACAGGGGCAGTTTTAATTTTGGAACAGGTTAAAAATTTGAAACGGTCACACCACGAAAACGGCACATGTATTTTGTCCGACAGAACAGACTTAAACTCTTCGAACAGAGATTAAACTCTCATGCAAAAATTAGACTGCTATTTATCACCAAATGGGCCTTTTAATGAGTAGAGCATGTAGAATATGTCAAATGACAGGAATTATGACAGGTGATAAATAGCAGTCTAATTTTTGCATGAGAGTTTAATCTCTATTCGGAGAGTTTAAGTCTGTTATGTCGGACAAAATAAATGTGCCGTTTTCGTGGTGTGACCGTTCCAAATTTTCAACCTGTTTCACAATTAAAACTGCCCCTGTTCCAGTGTTCCCATATATAAAAGTTTATCCGACTAAACACCCTTAAGCTATTAACAAATTTTCAGCTTGCTATTAATCAACTTTTTTTTCATACGCGGGATCCAGACCTAATAGATGCATTTATAACCCATAATACTTATATAAAATATAGTATTACTATCAGAATCTCTAACTACTAATGGAAAGATTTTTACGTTTCCTGAAAAATTTACACATTGTTACATACAGTGCTTCCATAAAGTAACGCATAATTTCATTATTTCGTAAACCGGCGACTTTAAGGAAAATTTTCGAAACAGGTCGATTTTTATTTTTAAATTACAATTTTTTGGCATATTACATATCATACTAGTGATGTCATCCATCTGGGCTTGATAACGTAATCGATGAATTTTTTAAATGAGAATAGGGGTCATGTGATAGCTCATTTGAAAGGGTATTTAATTCTCTATTTACTAATACAAACAATAACATAATTATATATACAGGGTGTCCAAAAATAATTCTTTAATTAAATTAATTGAGACAAAAAGAAAAATGTATGTAACTTATTTAATTCAAAATTCGTTTTACTTTTGTCAGAAAATTAAATGTTAGAGCTGCCATCTACCTGCCTCTTGGAAGTTTAAGATTACGCTTAAGCGAAAATCAATATTTAGGTTTTAAATAAAACATTTTTATGTTTGCTGGCACCAATAAAATATATTTAGAATTAAACAAATTACATACATTCATCTTTTTATACCAATTAATTTAATTTAAATAACATTTTTTGGACACCCTGTATAAATAATTATATTAACAATTATATTATTGAATAGAGAATTACATACCCTTTCAAATGAGCTATTACATGCCCTTTATTCTTATTTAAAAAAATCAACGATTACGTCATCACGCCCAGATGGATGACGTCACTAGTATGATATGTATGCCAATAAATTGTAATTTAAAAATAAAAATCGACCTGTTTCGGTATTTTTCCTGAAAGTGTCCGGTTTGTGAAATAATGAATTTATGCGTTACTTTATGGACGCACTGTATATTGTTTCGCAATGACCCATTAAATTATTATAAATACAATTAACCATTGACCATGTCATGAAAATGGCAATATAAAATTAATTTTTCAAATGTCAAACTTTAAAATTTGTTTTTGTTAACAAAAAAATAATTTAAATATCTATTATGAAATTCGTTACAAACAAAATCTGATATTTCAACTAAACGAAACAAAATACACAATAAAAGTGAATTATTAAACTCATTCAGGGACCCGTTCAGACAAAAGAGCCTACAACTGGTTTTTACCTGAGTGCGAGTGGAAGACTTGTAACGTGAAGCGATCGATATTATGTATCTAACTAGGTACTGTCTTTTCCGTAAAAATGTATATCTTGGCAACATCCTGTTGTTGCCAAAGTGATGTTTAAGCAATGTTTTTGACCTACGGGGGTCAAATTGTCGTTATAGTGTAAGGAATAAAATATATAAATAAATCGGATTACTGAAAATCCGACAACGGTGCCAAGCTTAAAGAAGTGTACTAAGCGAACATTCACGGATTATACCTAGAAAATGATAGCATTTCTAGGTGATGCCAAATGACTGCAACGTGAAAAGATGCCAATTTAATAGCGGGATGTATATATATATATATATACATTTTAATTGTGGCTTATTTCCCATATAAATAATTAATCATAAAAAAAATGCCACAAGGAAATAGCTTCAGAACAACATTAAGATCAGAAATATATCATACTCAATCATTAAATCCTATAATATCAATAAACACTGCACAAAATAGATGAAATAATCTAATATGTATGAATCTTAAAACCTTTCTAATGAAAAAGTGAAAATTCTTAGTTATAACCCTCTTCTTCCAAATGAACGATATTATTAGTCAATATTCTATTTAAAGAGGAACTGTATTACAAATCATCATTTTTGTATCTCTATGGCTTTATATAAACATCAAACTACAAATAGAACAACATGTAGTTACGTAAATAATTAATACAAATTGGAACATTAAAATCGAAAACAATCTAATATTTTCAGTTGGAAAGAGATATCAACTTGACGCTGAAAATACGGAAAATAATGATCAAATAAGAATACATTGGAAATAGCCAAGTCCCAGACACAATAAACAAGAAACGTAATATAAATAATACAATAAACCCTTTCTAGACTTTCTAAAGACAAAAATATAAAAGCAAGTAGCTTTACAGTAATTTAAAAAGATCCGTGTTCAGACTTACAAATTTAAGTGAAGGGAAAATTTTCTTTTAAAATATTTTACCAAAAAGAGTGCATTGCAATGTAGCCTTGTTTATCTTGGAGTAGGTAGGTCAATCTATTTTCATGATACATATTAAAAATTTAAAAGTGAATTGTACACAAAATAGAGAAAGAAGAAATATTTTCACGGTCCTGACAGTGATAATATACACCACGTTGTAAACCGCTGCGAAATATATCAGTTTTTAAATGATAAAAACAAAGTTGAAAATTAATTTGTTAGTTCCTCCACATTGTTATAGGGGAAACACCATGTAAACCTCGCAAACCTGACGTGAGTACCAAAAACCACATCATATTATATTTATATTAATAATAATATAACCTATAAAATATCCAAGAAATATAAATAGGACCAGTTTTGGGCCAAAATCCACACCGGTTTTTGAACCGGCGACAGGGCCGGCCTTGCAAATTCTCCAAAATTAATCAAACATGACTTCGAATAACACCATGAACACTACCCAAACTACATCTCACATCTCATATTCCAGTGTTGCTAACACGTTTAAACAACCAACAAAAGAGTACATCATAGCCGTCGGTTCAGTAGTTGGTCCACGTAACGTATCTTTCGCTTCCAGAATAGCCAATAATAGAATATGTATATATCTCTCTTCTAAAAATATGGTTGATTCATTGCTGCATTCCCATAAATAGGTCAATATAAAAGAAACTCAAGTAGAAATAAGAAGACTTATCACTCCAGCTCAAAGACTGATAATATCAAACGCTGGTCCTTCTGTTCCAACCACGTTAATTGAACAAGAACTACGTAAAATGGGTATAAACGCCGTCACTAAAATGACTTTTCTTAGGGTAGGAATGCCTGAAAGCGAATACAGCCATGTCTTGAGTTTTAGAAGGCAAACATTTATCACACCTTTAGAAAATATGTCCATTCCCGATTCTTTCATGATATCTCATGATAATACCACTTACAGACTATACCTTTCTATAGAAGGATTCAACTGTTCAAAATGCAAGACTATTGGTCACCAGGAAACAGAATGTCCTGACAATACTAATACAATCACTTCTAATGCAACCACTTCTAATACAACCAATCTTGACTCAACCAGTTCTAATCCACCCACTTCTAATACAACAAATCCTGACCCAACCAATTCTAATCCAACCACTTCTAAAGCTCTTCCAGAAACCTCCCAAAACACACAATATATAACAAATCTACCTTATAACCAAACAGAACAAAAACCTTCTGACAAAGCCTTAATATCCACCTCTAACGATCACCCAGCATCTTCCCAAAACATATTAGATCAGATCCCAGACGTACAGGTCTCTAATAACCAATTAGAATATACCATAGAAACTGACGACATGTCAAGACCTACAAATAATACAAATGAAACAAACACTTTAAAAATCCCAACATCATCAACTTCCAACAAGATCAGCAATCTTACTCCATTAGAAATAACACAAGCTAAAATTATTCCAAACGTCACAAAACATCTAATAAGGCTCATCTCATCGTCTCCAGAAATCAACGAAAATACCACACAGACCGATTCTCATATCTTCACTTCTCCAGTAACAAGGAAATCAAAGAAAAAAACAAAAACGTCTAAAAGAAATTCTCGAGATGAACTTTTACTTTCCCTAGAGACAATTAAAGACAAAATCGCAAACAGATCACCACCATTTGTCCTTAACTTCGACGAAATATGTGACTTTCTCGAAAACACATTAAACGCAAAACATCCCGAAATAACCTCAAAAAACTATTCGAACGAAACAGCCGAATTAATCAGATCCTTAATTTTGTTCACGCTTATACCCACAATTCAAAATAAAAAAATAATATAACTCGATTAAGAAAGAAACTAAGCCCCAATAATTTCTCTTCCACAGAAGAGACCGATGAAACACATTCTCAGTCAGAACTCGAAAATGTCTAATCCCTATATATTACAGTGGAATATCAATGGGTTCTACACCCATTTAGAACAATTAAAACTTCTAATTAATGAAACATGCCCTAAGATCTTATGTCTGCAAGAAACTCATTTTAAGCAATCCAATATTAATCTTCAAAACTACCAATGTTTTACAAAAAACAGAATAGCACAACAGGCAAGTGGCGGAGTAGCCATCTTTGTAAGAACAGACCTAGAAGCTAAGCCAATCACATTAAAGAGTGTCCTCAATTTCAAAAGAAAGAAGATCCCATAGAATCACAGACGATGACCTCAAGACAATCCTCACCAAAAAAGTTTCATCAGTGTTAACATATTTAAAAGACATAAAATTGTATAACTATATTTAATGTAATAATTTGTATTGTTATATCCACTAATAACCCTGCGCGGTTGATGTGGTTTTGTGTTTTAAATAAAAAAAAAAGAAATATTTTGATGTTTAATGACCTACCTAATTAATTAAATTTATCTATCTGTTATAAAATATTTAAATAATACCGCTAATGTAAGAGTTAATAATGTAGTTTCGAAAAACTTTAAATTAAAATCTCGAGTCAGGCAGATGTATAATATCCCCCATTCCTATGAATAATATACAGTAAACGTATTATTCGTCAAATTTTTGAGGAATGGCAAGATGAAGCAACTATAGGAGGAAGAATAATCAAAATCCTTCGTTATGCCTGATGATATTGTTATATTGGCGTCTTCACCAAAATAAGTGGAACACATTATGATAAGGCTTGGTGTTGGAAATTCCATAAAATTGATTTGGTTGTGTAAATAGTTCGAAATCATGTCCCTTTTTTTTCCCTTGTCGACGCCAGTGTTGTTCCTGGCGAGCATGTTATCGAAATTCACATGTGTCGCGAAAAAAGGGACTTTCAACCACTTGAAACCCAAAAACTCTACCCCTACGAGATAAAGAAGAGATGCATCGAGAACTCGAATGTGTAAAGACGTGCACTCGTTCGTTTGTTTTGTCGATCCTTGTGTCTCCAGCTAGATGGGGTAAGCTTAACCTGAATTTAATTACCTTTATTATCCTTTATTGTATTTTGAATTATTTAGCAACAAACCAATGCTGAATGTGTGTATTTTGCGGCTATTGAGAAAGTTCACTTTTCTTTTCATATTAGAGCTATCAGAAGGGATAAAAAGATTATAAGCAGGTGTTGTGATTATACTTTGATTGCTTATTTTGATTTTATTAATTGTTTCGTTCAATGCCTGCTCGTAACCATACATTGATCCTTCTCACCGGGTGTGAATTATTTGTTAATATTTATTTGATACACATAGTTAAAATTTTAATTGTGGTTTGTTGTTTGATTCGTCGGTAATAATAATATATTCGTCGTTAATAATAATATATTCGTCGTTAATAATAATATATTCGTTTGATTTGTCGTAATAAACCTATTTATAATATATAATTAATATATTAATTAATAATATATTTTTCTACGAGCGTGCAAAAATGTCTACTTTCGCGCACGCATTTTAGTTTAGAAAGTCTCACTTTTCCGCACGCGTGTTACTTTTCCGCACGCCGTTTTTACTTTTCCGCACGCGTGTTAATTTAGATATGTTAATATGGCCTTAAAGTAATTATAATACATGCAATAAACTAATATTTAGATATTATTTACTAATTTATTACAAATATATCTTATTGTGTTCCTGTTTTAATGAAATTACCGCGACAATTCGATGAAATAAAATTATTTTGACATAATATTCGAAAGTCAAATCGGTAGACAGTAACAGTCGTTTTGAATCATCGTCATGGAAACCAAGATCGTGGTCATGCTAACTAATTATATTGAAAGTTTGGTTTTGACAACCTTGTCAAAGAATTAATTTGTGTATTTAGTTTCATATTAATTAAATTAATTGATTAAAATTTGGTAATTTTTTAAAGACTCTTAGAAAAAATATTGTTCCTAACTCTTGCAGAAAGTCTCTTTTACGCACTCGACTGCTTGCCGAACTCACGCTTCGCGTCATTCAGCAAAGTGCAGTCGCGTGCGGAAAAGAATGACTTTCTGCACTTGTTAGGAAAATAACTAATGTTTGATTCGTATAGGGAAAATTTTATTCCTATCGCTCATTCGTAGTGGCATCTGG
Source organism: Diabrotica virgifera virgifera (assembly GCF_917563875.1). Classification (NCBI taxonomy): domain Eukaryota; kingdom Metazoa; phylum Arthropoda; class Insecta; order Coleoptera; family Chrysomelidae; genus Diabrotica; species Diabrotica virgifera. The sequence goes on from NC_065450.1 coordinate 148,608,196, forward strand.
CTTGTTTTTCGTGACGAATCTTGCGGGTCGCGTCGGGTGTATTATATCCAAAGTCCGTAGATTTTTTGTGTTTTGGGTCCCTTGAATGAGTTTAAGATTTAACATCATTATCGCCGTTTTAAGAAACCAAATATTTTGTATTTTTCGGGGCGTCGCCAAGGGCGTAGATAATTATTTTTTGGTTATACTTTAAGTTTGTGGATTTAGGTATATAATCGCCTTTCGTGTTAGTATTTTATTGCATTTTTGATCGTCGCTATTTTAATACAAGTTAACATTATATTATTTTGGGTATTTCAACTCGGATTGAAATTTTTATATAAAAAGTTAAAATGGATCAATCCAGAAAATTAAAATTCCTTCGGCATACAGCGCTTAATGATATTCAGTCGATTTATGATTTAGGTAGTAGAGCTGTTTCTGATCAGTGTTTACGATCGTTGTTTAAAATAAGATGTAGCGAATTAGACGTGATCAAGGAAGAATTTTTAAAGCAGCATACAAGTATTATTAATAATGTTTTGTCGGTACCGGATTCTGATACGAGTGACGACGAAAAAGTCCGAGAATTATTCTTGGACTTATTCTAAAAAATAAAAGTTTTTAACGCGGAATTCTTCGGGTCACCATCTGAAAGTCCGGGTCCAGCGTCTTGTGCTTCAGGTGGAGCTCATCCATCCCACAGTCGCCTCCCCCGCATCGATCTTCCTTGTTTTCAAGGAAATTTCATTAATTTTGGATCCTTTTTAGATCTTTACAATTCGATAGTGCATAACAATGCAGCCCTAGGAAACGTAGAGAAATTCAAATATTTAAAAGGTTGTTAAGACGGGACTCCGCGTAGTTTGATTCGCAATTTGCCCATAACTAACGATAATTACCAAGTGGCTTACGATTTACTCGTCAAACAGTACACAAATGTTCGTCGTTGTGCGACCGCCCATTGGGATGCGATAATGGGCGTTCAAAAAATCTCCGCGGTTAATTCGAAAAATCTAGCTAAATTGGTAGACACCTTTTTAGAAAATTTAGCCGCATTGAAAACTTTAGGCCTTCCCACTGAGCATTGGGATTTCATTATGTTCAATTTGCTTTTGTCCAAATTAGATGTTGATTCTATTAAGTTATTCGAGTTGGAAAATAAGTCTAATGAAATTCCGTCATTCAAAAAATTAGTAGCGCTCATCGAAACCCAATACATAGCGTATGATAACCTAGACAATAGTACAGGTGAGGGAAAGAAGTCGTCGCGGGAGCCAAAGGTCAACTCGAAATACCAGGCTAATGATTCAATACACAATCATAGTAGCTCGTCGTTCGTGACAAATTCGTCATCAGTATGTTGCGCATTATGCAAACAAAGCGATTATCTCAACCAGTGTTCGTTGTTCTTGAAAAAGTCGCCAAAAGAGAGATATCAGTTTTGTAAGGAGGTTCTTGCTTTAAATGTCTTAATCAGGCTAACCATTCAGTCAAGTCGTGTCCTAAATCCTTCAAATGTAGCAAATGTAGTAGTCATCTCCATAATAGTTTGTTGCATTTCGATAGAAACCGTTCCAGTAGTCAGTCGTCCTCAGAAAATAATAGTCCAGAGACATCGAGAATCGAATCGTCTACTGAAGTATCCCATTGTGCCGCTAGTTTTGTAGGAAATAAAAATGAAACCAAAAAGGAAATCTTGCTCGGTACTGTTTTAGTTCATGGAACTGACAGTAAAGAGTGTTAACAACCCTTGAGATGTCTTCTTGATTCGGGTTCGATGAGTTCGTTAATTAGTCGAAATGCTGCCAATCGATTGGGATGGCTTAAAACTCCTTGCTCGTTTGAAATTAACGGACTCAATTCGATGCAAACTAAACTGAATCAGGGGCAAATAAGTTTCTCTATCCAACCTCGTCATCCGGAGTCACCGGTGTTTCATTTGGAGGCTATTATTACAGACCGGGTTTGCTCGGATTTGCCCAGCACCCAAATAGATATTTCTGCTTGGAATTATATTAAAAATTTGAAGTTAGCTGATCCCAAATATAATTGTAGTTAATCGGTCGATTTGTTAATTGGTTGTAGTAAATTTTCGAAGGTGTTGTTAGAGGGTAAAATTGAAGGTAAACCGGGGCAACCTGATGCCCTAAATACCGTTTTTGAATATATTTTATTGGTGCCAACTAGCACACCTAACCTTTCGTCAACGTCTCTTGTTTGTCTTTCAAATGTGGAAGACTCGTTAGATTCTTCGTTAAGGAAATTTTGGGAACTGAAGAACATACCGGAAGAGCCAGTTTCAGAACCGGAAGACGTTTTGTGCGAAACCGTTTATCGGGAAACGCATAGTCGGGACGTCTCGGGAAAATATGTTGTGTCTTTGCCTTTTTGTGAATCACCGCCTTGTTTAAAAGATAGCTATGATGTTGCTTTAAACAGATTTATTTCATTAGAACGTCGCCTGTTTCGTCAGCCGAGTTTGCAAAAGGAATATTCGTCCCACATGCAGGAGTATATTGATCTAGGGCATATGCAATTGGTCCCTGAGGTCGAAAAGACAAAGGGAAAGTATTATATCCCACATCATTGCGTTGTTAAATCGGAAAGTGTCTCTACTAAAATTCGAGTGGTATATAATGCGTCTCAGAAAAGTCCCAGGCTTGGTAAATCGTTGAATGATTATTTATTAGTCGGTCCTAAGCTACAACAGGACATCGTCTCGTTTTTGTTAAATTTTAGACTTAATCATTTTGCGTTGTGTGCAGATATTCGTCAGATGTATCGTAATATTTTAGTAGTTTCTAAGCATACGGATTATCAACGTGTGTTATGGATATTTTCTAGCTTTGAGGTGATTCAGGAATATCGTCTGTTAACTGTCACTTTTGGAGTTGTATCCTCGCCGTATCTCACTCTAAGGACCCTTCAACAACTAGTGTTGGACGAAGGCTCTCATTTTCCTAAAGCCGCCTTGCTCGTTTGTAATGCTTCGTATATTGATGATTTTGTTTTCGATACTTCGACGATCGAAGAAGCACAAAGTTTAGTTGAAGAATTAGTCGCTTTGTTGAAGTTAGGAGGCTTTGAGTTACAGAAATGGTGTTCGAATGAACCCAAATTGTTGTCGTAATTTCCTGAATCGCATATTATTCCTCAATCTATTAATTTTGATCCAGAATCAAATGGTTCTTCTTTAAAAATCCTTGGTTTGAAGTGGATTGCACAGTCCGATGTCTTTCAATTTTCAGTCAAATTGCAGGATGTCCCTTTTACTAAAACATTGTTTTTATCCGAATTAGCTCGAATTTATGACCCGTGTGGTTATCTACACCTATCTACACCCATTTGCAAACTCGGCTGACGAAACAGGCGACGTTCTAATGAAATAAATCTGTTTAAAGCAACATCATAGCTATCTTTTAAACAAGGCGGTGATTCACAAAAAGGCAAAGACACAACATATTTTCCCGAGACGTCCCGACTATGCGTTTCCCGATAAACGGTTTCGCACAAAACGTCTTCCGGTTCTGAAACTGGCTCTTCCGGTATGTTCTTCAGTTCCCAAAATTTCCTTAACGAAGAATCTAACGAGTCTTCCACATTTGAAAGACAAACAAGAGACGTTGACGAAAGGTTAGGTGTGCTAGTTGGCACCAATAAAATATATTCAAAAACGGTATTTAGGGCATCAGGTTGCCCCGGTTTACCTTCAATTTTACCCTCTAACAACACCTTCGAAAATTTACTACAACCAATTAACAAATCGACCGATTAACTACAATTATATTTGGGATCAGCTAACTTCAAATTTTTAATATAATTCCAAGCAGAAATATCTATTTGGGTGCTGGGCAAATCCGAGCAAACCCGGTCTGTAATAATAGCCTCCAAATGAAACACCGGTGACTCCGGATGACGAGGTTGGATAGAGAAACTTATTTGCCCCTGATTCAGTTTAGTTTGCATCGAATTGAGTCCGTTAATTTCAAACGAGCAAGGAGTTTTAAGCCATCCCAATCGATTGGCAGCATTTCGACTAATTAACGAACTCATCGAACCCGAATCAAGAAGACATCTCAAGGGTTGTTAACACTCTTTACTGTCAGTTCCATGAACTAAAACAGTACCGAGCAAGATTTCCTTTTTGGTTTCATTTTTATTTCCTACAAAACTAGCGGCACAATGGGATACTTCAGTAGACGATTCGATTCTCGATGTCTCTGGACTATTATTTTCTGAGGACGACTGACTACTGGAACGGTTTCTATCGAAATGCAACAAACTATTATGGAGATGACTACTACATTTGCTACATTTGAAGGATTTAGGACACGACTTGACTGAATGGTTAGCCTGATTAAGACATTTAAAGCAAGAACCTCCTTACAAAACTGATATCTCTCTTTTGGCGACTTTTTCAAGAACAACGAACACTGGTTGAGATAATCGCTTTGTTTGCATAATGCGCAACATACTGATGACGAATTTGTCACGAACGACGAGCTACTATGATTGTGTATTGAATCATTAGCCTGGTATTTCGAGTTGACCTTTGGCTCCCGCGACGACTTCTTTCCCTCACCTGTACTATTGTCTAGGTTATCATACGCTATGTATTGGGTTTCGATGAGCGCTACTAATTTTTTGAATGACGGAATTTCATTAGACTTATTTTCCAACTCGAATAACTTAATAGAATCAACATCTAATTTGGACAAAAGCAAATTGAACATAATGAAATCCCAATGCTCAGTGGGAAGGCCTAAAGTTTTCAATGCGGCTAAATTTTCTAAAAAGGTGTCTACCAATTTAGCTAGATTTTTCGAATTAACCGCGGAGATTTTTTGAACGCCCATTATCGCATCCCAATGGGCGGTCGCACAACGACGAACATTTGTGTACTGTTTGACGAGTAAATCGTAAGCCACTTGGTAATTATCGTTAGTTATGGGCAAATTGCGAATCAAACTACGCGGAGTCCCGTCTTAACAACCTTTTAAATATTTGAATTTCTCTACGTTTCCTAGGGCTGCATTGTTATGCACTATCGAATTGTAAAGATCTAAAAAGGATCCAAAATTAATGAAATTTCCTTGAAAACAAGGAAGATCGATGCGGGGGAGGCGACTGTGGGATGGATGAGCTCCACCTGAAGCACAAGACGCTGGACCCGGACTTTCAGATGGTGACCCGAAGAATTCCGCGTTAAAAACTTTTATTTTTTAGAATAAGTCCAAGAATAATTCTCGGACTTTTTCGTCGTCACTCGTATCAGAATCCGGTACCGACAAAACATTATTAATAATACTTGTATGCTGCTTTAAAAATTCTTCCTTGATCACGTCTAATTCGCTACATCTTATTTTAAACAACGATCGTAAACACTGATCAGAAACAGCTCTACTACCTAAATCATAAATCGACTGAATATCATTAAGCGCTGTATGCCGAAGGAATTTTAATTTTCTGGATTGATCCATTTTAACTTTTTATATAAAAATTTCAATCCGAGTTGAAATACCCAAAATAATATAATGTTAACTTGTATTAAAATAGCGACGATCAAAAATGCAATAAAATACTAACACGAAAGGCGATTATATACCTAAATCCACAAACTTAAAGTATAACCAAAAAATAATTATCTACGCCCTTGGCGACGCCCCGAAAAATACAAAATATTTGGTTTCTTAAAACGGCGATAATGATGTTAAATCTTAAACTCATTCAAGGGACCCAAAACACAAAAAATCTACGGACTTTGGATATAATACACCCGACGCGACCCGCAAGATTCGTCACGAAAAACAAGCCAGATGCCACTACGAATGAGCGATAGGAATAAAATTTTCCCTATACGAATCAAACATTAGTTATTTTCCTAACAAGTGCAGAAAGTCATTCTTTTCCGCACGCGACTGCACTTTGCTGAATGACGCGAAGCGTGAGTTCGGCAAGCAGTCGAGTGCGTAAAAGAGACTTTCTGCAAGAGTTAGGAACAATATTTTTTCTAAGAGTCTTTAAAAAATTACCAAATTTTAATCAATTAATTTAATTAATATGAAACTAAATACACAAATTAATTCTTTGACAAGGTTGTCAAAACCAAACTTTCAATATAATTAGTTAGCATGACCACGATCTTGGTTTCCATGACGATGATTCAAAACGACTGTTACTGTCTACCGATTTGACTTTCGAATATTATGTCAAAATAATTTTATTTCATCGAATTGTCGCGGTAATTTCATTAAAACAGGAACACAATAAGATATATTTGTAATAAATTAGTAAATAATATCTAAATATTAGTTTATTGCATGTATTATAATTACTTTAAGGCCATATTAACATATCTAAATTAACACGCGTGCGGATAATCATCGATAGAATCAGAAACAATCAAAGGAGATAAAAAGCTTGGTAGGCTACGAAGTGGTCAGACAATTTAATTACCTAAGTTCGGTAATCACTAATAGTGAAAGATGCGGAGATGAGATCTGTCAACGCATCACGATGGCAAAATCGACAAGAGCACCAAATCGACTCATAAATAATATATTATGGAAGAATACTTTACATTACAAAAAATACAAAATTACAACTTGTTCAAGCACCTACGCTTCATAAACATGGACTATCAAAAAAGTCGATTCAAAGCGTATAATTTGGGTCTACCGCAGAATTTTACACGTACCATGGCATGGAGTGCACATAAAAATATTTGCACTTCGAAAATCGTTCTCAAATCACAAAACATTAATAAATTTATTATTATGGAAGCTAAAAAGAATAACTTATTACCTCCTCTTGAAACTCTAATAATCCCACCGGATTATGAATATCTTTGTAATTGATTTTACTTTTTATCATTTATTATAGTTTTCTATCTAATAACACAAAATATTTTTCAAAATATTACTCTACATCCCACTAGATTAAAGTAGAATAAAATTCTTAATATTAGTTTATGTGTTATTATATTGAAAACTTATTCTTTTGCTAGCAGTTGCCGCTAGGGCATCCCTGCCATTTCGTTAGTTGCAATCCGTAACTGCACGCCGGGGTTTGTCCGGGTTGGATCAGAGAGAGGAACAGTATGTGCCTTATGATGAGAGACTAATAAGTTTAGAAACAGGTAGAGGTGCTTGATGCACTCTCTGATTGAACTAGAATCTAATGCGGCTGTAGTTTCGTGTTGCAACGAAATTAAAAATGGTTATTCATTTTTTATTTACATGTTTACTCTGATTGGAGTACGAAGGGAAACATTCTCGTTAGAACTTTACCGCTCTAAGCAGATGGGACGTGAATTATAAAGTGTAAAATTCTCTCATCTTCTTTATTCTCAGCATCCGTTATGGTTTGCAAATTTTAGAAGCCTCGTAGGTGTAACCAGAGAAGGTTCCCATTGTTTTAAATCTGGTGGGATGTAGAGTAATGTTTTTAAAATTAATTTATATGTTATTAGATTGAAAACTTTTGTTAATAATATAAGAGTAAATGCTAGGACATAAATTTATAGCAATATAATAGTTATAACTATAACGGATTACAACAACTCGACGCCCAAACTTTAAAATTGTGTTACTGAAAAATTTGTCGTCACGCACATACCACAACTGTCCTCTATGCCATCGATGTGATACCATGCCCAAACGCCTTTAAGCTGCTAGCAGAGTAAGAACAAGTCAAAAACTAGAGAACTCCGCAACACTCCTTTTGGAAAAGTGGCCCAGCCAAATTTAACGAAAGTTTGCTCATTGATAGTTCTCGGTGCGTGGAATACAAAAGTTCATGGAAACTAGGTCTGAGAAACTATTATATTATTTTCAAGCTACAGCCTTCTGAATTTATTGCATTCAGGTGTTCAGTGTACGTCAAGAGCACTAGTTCACAGTCAAGTGAACGAAAATATTTATTATTAAATGAAGAGAGCAGTGGCGGCTCGTGACCTCAGTATGCGGGTAGGCGACATGAAATGTATCCACAAATTCTATTTTTTCTAACTTCATCATTATATAAATTCATCATTATACAGGGTGTTTCATTAATAATTGTCCATATAATAACTGGAGAAACCTTAGCACAAAATACGAAGATTTAACCTAAAACACTTAAATAAAATGTGGTTCCTTACTGAGTTACAGGGTGTTTTATCTAAAAATTTAAAAACTATTTTTGTTCAGCATTTTAAAACTATTCGACGTATCCTTTTCATACTTGGCAGGTAGTATAGGTACTATAAAAACTACTAAATTATGTTAAACAAAGGTTTCTGGCTATTACCAGAGGTGTACGACGGGGTAAAGTGAATGGTTGACCCTTTCCAAATTCTACGCCACTGGCTAAATTGCTATTTTAGTTCAATTTTTGGATTCTCCAATACTTTCTATGAAAATAATATACTCTTCATTCTTAACGATAAAGTCATTAGTTTTCGAGATATTTGAAGTTAAAAATGAAACGACACGGTTATTTTGATTAATGTATTGTGTCGCTTCATTTTTAATTTCAAATATCTCGAAAAATAATCATTTTATCGTTACGAATGAAGAGTATAATATTTACATAAAAAGTATTGCAAAATCAAAAAATTACACTAAAGTAGCAATTTCGTCAGTGGCGTAGAATTTGGGAAGGGTCAACCAGTCACTATCCCCTGTCGTACGCCTCTGGTAGTAGCTAGAAACGTTTATTTATGTTAATTTAGTAGGGTGTACAGTAGCTACATTTTCTGCAAAGTATGATAAGGATACGCCAAATAGTTTTAAAGTACTGGGTACAAATAATTTTTATCTACGACTGATACATAATATATGTATTATACTTGTGGTGTTTGCAATATAATGCCATATAATAATCCCTTAGGGATTAATAAAGCGGGATTAATAGCTATTAATCCCTCTGGCACAACAATCACAAAATTCACCACGGAAACAAAATAATCAACCTCAAAAAATGTCAGTGTCAAACGAATAGTATATTTGACAGTTTGTGTTGAGAGCGTCATGGGGGCTGGAAGTCAACACAGGTAGCTGAAGGATACATTGATCAGTCTATGAGAAACAAGGCAACTACAGCAGATACTATCGCTAGAGATAAACAGTAATGTACCATCTTCTTGTTCTACAGCAATCGAGATCCCAGATATTTGTATTAAAAACTCTACTAAAGTTAATGATGATTCTCAACCAATTCAGTTTATTAATTGTACTATTACTAATTTTAATGTTTTTAACAAATAAAGTTGTTCATTAAAAATCTTAAATTAATTAATTTGTCGTAGATAAAGTAGAGTATACTACTCGCAATAATGGCTCTCATTCCCTCGGAATGTTACTCCCTCGCCGCTAACGAGGCTCGGTTCGTAAATATTCCTCGGGAATAATAGCCATCATTATTGACTCGTGGTATAATCTACTATTAAATTTTAATCATATGAATCATATCATAAATTAATCAAAATAACTGTGCCGTTTCATATTTAACTTCAAATATATCGAAAACTAATGACCTTATCGTTACCAATGAAAAGTTTATTATTTATGTAGAAAGTATTGGAGAATATAAAAATGGCACTAAAATAATAATTCCTTCAGTGGCGTAGAATTTGAGAAGGGTCAACCATTCACCATCCTCTGTCGTACGCCTCTGTTAGTAGCTAGAAACGTTTGTTTATCATAATTTAGTAGGGTGTCTAGTAGTCGCACTTTCTACCAAGTATGAAAAGGAGACGTCGAATAGTTTTAAAATGCTGAGCAAAAATAGTTTTTAAATCTTTAGATAAAACACCCTGTAACTCAGTAAGGAACCACATTTTATTTAAGTGTTTTAGGTTAAATCTTCGTATTTTGTGCTAAGGTTTCTCCAGTTACTATATGGACAATTATTAATGAAACACCCTGTATAATTATTAGATAAAGAAATAATGTATAGCTAAAACACTGCCAATAGTTTTATTATTTTTTTCTAACCGTTTTAAACCTAAGCAATTGTTTAAATGTTCTTTCGAAGATTAATATTTTTTGACACTAGCTGATAATTTTTTCAAATCTGAATATCCCGCACTCATCCAAACATTATTTTTCTTCAAATTTGAGAGCAACAGACAAGACCAACAAAAAAGTGAATTTTTAAAATAACTTTCGCTTAACCATTTATGGTTTTCATACCATATTGTTTTAAACGATCTCGAAAATGGTCGATTATCTTTCTCCTTATCTGTTGATAAAATTTTTAAATTTGGTAAAGGCCGACCCATTTAAATAATTTCTAATCTTTCTTGATTTTGGTGCCTTCAAAAAAGGTGTCTCGATCAAACTGCAGATTATATCGTTTAAAATATTCGTTTTGTTCTACTATGGGCGTTTTTACCAACGACAATATATAGTAGTTTATTCGATGAATAAAAATATTCGGCCAATAAAACTAACACACCTACGTTTTACCAACGTCAAATATGACTTATTATATTTTTCTCAAGTAAAGATTTACTCTTCGAATATAATTGATAACTTAACCTCGCTTCTAATTTATTTTAAATATCTATAATTATAATCAAATGTAACAAATAAAATTCGTCATTTTTACTTTAAATTATCAAAATTGTATTGAAACACAATAAAAATACAATATTCGGCTGATAAATTTTATTCCACCAATAAATATTCTAAGATTTATTTGTTGTTAATGAATTATCACTAAATTAAAATACCCTTCAATAAACCAATCTTAAAGAACACCCCCGTTAAGATAGGCAAAATACCCTCACTCTCAGAACTCATTTTTTTACGTTCTGTACGAGTAAAAACTGAGATTACGCGGAATTTTAGCTCGCCACCCCCTTACCCCTCCAACGACAGCCAAAAATATTTTTTTTGGCTGTCGGTGGCTTGAAAAAAATAAATTTTTAGATTTTATTTTTTTTTGTTGGGTTTCAATTGATTTAAAAATTTCAAAAAATTAACACATATAGCTGAGGCTTTGTCAAAACATGTCCATTTTTTATGGATCCGTAGTTCAAGTGTACATAATCTCAATTTTTTTAAGTTTTTTTTAAAACCTATAACTTTTTTGGGGGAGGGCTACAGGTCTAATTTTTTTTGTATATTATGTATTTTATCAAAAGCTTACTCTCTGATTTTTTATCAGATTTTTCCGTCAGGTGCGCCTTCTTGAAAAATCCTGAAAACTGTTTTTTATGGGTTTTTTGGGGATTTTTTTCCATTTTATAGACTTCAAAATAGATCAACTCAAGGTTTTATTAATAGATTATCATAACTTGAAATAACTGTATAACTGAAATAAGTATTTAATATATTCAAAAATTGAGCAAAACCCCTTTAAACTCTCGAAAAATCATGTTTTTTTTAAGTTCTGTAAGGGTTTTCGCGGGTTTAATGATATTTTGAATATTTTTTTTGATTTTTTTCGTTATATGTAGTTAAATAAAAAGACTCATCGTATTTGTAGACCACCACACCCTTCCCCCTCCTCCACAGTCAAGAACGTTAATTTCTGTATTTTATTTGTTTAGTTAATTTGCCATTAATTTAAAATTTTATGAGGCTTCTAAGAAACATGTCTATTTTTTATGGATCCGTAGGTCGATTGTACATAACCTCAAAATTATTTTTTTAGACCGTATTTTTGACTTTCAATCTATATTTTTTAAAACGTCCAATGAATGGTATGGTATGTTAAACAGTAAATGGTTAAGTTCAATTCGTTACCACTATAAACAGCCCGGATTAACCGATAATAGTATAAAAGGCCCGGTTTCAGGTAAAATTTATTTTAGGCTTTATTATGGGAGTACCGCCTAGTCAGTGTTAATTGCAAAAGACCAACTCTGTCTATCTCGGTGGCTTATCGCTCCGGGTGGGTCTTAACAATGGGCCAGGTCAGATAAATTTAATAATATTTACGACCGCACCAATTGAATTCAAACCATTTACTGTTGAACAAACCATACATCTCTCTCGCGGATGGCCGCCTCAATATGAGCTTAACGCTCATTTTTAATAATTAAAAATAACAGCTTAGTAATAAAATATTGACAAAAATTTCTTCAGGATCTTCTAGAGGTATTTGGTGACTTTCTGACTTTCATAATAATCATTTTTAATCGAGTTATTAAGCCCTGAAAATGGCCATTTTCGCGAAATTCAAATTTTAAATCGCGTATAACTCGACAAAAATCAATTTTAGAGAAAAATTACAAATGACCGTTTTATTTAGAATGATCCAGAAAATCTAAAACAAATTTGTGTAAAGTGAACAAATTTATTTTTTGAATTTGTTTAAAAAATTGTTTAAACAATTTTCCCACCGCGGTACTGCCTGGCACCCTGTGGATTTGTTATAAAGACCTGTTTTTGAGTAAGTTGGTTCAAAAATATATAATATTTATCTCATGGAAGATATTTAACAAAAATCGAAAAATCAGCAGAATATCTTACAAAACTCTTTGACGATACCAATGTTATACCTGTAATAGACGAAGACAGCGATGAAGACTAAGAACTGTAAAGTGTAATACTTCCCTTATTCTTTTTATGGTGTTCTATGTGGCAGTAAACTTGAAGCAAAATGACATTATAGGCAGAGATATAAGTATGTAGATGGTACAAGCACATGTTTGAATAATAAGAATAATACGTATAATGTAAGGTAATATTAGGATACCTACTAAATACAAACTAATGATGTTCTGAAGCTATTTTGTTGTGGCAGTTTTGAAATTAACTAGTTTTGATGGGAAATAAGCCTCAGTTTTACAAAAAAACGATTTTTATTAACGTTTCGACGCCCAAATCGGGTATCGTTTTCAAAATACAAAAAATATTAATGAATTAAACAAAAATGTTGTTGCTTAGTAAAAAAATTCTTCTAATAATTTATTTATTCTGACTTATTTAAATCGGCAATTCAGACATATATTATATATTTTAAAGTAGAAGACTTTAAAATGATATTGCCAATATTTAACAGTTGCGTTCCTGGGACGACTTTATTGAAAGATAGTTCATTCGATTACATGAAATCAACTCGAACTCAAGAATATCGGTCACAAAAGAATCATAACATGTGATCTGTCTTTAAAAAGACAGATGTTGGAAAAAAAACAAAAAAAAAACCACATGCAATGGTTGCTGGAGAAATAAATTCCCAACACTGATGTTTGGTAGGACTGTACTTTGTTTCAATATTTTATTTTCAATATTTTATTTAGTGGTTTGCGCCTTGTGTACACTTTACAAAGTTTTTTCTATGTTTTTATGTTTTATGATTCAAAGTTTACACAAAGGCGCAATATTCAAAACAAAAAAAGTTCGTTGCCAAGGTGTTGTTATATAAGAATAAAAGAATAAAAAAAAACGGGAAAGTAGGGCTTGTGTCCGATCCCACACAAAAAATTACTTTAATACCAAAAGTTTGTGTTATTGTGATAAAGGTTTAGTTGTGAAAAGTGCCTTTAGTTATTCCTAGCTTCCGAAGTTTAAAACCAGTAAAAAATTATTTCTTGGTGTTGCAAAAACCCAACAATGGTGACAGTAAAATTCTCGCGCTAGAGATTCCATAGTAAATCACGAGGGAAAACCAGGAAAAAACCTCGTGATACTATCCCGACATCGTAAGTATTAGGTCTTACTTTAGTTTACTTTCAAAACTAATACCAAATTCTGACCTTAATATGTACATATGTTATTTTAAATTATAAATAATATTAATAATACATAGATATATAAACAATACTAAAATATAAAATATGTACTAACTCCATATGTTATTGACTTACTAATCCTGGTATTTTCTTTCTATTGACTTCCTCTTTTATTATGGGTAACCACATCCTACTGCATTCTACCGAGGAATTTGCGACACAATTGGTTTCATTTAGCATAATTAAAGCCGTTTCTTTGATTTTTCTCTTTTTATTATCTGTTTCTTTCAGGACTATACTTGAATCTTTCCACTGAACTCTATGTTCATCATCCCATGCGTGTTGACATATTTAAGATGTATCAAATTCTCTATTTTTAATATAAGACTGATGTTCACTTATTTTAACGTTTAATTATCTTGATGTTTCACCTAAATAAAATTGTTCGCATTCACAAAGTATTTTATAAATACAATTCTTTGTTCTTTCTTGTTCACTGTTAGGTTTAGTTTTAGACAGAATAGATTTCAACGGGTTTGATGTTTTGAATGTTGTTGAAATTTTGAATTTATTTCCATTGTTTTAAGTTTCTCTGATAGTCATTTTATATATGGTATTGGTATTTTCCTCGTATTATTTCTTGTGAATGCTATAGGATCCCGTTCTAGGTTGTTATGTTCCATTCGATCCAATCTTGACAATTCCTTGTTTATAAACGATAAAGGTCAATCATTTTTTAATAAAACAGATGTTAACAATTGTTTTTCTTCTAAGAATGAATTTTCGTTAGAACAAGTAATTTTGGCTCTATCTAATAAGGATTTAATAATTCCCTTTTTAACGTTGATGTTGTGATTTGATTTGTAATTGAGATATCTATTGGTATGTTTTGGTTTTCTATACACTTGAGTCTCATATCCAGTATCCTTCTTTAAGACTAAAACATCGAGGAAAGGTAATGTGTTATTATATTACTTTTCATTGAGAATTTTACTGTCAACATTGCATGTGGTTGTCTATTTAAAGACAGATCACATGCTATGATTTTTTTGTGACGGATATTCTTGAGGTGGGGTAGATTTCATGTAATCGAATAAACTCTCTTTCAATAAAGTCGTCCCAGGAACGCAACTCATAAATATTGACAATATCATTTTAAAGTCTTCTACTTTAAAATCTATAATATATGTCTGAATTGCCTGTCTGTCTCTAAATGAGTCAGATTAAATAAATTATTAGAAGAATTTTTTTACTAAGCAACAACATTTTTGTTTAATTCATTAATATTTTTCGTATTTTGACAACGACACCCAATTTGGGCGCCGAAACCTTAATACAAATCGTTTGTTAGTAATATTGTGGCTTATTTCCTTTCAAAACAAGTTAATTACAAACTAATGAACAAAGAACAAAATGTTTTGATTCAAAAAGCGACAAGAAGTATGATATATTATTAAAATTTATTTTCTTGATTTATTCTGTTTTATTTTTGTTTTTTGTATCCTACCCAAAAAATGTCAATATGACATAGGTATACTGAATTCGCTCAGCCGAGATTTATTTTGACACATTCGGAATAGAAAACATACAACACAAAAATTCCTACCTCACACTATTAACTGTTCAAATCAACTTATCCTTTCATTAAAAAAAGAAGAATTATTATTGGAAATAGTGGGACTGTATACTAAGCTCATAAAATTTTGTGGTATTTATTTCTACAAAATATTTTTATTTTGTGCAATAAATAATTTTCTTATTTGTTATCAATACATTATAATGGTGTAAATAAATAATTATTGATTGGCGTAATTTTTATGTTTCAACAATTTTTTCTTTAATTCTGGGCCGTGTGATGAAGGTATTCCCCTATTGCTCCCTCCCATAGGTCTGCCAGGGTTCAATAGTTTTTTAAAGATAAGGAGGGACTGCGAAAAAAAAACTGGTTCCTATTGGATACGTGTGAAACAATGTCGCTCTAGCAGCACCCTTTCTATCGGACTTCCTTATTTTTCCGAGGAATTTTTTGAGGTTTTCTGAAGAATAAAATATGATTCATCTACTTCTGACCACGAATTCATATGCAACACGCAAATGTGCATGAAGAAAATGAAGGCTGTAGTTTCAGAATAATAGTTTTTTAGATCTAACTCTTCTGGAATTTTTTATTCTACACACTGAGAACTATCATTGACCGAAAATTTGTTAAATTTTACCGGGGCGGGGAGGGCACATTTCAGTAAGGAGTGTTGCGGGGACCAAGTGAAAAATCTTATATACAATATCGTAGCCAGCTCTACTTAACAAGCCATGAAGTTGAAACTTGGCAACATCAATTGGTAGACCGGGTTAGTCTGGCAGTTATCATTTGTTTGTATAAAATATTCACCATATTTACAGATAAATTGAAAAATTTTACAATATTTCGTGCTACAAATTATAAAGAGCTTTAAAAGGTATGTTATTAAGATTATTCTAGTTCAAACAGCTTGTTTTTGCAGTTAAGGAGAGACAACTGGAGCAGATTACTATGATTATTTGCAAAGGGATGGTTTGTGCTTAGCAACGGATTCAGTAAAATTTATTTATTATTACCTTTGTTCAACATTTGAATTTATTATTAACAATCCCAATCTTAAAAAATTATTTTTGCAAAACAATAATTATTGTCACCTGATATTATTATGATCTTTTGTAATGAAAAGTTTCAACAGCATAAAGGATTTCACTTAAATTTTGAATTTTAGTGTGAATGTGGGGAAAATACCTTCAAAGTTTATTCTGCTGTTATAAAAATTATGTGTAATATTGTTTTAGATAATTATACAAAAATAGCAGACATCAAAGGAATGATCCTTCAAAAAAGTATAAAAAGAAAAATAACGATAAGGGCGATAACAAAAACGAAAGTTATCTACTCTAAACCCCAACAATGCACATCAAATATTGTGAGTAATTGTCTTTATAGTTATTTCTAGCGATATTTTGTATATATTTTAAAATTAGATATTATTTATTTAAAATAAAGTATTTTACACATATTCTTGTCATTGTTTGTTTTTTGTATAATAAACGTTACTTACAAGGAATTACTTTTAATTTGATTTTGTAAAAGCTTCTAATTAATATATTTTCCTGTTCGACTCAAAAAATAATATAAATTTTACTTGAATGTGTACTTTAAAATCGTGGTTTCGAAAGCGGTAGTCCGAAAGTCAGACTACCGACGTCATCGATTGCAACGTTGCCTTTTTCTCTTCACGGCTTGTAAAGTAAAGTAAAAATGTAGAAATTATTTGAGAGAGGATATTTAATACATCTTTAATAACAATAAACTTTTATAAAAGCTATATAAATTTGCAAGAGGACGTTATAATTCAGAAAATCCGATACAATACAGGTACCTACTTCGTATTCTGAAAAGCGAGCTTTATTAATTTATGGCTTATATCGAGAGTAACATAAAATTTTTATATACCCATAACGAGAGTTAGGGTTAATAAAGTCAACAAAAATCCATACATTAAAACCCAAACAATTCCCAAACTGAAAAAGCCAAATAATTCACTGGAGATAAATAATTTTCCTTTGATGTTTGTTTACCACACATTTATATGTCCATACATTTTATACAAAATTATTGCTTTATACTTAATATGTGCAATATCAATCCCAGAGAACAGTAGTTCTAGCCAGTGGCGCACACCCCCGTACATGCGACACTATACAGGGTGTTTCATTAAGAATATCGATTCTCTGAGTTGTAGACTCTAGACCTAAAAATATTAAGATTTAACCCAAATCAATTAAATAAAATGTGGCTCCTTACTGACTTACAGGATGTTTTATTTTTTCTCTTCTTCTTGTCTTTTTTCTTTATGCTTACTGCAGCGTCGGATTATGGTCGGTTGTTTTTTTCGCCCATTTTTTCCACTCTACTCTGTTTTTGGCTAGGCGTTTCATTTCTTCTTTAGTTTTTCCTCGTGAATTTCCTATGTCATATATTTATAGAATAGAAATATGCTTTATTGTCACTGAAAATTTTTACAATTTCATGGACAAAGCTTACATACAGTCAAAAGCAAACATAATATAAATAACAAATAACAACTACAATTTACTAAAATTAGATAAATCGTCAATAATGTACAGTATAAGATATAAAAGCCAAGACAAAAACAATTTATTGCAAAATATATATAAATTGCAAATTGAACATACAACAAATAAAATAAAATAGGTACAACCTAAGGAACTGACAAGTTTATGCTACTGCGCATGGAACCCAATTTTCTTAGTTATTCATTAAGAAATTCTTCTATTGAATAATATGGTCTTTTGGATAGGTAGGCTTTTGTCATTTTACGGAACTTAGGGAAAGATGTTGCAGATTTAAGTTGTAACGGAAGATGATTGTACAGTTTCTTTGCGGAATATAATATAGATTTCTTTACTAACTCAGTGGATGGAATCGGTAAATAAATATCAAAGATTGAATTTCTGGTGAAGTAAAGATGATTGGGCCTTGATGGAAAGACGTGAAGGTGTTTACGAATTAAACAAACCGTTTCTAGAATATATAAAGATGGAAGTGTTAAAATTTCGTGATCTCTGAAGTAACTTCTGCAATGTGTAGGTCTTCTGAGGCCAAACAAATACCTTATTGCTCTTTTTTGCAATCTAAAAATGATATCAAATTGAGCAGATGTACTAGAACCCCAAAAAGGAAGACCATATCGAAGATGAGACTCGAACAACGAAAAATATGTTATTTTAGAAGATGCTAAATTGAGTTCCTTTGAGACAGATCGTATTGCATAGCAAGCTGAGGCGAGTTTCTTACTTAACGAGTCGATATGAAGGGACCATTTGAGGTTGCTGTCTAAAAAAATACCAAGAAATTTTACAGAATCAACGGTACTGATCTGGCTGTTATGAAGTGGCAAAGGTTGAAGAGCTCCTTTATAGGATAATGCTACTGTTTTATTTACGTTAAAAGAGAGTAAATTAGAGTCAGACCAGGTCTTTATCGTCAGTAGATCCGAAGTTATAGTTTCATGAAGAGATGCAATAGTTGAGTTGCTCCAAGTGATACTGGTATCATCAGCAAAAAGAAAAATTTTCCCATTGATTTTTAAATTAGTGATGTCATTTATAAAGATAAGGAACAGTATAGGACCCAATACTGAACCTTGTGGTACTCCACATACGATGTTTTTGAGACTAGAGTCAGTATAATTTGCTCTAACTAGTTGTTTCCGATTATTCAAGTAGGATTGGAACCAATTCAAAGAAATACCTCGAATTCCATAGAAATTTAGTTTTGTAATCAAGGTTTCGTGATTTACACAATCAAAATCTTTGGCATAGTCGCAGAAAACAGTGGCAGTATAAAGATTATTGTTTAGTGCTTGGTAAACCTAATGTAGTACAGAAAACATGGCATCAGTGGTACATTTATTTGTTAAAAAGCCGAACTGATTTTGTGATAAAATGTTGTTATCAACGATAAAGGACATAAGTCGAGTTTTAATGAGTCTCTCAATAATTTTGGAGAGTACCGGTAGTAAGGCAATAGGTCTATAGTTGCAGGCATCAGATTTTTCGCCACCCTTATGAAGAGGAATAATAATGGCTGTCTTTAGGCACTCTGGAAATTTACCTTTTTCGAAGGAATCATTAATTAGTGAGAGGAGGATTTCCAACACATTTTCTGTGAGATTAGAGAAAATCTTTATAGATAGTCCATCAGTACTACAGGATGATTTGCTTTTGATACTATTGATTGTTTGGATAAGTTCAGAGTTATCGACTGGTCCTAAAAAGAATGAATTCGAAACCTGTCTTGAATTGGGAAGATAGGAAATGGGATCTTGTTGCGGCAAAATTGTTGATGTTATATTTTTACTCACATTAACGAAGTAGTCGTTTAGACTTTCAGGATTTGGAAGGAAAAATGATTGAGCTGTGTGAGTTTTATTTCGAAGATCGTTTATTATAGACCAAGTTTCTTTTGCAACACTTTTAGAGCTTCCCAGACCATTTTGATAATAGGCTTTTTTAACTGACCCGACAAGTTTTAGATATGTTGTCCTGTACTTCATGATATATTCAGTGACAGCAACATTGGTAGTAAATTTCTTGATGTATAGTAGTGAACGCATATTCTTAGCTGATATGCGAATACCTTTCGTAACCCAAGGTTTC
Organism: Diabrotica virgifera virgifera; assembly: GCF_917563875.1. Lineage (NCBI taxonomy): Eukaryota > Metazoa > Arthropoda > Insecta > Coleoptera > Chrysomelidae > Diabrotica > Diabrotica virgifera. Next base: position 148,628,054 of record NC_065450.1, read on the forward strand.
CGATGTTTTGGCTTAATAGAAATTAAAGGAAATGCCTTATTGAAGATGTGGAGAAGCTTATCTAGAAAAACACTGAAATTATAGTCCACGTCTATAGAAGGAAATTACCACTCAGAAGTTAAGCATAAATTTTGGAATTTACGAAAATTCTGGGCGGAAAAAATCCTACCTAAACGTCGGGTTTTTGAGGAGGGTTTGCTGAAGGTGTTAAACTTCGTATACACTGCTTCATGATCAGATAGTCCCGCATTAATAACTGTAGAGCAGACATCAAGGGGTGAGAAATCTGAGACAATATAATCGATTATGCTAGATGTAGTTCTTGTAATCCTTGTAGGAGAATCAACGTGCATTGAGAGACCATGCGATTCAAATATGTTTGCCAGGGACACTTGGGTAGCACTAGCAGCAGCATAATTAATGTTAAAATCACCGCATAGAATTTTTCTGCTTTTATGAGGCAGGTCATCTAACAAATTTAGCAGGTTCTGAAAAAATAGTTCCACGGTAGAATCAGGTGATCTATAAATGCAAATAATATAAAGATTAAGATTTTTATTATAAACTAAGGAAAACTCGAAGAAGGATTCACTTAACAAAAAGTCATATTTTGATACCAGAGAAAAATCATTATTTCTAGAGAGAATCAAGGTGCCTCCATGAGCCGAACTTGGACGATCATTTAATTCCTCAAATTCTTTCAAGGACGCCCTCTTCTTCTTTTTGTCGTGTTTCCCATTTCCAGAATTTTCCTGGGCGTCCTTTCTGGTTTCATTCTTATCACATGTATAATACCGTTCTAATAGTTTATTTTGCATGTGATATAATATTGGCTCTATTTCCGTTCTCCTTGTTATTTCTTCGTTTCTTATTCTATCCCATTTTCATTTTCCTGAGATCATTTTTAAGTGTTTCATATCCATGGCTTCTATTTTTGACTCATTTTGTAAGCTCCACGCATGGGAGCCATTTATGTATATCAATACTTAGCAGAACAACGTGGACAAAGAAAAGAAGACAAAGTCCTACGTCATTGAAGCGCCATTTATTAAAAAGAATATAATATAGTATGTTTACTTATTGAACTAGTTGCTACTACATTATCTCTGACTATTCCTATATCATTCGTACTATGGTTCCATCTCCATTTGGTGTCTTCAATAACGATAAAACCATATCCCATTTTTATTCTTTTGCCATTTGCCTTTTCTTTTGCTGCTATATATCTAATATTTTTCTGCATATCAATCTCTTTAAGTGTTAAATAGCATTCAATGTATACTCGGTATTGTTTATAACTTCTAAGGATTACTTTTTGCTTTTAGTACTCTTAGTTTGTCTTCAAACTTACTAAACTCAATAATGCACATATTGTCGTTGATCCTTTGTACCTTATTTAACTCTGCCATTATTCGTAGCTCTTTATTTAAAAAGTTTCCTATTTCATTATTAAGCTGCTCGATATCAGACGTACTTATTGGCAAACCCTTTATTAAATTATTTTTCTTTTTTCTTTTTGACAGATTTCTAAAGTTAGCTCTAATTTATCCATTTTTTGTTTCATACTCATCATTTCCTTTTTTAAATTTTCATTTTCTTGAATTAATTGTGTAAGCTTCTCTTTGTATTCGCTATTCTTTTTTCTGAGTTCTTTCATTTCTCCTACCAACTCACCTACCATGTTTTTTATATCCTCTAGTTCCTTATCTTTCTTTTTTTATCAGTTATTAACGTTTTCATCATTTCCGTAATTTCATTCTCTCTACCTCCTTATACCTCGACACCGTAAGGTACAAGAGGATGGCTTAAGTAAGTAAGTATGTTTACTTATAAAAATATAAAACTAAGAATGCCAACTACTTGAAATTTGTACTTACCGTAGTTACTCTCATGCATGGTTATTTTCTAAGAAGGATAGAGATTGGTAAAGACGATCTAATAATTAAACATAATTCTTACTTTATTGAAAGCAAATAAAAATTTAGCAAAGTTTTCATTTGGAAAAAAAGTCCTTAATCATTTTATTAATTTGCGAGAAAACGTAAGAGTTCAAAAATTAAAAATAGCGCAAGCACCTTGTTCTTTGCTTTATCCGTGGGTGTTCCATAATCCATGCGGCAGTAAAGGTGTTAAACAATTTCCTTGATATCACGGCACATTTGCGGTCACGGCACATAAGGTCACTCATTTTGACAGATTAAGTACAGCTAATAATAATTATATTAGGGATGAAATTCCATTGTTCGTTTATTTATTCAACACTTAAATATTATTATTATTATTTTTATTGAGTAAACCTAATTGAATGAAACGAAAAACTTTTGGTCAAAAGAAAACCAAATTTGGATCAGTCTAATCTATTACGGTAAACTCAAAACTAGGCCGAGAATCTGCACCCTCCACGACCGTAGATACAGCGGTCACTTGAGCCTACTTCGTTTACTGGTACTTGAACTTAACTGAAATAAATACATTTAACTATAACTTAACGTGAAGTAAATCACTCCATGGTGTAGTTGGTATAATATTTTAATTAAAAATTAAAATTTTTTAAAAATCCAAAAGGATTACGTTCAAAACGTTTTCGGACTTCCAGGATCAGTCCATCATCAGTGAACTCCCTGTCCTTGAAAAATAGCAATAATGCCAAACACTGGTTAAGTTATATGTTCCAACTACACGGCAAAAATTATAAAACAGTTTGGCTTAAAGTGGATGCCAATGGATTACTTCCAGCAACATGATGCTCTACTGCTTTACGTTAAAATATTTTTTGTTATTAGGTATTGAACCACGCTAAGTTTGTCAATTTAATTATCTCCAAATATCTGCAACCATTTTCCATTCAATTGTCTCCGTCGGCCGAAGTCGACGGAAACACACCTTACTTCCACTCTAGACTCCCCAGAACTCATCGCTATCGATTCCAAAACTTGAATTCCCTCGACTCTCCTCACAAGCAAAAACCCAGAGCGTCTCTCCTACTCATCCATGTCCTGTTAGATCAATCAAAAATTATCAAATTTCCACTCCTCCTCTCAACAACGAATAGAAAAAAAATTTAAGCAAATTCTAATCACGTCTTCAGAAGGCAGTGACTTCTTCCTGGCAAATAGGGATCAACAGACAAAATCTCTGTTGACTCTATCCTAGCTGAATTCCTTCTTACGCTAACCGCAAAATCATCAATATTTCAGCTGTGACTTGTTGATTAAATTCAGAACCTCTTCTCTCTTTTATCGGTTATAAAATAAACTTTCCACAGTCTTATTGTCGCTAAAACAATTACGACTCTTGAAATTAAAGAGCCGCTTTTCTCAATATAATAAACAACAACAAAGACAAACCGTATAACATTCGATTTCGTGAGAATAAAAAATCAGAGATGATCTAATTCAACAGTTCTTTACCGAAAAAACGTTACACTGGGAACGGTAAGTGTATTATACATATTGGGTGATTCGTTAATGTCTTTAAGACCGTTACAATGTTTCTTCTGTATTGTCCAATTTTCACTTGCAAAGGTTATTACTGGTCTTGTTATTGTATTATGAATCTTCCTTTTCACTTCCATTTGTATGTCTTTATATCCTAGTATGGATTTATTTAAGGCATAAAATATTCGCTGTTTGTATCTCAGCGTCTATTCTCCCGTCATCAGTTATTATACTCCCTAGGTATTCGATACTTTTTCTAACGTTATCTGATTGCACTTTATCCCTTTATTGTGTAGGTGCTCCTTGTTATTTATTATCAATGTTTTGGTTTTGTCGATGTTTATTTTTATTCCCATCATTTCAATTTCTTCAGTCCAGATTAGAGATGCATCAAGTCAAACTAGTTTGATTTTACTCAACAAACTTGGCTTGACTTGAAAGTCAAACTTTTTGTATAAAAAAGTTTGACTAGACTTGATTTCGATATCTTTAGGTTTGACATGAATTCAAACATCTTCAAACAGCTTGAAAAGTTTGAATATTACGCAACGTGTTTATTTGTTCAGTGGCGGATCAACGGGGGGGAGTAATGGGTGGGGGAGGGGTAGGGGAAATTCCCCCCTGTACAGCTGCGCTGTTCGAACCATACTACCCCCTCCCCGTGTAACGCGCCGTAACGTTTTACATGACCCCCCCAACTTGCGTTACGTAATACTTGAACGCTCCCAAAGTAGATTAAATTACACTTTGTGTGATAAAAAAACTATCCAACGAATTCTTTGTTTTAATCTAGTAACACTCAGATATAAAAAAGTTATATGGATAAAACGAAACTTGCCAGCAAGCAGTTCTAAGCATTCAGGAATCATTTTTAAAAAATTTAAATTTAAGACCCTATTTTGATTAATCGCTTCCTGTATTACGTTACTTTTATGTGGCACTCATTGTATTATTAATTTTCTTATCTTAATTGGCAACTAACATGTCAATCTCGAGAAAAAAGTATATCTACTAAATAAATTATTTTTCAAACTCTTTCAAACTAGTTTGACAAACAGTTTGAATTTTCAAACCTGTACGATTGACCAGTTTGACTTGACTTGAAATATTTGTCAGAAGGATTGACTTGAGTTTGACTTGAAATTAAGTCAAACTCAAGTCAAGTTCAAACATTCAAGTCAAACTTGTTCAACTCTAGTCCAGATATTAAGATTTTTCTGCATTTTATTTTTATTATTGGCTATAAGCACTATATAAGCTCACGGGAGTGAGACGAACCCTGATATTATATTAGACCAAGCAGACAACAGAGAAAAGTGTCCACCAACAATAGCCGAGATTAGAACAGCAGTAGACAAATTAAAGAACAATAAATCACCGGGATCGGATCAAGTAGCAACGGAATTACTGAAGGAAGGAGGAGACGCACTACAGAAAACAATACATGAATTGATAACAAAGATATGGTCAAATAAACAGCTACCAGCGGAGTGGAATAGTGGTATTATTGTACCATTACATAAAAAAGGGAATCAGCTAGAATGTGGAAACTACCGTGGAATCACGCTGCTGAATGCAGCATACAAAATAATGTCCAACGTCATTTATGAAAGACTTAGACCACACGCTGAAAAAATAGTTGGCAAGTACCAAAGTGGCTTCTGTAGACAGAAGTCAACAATAGACCAGATATTTGTTCTGCGACAGATCCTCGAAAAAACAAGTGAACATAACATCGACACACATCATCTCTTCATAGACTTCGAAAGCGCATATGACAATATAAACCGAGAATTCTTAATAAAAGCAATGAAAGAATTTAATATACCAACACAACTAATAGAACTGATAAAAGAATCTCTAAAAGTAGAAAGTAAAATCCGGATACAAAACGAACTAACGTTAACAATAGATGTGAAAAAGGGACTACGCCAGGGAGACGCTCTATCATGCATCTTGTTCAACATCGTAATCGAGAAAATAATGAGGGACACAACAGTCAATACTCGAGGAACAATAATTAATAAAAGAGTGCAAATACTAGCATTTGCAGATGATGTTGACATAATCGCAAGATCAAGAAGAGAAATGATAGAGGCATTCAACAAATAGAACGAGCTGCAAAAAATAGTGGCCTTAAAATCAACCAGAACAAAACAAAATATATGCAGGTAAGTAAAAAAGTAATAAGGCAGCCACAAAATATAACAATAGGAGAATACAACATTGAGGGGGTAAAAAACTTTACATACTTGGGATCCCTAATCACATCTGATAATAACGTAGCAGAGGAAGTGAAGAGGCAAGGAAAACAAAATGCCAAATGTACAAAACCTTAATAAGACCGGTACTCACATACGGCTCAAAAACCTGGACACTCACCAAAAGAGAGGAAACATTGCTAGCCACCTTTGAAAGAAAAATCTTGCGACACATATATAAGGGCACAAAAGAAAATGGAATTTGGCGAAGAAGGTACAACTTTGAACTATACGAAATATACCAGGATCCGGATATCATAACATTCATTAAAATAGGACAAGACCCAGAAAGGGCTGTCGAGGCAATGATGAGAAGCACTATATATCATCTGTGTAGTGTAGACTATTTATTTTTACTGGTTCCAAATTTCTGTAGCCGATTATGGGGTTAACCTCTTGTCCCCTTGCTCTGATAGTTTTATTAGTCGGTCCATTATTAATACCAAGAGTAAGGGGCTGAGACTGTCGCCTTGTTTTAGTCCTTTATCCATTAGAAACTCTTCTGACCGCTGACCTCTAATTTGTACTTTATCTTCCACGACGTCGTATGTAATTTTGATAATCTTGATTATTTCTGTGGTACTTCCAAGTCCTTTGAGCATTTCCAGATTTTCTCTCTATCTATTGAATCAAAGGCAGCTTTCAAGTCTATGAATGTTAGGAACAACTCTTCTCCTTCTTTTATTTTGCTCTCTGTCAGTCTTATTAAATTGAATATGTTGTCACTAGTCTGTTTTCCAGGTCTGAATGCTCGTTGTTCTTCTTCCACATTTAGTTGTACAAATTCTCTAAGTATTTTTTCCAATATTTTTGTGTATATTTTATAAGTTACTTGCGCTTTATCGAACAGAAAATGTCATTTGTGTCTTATGTAATGGTAATCACCCTGCCAACTACAGAGGGTACACTGTATACAAGCAATTGCAGAAACAAAAATACCGACCGCTGAGGGAGAAGGAGTCCGAAGAAAGTGCAAGAGGAGCATACCAAAATTACATAGTACCAAGTGTTACATACCGCCAAGTCGCAAATAATAATCAACAACGACTCTCCAGTAAAGTCCATCTCCAACAATTAAAATACTTTGGACATGTTATGAGAGCAAACACGGAAAACAAGGAAGGACTCATTATACAAGGAAAGGTGGAAGACCGAAGATCACGAGGAAGATCCCCAACAAGATGGATCGATCAAATTACGGGAATATGCAAAATACCTATTCATGAGTTAAAAGAAATGACCAGAGACAGAGATCTTTGGAGACGGACAATACACGATATCACGTCGATCACTACACTCCCTCCGGGGGGTCAGGATTTAAGAGAGCGTGCTCTATTTTGCCGGTTATTAGCGTGCTCATCACTGTATAATATAATAATACTTATTTATAATATAAGTGTTAAAAGTACAATTTTAAGGAACGCATGTAAAGGTTTGCAGAATGAGCCAAGCGAATTCTGCAGTTCACATGAGTTGAATGTTTGACCATTTCCAAATTCTACGACACTGGGGGAATTACTATTACTATTTTAGCGCCATTTTTAGATTTTGCAATACTTTCTATGTAAATAATATACTCTTGGAATGTCACATTTTATACATATTGAGATAAACACCAATACAGGTTTAATTCTTATGATATCTATAAACAACTTAAGAAATTCTTAGCAGAATTCTAATAATTCTTATTCTATATTCTTAATATAATATTAATCAATATCAACTTATTAATTTAATAATGCACCAAAAAACTGCTAACATTCCTTATTTTTGTTTAGTGGCGTGCGGACAATCCTGGTTCTTCGCCAGGATACAAATTCTTAAAAAAATTTTATAGACTGATCTTTGTGGTTATTGTCCTGAATCGATCGGCTAGTCGATAGTTCTGTTTTTGCTACCACAGGGCGAGAAAAGCCAAAATTTATGAAAGAGTGACATTCTTTGTTTTTCCTCTGTACTCTTCAAATGCATTAGTTTTCGAGATATTTTAAGTTAAAAATGAAACGGCACAGTTATTTTGATTAATTTATGATATGATAAACCAAATGTTTTTTACTTCAGAACGTATTAGATAGGATTTATAAATGGTCCACAGAAATTGGGTTCAAATTTTCACCTTCCAAATCTAGATTCATCAAATTTAGTAGATATCAAAGATGCAGTTCCTATTCCCCTGCTATTTATCTAAACGGAGTTCTACTCAAACTTGTCGACCAACACAAATTTTTAGGAGTTACTTTTGACACACGACTTACATGGTGACATAACATTGAAAACACCAAAAGCAACTGTTTAAATAGATTAAACATTTTAAAAACTCTAGCCCAACACCAATGGAGAGTTGACGAAAATATCTTACTGAGAATCTATAAAGATCTTATTCGCTCTAAATTAGATTATAGATGAATGCTCTACATGACCTCTTGCAATACCTATCTCAAATCTCTAAATTCAATACAAACGACCTCCTTACGTATATTATGTCTAGGTGCATTTCGTTCTAGCCCCGCCGAAAACATGTGCATTGAAGCGTTGGAACCTCCTCTTGTCATATGACGTCAGCTTTTACTTGCTTCTTATTTCACTAGAGTTTCCGCCAATCCAAAAACCCAGTAATCAAACTCATCAATCAAGTTCCTGAAAATAGAGACAGATCTGTTTACCCTTTTTCACAATTAGCAAATCCTCTGCTATTAAGTATAGACCTGTATATATCCACCCCCATCAGTACCTCTAATATTCCTCCATGAACCAAAAGTTACCTGATTTCAATACTAGCCTAACTCGACCCAAAAAAGAAGAAACTCCTAGCCATATTTTTAGAAAATTATTTCAAGAAGCAATAAATGCCAAACGTTACAACCCAGTTCTGTATACCGACGCCTCAAAAGATGACAAGGCTACCGGCTGTGCTATCTACCGAAAACATAACCTTAGCCCTACACAGATTACCAACCACTTGTAGTATCCACACTGCAGAATTATACGGAATCCTTGAAGCTATTGAAAGGACCTCTCCTTTTACGAAATCACGGATACCTGATGACTTCATGAAATCCACCTGCTTGTGAACATTGTGACTCTTATGCTGAGGCTACAGTAACGTCTAATGCCGCTAACTAACGCATAACTTGCCATCTCTGTAATTCAAATAATGCTTTAATTAACGGCATTAGACGTTACTGTGGCGCCAGCATTACAGTGGAACAATCCAATAGGAAAAATTTCCTGTAGCTGGCTGCATACCATTAATTACAAGTAAAATTTAATAAAAAATTTTTGGCTTGGTAAAATGTATATTAGTTTAAATAGCCCCTATAGGGCTACAAACATAGAAACAAAACGTTTTCGCTCTGTAACAAGAGCATCATCAGTGTTACAAGAACATGGTGAGCCAACCAAAAAATACAAAGGTCAAAGCCTACGGCCCTAGGGCAACATATGACTCCCACACGTGGTAAGTGGGTCAATAGGTAACATTAGGTCATTATGTTACAACAGGTGACAGGCAACTGAGTGACAAGAGTTGCCTGTCACTTGTTGTAACATAGTGACCTTATGTTACCTATTGACCCACTTACCACGTGTGAGAGTCATATGTTGCCCTAGGGCCGTAGCCATAGGAATTTTATCCATCCTTTGGATTTTGCCATGTTGGCATCTATATAAGACTTTTAGTCTGTTTTTGAAAGGCTTTGACCTTTGTGTTTTTTGGTTTGCTCACCATGTTCTTGTAACACTGATGATGATCTTGTTACAAAGCGAAAACGTTTTGTTTCTATGTTTGTAGCCCTATAGGGGCTTTTTAAACTAATATACCTTTTACCAAGCCAAATACAGTGGAACACTTACTCGTTGAGTGTAGTTATTATAGTTCGTATAGACTGACTCATAACATAAACGGTAAGCTCAAGCAGATACTTAGTTCTCCAAATGTGTACAGTGGTCTAATAGGCTTTTTAAAAGATTGCAACTATAATATCATCGTATATAAAAACATTGTAACATTGTTCGTTAAAAAAAAACAAGAATTGTAACAACTGTATTTTTAACTGACTGTGTTTTTAACTTACTGTATTTATCTCAAATAATGTAATATTCCATACGTTTTTGTACCCGTGTCAATGGCCATAGCTGTCGAGACACAATAATTTCAATAAAAAAAATCTCAAACATTTTTTAAGAGAATCGTCTGTTCAACGTTTTAAGCTACAAAGCGTAGTTTTTTCACAATATGAATGAAACAAGGAGCTTTTTGTTTTATAATATTAATAACAAACGGTGCTGATGTCAAAATTTTGGTTAACTGTAAAGAGACCGGAATCATTAGACCGAAAGCAGTAGACCGAACTCATTATACCGAAAACCACTTTACCGAAACCTCACTAGACCAAACAGTAGGAGACCGAAAAGCATTAGGTTCATAAGCATACAGGGTGGTCAAACAAGATTCTAATCTGAGCGAGGGGAAACATCAACCTCCCTTAACCCTTTATATAGGCTTAGGACTGTCAGCACAAAGTACTGGCGAGTTTAGAGGTTGTTTTTTTTGCTTTCTGTTTATTTTTTTTATTTGCTTTTTTTTTATTTTTTATGTACAATACTAAAAATGAAATACAATACTAACAATTAAATTCTAAAAATAGTTTAGAGGTTGTTTTTGCTTTTTTTTGTTTATTTTTATTTTTTTTTATTTATCTTTTTATTTATTATGTACAATACTGAAAATCTAATACTAAAAATAGTTTAGAGGACGTTTTTTTTGGTTTTTTATTCTTTCATATCAGACTGTACAGAGTAACAATTTACATAGTCTATATATAAAATAATAAAAAAATACATTAAAAAAAAGACAGATATACAAAATCTTAGCATAATTTACTGCAATATTTTTAATTTATGTCCATTTCGGTCTAATGCTGTTCGGTCTAGTGAGGTTTCGGTAAAGTGCTTTTCGGTCCAATGAGTTCGGTCTACGGCTTTCGGTCTAATTGTCGTGTACCAAAATTTCGGTACTCACTAGATCATTATGTCTATAGACCTCTTCCAGATATTTCAGTTAAGAAATAGCAGGCAGTGGTATTTCGTTTCCTAATTTGTAAATGTTTCGTTTCCTGGGCTAATAATTTTTTATAGTTTTGTACCTTTATTAGGATATCTTTCATTAAATTACCGGTCCGACTATTGTTATCCAATCTCTTCAAATAATGAATTACGCAAAGTGATAAAAACCAGCTCTATTTTCCGTTAAACCGCTGCTGTTGGCTGTGCTTGACGTCACTTCAAGTCTTCTCTCGCCAAACCAGCTGAATGTGACTAAATTGCCTTAAAGGACTTGCTAAACCCCCATGAAAGAGAGACGTCCTCCAATTCAAAGAAATTCCAGTGCAATGAAGGTCCTTTGTTTAATATTAACGTGTAGTGGGCTGCGGAACAAGCTCTATTTGCCCTCAGAGGTTGCGAAACTGATCGTAAAGAACGCACGAAAACGGTAAAGAGTTAAACAACCCGTACAACTACTAACTACCTAGTTGGTAGAATTCAATTTAGTTACATTTATTTTTTTGCGTGCAGACTAAAAAGTTTGTTTGAAAGTAATAGTCCAGTTATTCTGGAGAAAAACAGGTCAATACCTTTTAATTTTGCGTAACCGTCGATTTTGCTAAAAATGTGGAATTAGGCTTATCTTACTCTTCTGTTCAAATGTTACAAATACCGTGGGATATGCTTTTTTATTTTTAAGGAATGACAACATCTCCTTATTGAAAAGAAATGGATATTAATTCTAACAATAAAACACTGAAAACTTTTGTTTTCGATACCTTCACAAAATTTATTAAAAAACTCTGTGACTGTAGCTGTTTCGGCTGAGTGCCTTTCTCAAGTGATTTATTTTACTATTACTCTGGGCTAATTAGCAAAATACAAGGAAAAGTTATTTACCAGCAATTTTATTGCTGGAATCAAATCTTACGATTGTACATATTAATGATATAGGTATGCAAAGTCCGCAGATAGTGTGTTACTTTTTTATAAACAAAATGGCGCCCGAAAATCGTGTTTTTTTCAATTTTTGCTCTATAACTCCAAAGATTTTAACTTTTACGCCAAAAACACCCAAATAAAAATTCACCGTAATTAAATTCTGCATATAGAAGTGTTTTCCCGATTTACTTCGACGAAAATTTTTCCCTTAAAATGTGGGTTTTTCCAACAGAATCTTTAATTTCAACTAAAATTTTAGATAAGTAATTGTTTATCAATAATTAAATAACTTGGTAATATAAAAGCTGTTTTCGTATAGATTATAATTCCAGAAGCCGATGGAAATTGAATGAACAGTTTAGCAACAATTGAATTGTTAATTAAAAATTTACGGTCGCCATAATAACCACCATAATTATGATATATAAGAATATCTGCGATTTTTGTATAAAACACACTGTACCTATTTAATGTACTTCACAGAATTAAAATTGGACTATTTAAGCGGCCTCAGGAATATTTTAAATTTATAAACAATTTTTTGGCTTAAAAGTAAATAGAATATCTTGGGAAATGTTAAATTAATTTAAATCATGAAAACGGTATTGGAAAACAAGCTGCAAGATACTTTTTTTAAAAGAAAAAACGTTTAATTCTGATGAGTGGTTCTTGAGATACCAGCGGTCAAATATCACCGACATTTACGGCATTTAGGCATATTCACCTTTTTATTTTTGTCCTAGTTCTCCACGCCAATTTTTATATCTTTAAAATACTGATAACATATATTAATATCAGTTCGAATTCATCAGTCTAATAGTGCGGACATAAATTCGTGTGCTGGTATTTTTACTTTTTGCTGAGATAAGTATATTACCTGCTAATTATATTTTAATTGAAATACCTAGTATTTCAACTATTGTTTCCTATTTATATTTAAGAGTTTGGTTTTGATTTTACGATTTATATATTTTATTTACAAATATTATTTAAAAACATTTCTAATATTTTATAAACCATGGGGGAAAATACGGGCGGGAAACCGCCCGATTTAAATTTAAATAATTGTCCGAACAATACTGAAAAAGAAAATATTGATTCTAGTTATAATAATATTATTGATTTAGAAAATCGTTATAGACCAGGCGATAAAGGTCCTTATTTTGTTTTCGTGGAAAGTAAAGAAAAACATATTGGAAGGCTTTTCCCAATTAAAATTGGTCACTATATACTCCCGGAGGAGAAATTAAGTAAACAAGTGGAGGATATAAAATCGGTAGGAATAAACCGCGTAAAAGTCATATTTAAAACTATGGAATCCGCTAATTCGCTATTAAATCATTATGTTATAAATCAAAATAACTTAGTAGCATATATCCCTAAATTTTACACCCATAAAAAAGGCATCGTCAGAATGGTTGATACGACTTTCTCCGAGGAGTATCTACTAAAAGCCATCATTTCCAATAAACAAATTGTAAGCGTTCAAAGAATGAAAATAAAAATTATAGACTCAGACGGAAATTCCAGTTTAGTTAACAGACAAATGATTATAGTACAATTTCTGGGCAATGAAATCCCACAAAACATACAAATTAATCTTTGTAACTTTCAAGTAGAACCTTATGTACAACCGGTTGTCCAATGCTTTAAATGTTTGCGTTATGGCCATTCGGCCAGACAGTGCAAATCTAAAGAAAGCAGATGCAAAAAATGCACAGGTTTGGATCATCTGGAAGATGAGTGTCAATCAGAAAATGTTTGTATTTACTGTAAAAACAATGAACACACTTCAATCTCCCGTAAATGCCCTATTTTCACAAAACAAAAACAAATTAAACATATTATGGCTCAGGAAAACATTTCCTTTAAAGAAGCTGAAAATATGTATGTAAATCCTTCCTATGCCAAAATTATTACGAATAACAGGTTCTCGGTGTTAAATAATATTAACAACTTTCCACCATTGCCTGAAGTAAGGCAAACATCTTCTCAGAGTTCTTCAGCCGTATTAAGGAAACCCTTTATCAAAACAAATATTCCTACTTCCAAAAAACGAAAACCTTCCCCACTATCTCCCACTACAGAAATGTCACCAATAAAAAAAACCCCCCAATTAAAATCAAATGCTAATACTGTTCTTCCTAATCCTTATAGGGACGAATATATGAACTATAAAGAAAAGTCAGTACTTATACTATCTACATTCGTTAAACAACTTCAAAAAAGTTTTCCGTCTAGCCCAGTTTCTTTTGCAGAATCAGATATAAGAGAATTTGTTAATAATATGTTTGATACCGACAATCACACAGATGGAATGGACATTAATATTAGTGGATCTGAATCCGAATATTATTAACCTTCCCGATTCCTGACCATAATATTAAAAAAGACAAACTATATATTTTGCAGTGGAACTGCAGATCTTTAAAATCAAATAAAGCAAGTTTAATTAATTTTGTTAACAGTACAACTATTGACATCATTGTTATATCAGAACTATGGCTTAAGCCTGACGAAAACTTTTTTTTAAAGGGTTCAATTTAGTTAAAAAATGTAGAGTTGATGGTTATGGTGGCGTTGGTATTTTTGTAGCGCAAGGGCTCGGTTTTAAAGAGGTTAATATCATCCAGCCGTTAAACATAGATTTAGAAGTGTGCGCAATTACTTTACCTTCTATAAACTTATCAATAGTGTCTATTTACCGACCACCTGACGTGATTGTCAATTTTACCGACTGGCTACAATTATTTCAGCAGTTCAAGTCCCATACTCTTTTTTGCGGAGACTTTAATGCGCACCATGATAGGTGGGGACCTATACCTGATGATCGACATGGTAAAATTTTAGTAGATGCAATAGATCATCTAGACCTTGTTGTATTAAACGATGGTACTCCCACTAGAATTAACTCTAGTGGAAATCATTCAGCTGTTGACATAACATTAACCTCTCATTTTTTAGTTGATAAATTAACTTGGACGGTTTTAGATGACACTATGGGATCGGACCACTACCCAATAGCTATCGACATCCAAATTAAGCCTTCAAATTTTTCAATAAACCCATCCACTAAGTGGAATGACACATGCGCAGACTGGGAATTATTCCAAACACTCTTGGAAAAAGATGTTACTCAGTTACTTACTGAAAATAACACAAGTAATGCATCAACATTTTTCGAAATGATTTCCAATGCAGCGACTCGGTCTATGCCTGTTAAAAAATCTTTTACTCCCATTTCCCCAAGACCAATTTGGTGGGATCAGGAATGTAGTAAGATGGTAGAAAAACGGAAAACGGCCTTAAAAAATTATAGAATTCTGTCCAATCATAATAATTATTTAGTTTATAAAAACGTAGCTGCCCAAGCTAAACGTTTATTTAAAAACAAACAACGTTGTAGCTGGATTAACTTCCTAAATAAACTTAATAAAAATACACCACTAACTGAAATTTGGAAGTTCGTTAAAGCTGTAAATAATAAAAATTTTCATTGTCCCAAAAAACCTCTTTCAAAAAAATTAATAGAGGAAATACTAAACAAAATAGGTCCTCCTTCTGCTTCTAATTTTGTGGTTAAATCAGTTAACAAATTCCCATTTAATCATGAAGATGAATTGTCTACTTCTTTCACAATGGACGAATTGGATTTAGCGATCAAAAATAGTCGGAACACAGCTCCCGGGTTAGATGGCTTTACTTATAAAATAATTTATAACTTACCATATTCTGCTAAAAATTTTCTTTTGCAATTATTTAATGACTGGTGGAGGAAACAAAAATATTATGACTGCTTTAAAAATATTATAATTTGTCTGTTACTTAAATCTTATAAAGATCCAGAAATTCCATCATCATACCGCCCAATCTCGTTAATATCATGCGTGACCAAAACATTCGAAAGATTAATTAAGTTTAGATTAGAACATTTTGTGGAATATAGATCCCTTTTACCAAGCATTCAATATGGTTTTCGCAGAGGACGGGGAACAATAGATGCGGTGAGTCACTTAGTTTCAGATATACAAATAAGTTTTTCCAGAAACCTATATACATTATGTTTATTCATAGATCTAACAGGGGCCTATGATGTAGTTGACCTAAATATTTTATCAAAAAAGATGAAAAAAATTGGAATTAATAAAACTGTATGTACCAATATCTTAAGTATCTTTCATAATAGAAAAATATTTTTACGTGATCATAATAACGTATTACATGGTCCACACACAGTATGTAACGGTTTACCTCAGGGGTCTGTATTGAGCCCTATTTTATTTAATATATACACTGCAGATCTGCATACGTTAGTAGGTGATAAATTCAACATGATACAATACGCGGATGATTTATGTTTTTACTTCAGCCATGGTTCATATGAGAAATGTTTAGATGACCTAAATGAATGTATGCATTTGATAACAGGTTGGTTTAATGACATGGGATTCAGTGTTTCTCAGGATAAGACTGCCTTGGTATGTTTTACTCGTCACCGAGTTAGAACTGCTAGAGCTGCTTGTCTAGACGAGTTCACGATTCCATTCGTCGACGAATATAAGTACCTAGGTATAGTACTAGATAAAAAACTGCTTTGGACTAACCACATAAAATATATTAAAAAAAGATCCGAACACGGCATAAATCTACTAAAAGTGGTTTCCAAAAAAAAATGGGGAGCAGATGTTACTGTATCGTATACATTCTACAAAGCATATATTCGTTCCATATTGGACTATGGTTGTACATTATACGGGGCGTCATCCAAAACGAATCTAATCACTATTGATCGTATACAATATAAGGCTTTAAAAATTTGTATGGGTCTAATGATGTCATCGCCTAACCAAGCAGTCCTTGCAGAAATACAAGAACCCCCATTAAATATACGTAGACAGTACTTAGCTGAAAAACAAATAATTAAATACAGAACATTTAATACGAGTATGATCCGAAAAATAGCTTTTATTAACACTTGTAATCTTACAACACCTTATTGGAGGATAAAAAATTCCCCTCCCTTGGCAGATGGCTTTGTTAATACCAACCATTATGAAATTTTTATATTAAATAGTACCAAATATCCAATATTTCAATATAGTTATCAAAGTATCATATTTCGGCCAACAATTATATACCCTGAATATTCAGAAATCCCTAATTTAAATAACCTAATACTCACCACCACATTGAATGCTTTTGGAAAGGATGTAACTAAAATATTTACAGATGGGTCCAAAAGTGAGGTTGGAATAGGTGCAGCATTTTTTGTTTCACACATCAATCATGTCGAAAAATTTAAACTAGCGGATATATTCTCTATTTACAGCGCCGAGTCCTTGGCGATTAAAAAAAGCCTATTATGGTGCACGCTAAATCCAGTTCAAACTGTTTGTATTATGTCAGATTCTAAGTCCGTTTTGCAAGCTATTGAAGGACCTCCAATAAATATATATAATCAAGAATTAATTTGTGAAATAAAAAACTTATTGTACCAATTAAATCAGCAAAATAAAAAAATAATTCTCATATGGGTAAAAGGTCACAGCGGTATTATCGGTAACGAAAGGGTTGATTATGAAGCGAAAGAAGCTTGTAAATCAGATAAATTCGTAAAAATATTTTCACATACTAGTCCTGTCGCCAGGGGGGGTACAACGGCCTCGTTAATTCAGATGGACTTACTCAAGTTTTTTTTATGTATTTTGACCCGTAGAACACGAATTTTTTGGGTAACAGTTGATCCGGATGTCGATAAGATTGTTATAGACCAAGAACTTGAGGAATCAAATAACAGCGATTTTTGGCAAAACAAAACAATATTTTGTATTTTTTGGGCCATTTTAAGTAAAAAATATTTCTACAAGTTTTTTCGTAGGATGCACAGTTTTCGAGATAAACGCGGTCGAACTTTAAAAAAATCGAAAAATTGCAATTTTTGAACCCGAATAACTTTTGATTAAAAAATAAAATAGCAAGTCTGCTTACCGCATTTGAAAGTTTAAGTCAAATTATATCGGTTTTGATTATTTGCATTGGTAAAAATTTATTTTTTTATTGTTTAACAAAGCTATAAATACGTAGGGTTTCCCGTGCTTTTACATGCGTTTTAACGCATGTAACGTAGAAATAGTCTTGATTGCACTAGTACCTATTCTACCTACTCGTTCGATTTTAAATGAGAAATCATAGAAACATCACTCACGCACTAGTTGTTTGTAGCTTTGTTTAACAATAACACAATAAATTTTTAGCAATGCAAATAATCAAAACCGACATAATTTGACTTGAACTTTCAAAGGCGCTAAGCAGAATTGCTATTTTATTTTTTAATCAAAAGTTATTCGGGTTTAAAAATTGCAGTTTTTCGATTTTTTGAAAGTTTAACCGCGTTTATCTCGAAAACTGTGCATCCTACTAAAAAACTTGTAGAAATACTTTTTGCTTAAAATGACCCAAAAAATACAAAATATTGTTTTGTTTTGCCAAAAATCGCTGTTATTTGATTCCTCAAGTTCTTGGTCTATAACAATCTTATCGACATCCGGATCAACTGTTACCCAAAAAATTCGTGTTCTACGGGTCAAAATACATAAAAAAAACTTGGGTAAGTCCATCTGAATTAACGAGGCCGTTGTACCCCCCCCTGGCGACAGGACTATACCGACTTAAGTACTAAATTAAAAAAATCTATTAAAGACAGATGGACAGAATCTTACAATAATTTTAGCAAGACATCGAAAAATCTTTATTTTCAGCTTTATCCACAACTTCCAAATAAAATACCGCATACGACTTTTGATTATATCAAAAGACATACTTCAGTTATAACTCGCTTAAAATTGAATCACGGCCGTTTTCCGGCGCACCTTCATAAATTAGGGATACTTAACTCCCCGTTATGTGACTGTGACAACATGTCCATAGGTGACATTAACCACATGTTCCTGGAGTGTCAAAAGAATAGCACAGCTATTTTTAAACTATATAATTCCTTAATAGAACACAACACACCTTTCCCTCTCAACATCGGTTCCCTGTTATCTAGCAATAATAAACTCGTCTTCGATGCTATAATAAATTTCGTTAAAGAAGCTAATATCGATATTTAATTTTATATACATCTAATATAAATATGCGTATGAATAAAAATAAATTCTGTGGCTAATAGACTGCGTCTAAGGCCATCCCTTTCCTCTACACACATATATTAATATAATAAAAACTATCGATATTATGAGTGAAAATTGACAAAAATAGCAAAATTCCAATCAAAAATTAGGTTGGAGGAAATATAATCTCAAAGTTCAAAATCGGTAAGCGTTAAAAAAATGCATTTTCTCGGCTTCCCATGGAGCAAGTTTCTTCATTCTTTTTTTGTTCCCAAGTAACTCGAGTAGAGCCATATTACTAACGCATTATTAAATGTCAAAATTGCTTTTCTTTTGTTATAATAGATTGATTTATTTATAAGAAAAGAAAACTACATATTTTCTCCAGTTGTAGACTTTTTTTACATAAACTCACTAGAAGTTTACCATTTAACGTTGAAAACACAAATATTCTCATTTGAAAGCTGTATAATTATTTGAACAATCTTTACTTAACTAAATTAAAAATTTTTGTTATAAATAAATTAATTTATTATAACAAAACAAAAGCAACTTTGACATTTAATAATACTTTAGTTAGATGGCTCTACTCGAGTTACTTGGGAACAAAAAAAGAATAAAGAAAATTGCTCCATTGCAAGCCGAGACAATGCATTTTTTAACGTATACCGATTTTGAAATTTGAGATTACATTTTCTCCAATCTAATTTTTGATTGAAATTTTGCTATTTTTGGCAATTTTCACTCGTAATATCCATAGGTTTTTATTATAATAATATATGTTAAGAGTATTTTAACCCTCCGTTACTCGCACACGGTGTGTGAGACCGGCCCTCTAAATAACTTCCTATAACTCTGATTGTAGTGGGGATTTTGAATTGCTGCTACATATACCTCTTCAGTCATCAGCCAACTGTGGGTGAAGTCCACGGGCAGTGTAAAAAAGAGTTTTGTACTTTTATTATTAGGCAACACGGTGCGGTACACCGGGTGTGAGTATATATGTTTGTATTTTAAAGTCTTTAACTCAAGATGTTGACGAGTGGGGAGCTGTTTGTCTCAAGTTGGTTATTCAGAATTATCTCTCTGTATTTTTTAAATTATTAATTTCCATAGATTCTAATAAAGATAGTTAAAGGCCTTTATTATGAATATAAAGAATTTGAAACTGTTCATTAAAAGAATGAATATGATCTAGAAGGTGAAGTGCGTATGTAGAATATGTTTTTCTGTTGTTGAATGCCTTTTGTATTCTGCTATCCTTTTGTCAAAAGTTCTACCAGTTTGACCGATGTAAGTTTTCGGAAAGTCACCACAAGTCAGTTTGTAAACACCAGTTTGTAGTTACCTTCTCCTTTGGCTGTTATTGTTTTTAATGTATTTGCTTAAGTTGTTGTTATGTAGTTCTAAAAGCTGGTGTTATTTCTTTCATTTTTATGTATCTGGCTATTTTCGTAGATCCATGTCACCAGCCCCCCCTTTTTCTATTTGATGGACTAAAAAGCTCACTCGTTTGTACTGCGTTAGTACTGGATTGTATCGCTCTTCATTCGTTAGGTACTGCTCCCACCCTTTTAAATCTGTCTGGAGGGGCTGGTCACATGCTATCCCCCCTTTTAGATCTGGGGGTCCGGGATGGGTATGTTCATTTTTACTGCGTTAGTATCGCATTTTACCGCCCTTATTTTGTTTGTACCACCCCCACCCGTCTAGATTGGCCTGGGGTGGGGGCAGTGTAGCTACAAGGACATAGTAGCTTTTTGTGTGGTTTTTAGGATGTGAGTGTTACCCGTAAGCTTATGATCAAAATAAATTTTGTATTATTTTTTGGCAAATAAAATCTCTTTTCATCCCAGCACAGGTGGTTTTAGGCCTTGTAGTGCTGGCTTTTTAGTGAAGTTGACGATTTGTGTTTTCTGAGCATTGGCTATCAGTCTCTCTTGTTTACACCAGTCGTCAACTATATTTAGCGCTGTTTGCCCTTATATGAGGTATGTCAAAAAAGATGAATTTCAATCGAGAGTGAAGTACCTTTATAGTTCAGAATATTAGAAGGTTGTAATTACATATTGGAACATAGATTTTAATTCTAAACAAATTTTATAACCACAATTTTCAATATTGTGAAAATAAAGGTATTATTTATATTTACTTTTGTGCAAAATTCATATTATTTTACATACCTCGTATAAAATTGATAATATTTGATATAAGATGGTTGTATTTTAGGTTTTAGGCCATGCAAAACATTTCATAAAGAATAACTGTTTTTTGTTAAATGAATAATAATTGAACAGATATCATACTTGAAATATTTGAAAATAATGTTGGTTAGCCATAATTTAACAAAAATTTTTTTATTAGAAGGATTTAATTGCATATTAGAATACAGTTCTTAATTCCAAACAACTTTTCATAATAGCAATTTTCAATATTGTGAAAAATAAAGCTACTTTACCCTTGAGCGAAATTCATATTTTTAGACATACCTCGTATAATATTCATAAAATTTGATACTTAATAATTGAATCTTAGGTTTTAGATTATGCAGAGCTTTTTGTGAAGAATAATTTATTTTCGTAAAATTAATAGAAAAGTTTTCCGTATGGTCCCAACTTACAGGGAAATACTGTGTAAGACAAATGTTTATGGTTTTATCGTTAGCTATTTACATTATCAAAAAAAGTGTTAAAGAGTTTTTATTGCACGAATGTCACGCGTAAGGTAGATTAAAATGTTACATTTTGAATTTTAAATAAAAAACATTACAATGTTTTTATTTAACAAAAAATCAGAGTGATAGGAAATACATGAAAACTTTCTATATTTTAAATTTCAAATACAAAAATTAGTTCCACGTAAATTTCCAATAAATCTGTCATGTTTTTTAGTTTTTTTACATATGTATATTTTTATACATATATGTATCAAACAAATTGTGCAATAAATAAACAACATATTTAATGGAGATTTCGATTGGTTTTATTCAAAGGGCCGCCTGATACACATCAAAAACTAAATTGAGTTTTCTATTAAATTATGCAATCCTGTGTTGTTTGAATTTAATAATGGAATGAGCAGCACTCTGCTTCTATTATAAATTTCATTAAAAAAATAAACTTTGTAGTAATTTTTTATGGGTTCATTTTTTATATTAAAGATAAAATACTGAAAAGGTAAAAATAATAACAGTTTTCCACTATTTTGTATCTTGGTTCATAACTATATCAATTCCCCTTACTGACGTCCTATCTAAGCATGCCGCCAAGTCTTTATCACGTTTTTTTTGGCTTTCCTCTTCTGTTCCTTCCAGGAACTTGGAAATTGGCAATGGTATGTAATAAATAGGGCGCGGATTATAATATAATCCGCGATTACATATTATGTAAGTTACATATTTTTACATATTACATATTTATAGATTTTTTGAAAAAAGTACATATTTGGTAAATACATATCGTCGCCTCCAAGCAACAGTAGGATATGCAAAAAAAATTACTTTTGTGATTTACATGTCAAATGATTCGAAATAAACCCTTCTGTTAAGTGTAAAACTCAGATAAATAAAAAGTGAAATACTTTTTTCATAATTTTACATACCCTTGTGTCGATTAATTCCCTTTAACTCAAATATTATAATGCAACACTAATACAACCTACATAATATCATACAGTTATATTTTGTCGTTTACCAATTTTGTTCACAAAAATATTAATGCAACACTAAGTTATCTTACGCACATATCCTACTGTTCTTCTTCTTCTTCTTCTTCTTCTTCTTCAAGTGCCGTCTCCTAATCGGAGGTTGGATATCATCATCACTATCCTTACTCTATCCACCGCTGCTCTAAAGGGTCCTATAGAACTGCATCTAAACCAGTCCCTTAAATTATTTAACCAAGACACTCTCCTTCTTCCTATACTCCTTCCGCCTCTTATCTTTCCCTGTATTATCAATTATCAGTCTTAGCATTTTATATCGCGGTCCCTTCATTACGTGTCCCAGATATTGTAACTTTATTATTTTTATTGTGTTTATTATTTCGCATTCTTTACCCATTTCTCGCAATACTTCCGTGTTCGTTTTCCTCTGTGTCCATGCTATTCTAAGCATCCTTCTGTAACACCACATTTCTAATGACTGTAGCTTATTTATGTGTTCTTGCTTTAATGTCCAGCTTTCAAGTCCATATTGTAGTATCGAGAACACGTAGCATCTCAACGCTCTTACTCTCAGTTCTAATATAAGGTCTTTGTTGCAGAGAACTGTTTTTATGTTTTACAAACGCATTTCTTGTTATTTCTTTCCTGGTCCTTATTTCTGTTGTTTGATCATTTTTCTCTGAAATCCAGGTTCCTAGGTATTTGTATTTATCAACCCTTTCTATCGGTACATTTCCCAAATGTATCCTACTGTTGCATTGTAGTTATTGCTGAATTTCGAATATGTCTTTGTTACCCGGCATACGGTCACAATATTATCTTCAGTAATCTTAAAAAATAGTAGGTAGTTGTTATTTTATTACATTCATGTTAAAGCAGTTAAAGTGTGTATGTTAAGACTAAAAATAAATAAATCAGCAAACTTAAATTGTATCTAGAAGAAGCCAGTATTTAGTGTAACTAGCGAAGAAGAATGATACTGATTCTGATTTGCTATCTGGAATTGATCAAGCACAGGAAAAAGTAAGTTAAATTATTAATTATTTACAGATAGTGTCAATACATGATTCACTGATTTAAGAAAATGCAACATGCTTTTACATTCACAACTTTCAGCATCCGCTATTACCAAAACTGATTCTTATTATTTTTTCATTTTATTTTGTTTATTATCTTTATTGTCAAATTCTTAAATATTTGGAAAAAAGTATGTTCATGTTATAATTTACGTAATAAAATGTTTGAACAATAAAATTGTTTTGTTTTTTGTATTGGAAGGTGCAAAATATTAAACAAAACTTCAGCGAAATATAAGTTTATATAAAAAAAATTTACGGATATCGTTAAAAAACAGATTATCTTTTAGGGCAACAGTAGGACAAGTAACTTTTTTCCCAATTATTTTTTACTTTTTTGTGAATTAATATAACTTGTTATGTGACACCTGTAAAGTTAGATACTCAAACAAAATTCCATGTAAATCCATTCAAATATAAAAAAGTTATTAAATATTGAAGTTTCGTAAAATTTTTAATTGCATTTTTCTTGAAATTACATTATTTTCCATATCCTACTGTTGCTTCGATACGACGATATATTTACATATTTTCGTCACTTTACTCTGCAATGGAAAAAATATCTTCAAAACAACTTAAAAAAGCCAAAAATTTTACTCTTACACGATGCATTGAAGACACTTTGACACACTTCTTTTTGTCAGATGCTGTTCCATTAAATAAATTTGTGATTTTCTTATCGTATGCTGCCCCATATACAGGGTGTTTGGTAAAGAATGGGCCATAGCTTAATCTTAGATTCCTTATAATAAAATAGGCCGATTAAAGCTAACTTACCTTTGTACGAAAGTTGATAATATCCGAAATACAGGGTGTCGAAAACAAACTCCTATTTTATTTATTTAAGAATATTTCCAGACCGATATGGATAACAACACGAAATTTGGTAAGCGGGGATTTTTTGGGACCAGAAATCTAAATTCGCCACCAAAAATGATGTGTTAATGCGCTGTCTTTCAGCGCTGATTTAATACGTTCAATTTTTTTTTATCCCCCACTCTATATACTTTTTGAATCAATACTGTTATTCTCTTAATATTTTTATTTAAAAAAGGTATACCAGATTCATCTCGCTAAACTAAACTATTTTCGAGGTAAACGTGTTTTAAATCTGCGATGCAACATAATTTTTTGCACAATATTTTTGTAGTTACACCCGAAAAGTAAACGTGAAACCATAATAATTGTGCAAGTTCTCACATTTATGTTATTGCATCGCAAATTTCATTTGAAGGAATTTGCGATACATTTTTGGATATTATTATGGTTTTAAGTTTATTTTTCGGTTGTAACTACAATGATATGCAAAGAATTATGTTGCATTGCAGATTTAAAATGCGTTTATCTCTAAAAGAGTTGAGTATAGCGAGATTAATGTAGTACACCTTTTTTAAGTAAAACTATTAAAAGAAAAATAGTTTTGATTAAAAAATATATAGAGTGGGGGATAAAAAATATTAACGTATTAAATCAGCGCTGAAAGGCGTATGTGGCGCCCCTCTGAGCAATACATCATTTTTGGTAGCAAATTTAGATTTCTCGGAACAAAAAACCTCGCCTACCAAATTTCGTGTTGTTCCCCATGCCTGCCAGGAAATATTCAAGGATAAACAAAATAAAAGTTTAACATTGACACCCTTTATTTCGGTTATTATCAACTTTCCTGCTAAGGTAAGTTAGCTTAAATCCACTTATTTTAAGCTCAGGTATCTAAGGTTAAGCTATGGCCCATTCTTTACCAAACACCCTGTATGGTTAAGGTGGGGCAAAATTTAAAATATTAAAAAATGAAAAATTTTCCGCCCCACCTATATATAGAGGTGGAGCAGAGTCTTTTTCATATTACAGAGCCAATTTCCTCTTGTGAACGAATTAATTAGCAACGTAAAGGTGTTCCTTAAGGCTCCTTTGCGAGTTCAATTAAGTATACAAGGAGGGGCTTCGCGACGTACCGCGAACTCTCCATCCTGTATTAACTCGATAGGGAACTTGGCTAAGTGCAGCTATTTTTTACGCTGAAAATTACAATAGAATAAAGGACGTAATAAACGACATATCTCACAGGCTATCATATAATCAAAAGCAGTTTTTAATAATAAGAAGGTGCATAAAAGTCGTTAGGTTACTAGAAAAGAAGTCGCATCTTTTAGTTTATTCTGTGGAACTAATTGAACATTTTCAGAAGGAATGGCAAAAAGTAAAAGGCGACATTGGTACAAAAGTTTTGGGGAAGCTTAAGCAGGTTTTGGAAAATAATGAAGACTTCACAGCTATTCAGAATATGTCATACACTTTTAGAGGTCATTTTGACATAGAAACGTGTATTGATGGAAACCTGTTGCCAAAATTAAAATATGCCCCTATTACCTCAGTAGATGTGGGGCGAAGCTTCTCTTTATATAAACACATTTTTCTAATAAAAGACAAACCTTAACCCTAGAAAATTACATTTTTTAGAAATCTATGTATTATATATTTTCGACGAATGTTTATATATATTTTAAAAAAGCTTTACATATATATGTACATATTTTCATAAATTTTCATACATATCATCCGGCCTTTAGTAATAAAGTTTACATTTGCGGGTAATTGTGTTTGCAGCTACTTTCAATGCAGAAGGAAAATTTAACAAAATGGAAACAAATTGATAAGGTCAATTGGGCTATATTTGGAGTCATCCAGGTTAGAAGGAAAGGAGAAAGCCTAACCACTTTAAAATTTGGCCACAAATGGAAGAATTAGGTTACAATCCATCTTCATAAAAAAGAAGATAAATAATTAAATTTAGAAAAATATAAGCCCATTAGGTTACTAAACCACCTACACATATATTTATTCGAATACTGGCAAACAGATTGAAACTAAAAATCGATTTCTCTCAGTCAGAAAAACAAGCAGGATTTAAATCAGGCCACGGAACAAACCAGAAACAAACCATCTGCAGTACCTTAAAACTGTACGAGAAGTCTATCGAAAAATATAAACATTTGATGCAGTGGAAATCTGATTAAAGCCTTCGATTGTGTAAGAGTAGAAGATGTGCTAAGGTTGCTAAAGGAGAAAAAGCAGCCCAAAAATATCATTTTTCTTCTTCTTCTTCTTCTTCTTCTTCTTCTTCTTCTTCTTCTTCTTCTTCTTCTTCTTCTTCTTCTTTTTCTTCTTCTTCTTCTTTTTCTTCTTCATCTTCATCATCATCATCATCTTCTTCTTCTTCTTCTTCTTCTTCTTCTTCTTCTTCTTCTTCTTCTTCTTCTTCTTCTTCTTCTTAAGGTGCAGAGACCGCTTGTTTATCGTTGGCTCTCATTTCGCCCAGCGTATTCACATATTGACAATCATCTGTTAATATGTCAATGTTAATATACCTAATTAATATGTTAATCTGCATTAACTTATGATGCTCGACACTATCAATTTTTTTTGTTATCTACATCACGTTGAACACGTTGAATAACACAAATAGTTAAATAGAAATTACCACAAACAGGACCAAGAGATATTATTGGAAGACTAATGTGTAGTAAACACAATGGTTTTGTTCAGACTCAAACATTCTGACGTACTCATGTCTTTAGTTGGTCCATTAGCGCAAGATAATATTTAACAAAGAATGAAAAAAGCTAGTGAAAACGTGAAAAAAAGGCTTCTGAAAAAGTCAAACTAAAAAATATTTGTCATTTTGAAAAGGCTTTGTGTTTGTTGTTCAAAAAATTTGTGTGCATAACACCAATTTAGAATTTGTGAAGATTTGAAATAATAGAATAAACTATTTAACTTATTGACTTTTGACACCCTAAAAAGTAGAAGTCAAATAAAAGTGCTTTTATATTGTGACTCAGTCTCTATATTATTTTTACTTACTCTTATTTTACAATACATTTTTTGATCAGAAATCAAAAAGCAAATTTTTTGATAGATTAAATTATAAATGTGTTTTAGTTTGAAATTTTCTTCCAGATCGGTCGCTGTTGACCCCACCTTGTGAAAATCCTACTACTCTCATTTCACCTTGTGGTTCTAGGGTTGTGTTATTATACTTAGTTTCCGGATTGAACCACTTTGGGATTTGTTTCAACTACCTTTCACGACTCACTGAAATCTTTATCAGGGTTTTCGAGATCTCAGTCTCCTGAGTCCTTAACTGAATTTTATTACTACATTGTGAACAGTGAACAGTGTGGTAACAAAATATTTCAGCCATATTTTTCAATTTTTAACTTTATTATATTATGGTGCTCTAAATTATATTAATAATAATGTATCGTATATTTTTCAGTGACCTTCTATTTACAAAATATAATTTTAGATGATTTTTTTTTATTAAGAAAAAGTCGCATCCACCTAATGGTTACACTAGTTTACAACCAATTTGCGACTGGAATACAATATGCTGTTTTTTGTTAATTTTTGCTCTCTGAAAATGATTATGATGATAAAAAGTTCCTATCACGTAAGATTTTTGAGTTATGATTTAAAAAAAAAGAGTTACGATTTTTGAGTTATGAATATTTTACTAAGTCTTTTTTTAAACCGTCATTTGTAATATATCGGGGAGTGATGTTATCAAATTAACATTTTTTCTAAAACTTGTGCATAATTTGACAACACTGGGATATCTGTCTACGAATAACACATTAACATTGAAATAAAAAATAAACCAAAGGTAATCCTTAATCAGTAAACCTACCCATTTAAACTTATATAGTTCTAAACCGTTTTAACGACTGTTACTTCTGCATGACAAAAGTGTCTGTGTTTTCAAGGAAAAGCAAGCATGAAATTGAATATCCAGATATTATCTCAGCAATAAAGCCGGTTTTCCTTGGAGAAGATTTACCAGTTCCAGGACCCACGGCAAATTGGGAGGAAGATTTGGAAATGTAAGGCGATAAAAGTAAACCCGATGATGTATCAGAAAAGAATGATTCTTATTTTCACGAAAGCGACGAAAAGCACCTTATTGCATCCAACAAGCTGAATTACATGATTTAGTTCCAGACCTTCACTTGTCCAAAGGACATACTTAAATCTAGGTTCTAGATTACAATAATGGATTTTTTTTAATGGAATTTATTAGCCAGTAAAACTTATAATATTTAGGAACCGTAACCAGGAGCTATCCTAGTTTTTTACTATGCAGGATAAAATGTGCGTTCGTGTTAATCCACATAGTTTTATGGGACAATTGAGATATACACAAAATTGTGTACAAAAGACTTACTATAGTTTTTGTTTCTAGTTCTGAACTTATGTGTATAGAGTATAAAAGAATTTTTATACTCTATGTATTTAATGTACGCGTGGACCCCTGCGCAGAAATGCACGGCACCTTAAGAAGAAGATAACTTAAAATCTATACGTGGTGGAAAATTTTAGTGTTTGAATTCGCATTCAACGCGCTTTAAACTCCACGGTACAGCCATTTTAACATCTGTCGCAAATTTTTTTTGTTTATTTGTGAACTAGTGATTAGCGACGGAACAATACATAATAGGTTAAACAAAAATGTGGTAAAATATAAGTATAGTACAAAGGTTAGGTTACATGCATTATCTACAAAAATTTGTTAGATTTTATTGAATACACCAATTGTTTTTAAAAAGTCAATTTAATTTTTTGGTTCTTTATTATTGGTACCCAGAACTGACATATTTGAGACGATATTAAAATAAATCCGTTCTTGTGTATATTTTGGAATTCATTGTTTGATAGTTAGTTGTGTGTTACACGATTCACAAATAGGTGGTTCAGATCTTAAGAACAAATATGAGTGAGTAAGCCTGGTAAGACCTAGTCGTAGGCGGTTGAAACTGCTTGCTCAAAACAACTGCTATAAACTGTTTTGACTTTTTTTACTGTGTCTTTAATTTGCCTGAGTTTTGAATTTGAATTTTGCCATTCATCGAACCAGTCATTTAACACAGATTGTTTTATCAACACTTTCAAGTCATGAGGGGCACATTTTAATATCGTTTCTGAATCCGCACTAGTCACTGCACTACACACACACCTGAGTATGCATCTTCATTTCCACTAATGCCCACGTGGGAAGGAATCCAAATGAAGTTGACTATTCTACCAATTTTGAGATAAGTGAAGCTCCAACTTGATCATTTTTTCAATTGGATGATTTGGATATATCTTTTGTACCGATGTTATCGCACTAAACTAATCAGAAAAAATCACTACTCTAGTTATGTTATTGTCGTTAGAACAGCGTTTCTCATCCTTTGACCCTTTGCGACCCAATCTTCCATAATTATTTTCACCGCGCCCCCCCTCGTTCAACAATTTTGACAAAAAACAGTAAAATCTTACTTTTTAGTATTGAGTGCTATTTATGATTATAACTCCTATTCAATGTTCATGTGTATTTTATTTTTTATTTTGTCAGAATTTTGTTTTGCTCTGATTTTAGTAAATTAGTTAATGATGGTGTATTTTTTATATACTTACGCCCCCCATTACTAAAAGCGCGCCCCCATAGGGGGGCGCGCCCCACAGGTTGAGAATCGCTGCGTTAGAAAATTCAAGCGCTCTGTAGAGAGCGAATAATTCGGCTGTGTATATACTGCAATGCGGGAAAGTCGAAATAAGTGGTACTAAAATGGTACTAGTAAAAGTTTATGTTATATGGATTTGTGTACTAAAATTGCAACTTCCCCACTTGCGAGAGCTGTGTTAGTTCGGTCTCTACGAAAGCATGTAAAATGTTTTGGCGAATATGGGTTAGAAGATACAAGATTATTTTCCTGTAGACATATAATTTCGGGACAGTGTTCTTATTGAATGATATTGAGCATTGGTAAGCGATGGAAAAGTCCATCAATATTCCACTGTAAAATTGAGTTGAATGTTATGTTTCAGTTGAAGAGAGATCACGCTCAGTAGTAGCTTCTTCACCGAGAAAACGTATCAGTAGGGCTTTTAGCCTTGTAAAACGATGTTTTGTGGCTCTGTCTGGAATATATTGATAAAAGACGGTAAGCAAATTTATGAGCCCAAAGAAATCAGATGTGAATTCTTTAGCAATTCCGATAGGAGATTGGCTGCCTTGAATATTTTCAATAAGCATCATTAATTGGTCATAGCTTAAAATGGACGGTGTTGATTGTTTACTTAGATATGATTCAAGCGATTCCCGGATAGGTAATGAGCGTTTAGGTTTTTTATCCTTTTGAGTTTTGGTTTTATGAGGCTCGGCAGGAAGAAGAAATGTTTGATTATTAACAATATTTTCGACAGGTGGAGATAATGTTTCCTCTATGGTTCGTTTGGTGGAGGGACAGGGTTATTCTTTCGTGATCGCTAGTGAAGTCTGTAAAATTATCTCTATATTTTCGGCTGTAGCAGAAGATTCTAGTGGAGTATTTTCGTTAGTTTGTAAATCTTGGGTTGCTTGAGAAACGGGCTGTATAATTTCCACTGATGTAGAGTTAGAGGTGTTTGGTGTGGATATTTGTAGAAATATTTCGGTATTTTAATTTTGATTATTATTAGAAGTTTGGTCTACTTGATTACCAGCATTAGTAGGAGAGTCAGAAGATTGAACATTAGGGGGGTTAAGGGTCCTGAAGGCTGAGAAGAAGAATTTTTATTGCTTGAACAGTTACTAGCAATGTGACCGATTTGTTTACAGGTATAGCATGTCATACCATCCTGCGAAATGAATATTATATTATTATTATCATAATTTAGAAGCATTGAATCTGGGATTATGCGGACTAATAAACACTTGCCTTCTAAAACTTTTTATATGGCTATATTCTGGAAGAGAGGCACTCATCTTTAAGAAAGTGATTGGAGAGACTAAGTTTAGGCGGAGATGTTTTAATTCTTGGATGATTGCTTCGTGCGGGATATTTGGACAAACATTTGATAGCACTATTCTTTCTGCAGGCGTTATAGTTAAAATAGTTTGTCAAAAAATCCCTAACAGCTTGCTTGCTACTTAAATACATTCATATTCGATTATTAGATAGGCGAGACGAGAATAAGATATTCTTGGGATTTATTAAGTTACCTAAAGAAATAAGGTAATCTTGAAGTTGTGTATTATTATTAGCGCTAAAAAGTATTGCGTTTTATTTTCCTGGAAAGAAATTTTGCTGTGCAACTGCGGTAGAATAAGATTTATTCGCTGGGACATTCTGTATAGTAACATCTGATGACATATTGATAATTTATTTACGGTACTACCGAAACTAATTACTTTCGTTTCCCGCAAAAAAACAAACTGGTAAATTGTTTATAATCCATAAACCTGTGTCTATTTACAATAACTGCTGTAGTAGACAGGAATATAAACTAACAAAACTGGTTTAAATACAAAAATATACGATTAAATAATACAGGGAGTATAAAACTTACAGTTTAAAGTTAGTTTGATCACTTATACTATAATTAAAAACTGGTAGTTTCACTGGTAATAGACAAAATATCAAGAGCCGAGACACTACGTGTTTACAGCTCATTAACTTTTTCGGTACTGTTAGATGATTATTAATTACTTTTATATTGTTGTATTTTGATTACTTTAGTTCACTTCAGCAACCGAGAAATGTATTTCAATTATGTGGGCCATAGTTGAGTCAGTTTTCTATTGAAATGATGTTGGAAAGATATTAAATTGCACATCTTACCTTGTGGGAATAAAATACCTGATCTCATATTGTAATCAGAAATAGAATAGAAATATGCTTTATTGTCACTGAAAATTTTTACAATTTTATGGACAAAGGTTACATACAGTCAAAAGAAAAACATAATATAAATAACAAGTAACAACTACAATTTTTACTAAAATTAGATAAATCGTCAATAATATACAGTATAAGATATAAAAGCCAAGACAAAAACAATTAATTGCAAAATATATATAAATTGCAAATTGAACATACAACAAATAAAATAAAATAGGTACAACATAAGGAACTGACAAGTTTATGCTACTGCGTATGGAACCCAATTTTCTTAGTTATTCATCAAGAAATTCTTCTATTGAATAATATGGTCTTTTGGATAGATAGGCTTTTGTCATTTTACGGAACTTGTGGAAAGATGTTGCAGATTTAAGTTGTAACGGAAGATGATTGTACAGTTTCTTTGCGGAATATAATATAGATTTCTTTACTAACTCAGTGGATGGAATCGGTAAATAAATATCAAAGATTGAATTTCTGGTGGAGTAAAGATGATTGGGCCTTGATGGAAAGATATGAAGGTGTTTACGAATTAAACAAACCGCTTCTAGAATATATAAAGATGGAAGTGTTAAAATTTCGTGATCTCTGAAGTAACTTCTGCAATGTGTAGATCTTCTGAGGCCAAACAAATATCTTATTGCTCTTTTTTGCAATCTAAAAATGACATCAAATTGAGCAGCTTTACTAGAACCCCAAAAAGGAAGACCATATCGAAGATAAGACTCGAACAACGAAAAATATATTATTTTTGAAGATGCTAAATTGGGTTCTCTTGAGACAGATCATATTGCATAGCAAGCTGAGGCGAGTTTCTTACTTAACGAATCGATATGAAGGGACCATTTAAGGTTGCTGTCTAAAAAAATACCAAGAAATTTTACAGAATCAACGGTACTGATCTGGCTGTTATTAAGAGGCAAATGTTGAAGAGCTCCTTTATAGGATAATGCTACTGTTTTATCTACGTTAAAAGAGAGTAAATTAGAGTCAGACCAGGTCTTTATCGTCAGTAGATCCGAAGTTATAGTTTCATGAAGAGATGCAATAGTTGAGTTGCTCCAAGTGATACTGGCATCATCAGCAAAAAGAAAAATTTTCCCATTGATTTTTAAATTAGTGATGTCATTTATAAAGATAAGGAACAGTATATGACCCAATACTGAACCTTGTGGTACTCCACATACGATGTTTTTGAGACCAGAGTCAGTAACATTTGCTCTAACTAGTTGTTTCCGATTATTCAAGTAGGATTGGAACCAATTCAAAGAAATACCTCGAATTCCATAGAAATTTAGTTTTGTAATCAAGATGTCGTGATTTACACAATCAAAAGCTTTGGCATAGTCGCAGAAAACAGTGACAGTATAAAGATTATTGTTTAGTGCTTGGTAAACCTTATGTAGTACAGAAAACATGGCATCCGTGGTACATTTATTTGTTAAAAAGCCGAACTGATTTTGTGATAAAATGTTGTTATTAACGATAAAGGACATAAGTCGAGTTTTAATGAGTCTCTCAATAATTTTGGAGAGTACCGGTAGTAAGGCAATAGGTCTATAGTTGCAGGCATCAGATTTTTCGCCACCCTTATGAAGAGGAATAATAATGGCTGTCTTTAGGCACTCTGGAAATTTACCTTTTTCGAAGGAATCAATAATTAGTGAGAGGAGAATTTCCAACACATTTTCTGTGAGATTAGAGAAAATTTTTATAGATAGTTCATCAGTACTACAGGATGATTTGCTTTTGATACTATTGATTGTTTGGATCATTTCAGAGTTATCGACTGGTCGTAAAAAGAATGAATTCGAGACCTGTCTTGAATTAACAAGATAGGAAATGGGATCTTGTTGCGGCAAAATTGCTGATGTTATATTTTTACTCACACTAACGAAGTAGTCGTTTAGACTTTCAGGATTTGGAAGGGAAAATGATTGAGCTGTGTGAGTTTTATTTCGAAGATCGTTTATTATAGACCAAGTTTCTTTTGCAACACTTTTAGAGCTTCCCAGACAATTTTGATAATAGGCTTTTTTAGCTGACCTGATAAGTTTTAGATATGTTGTCCTGTACTTCATGATATATTCAGTGACAGCAACATTGGTAGTAAATTTCTTGATGTATAGCAGTGAATGCATATTCTTAGCTGATATGCGAATACCTTTCGTAACCCAAAGTTTCCGATGTTTTGGCTTAATAGGAATTAAAGGAAATGCCTTATTGAAATTGTGGAGAAGCTTAATTAGAAAAACACTGAAATTATAGTCCACATCTATAGAAGGAAATTGCCACTCAGAAGTTAAGCATAAATTTTGGAATTTACAAAAATTCTGGGCGGAAAAAATCCTACCTAAACGTCGTGTTTTTGAGGAGGGTTGGCTGAAGATGTTAAACTTCGTACACCTTCGATCAGATAGTCCCGCATTAATAACTGTAGAGCAGACATCAAGGGGTGAGAAATCTGAGACAATATAATCGATTATGGTAGATGTAGTTTTTGTAATCCTTGTAGGAGAATTAACGTGCATTGAGAGACCATACGATTCAAATATGTTTGCCAGGGACACTTGGGTAGCACTAGCAGCAGCATAATTAATGTTAAAATCACCGCATAGAATTTTTCTGCTTTTATGAGGCAGGTTATCTAACAAATTTAGCAGGTTCTGAAAAAATAGTTCCACGGTAGAATCAGGTGATCTATAAATGCAAATAATGTAAAGATTAAGATTTTTAATATAAACTAAGGAAAACTCAAAGAAGGATTCACTTAACAAAAAGTCATATTTTGTTACCAGAGAAAAATCATTATTTCTAGAGAGAATCAGGGTGCCTCCATGAGCCGAACTTGGACGATCATACCTGGCAATTGTGGTATATTTTTCTACAAAAAAAGGCTCGTTAACTTCAAGCCAGTGCTCTGTAACCGCAACTATCGGAGGAAGTCCTAATTCCTCCAGAAACAAAAATAATTCATCAGTTTTATTTCTTATAGAACGAATATTAATCAGAACCATACCAAAGTTGTCATCACTAAAATAATTTAAGGTTTCTAGCCCCTCAGAACACGTGTTGTTTAAAAATTTCGCTTTGGAGAGCCAGTGGAATAATAACTTCGGTGACATTCCCTTGACTTTTGTAGGTGTATAATTTTTTCCGAAGTGAGAGGACCTATAAGCGCCAAGATCAGCTTCCACTTCAGCTGGACCAATTCCATAGGCATGGTTAAATTCTAGGAGAACTTTTCGTAGTTCTTCAGTCTTAGTAGGTAGTCCTTCGGAAGCCAAAAAGAGTTTCACGCTGGTGTTGGTATATCCGTCGTAAAATACAGAAGCAAGCTGATCGTGAAGAAAAGCAAGATGTAGTTTAATTGCCTTTAAGATGTCCGGTTCCCTTAATCTTGCAAGAAGATATCGACTGTTCGAGTTATCAGTTAGTCTAACTTTTGGTGGTGTTAAAGGATCCAAATTTATGGATGGTTCCAAAGTATCTTTCTTAACAAAATTGATATGGGAACGAAAAGGCTCTTGAGATTTGCAAATTGTGATGGCCTGCTTGTCTGTAAATATATTGGTGTCTTCAACTTCATTTTTGTTGTTGCTTGGAATGGTAATTGAGTTTTCCAAGCTAACCTGGCTTCTGATGTACTTCGGATTCATATTTTCTTCAGATGAAGTCTTTGGTTCAGAGTGTGGTGATTCTATAGACCATTTAATGTTGACACCAGGTGGCCAAATTTCCTTATTAAATAATAAGTCGATAGATGGTTTGGATTTTATGCCTATTTTGAATGAGGAACCAGTTGCTGTGTTGGCGTCTTTAGGGAGAGCGTAACATCTAATATAATCCTTAATACCTAGCCTCTCTTTAATGTAGTGTACTATTTGTATAGGGGTGTATGCTGGGGTTACCTTAGTTACTGATAACAACAAAATGACACTTATCTTCTGAAACTTTTGACTTTCTTTCTGGACAGGTTTAGAAATGTTGAGGGTCTTCAGTTTGGGTGCCTGAAGTGACATACACTATCTTTTTTTTAGATACCTCTTTTTCAGTTTGTATAGCAGGTAGTGTGCTGGAAAGATTGCTTATATGATTAGATATTTCGCTGATGTTTTCAGATAGCCATTGTAATCCCAATTTTATCTCAGATGAATTTGAGTCTTCAACTTGAACCTTAATAGTATCATCGGAACAGCCGAAAAAAACTGACGATATATTGAGGATATCTTGTTGCATTTGCCGTACCGATTTTAAAAGATATTCAGGATTCATCAGGCTATTTAATTTATGGATCTCGTCAATTTTTTTTGTAAGGTAATCCAATTTGCCATCTGTTTTGTTAATAAATCGTATGTCTCTATGAAAACGGGCAAATTATCAGTCAATTTTTTAGTTAGTTGAATTAAGGCATTAAAGTTCTCATGAGGTATCTGATTTTTTTAAGCCTTTTATTTTTAAAAATTCATAACTTTTATGAGAAGAAGACGAAAAGTCTACAACAATTTTCATATTCACAATGGTAAGAGATATGTGCTGTAAAATTTCAGAAATAAAAATATTAAAATGGAACAGAGTTCTAGCGAGTTAAACCGTGATTTCATTTTTTTTTTCAGTTTTAGGTTAAAATTCCGATTTTGACAAATTTGATTTTTTAATAAAAAATTAAGTAATCGCGTAGAGAAAAAAATAAATATGCCATTTTAATTGCCTATTTGTCTAATTTGTAAAATTCATATTAGAGTTTTCAGAAAGAGTATACAGGGTGAAATTTTTTCTAAGGCCAAAACGAACTAGTTTTTTAAATGCGGGCCTGATTTTTTTCTAGTTTGTATAAATCAGTTGATTGGGTGGTAACATAAGTTAAATATTTTTTCAAAAAAAATTAATTTTTGTAATAAAAGTTAATTTTTTAAAATCTATGGTTCACTTTACCAAACTTTTAATTATTCAGTGTTAAATTTGATTTTTTTTATAAAAAATTAAGTAATCGTGTGGGGAAAAAATAAATGTGCCATTTTAATTGCCTATTTGTCTAGTTTTTAAAATTCGTATTAGAGTTTTCAAAAAGCGTATACGGGGTGAAATTTTTTCTAAGACCAAAACGAACTAATTTTTTAAATCCGGGCCTGATTTATTTTCTAGTTTGTATAAATCAGTTGATTGGGTGGTAACATAAATTAAATATTTGTTCAAAAAAAATTAATTTTTTTAATAAAAGTTATTTTTTTTAATCGATGGTTCACTTTACCAAACTTTTAATTCATACTCAAATTTGATTTTTTTTATAAAAAATTAAGTAATCGTGTGGGGAAAAAAATAAATATGTCATTTTAATTGCCTACTTGTCTAATTTGTAAAATTCATATTATAGTTTTCAAAAAGCGTATACAGGGGAAATTTTTTTCTAAGACCCAAACGAACTAATTTTTTTGAAGCCGGACCTGATTTTTTTTCTAGTTTGAATAAATCAGTTGATGAGGTGGTAATAGTGTAACGATTGACCAAAATAAGAGACACATGGATCTGACCGTTCAAAAATTATGACGAATAAAACTTTCTGTCAAAATGCGAAACTCGCCCTGTATATTATTAAACAATGGGAGCAGACACTTTTTAATGGTCATTTGTTATTCCCCATAGGAGCATCTACACGAGGTAGGAGTATGTACAGTTCCTCATGACTCACCCTGTATTATAAGACTACAAGATATCACTATTTCGCACGATGGAACATTAGACAAAGCCATAAGAGAGAGAAATACATCATCATCATCATCATCACGTAACGCTACAACCCTGGGTGGGTCCTGGCTAACTGTACAAATTTCTTCCAATTTGTTCGGTCATGCATCAACCTAGGGTCAAATGGAATGTTCATTTTTTGGAGATCTGATTGGATGTTATCTCTCCATCGCATTCTGGGACGTTCGAGTGGTCTTTTGCCTGTAGGAATCTCCTCTCATACCAGTTTTACAAGTCTCTCGTTATGAAGTCTGTGCACGTGGCCTGCCCATAGTGCCCATCTTACTTACTTACTTACTTTTCCTCTTCGTTCCCACTGGAAGATAGGGCATCTACTGTCATTCTCCATTTTTGCCGATCTTGTGCTTTTTCTCCAACTTCTTTCCAGGTTAGGCCGACGTTTTCCGCTTCTTTAATAATTGTTTTCTTCCATGTATTTATCGGCCTCCCCTGTTTCCGTTTTCCTGGAGGTTGGAATTCCAATGCTTGTTTTGTTATGTCTGTGTCTGGTTTCCGCAGAGTATGGCCCACCCACTTCCATCTTCTCTTTCTTATTTTTTTATGTATTGGTTATTGCTTCGGTTTTTTCCATAAGTCTGAGTTTATAATTCTGTTGGGCCAAAATATTCTTAGAATTTTTCGTAAGCATTTATTGATGAAGGATTGAATCTTTCCAGTGTTGTGTTTTGTTATTCTCCAAGTTTGTGATCCGTATAATAGTACCGCCTTTAAATTGCTATTAAAGATTTTTGCTGTGGTGTCCAGTTTTATCTCATTAGATTTCCATATATTATTTAACATATAATATGCTGTCTGTGCTTTGCCAATTCGTGTGTGGATATTCTCCTCTGCCCATCTTAGTCGCTGTAAATTAATTTCTTGGACAATATCGGTGTCATTGTAGAGTGCTTTTAATTCGATATTGGTTCTGATCCTATACTGGTTTGTGTTAATGTCATGGTGAGGTCCAAAAATGTTTCTAAATATTTTTCGTTCAAAACATTTGAGCTTTTCTTCGTTTGATTTGGTCATGGTAAACGTTTCGCATCCATATGTTAGTACAGGTCTGACGATGGATTTATAGATTTTTATTTTGGAACTTTTAGCAGTAAAATGCTCTGAATGGTCTAAAATCTGAGATCGAACCATCTCTGATGACCTCTGATAACTGGATCATTAACAGAAAATTAAGTCTAACATTTAAAATTACACTTTTGCATGACTGACAAGATAATAAATATTCACATTTATAGCTACTAAGGCAAACCCAGAAACATAATATCGCACCTCCGCTAAAACAGTATCATAAGTCAAAATAGCAAAATATCGCGAAAATGACGTTGAAAATTTGTGCTAGAATTTCTCCGGGTTTAATTCAAAAACTGTTAAAATAAGTAAATATTTTAGACAGTTTTAACTATTTTAGTCAGTTACAAAAGTTTTTTAAGCTCTACAAAATAGCGTATTAATTCTGCTACATATATTTAAAAAATATTTTTATTTGATTTGTGACATTATACAGTAGTCCGGGCCGAAATTTTATTTTAATTTTTCTACACGGCCAGTTGCCAAAAATTGGGACTAGTATTTATATAATCCTATACCAAATTTGGGCCGGTTTAAAAAATATTTTACCGGGCCCCCTGGCCCTTAAATATTTTTTTGGGTCGAATTTTTTTTAAATTCTTGTACAAGGCTAGTTGCTAAAAGTTGTAACTAGTATTTATATAATCCTATATCAAATTTGGGACGATTTAGAAAGTAACTAACCGGGCCCCCCAGCTTTTAAAGAATTTATATATTGTTAAAAAAATGTTTGGGGCTATTAAAAAAGCTTCTGTTGTCATATTCTTTTATTAAGCAAAAGAAAGATAATACAGTAGACATGAAAAATACTTGGGCCGGTTTAAAAAATACTTCACCGGGCCCCCTAGACCTTCAAAGTTTTTTTTTGGGTCGAAATTTTTTTTTTTGAATTCTTGTACAAGGATAGTTACTAACAGTTGTAACTAGTATTTATATAAGCCTATACCAAATTTGGGATGATTTAGAAAGTAATTAACCGGGCCCTCCGGCTTTAAAGAATTTTTATATTGTTAAAAAAATGTTTGAGGCTATTAAAAAAGCTTCTGTTGTCATATTCTATTATTAAGCAAAAGAAAGATAATACAGTAGACAGGAAAAATACTTAAGCTTTTAAATGCCGTTTTAGAAGATCTAAACTAAATCTTCAAAGATAATACAGTGCTAGTCATCGACAAAAATAAAATTCAGAGAGGAGTTAAGGGAAACAGACGGCAACTCCAGCATGGGAATAAAAATTTAAACAAGTCAATATTGAAGGGCTACACTTTGATGACAGGAAAGATCAAACCATGGTATTCGGAAAGGCGAGACGAATTATGAAAACTAAAGACCATAATATAGCTTTAATTGAAGGACCCCGTAGTTTATATTTTGGTTACTTGGATCTTAGCCAGTCTCATGTCATAGATATTGTCGAAGGAATATTAGACTACTTACAAAGCCATAATATAGATCTAAGCAAATTAAGGGTTATGGGATGTGATAGTTCAAATGTAAATATGGGGCTGGAAGGTGGAATCATACGAATTATAGAAAGGCGAGTAAATAACCAGTACAGTGGAGTGTATGCCCGTTGCAAGCTAATGAGCTTCCCTTGCGATATTGCTGCAAA
Organism: Diabrotica virgifera virgifera; assembly: GCF_917563875.1. Classification (NCBI taxonomy): domain Eukaryota; kingdom Metazoa; phylum Arthropoda; class Insecta; order Coleoptera; family Chrysomelidae; genus Diabrotica; species Diabrotica virgifera. The sequence continues at coordinate 148,668,733 of NC_065450.1, forward strand.
AACTAGATGACCACACAAAAGGTCTCTATTCATATTCTGAGCCGATTGAATCCCTTCTTCCCAATTACGAAAAAATGCCTGCTATTAAATTTAACACTATAGGAGCTGTCCTGCCTCTTGTAAATGAAAATGATTCAAGTTCAGATCAATAGGCTTTGTCCAAACTATCCTAAGCAATAATTGGAGATGGAATATGTTCTCAAAGTTTGGCAGAGAAAAGTCCAGGGAAGATGGCACAAACACGTTGGTTCACGACAGCTATCCGCATTCTTAGAGTTTATGTAGCTACAACTGATCCTTGAGAAAGCTTAAAGATTTTAGCTGATTTTGTAATACAAGTATATTCACGTATGGGGATTGAGATAAAAACACAGCCAAAATTGGAATATAGTGCCAGGCATCTATGGAAATCAATGCAGCCCTCGAGAGATTTTCCGAATAATGTCTCATCAATTTATCAATAAAGTTATTTAAGACAATGCTTACTTTGCGCACCCGGAAATCATTCAAATTTGTATGTTAACAGATTAACGTCAAAGTATTAGAGAGGATGCTCTCAGAAGGATTTTAAAATGTAGGAAGCCCGGTATAAAAATTGTGCTTTCATAGTAGGTATCCCAAATCCCTAAATCAATTTCGATCCAGAAGATTACATAGATCTCATAGACTGGATGAATAGTACTGTAACAGATCCTCCTCTAATACAGCATTTAGCAGACAAAGAATAATTGTGGGACATGGTGAAACAAGTTCCAAAGTTTGACAATTTTTCTTGCCATACTCAAGCCGTGGAGAGGTGTGCGAAGATAATTACTGATGCATCAATAAAAGTGTGTGGTGACAAGTCTAGAGATGGTTATATTCGGGCTAAATTTGATGCCAGAAAGAATTAGGCAATATTTGAAAGTAAATGTCGACACTATGCTTCAAGGAATGAGTAAGTAAAAATGTTGAGCAAAGGAGGGTGGGCGAGTGAAACTCACCGTGCAGCAACCTCATCGTGGTGAGTTCTGGGTTAAATGAATATACGAAGTAATATTAAATATGTGCATAATAGTTCAATATAAAAACGTTTTGTGTCGAATATTGATTCAAGCAAAAAGCTGCACCGTTCACAGCGCAAAAATAATAAATAAATATGCATTGGTTACCCCTCTTTTATATTTTTGTTCCTGTGGGCCGGTTAAATCTTTTTAGATCATGATGAAAATTTTTTAACAAAATAGTAGCATGGATATTAATATCTTGCACACTAGCCCGCCTCAGAAATAAAGCAAAAAATAATAATTTTTTTAGGTCCCCGTGGGCCCGGTGGTCAAAAATAATTTAATTCGGCCTATGTTTGGTACACAGTATTAGGACTACCGTAGACAACTTTTTTTTACTAGCCCGTTTAATATTTCCTAAAAAAAATTTTTTTTGCCCTTTTTCGGCCCGGCCTATCATACAGATAAAATAACGAAATACTTACGACATATTATTTATCAAAAGTGGCTCTTGCACTACAGAATAATATATTACACAGGCTTACAGTGTTTTTGGTGCCAAAGTGTTAAGAGCTGATTTTAGATATATTTGGAGTGCTGATTCCGAATATGGCTCTAGTTTTGCCCTATCAGCTCTAGTTTTCAAGATAACGTAGGTCATGCTAGCTTTTAGGCATTAAACTACGAATATGCTGATATGCCCAGGGCCTACATGGCCTGTTGAGCAAAATAAATAATAATGGTGATATGGATATACTAAATTGAAATAAAAATCATACAATTAGAAAATACGTATATTTAAGCCATTTAACTACAATAAAACCCTTTGTACAATGAAACAGATATTCAATTAGTTTTGAGAAAAAAAAACTAACAAAATAGACAAAAAAAACTTTACTTGACGTAGGTAACGAAAGCTTCGCTTGCGTGATTTCCTGGAATTAATTTTTAAACAGTCTCTGTTCAAACTCCAGCAAAAATCTGCCATCATATGAGTGCCCCATCTTCCTTGGTAGCGATCCTCCATGGTTATGTCTTGGTGAAATCTCTCACCTTGCTCCTCACTTGTGTCACCTAAGTTTTCAGAGAAACAGTCCAGGTGGCCGTGAAGATAGTGGATTTTGATGCTCATATTACATCCAAGTGATTGGAAGGTATTCAGCAAACGGTTTACCAGCTCAGCATAATTTTCATTTTTGTGATTTTCCAGAAAAATTTTCATAATGTCCACAAATGAAAGCCAACTTTTTTCTCTTCCTCATTCATTGAGCCCACAAAAGCCGGATCCTTTGTAAGAAGTCTGATCTGTGGTACATCAAAGATTCCAGTTTTAAGTTTTTCCGTACTTATCTGGGGCAGCTTCCTTCCTATGTAGGCGAAGCATGGTCCATTAGAATTAAGTGCCTTAACGAATTGCTTCAATAGGCCTAGCTTAATATGGAGAGGTGGTAAGATTATTTTCTCTGATTAAACTAAAGACTGGTAATGTAACGACAAAAAAGTTAAAGTATTATCACTTGCATAAATAAGGCATAATATTGTGAGAACAGCAAATATACTGATATGAGGAGGAAGTTTAATTAACAATGTGTATTCCTTTAAATAGCATATTATTCATTATCTCAAATATTAAAACTACTATTTTCGGAATGTGCAATATCCATAAAACTAGAGCTGATATAAAAGAACTGAATCCATATTTCGATTTATCGCCCCTAATATAGTACAAATTAATCATCTTAAAGCTTCACGGCACCAAAACAAATTTTTTTCTGTAGGCCTGTGTTATCATTATTATTGTCTAGTTAAGAGACTTATACTTTATAATCGACCCATGCAACGCGTTGCATGGGTCAAGACTATTGTAACTCAATTTTGGTTGAACTGAGATAATCGCGTTTGAAAATTTTTCGCAAACAGTTCGCTGTAAGAAATGAAGATATCTTTGGAACAAATAAATACTCATTACATACTGAAATTTCTGATATATTATATTTAATGTGTTTTAAGGGATTTCACAAATCAAACATAAAAAAAACTCTTTTTTTTTGGCTAAATCTTGTAGACTTATTATAGTTTTCGTCGAAGCAATTAAGGAAAAAAATAATACTTACTCTAGACTTAGTAACAGTAAATGACGTTATCTTTGAAAGAAATACGTGTTACAAATTAAAATTTCTGTTATATTATGTATAAAAGTTTTAAGGGATGTCACAGATTAAACATAACAAAAAACAGATTTTTTGCTCAATTTTGTGGACTTACTATAATTTTCGTCGAAACAGTTACCGAAAAAATACTTATTCTAGACTAGACTTACTAATAAGAGATTTATCGAAGCAAATAAGGGATTTATCGAAGCAAAAGAGTACTATTTAAAAAATTGTAATAAAAAACATTTCTATAGTTAATCGGAATAACTAAAATCAGAGACTAACTAGAGAAAATTATAGTAAGTCAAACAGTTTAAGTCAAACTTGGAATACCTTTCACTGTTTCTTGCAACGAAGATTACAGTAACTCAAATTACTATAGTTTTCGCTTGCAGGAGTGCGGGTCAGTAAACTTACTATACACATGCAGATGCTTTACTGGGCCTAGATTCTGTGCACTGTAGATATCTACAGTCGCTTTCTGTCGATGGCAATTGTCGTGAAAATATTTGTATTTTTAGTTTTAATCCAAATATTTTCTTGTTTTACTAAGTGTCACTTCAGCATCAATTAGAGTATAACCTAGTAAAACTAGAAAATAGTTCAATTAAAGCTAAAAACTCAAATATTTTCATGACAATTGACATCGATGAAAGCGATTGTAGATATCTACAGTGCACGGAATCTAGCCCCTGGTTGCCTTAAAATAATTCATACCTGATATACCATACTTTTCCACCAAATAAACCTTAACCCTTAACTGGTCCGGCTTCGTCGCAAGCAAGCAAGCAATTTGATTCAACCCGACCTGTGGGAGATGTCCACCCTATCGAAAAAGTACATTCGGGTGTAACAATTCATTGGGGCGAGAAGTTTTGACCCGAGTTTAAAACAGGGATCACCCCACCTCGCTCCAATGCCCCAGGCCATCCCTTTCCCCCCCATAGCACGCTGATGCGCGATGAGGGCACAACTATCGTAGCCAAATGCTCTTCACAATGGAATCCTGGCTAATAAGATTCCAATGTGGTGCCCTAATCGAATTTCAAAACTAGGCCAGCGTGACGCGCTCTATGCGCTTCACGATCTTCTATTTACTTATCCGCGGTACCAAAATTGCTTGCTTGGGCCCCAAGTCATTGTACCAAGCCCCACTGAGCTCGGTCCAATGACTTGGTGCTCAAGAATTTTATGATTTTTTTGTTTTTTTATGATTTTTTTGGTGGCTTACGCCTTTTTGGTTTTTTTGTGTTTTTTTTTTGTTTGGCTTGCGCTTTTTCCTCTATTTTCTTACCTGGTCGTGATGTTGGACCTACGCTTGGGTTGTGTATTTCTTCGGCACTTGGTGTTTCGAGCCACGAACTGACTACTACTTTCACTTTTATTTTTTCTTTTGCTTTGTCATTCTTTGTTTGCTTTATTCGATTCACTTTAATCCACTATTTGCTATTTAGGACGTTTGTGCTTCCATCGGTGGAACGCGTCATACCCTAGCATCTCTCGCAGTATGTGACTTAAGTGGTGCTCCAGCTCCGTGAATTTGACCCTTGCCTTATCTGTCATCATTTCGGTGACTCTCACCTGTTGAAGTTCTCTAAATAGGAATCTTTCTGCGACGTACCTTGGGACTTTGGCTGCTTCTCTTAAGCTGCTGTTGTGAACCGCTTGTATCTTCTTTTTGTGGGTGTTGCATACTTGTCCCCATGCGAGGGATGCGTATGTTAATACCGGTAATATTATGCTGTTTATTAGTCTTAACCTCGTTTTTAGTCTTAGTTTACTTTTTCTTCCTGTGAGTCCTCTTAGAGTTGCTCTCGCCATGTTGGCCTTCTGGACTGTGGCTTCTACGTGTTTTTGGAAGGTTAATCCTTTGTCCATGATGACTTCCAGGTATTTAGCTTCATTTTTTCACTCGATGGGGTTGTTTAGCACCGTCAGCTGTTCTTCTGGCTGTTGTCTTCCTTTCTTATATAGTACAGCTTGCGTCTTTTCGGAGTTGATGGCTATCTTCCATTTTATACACCATTCCTCGATGTCTTCTAACGCTGTTTGCAGGTTGGTCACTGCGATGTCTACGTTTCTGTGTTTGGCCGCTATCGCTGTATCGTCGGCGTAGAGGCTGATTAGGGTACCTGCTGTTCTAGGTACGTCAGCGGTGTATATTGTGTACAGCAGAGGTGACAGGACCGCTCCCTGTGGCACTCCAGCCTTCGGGTTTCCGAGCTCGGACAGAACTTGTCCTATCCGAACCCTGAAACTCCGGCCGCCTAAGTACGAGGAGATCAGCCTCGTCATCGCTCCGCTGTACCCATAACCTCGCATTTTGTATATGAGCCCCTTGTGCCATACTATGTCGAAAGCTTTGCTTACGTCCAGGAATGCTGCTGCAGTGTACTGCTTGTCGTTGAATCCAGCTGCTATGTACTCAGTTAATCTGAGTACTTGTTGCTCGCTGGATTGCTCTGGTCTGAATCAGAATTGAGCTTCTGGGATTATCTCTAATCTGTTCCGGCGTCATCTGACAGACGATTTAATATTTAATTATTTTTTATTGGAAATTGGCATCTCCCACAGGCAAGTCGTTCTATCTAATCCTTAAACTATTGGAGCTTGACAAGTGGGTGTATTCGAGACAAGTTTCTCTCAGTTCCTAAAAGTTGTCGCAACAGTTAGGTCGAGAGTAGTTTCTCAGACGACGCCGGACCGTTTGTGCTAATTTTTTGGGTTCACAGAGTTCAAGAAGAACAAGAGGACGATCAAACGAATGTTCTTATTTTAGAAAAATGCAAAATTTGCAGTTTATGTCTGAGTAGAAAGCGCAGGATGACAAAATACCTGTGGTTCTGTTTCAAAAATCCTGTTTGTTTGGAATGTACAACACCACTACCTATGTAAAAAATGCATATAAAATTGATAAAATTTGACTGATGCTGGAAACAAATAATTTCGATCGATTTTTAATGTAACTAGTTTTTTGTTTAGTGTACAGTTTGAGCATGTATCCTTGCAATACATTTTTTTTTTCATGTTGTTTTTATATTTTTTTTATTTACTTTACGAAACTATGTACTTTTTCACAAATATTTGCACGGATTTCCGTTCTATTTTAATATTTTTTTCTTAACCAAATATCGCCCAAATCTAATACGTTCACTTTTATATAAACATATCCGGGTAGGTTTGTATCATTTATTTATTCTTAATAAAAAAATTATTTTTGAGTGTTGTTTTGCTTTCTTGAAAACAGTAGTTTCGCAGACGACGCCGGACCAGTTACGCTACTGCTATAGTACCGAACCAGTTAAGGGTTAAAAATAATAATATTAGCATTATAGTAAGTCAAATGTAACGTTTTTTGAGTTACGATAGTCTTCGTTGCATGGCTCGTAATGATGTAACTTTAAATAGAAGTAACACAATTAAACAAAAATACTGCAAAAATAAGGATAAATAAGTGATAAATGTGTCACTTTTCTTGAGCACATACGCAGATTGTTTTAGTCACATAATATGGCGGCTCGTGACCTCAGCATGCGGGTAGGCGACACTTATACCTTTATATAATATGCTATATACTCTACTATACTCTACATATTATATACTCATATACCTATATACACAGTGTGTGGCATTTAAGATTAAGTCACCCCTATATTGCGGCTATCAAAATAAATACAGATTTAAAATTTTGAAGTCAAGCAAGAGTGATGGTTCACATTTTTTAAGATAGTCATAGTCTACACAAATTTAAATTTTAAACGCTGTCTACTGCAAATCTACAAACAGGGCGAATTTTCGATATTTTGCTTCGCGTTAGAGATATCGGAAAAAGTTATTTGGAAAAGTTGTTCCAAATATTATTCTAACCCCACGTACCAAATTTCATGACAAAATTCGCACTTTTAGTTTTTTCAGTATTTGTAGTCAGGATCCTAAAACATACAATTGGCTATCCCGAGATGCAGCTCGGGACAACCATTGCCGAAGGCGCAAAAAAATGTAGCCTGACCTAGCCCCAAAATGTTCCCGGAAATTCTCGTCCACAAGCCACACTCACAGCGCTGTGCTTATAAAGAATGAGAGACGCATATCATTCTCTTCTGTTCTTTAGGTCAGGCGGATTTTAAAGTGCCTGACCATAGGGTAGTGGCATAATAATAGAAGTGAGTAGTACTACTACGAGGAGCGTACAATAATTACAACTTCGAAGAGAAATTAAAAAGTAGCTTTTTTATTTTAGAACCTTACGTATTGTGTCAAAATTTATAAATTACAATTTTAAAATAAGTAATTTATATTAATAAATAATTTATTATTGTAGTGTACATTTAAAAAGGTTAGGCAGCGCCTACCTTGCCTACCCCGACGGCCCGCCCCTGTAAATACTGTCTTCACTCGACAAAACGATGCTAGATCACACAGATCTTAGATGGACAAATGCCTTACACAAGTCGATAACTGGGCCCAGAGCACGCCATATAGAATTCTATTTTGCTGACGTCACAAAATAGAATTTCTTAATGGTAGAATCGACGGTTGAGAAGCAACGTGACGTCACTAAAATAGAATTCTATTTGTCGTGCAGCTGACAATGTTTATGTTCGATGCACCGTTGATTTTGGTTAATCATGCAATGACTCTAGCGTCATCCAACGACAAATACTTGAACTATAAACGTAATACTTTTTTATATAAGATTTTGTATTTTCATTAAACTGTTGGTGCAATAAAATCGTTTTTATTTTTGTTTTTGAACTGTAACACTATTTGAGCGGATGTACGATACCTAAAATATACGATTTTGACAAAATACCAACTCCAGTCCTATATATCACTGTATATTTATCAGAAATATCCGCACTGCTCTAATGTATATGTATGAAGCCCAAAAATGGCGTCCCTAGGAACCTCGTTAGCTATACATATTTGCTTTAAACATGACGGAAAACTTGCCTTTTCGCTTAATCGATAATGCAAAAAATTCTGTGTCAATCAGCAGTTTTTATTTATAGTTCGCCCTTGTTTACCTTAACATAACACCGTTGATATTTCCACTTAAGTTTATAAAAAATATGTACCTAATAATTTTATTTCCGTAGTACGTAATGGCTATATAAAAATAGTAATTTACAGATCTCAATATAGCCACTTTTTTAAATTTTGGTCTTAACAATTGTTTTCTTATTTAGCTTAATGCCTCGACAACTATGCTTTGCTTTTAAACACTTATTCACACCTAAGATAGTCACTAGAAAAATCACCAAATATATATTATTTTTTGGTTGATCGAACTTTTTGGTAATAGAAGAAAAAAGCGAAAATTTACCGTTTTTTGATCTTTATTTGTTTATAACTTCTATATCATCAAAATTGGCTGCAGGAAACATATAGGTTATTATTATAGATGTCCATGCTACTCAAAAATTTGGTTTCGGCCTGGAGGGGTTTGTGTCACCAACAGGATATTTTTTTCCTTATTTCTCTGAACTAACAATACAGCTGCTTTAAAGCTATTTATTATGGAATCTGATTTAAATTGACTAATGACTATATTTATAGGCCTGGGGTGAGAGCACGCCAAATAGAATTCTATTTTGCTGACGTCACGAATCGAATTCGCAATGGGAGAATCGACAGTTGCTAGGCAACGTGACGTCACTAAAATAGAATTCTATTTGGCGTGCTCTCACCCCTGGATCCTAAATATTTAGGTGATATGTGTGTTCTTTTTTATAAAAATTTTGCCGAGTACACTGGAATTGCAGCCACTATACATATTTTATTCTTTAAGCGTAGAAATAATATTTGAAGATTTCTATTGTTATATGTTTCATTTAATTTGTATAAATGGATTATAAAGCGTTTTTATGAAGAACATTTGTTCGGAACACACTGTAACTGTAATCGAACGAAGGTGATATGGTGGCATAAATTGGTAACATATATTTGACAGTTGCGGTGATGACACATCAGATTTGTTTTTATTCTTTACTATAAATATTTGTTTTATTACATTTATTGTTTTTACTATTTACTTTAACGTAGGATTACAAATTAATTATGGTTTTCTATTTCTAAAGTTTTTATTTATTTACATTCAATATTAAATTGTTTTGTTGTATAATCCACGTTTGCAATAATAGATCTATTTGATTTAAAATGGACTAAGGTTTTTTTTATACTTTGGCAACTATGTCAACTTAGATCTCTGACGTAGATAATGACGTGAAATGTTAAGTATATTAGACGGACTGTACACAGAAAGAAACTAAATTAAGCCGTATACGTGCTACTGAACGTTTACTTCTGCATCGAAGATTTAATCGAAATTGTTATTTAATCTTCCCTTCATTACCTGTCACTACCTTGAGTCATCTTATGGCGAATCCTATAATCTCCTGTACTTAATTTTATCGGTTGACCACAGGATCTCTTGGAGTGACAGTATTCTGATTCGATCGAAATCTGAATTAACAACAAATCTTGTTTCTCTAAATTTCTGGTCAAGTTAATTATAAATTAGAATTACTAAGGAAATAGAATTGTTTACACAGTTTGTCGTTTAAAAATTGTATTATTATCTTGAAAATGGACTATTATATTGAAAGAACTGGGATTAGATGATAGAGATTTAAGAATCATATATAATTTATATTACAACCAAACAACCTAAATTAAAGTAGATTACCAATTGACAGAGGCAGTCTTCAAAGATAGCGGAGTAAGACACGGATGCATTCTGTCCGCGGTGTTATTTAATATATCATCATCATTCTTTTTGCCTTATCCCTATGCGGGGTCGGCTTCCCTAATTGCATTTCTCCACACAATTCTATCTTGGGTCATATCAATGTTAATCCCCTTTACCAACATGTCCTGCCTTATCGTCTCCCCCCAGGTCTTCCTCTCCTACTCCTTCCAGGAATCTGCACTTCAGCTATTCTTCGTATTGGGTGATTAACGTCTCGACGTTGAACATGACCAAACCATCTTAACCTATGCTCTCTCATTTTGGCATCAATTGGTGTCACACCTAGACTTCCCCTAATATACTCATTTCTAATTTTATCCTTCTTTGTCCCTCCACTCATCCATCTAAGCATTATCATTTCCGCCACATGCATTCGTTGTTCCTCTTTCTTTTTCACTGCCCAAAATTCAGTTCCGTGCATCATAGCCGGTCTTATGGCTGTTTTATAGAATTTTCCCTTCAGCTTCATTTGAATTTTTCTGTCAAACAACTCACCACTCGCTACTTTCCACTTCATCCATCCAGCCCTAATTCTACTGCATGCATCTCCATCTATTTCTCCATTACTCTGTAATACCGATTCTAGGTACTTAAAACTATTGCTTTTCACAATCATTTCACCATCCAAAGATACCATTTTATTTGTAGTAACTCCATCTTTAAATGAACATTCCAAATACTCTGTTTTTGTCCTATTAAGTTTTAAACCTTTTTCCTCCAGAGCGTGTCTCCACTGTTCCAGTTTTTGTTCTAAGTCTTTCTCACTATTTCCTATTAACACTACATCATCAGCATACACTAGGCACCATGGAATACTACCCTGAAGTTTCGCTGTTATCTGGTCCAAAACTAATGAGAATAAATACAGACTAAGCACCGAGCCTTGGAGCCATCCTACTTTCACCTGAAATTTATCAGTCTCTCCCACACCTGTTCTATCACTAGTGGTTACTCCCTCATACATATCTCCTATTTAATAAGGCCTACAAAATATTGGGATTTGTAATAAGAAATTCCAAACACTTTAGTATAAACACAACCATTAGACTATATAACGCTTTAGTCAGACCAAACTTGGAATATGCATCAGTGGTATGGGCTCCTGAAGCCAAATTTCATATTAGTCATATAGAAAAGGTACAAAAAAGATTTCTAAGGTATTTATACCTTAAGAAATTCAATGTGTATAGTCACCTTACGCCATCAAAAGAGTTGCTTCAAATATTTGGCTTGCAGTCATTAGAGCAAAGAAGAAATATGCATTGTGTTGTGTTTATACATAATATTATTAACAATGTTAAATATAAGACATGTGGTTTGATCAATTTTATTAGGTTTCATGTGCCAAAGGTCAACCTAAGAGTAAACAGTAATGACCTATTTTCTTGTAGTCCATATAATCCTTGTGTAATAATAAACTATATGCAATATCAGTGTAATGCATTAATAAAGATCTGTGATATAGACCTCTTTAACTGCAGTGTAAGGGATATTAAAAAATGTTATCATCAATAGATAAGTAATGGGCTCAATTTTAAAATTTTATTAACTTATGTCTTTTTTTTAATGTGTTTACTTTCTGTACTTTTATTTTTTACTTGTGTGTATATTGTATTTTTTTGTACTTTTTGTGTGTATATTGTTATACCAAGTAATGAGCACTCTTACATGTAATTACTACCTAGGTGGTGTTTGTAGGTTTTAAATAAAATAAATAAAAATAAATAAATCTCTCAAAATCTTTACATATTCACCAGGGACTCCTTTCTTATTGAGTGCCCACCACAGAATCTCTCGAGGAACTATATCATATGCTTTCTCAAGTTCAGTGAATACCATATTAGCGTTGGTCTCTTTATTCCTGTATTTTTCCATCAGTTGCCTTACAATGAAAATTGCATCTGTTGTTGATCTGCCCTGCATAAAGCCAAACTGACTATCGGATATTTCGGTTTCTTCACGTATCCGTCTATCAATTACTCTCTCCCATATTTTCATGGTGTGGCTAAGTAGTTTTATAGCCCTGTAGTTTGTGCATTGTTGTATGTCTCCCTTGTTTTTGTAGACAGGTACTAATATACTGCTTCTCCATTCGTCTGGCATTTGTCCAACTTCCATAATTCTATTAAATAGACCTGCTAACCAACTTATCCCTGTCTCTCCCAATGCTCTCCATACTTCCCCAGGAATATCATCTGCTCCGACTGCTTTTCCTTTCTTTATTTTTTGAAGCGCTTGAGCCACTTCCTCGTTTGTTATTCTGGTAACCATTCCTGTTACTGTCTCCGTTAACTCCACAGGCTGTCTATCAAATTCTTCATTTAATAAACTTTCAAAATACTTTCTCCATCTCTTTTTGACATCCTTTTTGTGAATTAGTATTTTATTATTTTCATCTCGGATACATCTAATCTGATTAAATCTCTTGCTTTCTCTGCTCTCTATTTGGATACTTTATATATCTTTGCTTCGCCTTCCCTGGTATCAAGTTGATCGTATAGGTGTTATTTAATATATACTCTGAATATATCTTCGAGAAGGCGCTGGGAGAACTACAGGAAGGCGTATTAGTCAACGGAGTGCGTCTAAACAACATTAGATATGCCGATGAAGCAGTAAGATTTGCAGATAGCCTAGATCAGCGTTTCCCAAACTGTGCTCCGCGAAGCACCGAGTGCTCCGCGAAGCATCTACAGGTGCTCCGCTATATGACGATAATAAACAGTTAAACATTAGAAAAAAACAAGCTCCGCTATATCGATGGTTGAAAGCAACAACGAGATATTATATGAAATTGAAATTACCAGATGATGAAAAGTAAAGTGTGCAGTAGGGTGGGTCACTTTTGTATGGAAAAAAATAAAATTGTCCAATAAGTTTTGTAATAGTAAAAAAAATCGTGACCCACATCCATTCATGAAAAACAATGTAAAAGAATTTTTCTAGTTTAACCCCTTCTACCCGCGCATTGAGTTTGAAAAACTGAAATTTTTGTTTTTTTGTGAATTGTTTGAAAATCGATTTATCGTGGCTCATAGGAATAACAACAACGTAAACTAATAAAATAAAGTGCTTTTGGCCTAAATTTTATTATAAAGAAAGAAAAATAAACAAATAATATGACAAAATAAAAAATCTTCAAATCACGTTAAAATCTTTCTTACTTTCGAACTTAGGCATAAGCTTTCGTGAAATAATTTTATTCTTAATTAAAGCTTCTCTTGCTGTTTTGTGGCAAAGCTGCATAGATGCCTCTGTTACTGTTTTTACAGCCCGCTCCACAGCTTGAGTATGACATGGTAGCCTCAGAAAAAGGACATCATCACCACCTGACTCAACTAGGGAATGAAGAGTCTCATCCAGAACATTGATCAATATAGGTGGTTGCGAGTAAGATTGCTGCCAGTCTATCAAATCGATGTAAGACGAAGCGTTTAAATCTATCTTAGGCACTTCAAAGACTCGAAGCTGAAGGGATTCAGATGGTTTCCTTGCCTTTATAATGCGTCTAGCAGCAAGTTCTCTCACATGTTTTTGTTCGTCAGATAACATAGATAAGAGCAAGTTCTCTGGGTGCGCAAACTAAGCATTTCGCTTTATTACAGGATCAACGACACTCTTCAATTCTTGCGGAATATATCGAGAATAAAATACCAACTTCCAAAAGTGCCTTGCTCCATCTTTACATGTCGGATTTAATTTGATTTGGAGCCAAATAGGAGCATATACTTTAACTACAAAAGTAGCGAGTTGTTTGAGTTCGTTTGTAGGTATCTCAGTGGAAACATATAAGCGCAAAATCCTATTGGCCTTTGTTAACCACCTGGCATGCGACATTTTTCGCGGAGAGCGATTAGGCAAATCAGAAGGGCACTTACCACTTATGACGGCAGATGTGATATGATAAAGGTAACGTTGATCAGAACTGAGGTCTTTTATATTTGAAATATTTGGTAACATACCTTCTATATTTTCAAACACGACAACAGAGCGCTTGTCGCAATCATCTAATAACTTTCCGATAGCACCTGAATAAGTATTAGGTCCTGTTGTGGTGCCATCAAGTTTTGCAAATAAATGTCTTAAGGGCAGTTCATTTAAGTGTAAAAGGCATATGATCCATTGAAGTGGTCGGTGTAAACGCTTTTCTAAGAGCCGTATGACTCCGCCGTATTTGCCCGTATTAGTTACCGTTCCATCACAACGTATGGCAAGAGTATCCTCTAGAGACATATTCAGTTAACCTGTTACTGTTTGAAAGATGGCAGACTCCAATCCTTTTGCAGTTCCATGGCTTGGAACGGCATATCCGACAAAAACTGATCCTGGTTCTTTAATTATTGAAATATGTTCTTCCACAGATGTTGAGCGGTATTTTTTCCCCCTTTCATAACAATTTTCAGGGTCTTATCTTTTCGTCCATCAAAAAATAAGGCAGGAATAGTATCTAGTTGGCTTTGAGATAAGGTTTCTTTTCGTAATTTTTGTCTAGCTCGTCGCAATTTCGACTTATCGATTACTTCGTTGTTGATTTTCACATCTTGCAAAACAGCAGAAGCGACAGCAGCAGCTGCTCTATCGGATATCCCGTATCGATCACAGATAGTTGATAAATTCTTGAGAGATGTTATTTCACGTTTTTTCGATGCTGGTTTTGATGAACTTGAGGGCAAAGTTTGTTCTTCATCGCTATTTTCAGACGTTATTGTAGTATTAGGATTTTCGTGAGAACTTGAGGGCAAAGTTTGTTCTTCATCGCTACTTCCAGACGTTATTGAGGTATTAGGATTTTCGTGAGAAGGGTCTGGTTCACAAACGCTAGAATCGTAATATGATTTAAGCTTAATTTTTCTATCACTCAGTTTTCTTTTCCTCTTACTTTTCAATAAATCAACAGTTCCCATAATCATTTCTCTCTGTTCTCTGATCTATTAAAAAAGCTCGTTCTTCCTTAGGAATCTTTTGGTCTTTGGAACATTTGCATAACTTTAAATCTTTACACTTAACATGAAATCAAATCAAACAGTTTTTCCGAATTTCTATGAAAATCTTGAATTTTTTCTTCTGATAAAAGCTTCAAAGATTTTATTAAATTTTTACACTTCGCGTGGTAACTTTTTATCAATTGCATCACACGATTATGAGACACAGTAGGAATAGACGCTTTTCTCCATAAATATTCAACTTTAGATGACACTATTTCATATACTTCATTAATGGATGGCCCTTTTTTTTGAATTGTTCTCCAGTTTAAGCTGATGTCTTACTAAATTGTAATATTTTATAACTTGTTTGTAAGTGGGTAGTTGATTTTCGTTAATTTCTTCCGGAGCACCAAATATGGGACAACTTGTGGATTTTCGGGTATTATTTGAAATCTCCATGATGCACAAAGTCACAAAGCTAACAAAAACTACTTAAAATCGCGAAAACATTAGATAAATGCGCGCGACCTTTCGCCCGGAACTCATTAGGTGCACTGAGGCAAAGACGCGTGATCGACAGCTTACGCCCTCTTTCCTCACTCCTTCCTCCGCAGTATGCGCACGATTATTCTCATATTTTGGATTGATTATTATTTGTATTACGTGTATATCTGAATATAAGAATGTAATATCATTTTATGCCATGTAATTTATACAATAAACTCTGATAAAATAAATGTAATTTTAACAATTTTTCCGAATTTTCAAACGTCATGCGCGGGTAATTAATGTTAATATAAATAAAAAATAAATATGCACGTTTTTAAGTCTCTACCCAGGTCATGTTTTCCGGACTATTACAAATCGAAATTCGCAAAACAATATTTTCGACCCACCCTAGTGTGCAGTAGTATTGAATATCACCTAGGTGCATCCAGAATGTAATGGAAAACCAACTGATTTCTTCAGAGGGAAGCGCGGCGAAATGAAACATGCCCAAAAAACTATAACCTACCATTCAAAAACAGTTAACTAAAATGCTTTGATGGCGTCCTTCTTAGTCAGTTACCGCATTGCTCACAAGCAGGTGAAGCTCACACCATGACGGAAAACCTCATAAAGCCGTACGTCAAGGACATAATTGAATGTGTGTTGGAAGATAAAGCCAATAGACTATTAATAAGTACGGTACCTTTGTTAAATAATACAATGTCGCTCCGTATCGGAGACTTGGCAGAGGATGTGAAAGCTACCTTACTTTCTCGGATAAAATCTACCAAGTTTTCACTAAAGATAGATGAGTCAACAGATGTAGCTGGGTTGGCCATTTTAATAGCATTTGTGTGGTACCAGCACTTGAAGTCTTTTCAAGAGGATCTAGTTTTTTGCAAGTCATTGACAACTAACACAACTCGTGCCGAAATTTTAAAGTAAATAGAAAGCTTTTTCACAGAGAGTAGCATTCCCTGGGAAAACTGCGTCGATGTGTGCGCAAATGGCGCGAAGGCTATGGCTGGAAGAACGTCTGGCGTCCAAGGAAAAAGCCAAAGAATGCAACAGTAGCCACTGTATCTTCCACCGCTATAGACTCGCTGTAAAAGGAGTCTTGGATGAAACCTTGAAGATGATTAATTTTATCAAATTACAACCACTGACTACAAGGCTGTTTAGAGTGATGTGCGATGACATGGATAGTATGCACTCGTCTTTACTTCTTCATACGGAAGTAAGGTGGCTTTCTTCCGAAAAATGTTTAGCTAGGCTTTTTGAAATGAGAGCTGAAGTTAGAACCTTCCTAATTGACAGCAATCCCTTCCTGCTCAACAGCTTCCTAATTGCCTTAAACGACCGATCGTGTACGGTGACGATCATTGGTTAATTAATTTGGCATATTTAACAAATATTTTTAACAAGGTCAATGAAGTTAGTCTCTCACTTCAGGGAAAGACAATAGTTGTCTTTAACTCCAATGATAAAATACAAGCGTATAGGAAGAAATTAATTTTTTGGACAGAATCGGTGAAAAATAAAAGTCTGGATAGCTTTCCACTAATCACAGAATTTAGAATTTAGAGAAGAATTGGAATCGGACATACCTGAAGCTGTCTTTAACGAGTTCCACACTCATCTGCTAAATTTAAACGAACAAACTCAAAGACGAATTTAAAATTTTGTCAGATAAAGCGAAAATTATTCTATTATGAAGACAATTATGAATTAAAGCAAGCAAAATTACGACAGCCATGCTGATCGCCATTATCCGGAACGGATAGGCAGCCTAAGAAAATGTTTAGAGTGAAAGTAGCTTAAGTCAACTTAGCATAATTTTTTGTATTGTACATGTACATAGTACATATATGAAAGATGTATAATTCATATTTTTATATTAGATTGGCCAGTTAAACATACAGCATTGAAAAAAGTTCAGTTATTTGTATTAAAATATCGTTTATCTACTCTATGTCATATTATGTATAGGTTTTTAGTTTGTGAAAACTGTCGTTATAAATTGCAGTGCGTGAAGTGCTTAAAGTGTGCGTGAAGTAACAATGTCTTTTAAATGGGACTTACTTTTTGGCACTGTTTTTGACACATTTTCATATAATCAAATATCCTTAACTTTCGCGTTGTCATGGTGATGACATAATGATCAATAAATTACGACAAAAGTTTTGACAGTTTTGTGGTTTGAAAGAAGTTAGAATTTTTAAATGTCAAAGTTCTAAAAATTGTAGAATTGGAATAAATTTCAGTGACGAAGAGTTACAGTTTTTTTTTATTTGTTCATCATAGATAAAATATTGTATAAAACTGTGCGTGAAGTACTTTTTGCGAACTTTTGCGATGTATAGCACTCGCTCCGTTGTCACTCGTGCTCTAAACATCGTGTGCGTTCGCAAAATGCATAGTTCACGAACTGTTTCATAAATAACTATTTAATGAATTTTTTTCAAACGATTCAAACAAACTATTGTATTTCTGAGATATGTCTCGAATTGACTTAATTTTCACCGCCTCATATGTAATTATCAGTATGCTAAAGGTACCCATTTAAATATTAGTAGGTAGATAAGAAAAAATGATTTTTAAATACCTTTTTGTTTATTATTTAACTAAGCTTAAGCTGTTTTATATAGATATTTCGATCGAATCTTCAATTAAAATGATGTAAGTTTAAAATTTTTTTTTGGAGTTTCAGTTAGATATTTTATATTTATTTACTCATTTATATTTATGTAGACTCTTGAAATTATGGTCGTGAAAGAAAAGGACGTGGAAAATGTAATTCGTAAGCGGATTTATAAAACCATTGCCTGTAATAAAATATTTACATTTTTTCCCAAAAATAAATACAGATAAAAATTGATTCTAACCTGAACACTTGATGTGTTTAAACAGCATAAGGATTATTGCTAGAAATTACTAATAGCCCAGTAAATCAAGGGAAAATATGGGAATACCGTATAATTTTCAGGATCAACTCCGAATTGCATGAAAATTTGGATTTACTTTCTACTTACCCTCCACTACAAAGTTGAACTTGTATCGTTGGTTGCTTTCACTCGGGAGGGGGCTGACAGTCACCGCTTCTTGGAGGTGAAAAAACGCGTGTTTAAAATAAGTCAGGAAATGGATAAATTTACTAATTCGAAGCAACTTTCTTTCTGGAGAGATTTTTTTTTTAAAAATCAATATTTTCGAGTTATTTGCGATTGAAAATAATGTTTATTCTTCGACAATAAAATCACGTTTTCACTCGGGATTTCGCCAATAAGTCAAAAAGTAAGTAATTTATTGAAAAAATATTCTTAGTAAAAATGTAGCGCATGAAAAAAAGTTCTTATTTCTCAATTATAAATCGAAGATTTCTATGTAAAATCACTAAAAAATGACGCACTTTTCTGGAAAAACCCATACATATTTTTATTATTCATAAAAGTTTCTGGCATCAAATCTGAGCGAGTAACGCTTAAAATAAAGTTGGCTCCTTTTTTCGGTAAAACACTGGGAAAATTTCCCCTTAATTTGCACCCCAAATGAAATTAATCCTTACCGGTTTACCAACAATTTACTTTTCTTATTTATCTATGTTTTGTACAATCTGTAAGTTACACCGGTTTAAAGTGCTTATTTTTGAAAAAGTTACAGTTGAAAGTTCTTGAACGGGTCACTAATCACGAGTGTATGCAAACTTTGAATTTAATTTAATAGTTAAATTGAACTGCATCCAAATCCTTCACATAGATTGCGTAGCCACGAAATTTTACGTCTTTCTACGCTTCTATGCGTTCGATTTTGCCCTGCATTCTATTCCTTATAGTCCATTAAAATGTTACATTTTTTAAGCCATACCTTGCATTTGTTAGAGGAGTCAATTTTATTTCTTTAGTGTGTAGTGAGGATCAGTAAAAGCTTAAGTTTAATTTTTGGGGTCGCCACCCTTGTCCCCCGGCCGCCATCTTGGAGAAAGGGGTGCAAATGGGTATCGCGCTATATCTCGTAAACTACCAACCCTACGGAAAATAAAATCTTATTAAACATAAAATATAGTAAATTAAATTTTCTACAATTTTGTTTCTATTACTATTATCGTCAAGTGACCAACAAAAAAGATACATTCAAAAATATGTAAAATTTTTTAACAAGTTTTCTTTTGGAGGTTATAGCTTTTCTTCAGTCCATTAATAAAATAACATAGCAATGTTGTAGAGGGTTTTTCAGCGAACAATTTCCACTATAAAGTTCTTTAATTCTATTTATTTATATAGGTTTTACAGCGCTCCAAACTTGACCAGATTCTTGAATAATCATAGGGATACAATAAAAACAAAAGGTAGGCTTACTGTTCTATCTACAATATATTTTTATTTAATACAATTTATTATGGTTTTAACATTCCTATGCTATTACTTATCTGCTTTTGACCTTTCTCCCCACTATAAAACTTATAAACCTAAGCATATATAGAAAAGGCCCAAGAAGTTGTTTGAGGACAAACTCTCCGGTTCAGAAGAAGGATGACTCAACTGCAAAATTCAAAATTCTTAAGAAGAGCAAAAAACGAATTGTTGATGTCAAAATCATAAAGTATGAACGAAATTAGCCATTCACCACACCGTGGTGAGAATCTCGAAATATAAGCGTTTTTTGGGGTGTGCCGCTTGTCTATGAAGTAACATACCTTTTTTCCTGTTGTATATTTTGACTTAAAATTTTCCAAAAAACTTCTTCATGAATTATTATGTTTTATTGTTGTATTGGTTAAAATTATAAACTAAAAAGTTTGTCACTCAACTTTTTTAAAAAAATATGAAACTAACGAAATATGATGACAACATGTTTAAAAACTAACAACTCCTTTTCTAATGTGTCTAAACATTTTGAATAGAAAAAGACTGTTTGACTTGTACACACTTCTATATAAATCTAAACGGGAACTGGTGTATGTTTTCAAAAGACTGATAGTGTGTAAATTAATTTATTAAATCAGCTAAGTACTTTCAGCATATTAATGCCATCATCAGAGCTATCCTATAAAAAGACTAAGTTGAAAAATCTTATTCATAAAAAATTATAAAGATTTTTGAGGTTTTTACACCTATAAGACGTAAGTTTCACTTTATAATTTTTTATGAATAAGATTTTTCAACTTAGTCTTTTTATAGGATAGCTCTGATGATGGCATTAATATGCTGAAAGTACTTAGCTGATTTAATAAATTAATTTACACACTATCAGTCTTTTGAAAACATACACCAGTTCCCGTTTAGATTTAAACATTTTGGACAAATTTCATTGTTATCTACATACTTCAAAGATGACACAGTAAAATTTTCAAAAGGAAATATTTACAGCGACCAAAGATATAGCGAGGTAAATTTGAAAAATCATCAAAATTGATTTTCGGCATTTTTGTATAAAATTTGATTTTTCAACATCCACCAAATCTAGATAAAAATAAACTTCATATTCAGATTCAGCGACCTCGAAAACCTAAAAATAGACACAAATTGGTCATTCACCTTAAATTTGATTTTCGTGGTCGGCATAACGATTGCTGCCGCTCGACTAATATAAAGTATTTTTTTTATTGTATTCCTATGAGAATTCGAGAGTCTGGTCAAGATTGGAGCGCTGTAAATCCTAGATAATAAATAAAATTAAACAACTTTATAGCGAAAATTGTTCACTCAAAAATCCTCTACAAAATCGCTATGATGGTATTTTATTGTGAAATGAACGGAAAAAAGTTATAACCTCCAAAAGGAAATTTCTCACAAAATTTTCTCATATTTTTGTTTATAACTTTTTTTTTGGTCACTTGACGATAAAAAGTAATAGATATAAAATTGTAGAAAATTTAATTTGCTACATTTTATGTGTAATTAAATTTCCTGTAGGATTGCTAGTTTAGGAGATACAGCGCGAAAACCCTTTGCACCAATTTTTCCAATATGGCGGCTGGGGGACAAGGGTGGCGACTCCAAAAACTTAAACTTAAGCTTCTACTCAACCCCCCTACACACTAAAAGAATAAAATTGACTCCTCTAAGAAATGCAACCCTAAATGTAACATTTCAATGGACTATTAATAGTTCGTATTTTTCACCTCTCGTAATGTACCCCAAGTATTCCAACTTCCTGATTTTTATGGAATTTAGAAGCTTCGCATTGTTTTCCTAATTGTTCGATAACGTTTGTGTTTGTTTTGCGATCTGTCCATGATATTTTCAGAATACGTCGGTAACACCAAATTTATAATTTTTCCAGGTATTATTTCACTATCCAGGCCTAAACCCCATACAAAAGGGTGGAGAAAATACAACATTTTCAATGCGGCATCTTGTTGTTCCTTTTGTCTGAATAATTAGTATCTTCTGTGTATTATTACTATTAGCTTAACGTTTTAGGAGGGAAGTTAGACAAGAATATGTTTTGTCACCCCTGATATTTACCCTTTTTCCGAATTTCTATTTAAGGAGCCGTTGGAGGATTCCAAGGATGGAGTCATGGTGAATGGCGTAAACATTAACAGCATTAACAGTAAACATTACCAGACTCCGACTTGGTCTACAACGACTCATTGATAGAACTAGCTTAGCCTGTGAGCAATTTGGTATGAAAATAAACATTAAGGAAACCAAAGTGATTTCAATCCGAAAAAAACCAGAATGTACCTCAAACATGGACAAAACGGGTATATTTTAGAAGAGGTCAATAAATTTAAGTACATAGGGTGCTGGATCGATAGCGGCCTAAATCCTGGTCCAGAAATAGGATCGAGAACAGAACAGACCAGAACAACTTTCGAAAAAATCAAAAGACTGCTCTAGGATTCTCGAATAAAACTCGAAATTCGACTACGTTTACCAAAATGCTACTACGTCTGGTCGACTCTTCTCTATTCAGTTGAAACGTGGACCCTGAAAACAGCAACCGTAAATAAATTGGAGGTCTTTGAAATGTGGATCTGATGGAGAATCCTCAAAATTTCATGGACATGTCATATCCCAAACGAATAAGTGCTGCATACAATAGACAAACAACAAGAACTTTTCAAGTGAAGGTTATGATATGCTCAACTAATTTTTTTTTTATTTTTTTTTATTATTAATTTATTGTTTATACATATGACCTGGCCTCTAGTGACTAATGCAGGTCGTTTTTTCCTGATGGGATTACAGATATTTTTGATATTTTTACATTTTTTACTAAACTATTAAATCTATTTTTACAATTTATTAACTAATTTGCCATAATCTATTAATTACATTTAACAAATTTAAATAAACAATATACATTTGTTAAAATATTTTTGGTACCATCAACTCCGTTCTATGTTATAAAGACAGACTCTATTTTCAGAAGAGAGTTGGTAGTCTTTTTTTTAATTTAATGCAATATTTATTGAATTATTTATTGAATTATTATTTTTATTTATTTATTTTATATCGAATTATCATTACTCTAATTGTAAATATCTATTTTTGAATTTATATTTTATTTTATTTATTTTAACTTTATCTTACTCAACTTCATCAGGGTTGGATTATTTGTTGTCTTCTTCTATTATTATAGGTTTCTTGTGTTTTTTTAGATATTATTTCTGTTAGATTGTTTAATATTCCAAAATATTCTTCATTTTGTAATATATCTCTTATTTCAATTCTTTCTAATCTTCTTCTCATTTCTCTATGTTCTTTATTTTCTATAGTATTTTCACAATGTAACACTATATATTCTGGTGTACCTAGTTCTCCACATTCACAATATGCATCATCTTTTAAGTTAAATCTTTCCAAATATATTGGGTACGGTCCATGTCCTGTTAAAAAGTGTACTAAACCTTGTTTTGGATTAAAATAATTTGGAATGTTTTCTAATATTTGTATAAAATTGTATAAACGTCTAGATTTTGTTGAATTTTCCCATTCCTTTTGTCTTTTTCTATTTATTATTTCTTTTAATTCTCTTTGATTTCTTATATCTAATCGTATTATTTGTATTATTTTTTCATATTTCTCTTTTTTTAGCCAATAATTACATGCTCTTTTTTGTGTTTCTAAATGCATTGGCATTACTCCTGTGATTCTAGCCTAAAGCTTTTGGAGCTCAGTTTCTCATGAATATCATGCCATCAGTATTTCCGCATTAAAGGTTTTGTTACCATTTGCGACTTCTTACCCGTGCGAAACGGGCTTTTCTGCAGTTGCAGTAGTAATTAAAAACAAGTACAGGTCAAACATAAACGTAGAAAAAGAAATGAGAGTGGCAATTTCCAAACTGAAGCCCCGGTTTCATAAGCTTTGCTCAAAAAAGCAAGCACATCCCTCACATTAACCAGCCAGTTACATAAATATATATTAAAATTACTTAAAAATTTGAAAATTACTAAGTGGTCATATTTGCTAATTGGTTTGAAGTTAGAAGTTAATATGAAAATCTAAAGTTAAATTGAAATAACAATTGTTAAGTTTAAAGTAAAGCTAAATGTGAACATAATCAAATTATCAAAGTATTATTAAATTATTAAAAAACAAAACAAACAGTCAGTTCTGACCAAATAAAGAAGTGAGATAGATGAAAACCAAGGAGATGCACCGTTGGACAAGCTCAGAGTTCCAAAACTGTTTCTTTAAGAACAATATTATTATTAAAAAAAGCCAAATCGAAAATATTTACTTATTTGTAATCAATGAAAGAAAATTCAAATATATTATAAAGAAATTTTCAAAAAACTAGAGCAATTGTTGGGCATACTGAATATAAAAGTATTAAAGAAACTTCTTAAAGATTGGATCAAATTTACAATTTAATTGAACCTGGGTGTTAACACAATTTTGAGGGTTTCTTATTAGTTCCCTGCTAATTTCTAAGTCTTCTAATAAATTCATATTTGTATAGTTGTTAATGGGTATACTATGTAGAATCGTACTATCTTTTTGGGGTTTGAAGTTATGTTTAGAAGCATGTAAGTGATTGCCAAAACTAGATTCGTCAATCTTAGACAAATGTTCTTTGATGCGTGTTTCCAAAGGTCGCATATTTCTCCCCACATAGGTAACAGGGCAGTCTCCACAGGACAATTTGAATATACCAGTTTTTGATGTTTTTCCAATTTTATCTTTGGTGTGAGAAAAAATAGATTTTATATTTTCTTTTCATTTGAATGATAGTTTAAGATTGGGGATATTATTTAAGGTTTTGGCTATATTATCTGAAGGATAACCTATATATGATATTGATCTATACATAACTGCTGTAGTGTTAAGGACAGAATAATTGTAAGCTAGGGATATATTCCTTTTACTCCTTAATTTGTTGAGTATGTTATCAACTAAAGTAGGGGAGTAACCATTACTATATGCAAGTTGTTTGATAATATCTAATTCTGACTTGCAATTAGTATCTGATAATGGTAGACTAAGTAAACGATGGATGTAGCAATAAAAAGAAGCCATCTTCTGTTGAAAAGGATGGTTAGAAGATCTAGGGATGGTATGGTCAGTCTGAGTAGGTTTTCAAAAGACTGAAAAAATTAATTTACTGTCCATTCTAGTCAAAGTAAGGTCTACAAAATTTATAGACTTGTTAGACTCGGTTTCTAGAGTGAAATTTTTAGCTGGATGTAAATTGTTGAGCGAAAAAAGAATATTTTCAGCATCTGTAGAATTGCCATATATCTGAACCAATATAGGATTTTTTGGAAAGAGTTTTGGTTCGAAGAATTATTATCAAATATGTTAGCCTCGAGGTTGTTAAGAAACAAATCTGCTAGCAAAGGTGATAAAGGATTGCCCATTGCCAAGCCTTGTGCTTGTCTATAAATAATATCGTTTAAGGTGAAGAAATCGTGCGATAAACAAAACTTAAATAAACCCAACAAGTGAGAAATTGAAACTCTATTAATATTATTTTAGTAAGTAAATTCTCCATAATAGGAATGGTTTCATCTATGGGTACATTAGTAAACAAATTACTTACATCAAAAAAAACTAGAAAGAAGTCTCTAGGTAAGTTTAAAACTGACAGCTTATTTAATATATCGGTAGAGTTTTTGACAGAATAAGAAGGTTATAAAGTTATTGTAGATTGTAAAATGGAATTAATGAATTTAGACAATGTAACAACTGGTGTGTTGTAAAAGCTAACCACTGGTCTCATAGGAACATTCGGTTTGTGAATTTTTGGTAAACCGTGTAGTCTAGGTATTTGAGGATTTGACAAAATGAAGGTTTTTTCTTTCATTTTATGTAATTGTAGGATATCTTTATGTTTAGATAAAGTATTTTTTAGGTTAGTGATTAATTTATTTAGAGGATTTCTATCTAGAACGTCAAAGTTGTTATTTCTTAAAAACTCTTCAGTTTTCTGAACATAATCACTATGATCCATGATAATGAGGCAGTTGCCTTTGTCAGCTTTAGTTATGATGAAGTTATTACTTTTCAGTCTGAAGGATAATTGTCTAATCAAATGGAGTTGTTTAAAATATTTGGTTTTAATGTTATTAACATTGTTATTAAATTTGATCAGATTGCGTTGATTAAAATTATAAATGTTCAAATAGTGTTCTTGTTTTAACTATAACCTATTACTAGGCTAGTACTAAAATTTGTAAGTATTATTGGGAGTTGGGTTGAGGGGCGTCGCAAAAAATAGCAAAATCCCAAGGGCGTCACAGTACGAATAAGTTTGGGAAGCCCTGGACTATAGCATAAACATATTCTAAAGATTATTGCGAACAACTCCACCCACCGGCATAACGATTCATATATTCCTAACACTGTTAGTTGCTTAGCAGTTACCTGATTTGGAAGAAGAAATATTCAAAAAAAATTTTCTTTTTGTTAAAAAATTCTGACTGGAAAAAATTTTCCTATACTTTTACATTTTAATAAAAGGATTTTTCTCCTTGTAGATACACAATTGTCAATTTAGATGTAGTTTTTTACAATTTGATATATGTGTTTTTTGTCCTTTTTTTCGTTTGTGAAGTCAAATACCAATTTTGGTTTTGTCACAATATATATTTTTTGTAAGTTTTTTCTGGCATTGCACAAAAATAAACGTATTCAGTATCTCACACACATACACTAGTGATGTTAAAAAAGTAACTATTCGTTACAAAGTACTCGTTACTTACGAATACCGAAAGTAACGATTACTATACAGAGAGGCATTTCGTTACTTTGATTACTTCGTTACTTCGTACCAATCGTATCAGAGCGAGTAACGACTATTGTATTTACTTTTATTACTCTGATTACTTTGTTACTTCGTACCAATCGTATCAGAGCAAGTAACGGCTATTGTATCTACTTTGATTAATTTGATTACCTACTCTGATTACTTAGTTACTTCGTACCAATCGTATTAGAGCGAGAAACGACTATTGTATCTACTTTGATTACTTCGTACCAATCGTATCAGAGCGAGTAACGACTATTGTATCTACAACCAGTACATTTAATTACTTTCTAGTTTCTAGACTGACCGGAAAAATGTGGAAATGATAATGTTTCTACAGTTGTTATATCTGTGGTAATGTTATATCGGAATACCTATACAAAATACCTACCTAGGGATCATCCATAAACTACGTCGTAAAAATTTTGGAGTTTTTGATACCCTCCCCCGTTCCGTCGTAAAGCGTCGTTTGTAGTTGACCCCCACCCCCTCATACCGACGTCACAATTGCAAGTCATGACCCCCCTTTTTAGTGATTTTTTTTAATTCCATGTTATTCCTAGATTTTTAAAAGTTAGCTCTCAAAGTTTATTTACGAATGTATCCAAATCAGTATTACTATGTAGCTCATTAATATCCGCGTACTTTTTTCTCTCAATTCACTGTACAACTAATAATTAGCTTTATAGGAACAAAAGTCAACACTTTTACCGGAGTTCCTATGTTTTCTTAACTGCATCGTATAAATCTTGATACTTATTTTGTTTTGATTTCAGTGCCATTTCTTTTATTAAGTATAAATAGATACAGTGTACTAACTAAATAGAATAGAATATTTTATTTCTATTCATTCTTTTAGAATTTTTCACTCAGAGTATTCAGTAAATAAGTGAACAGTTTAATATTTTATGCTTCCAGACGTTGAAAAGAAGTGTTTGTTTAAAGACATAGGACAATGTTTTATTGTTTATTATTCTGTATAAAACTGCTAGCAATATTATTAAGGCTGTGAGTGATAAAAACGAAATGAAAAGTATGCGATAAAAGTAATATACAAATTCTTTTTCATTCTAAAATAGGGTATATTTTTTATATTCGTGAACTTCAAACGACGTCGGATGTGCATTTATGGCCCCCTCCCCCTGTCATATACCGTCGTAATAAGCAAAGTCCCCCCTCCCCCTTTTCAACGACGTAGTTTATGGATGCTCCCCTACTGAGAAATACGATTTTTGATATAATTACCGGTACTCAAATACAAAAGTAACAAAAGTAATCATAGTAATCAAAGTAACGAATACTGTAAATTATTACTTTATACAAAAATAACGATTTGTAACGAATACTCGAAAGTAACTATAATCAACATCACTAACATACACTAAAATTAATAATAATGAGATACATATTTAGAACACCTAGGCAACCAAGGAACACATTTAGAAGACCATTTGAAATCTAGTAAGACACAGAGGCTAAATTGTTACTATTCTAACACCAGATTGTACACTGTATCCTTCTTGTACTGATATCTTTGTTCAGTTTCTAAGGGCCTGAAGATGGCGTACAACTCGTAAACGCCGAAACCGGTCGCCCACAAACTGTAGTAAATAAATCCTTCAATAAGATTATGAGCATTAGATTCCTTATTTCTTAACATTTACACAATGTGCTCAGACCAGCAGCTAGTTCATCACAAGAAATATTCACTTCTTCCTAAGTTATCGCAATAATTCTGTCAGGCGACACGTCTCTGTTCGTGTGACCAAATTGATTACGTTAAGTGCATGTACAGTACATTATTTGGTCTTACATTTAGTTTACTCTCAAAACTAATACCAAATTATGACTTTATGTATTTATATAAATGTGTTATTTTCAATTATAAATAATATTAATAATACATAGATATATAAATAATACTAAAATATAAAATATGTCAAAAATAAATAACCATTTTCAATTTCGTTGCAATACAAACTACAGCCGCGTTATATTCTAGTTCAATCAGAGAGTGCAACAAGCATCTCTACCGGTTTCGAAGCTTATTAGTCTGTCATCAGGAGGCACATATGCCCAGGACAAACCAGGACAAACCACGGTGTGCAGTTACGAATTGCAAAGAACGAAATGGCAGGAATGCCCTAGCGGCAACTGCTAGCAAAAACTAAGTTTTCAATCTAATATCACATAAAATAATACTAAAAATATTACTCTACATCCCACCAGACTAACAACAATGGGAAACTTCTCTGGTTACACCTCCGAGGCTTCTAAAGTTTGCAAGCCATAACGGATGCTGAGACTAAAGAAGGTGAGGGAATTTTACAATTTATAATTCACGTCCCATCTGCGCGGTAAACTGCCAACGAGAATGGTTCCTTTCATACTCCAATCAGGGTAAACGTAAATCAAAAATGAATAACCATTTTCAATTTTGTTGCAACACGAAACTACAGCCGCATTATATTCTAGTTCAATCAGAGAGTGCAGCAATCACCTCTACCGGTTTCGAAACTTATTAGTGTCTCATCAGGAGGCACATATGCTGCTTTCTCTGACCCAACCAGGACAAACCCCGGTGTGCAGTTACGGATTGCCAACAACGAAATGGCAGGAATACCCTAGCGGCAACTGCTAGCAAAAACTAAGTTTTCAATCTAATATCACAAAAAATAATACTAAAAATATTACTCTACATCCCACCAGACTGAAAAAAATTGGAAACTTCTCTGGTTACACCTCCGAGGCTTCTAAAGTTTGCAAGCCATAACGGATGCTGAGACTAAAGAAGATGAGGGAATTTTATAATTTATAATTATAAAATATGTACTATCCTCGATATGTTATTGACTTACTAATCGTGGTATTTTCTTTCTATTGACTTCCTCTTTTAGTATGGGTAACCACATCCTACTGTATTCTACCGAGGAATTTGCGACACACTTCGTTTCATTTAGCATAATTAGAACCGCTTCTTTGATTTTTCCCTTTTTACTATCTGTAAGTTCGGGACTATACTTGAATATCTCCACTGAACTCTATGTTCATTATCCCATGTGTGTTGACATGTTTGAGATCTATCAAATTCTCTATTTTTAATATAAGATTGATGTTCACTTATTCTAACGTTTAATTGTCTTGATGTTTCACCTAAATAAAATTGTTAGCATTCACAAGGTATTTTATAAATACAATTCTGTTACCGTTTCCTCATCGGAGCACCTGGGTAGAGGCACTGAAATGAAATCAAATCCTTTCATTCCTTCGCTGTAATTATCAAAATAATTACGAAAGATGCTACTAGCACCATCTATGAATCAAAAGTCGAATAAGTCAAGAAATAAAATTCGAAATTATTTATCCTCTCAGCTTTTTAAGTGGGAAAAATAAAGCATATAGCTGTTATTCAGCATGATAATAGGGAACTTTCACTAAAAATTTTTTTTGCCTAAAATTGTTAATTTAGGTTTTAAAATGTTATATTCAAAATATTACGTCTTAACAATGAATAGTGTACGTACAACATCTAATCAAAGTTCCGCGCCTAAAATTTTAGTTTTAAACAACTTCAAAAGCGAGACCTGAGGTCTGACGTCACAGGCCACTCGTATCGTTTGTCCGTTCGGGGTGGGCCATTGCATTTAATGCAGTTTGGCCATAGATAAATAATATAGTTGAAATATCTTGTTTTACTCTGTGGCAAAAATTATTTTTTCTGTAACAGGCAAAATATTAACATTTTATCTCTGTTGACATGTATCAAAAAGTTCTTTTTTATGAAATTACTTTGTTCATTTCTTGTGTTGAAGAACAAAGAAGAAACAAGTAACTTAAAAATAAACAAAACTTTTAGTAATAAAAGTAAGAGTAACTAAAAAGTATTGGTGATACTATAGTATGCGGTCTACAGTCGGGTTTCTACTATAGCTTGCGGTCTACCGAGGGATGCGGTGTAAGTATAAGCTGAGATGATAAAGATATTAACTTGTAAAATTACAATAATGATTCTTCTTATTTATGCGTATTATTAACTTTATAAAGAAGGATTTTGTTGCTGCTAATCACCATAATCTTTTCTCAGAAGGCTTTGAACACAATAATGAAAGGCTCCAGTAGGTACTAATAAACATTACAATAAAATATAATCTTTATTATAATGCAAATTACACCGTAATCTTTTCCAGGATATACGAAATCCTTCGATTAGAGGTAGGTAGATCAAACCCACGCGGTAAACCGTATAAGAACTATTAGACAAGGCGGGAACGGCGGGTTCGTTGGGAAAAATATTCCCATGAGATATTTTTGCATAATCACATTCGTGAGACATCCCAGAATAAGGTTCAAGAAGTCGCCCACGTGAAAAGTGGGCCAATTTTTTTTTAACAATTTTTTTTTTAATTAAATTGCAAAAATCAATATTTTTGGCCCGAACTAATTTTTTTTCGGTTTTTTGGACCATTCTGGACAAAAAAGGTCTCTTATAATTTTTCTTTAAGTTGATCTTTTTCGAGTTATAAGCAATGTAAAATTTGAAAAACGCGAAAATGGCCATTTTTAAGACTTAATAACTCGGTTAAAAATTCTTATTATGAAAGTCAGAAAGTGACTAAATCAAAGTTTAAAGTCGCCGCTACATGATCCTGAAGAAATATGTGCCATTAATTTACTACTAAGCTGTTATTTTTAATTAATAGCAATGAGCAGTTAGATCGTATTGACCCGGCTGTAAATGTGAGTGCGAGTAAGATGCACAATTGGACTGCTGGAATGGCTTCTCTCTCGCACTCAGCATTTACAGCAGCCGCACACGTGCATGGCGCTTATTATTATTACTTAAAAATAATAGCTTAGTAATAAAATAATGACAAAAATTTCTTCAGGATCTTGTAGGGGGGGCTTTAAACTTTGATTTAATCATATATTGACTTTCATAATAATAACTTTTAACCGAGTTATTACGCCTTGAAAATCGACATTTTTCGTTTTTTTCAATTTTAAATTGGTTATTAGTCGAAAACGATCAACTTTAGGGAAAAATTATAAGAGACCTTTTTTGTCCAGAATGGTCCAAAAAATTAAAGAAAAAATTGTTCGAGCAAAAAATATTGATTCTTGCAATTTGATTAAAAAAAATTGTTATTAATTATTTATATGGGAAATAAGCCACAATTAAAATGAAAAAAATAATTTTATTAACGTTTCGACGCCCAAATCGGGTGCCGTTGTCAAAATACAAAATATTACTAAAATAAACTAAAGTGTTGTTGCTAAGCAAAAAAATTCTTCTAATAATTTATTTAATCTCACTCATTTATATTGGCAATTCAGACATATATTATACATTTTAAAGTAGAAGACTTTAAAATGATATTGCCAATATTTATGAGTTGCGTTCCTGGGACGACTTACTGAAAGATAGTTCATTCGATTACATGAAATTAACCTATTTTATATAAATATTATATAAATATTCTACATAGAGCCAGTTTGTCGATGATCCGGGAAAGGTTGCAATTTCACAGGTCAAATTTATTTTTTATCGAACAAGACATCGTAAGTATTGAAGATTTACTTTTCGGAATGATATCAAATTCTGATTTTGATCGAATTATTTTTAGTTTACACATAATTTATGAAAATTCATATCAGAAACAAAGAAATATACATTTAAATAAATTTAATAATCTTTTAGAACAAAATAGTTTACATACTTTTGATAACCTAAATAGAAATAATGACATATTAGCGACAGTTGTCAATCTATCAAATAGACATTTAAATGCAACGGAAAATTTGGTATTGTCAAAAGGTTTAAACTATGCTGTTACTCATCCATCTATTCCAAAATTAGACATAATCAGCTCAGTGGAGAAAATATCCCAGTGTCTACCAACTCATGAAAAAGAACAATATAGGGTACTATGTAAACTTGAATTGGAAAAGTCTAATCAAATTGAACAGAACATCAGCAAAGAGGAAATGAAAGCTTTAAAAACTTTAAGAAATGATGACTCCATAACAATCCTACCAGCGGATAAAGGCAATGCAACTGTAATAATGAATAAAATACAATATGAGGACAAAATTACAGATCTAATTACAAATGGACCTTATAGCAAATTAACGAAGGATCCAACGAAGACACTGGAAAACAAAATATATAGAGTTTTATTCAAATTTAAAAATGATCTAACATACTATCAAAGAAAATTAATGACACCTCACTACAGTAAGACACCACATTTTTATGGAGTGCCGAAAATTCATAAAGCGAACATACCACTTAGACCCATTTGTAGTACCATCAATTCTCCTTGTAGTGAACTATCAAAATTCTTATTAAACATTCTAAAACCATTTGCTAATAATGATGACACTTTTATAAAAAATACAAAACATTTTTTAAACAAATTATCAACTATTGAATTTAATCCAAATAATATTTTAGTAAGTTTTGACATAAACAGTTTATTTACAAATGTACCATTAGATAAAACTTTAAACATAATCAAAACGAAATTAGAGAATGATAATACATTGGCAACTAGGACAAGACTAAATGTTTCAGCTATAATGGAGTTATTGACATTATGTACCCATAATACCTATTTTCAACTAAACAATGAATTCTATAAACAAAATTTTGGTCTAGCAATGGGCTCTTCTTTATCTCCATTATTGGCTAATATATTTATGGAGGATTTCGAAACTAATATTATTTCTAAACAAAATTTAAAACCCACAGTATGGTGGAGATATGTAGATGATGTGTTTTCAATATGGTCTCATAGATCAGAATTGTTGGATACGTTCCTGAATATTATAAACGATCAAGAAGAGACAATAAAATTTACAATGGAAAAGGAATACAATAACAGCCTACCTTTCCTCGATGTTTTGATCTCAAAGAAGGATATTGGATATGAGACTCAAGTGTATAGAAAACCAACACACACCAACAGATATCTCAATTACAAGTCAAATCACAACATCAACGTTAAAAAGGGAATCATTAAATCCTTATATGATAGAGCCAAAATTACTTGTTCTAACGAAAATTCCTTTTTAGCAGAAAAACAATTGTTAACATCTGTTTTATTAAAAAATGATTATCCTTTATCGTTTATAAATAAGGAATTGTCAAGATTGGATCGAATGGAACAGAACAACTTAGAACGGGATCCTACAACATTCACCAGAAATAATACGAGGAAAATATCAATACCATATATAAAAGGACTATCCGAGAAACTTAAAACAATAGGAAATAAATTCAACATTTCAACAACATTCAAAACAACAAACACATTGAGATCTATTCTATCTAAAACTAAACCTAACAATGATCAAGAAAGAACAAAGAATTGCATTTATAAAATACCTTGTGAATGCGAACAATTTTATTTAGGTGAGACATCAAGACCATTAGACGTTAGAATAAGTGAACATCAATCTTATATTAAAAATAGAGAATTTGAGAGATCTCAAATATGTCAACACGCATGGGATAATGAACATAGAGTTCAGTGGAGAGATTCAAGTATAGTCCTGAAAGAATCAGATAGTAAAAAGAGAAAAATCAAAGAAGCGGCTCTAATTATGCTAAATGAAACCAATTGTGTCGCAAATTCCTCGGTAGAATGCAGTAGGATGTGGTTACCCATACTGAAAGAGGAAGTCAATAGAAAGAAAATACCAAGATTAGTAAGTCAATAATATCGAGCTAGTACATATTTTATATTTTAGTATTACTTATATATCTAGTATTATTAATATTATTTATAATTTAAACATGTTACAAGTCAGAATTTGGTATTATTTTTT
Organism: Diabrotica virgifera virgifera; assembly: GCF_917563875.1. Lineage (NCBI taxonomy): Eukaryota > Metazoa > Arthropoda > Insecta > Coleoptera > Chrysomelidae > Diabrotica > Diabrotica virgifera. The sequence continues at coordinate 148,703,069 of NC_065450.1, forward strand.
GAGAGTAAATTAATGTAAGACCAAATACTTACGATGTCGGGATAGTATCACAGGGTTTTTCCTGGTTTTCCCTTGTGATTTACTATGAAGTCTCTAACGCGAGAATTTTACTGTCGTTGCATTTGGTTGTCTTTTTAAAGACATATCACATGCTATAATTTTTTATGACGGATATTCTTGAGTTGGGGTTAATTTCATGTAATCGAATGAACTATCTTTCAGTAAGTCGTCCCAGGAACGCAACTCATAAATATTGGCAATATCATTTTAAAGTCTTCTACTTTAAAATGTATAATATATGTCTGAATTGCCAATATAAATGAGTGAGATTAAATAAATTATTAGAAGAATTTTTTTGCTTAGCAACAACACTTTAGTTTATTTTAGTAATATTTTGTATTTTGACAACGGCACCCGATTTGGGCGTCGAAACGTTAATAAAATTATTTTTTTCATTTTAATTGTGGCTTATTTCCCATATAAATAATTAATCATAAAAATGCCACAAGAAAATAGCTTCAGAACAACATTAAAAAAATTGTTAAAAAAAATTGGCCCACTTTTCACGTGGACGACTTCTTGAGCCGTATTCTGGGATGTATCACGAATGTGATTATGCAAAAAAATTTCATGGGAATATTTTTCCCTTCGAACCCGCCGTTTTCGCCTTGTCTATATAATATAATGGTACCAAACTATTGTTATAAACGGTTTAAACATGCTTATTAATAACTCTTACTTATTTGCCTTGACACCTCGCATTTCTCCAATAGAATAGCTTTTACTACTTTTTATAAAAGTTGCCACGATGAAGACATCAACGGTAGGTAAGTTAGTCAGATTGACCTTTTGAAAAACCCTCGTCCGTCATATTATGCGTTTTAAACTCTTTACAAGGTAGCACTCAACTTTATCAATTTCAGTTTAAAACTAAGCTGATTGGGGAACTACTTATTCCAATATATAAGATGAACATAAATAATACCTAGGAATTTTTCATTAAAGACGATTAAAATGTAATATACCCGTGATACCTACCTTAATCACGTTGTTTCCGCCGGTTCACAAGCAAGCAAGCAATTTGATTTAACCCGACCTGTGGGAATGTCCACCCTCTCGAAAGAGTACATTCGGGTGTAACAATTCATTGGGGCGAGGTGTTTTGACCCGAGTATATACAGGGATCACCCCACCTCGCTCCAATGCCCCAGGCCATCCCTTTCCCCCCCATAGCACGCTGATGCGCGATGAGGGCACAACTATCGTAGCCAAATGCTCTTCACAATGGAATCCTGGGTAATAAGATTCCATTGTGGTACCCTAATCGAATGCAAAAAACTAGGCCAGCGTGATGCGCTCTATGCCTTTATCCTCTTTCTTACTTATCCGCGGAACTAAAAATTGCTTGCTTGGGCCCCGAGCCATCGTGCTGAGCCCTAGTGGGCTCCGCCCGATGACTCGTTGCTCGAGTTTGTATGTGTTTTATGGTTTTTTTATAATTTTTTTGGGGGCTTTCGCCATTTATTTATTTTATTTTTAATTTTTTTGGGGGCTTATGCCCTTCTGTAATTTTCTAAAATTCACTTACCTTAGAGGCGGTCGTGGTACTTGATCTTCGTATGTAACGCTGTCTTCGGCACTTGTTTTCGAGCTACGAACTCACTACTATCACTTATCACTTTTGTACTCTTATCCCACTATTTGTTGCTTCGGACGTCTGTGCTTCCATCGGTGGAACTCCGCCGGTTCACCGTGGCCGGTGACGTCGAACCAATAGAAGGACGTTCAAGAGCCTCCTAAGATATTTGAATTTTATAGCATTTTCAAAACGTCGTAATTAGCGTACGGGTTAAAAATATTTGTTTTTTTCGCATGCAAGCGTTTCAAGATCATGTTACCTTATGTTTTTTAATATCATTTTAATATTTAAAAATTTTTGCAAGTTCCCTATTAGACTTAGGCAAATATGCAAATTGCATATTTTGCATATAATGCATAAAAAATGCAAAAATGTCAAATTTTGCATATTTTGATAAAAGTGAGCATAAAGTGCATATAATTTGAAAATTTGGTGTTAACTATATATTTTTATATTCAAACTTACAGATAGCATGAAAATGCCAATATTTAATTTTGTTTTATAATCACTTGGTATTCAAATTCATGGTATAGTGACTAATAAAAGACAGGGGCTTATAGTTTTGTCACGTTTTGTCCTGGAATTAAGGGTTTGTGTTTGCCAGTTTATGTCTCTAGGTAAAAATTTTTATTTTGACGATCAGTTTCACTTGGTTTCACTTTTGTTGTAAAATTGGAGGCGTAAGCAACGGGAAAAACCTACCGGTTTAAACCTAAAACCGGTTTTCTTACTTCGCAATAACCGGTTTTACCGGTTGTTTTTTTGTCCCGGTTAAAACCGGTTTTTTCTTTTTAAAGTAAAAACCGGTTATTAGGTTTTTACGGTGATTAGGATTAGGTTAGGTATCATTTCCGATCCCAATCATAATTATTATTCTCAAGTAATTATTCCAAATAAAACCATACTTCAAATTTTATTTTATTGCATAAAATACAGAAGCAAACTGAAAGTGAAATCTCGCATCAGCCAGAAACAATTATTAAATTTTATTATAATATTTCTTTGAAAAGGTATTTGTAATCATAATATTTACGTAAGAAGTGATCTGGTTGAATTAGACGCAAACATCATCTATTTTTCACACTTAACTCTTGACATTGAAAGTGGGTGAATGACTTTTTCTGATTACCAAAAATAATGCTCTGACTATAAATATCGAATTACTGATTACAAGTATGAATCTCCAAGAATTTCGCTACGTTTTCAAAACGATACACTTATACAGGAAGTATTAAATGAGTTCAAATGTACGTATTCTACAAATATACAAACGTGTTAAAAGTAATACATGTTCTTTCGATAGTACTAATTTTTATCATATTGATATCGAGTCGGATGGAGTATCGCAAACTAAAGTGTATTGTAAATGTAACTTTGTAACCTATTTGATTAAAAAAACCGACAACCGGTTTTTCCAAAAACCGGTTATTTTTGGCCGGTTATAACCGCCAGGTTAAACCGTAAGCAAAAAAACCTGTATAACCGAAAACCGGTGTTTTGTCAAAAACCGCCATCCCTAGTGTATTTCTAATTGTGAATAATTATTGTGCTTTGAAAACGCCGAAAATAAGCAATGTTTCAATTTGGATAAAACCTTACACAGGATCTATGGATATGGCTAAAGTTTATTGCTCATGTTGTGGCAAAACCGTAAGTACATACGTATTATTTTTTATTTTATTTTAAAAATTTACACGGTGGTACAAAGATTTTAAAATTGGAGATTATGTTTAAGTACTGAAAGGTCGCTAACATTTTTTTTAACAATAGCATAGTTTGCTTTAATTTTGCTAAAAACAAAAACATATCATATATTGGACTTAATTAATTAAGTGCTTTTAATTTATGCTCACAGTATTTTTCTTTAAATGTAAACAGAAAAGACCAAGAGCCTCTGGTAAATATTTGAGTGTTCTTCCTTCTTGCACAGTCATTTCTTTTCAAGATTACTTCACCGATTTTTATTTGATTTAATTTAAATATTTTAATTCTTATGCAAAAACGGTTCATTTTTACTTTATTTCTACAATCTTAGATTTTAAAAATGGGTACAACTATAGAATATTTATATTCTTTTTTAGATTTCATCTGAAAAAAAAAATTCATATAGATCAGCATGTCAGAACCGCGAAACATTTAGCTAAAAAAGTAAAAACCACATCAAGTGAAAAATATCAACCTTCAGTGTCCAAGTGCTTTCAGTCAATCTTTATTGGAAGCTAAGCAAGCCTTCCAAAATAGCATCCTCCAACAGCAACTGTCATTTATAAAATCAAATTATAGTTTTGTCTAGAAAACTATAACTCAATTAGAATCCTCCAAATTATCATTGTTAGAGAGTACAGTTTTAATAAAAGAATTTGAGTCATTGTGTCAAAACGTTATAGGTACTATTGGAAAGGAAATTTTTCAATAATTTAAAGTAACCATGGAAAAAATAGTGGTTACCAGGTTCTTTCTGAAGTGGTTCAAGTACTAGCTGGGACATTTTCCGAACCACTTAATTTTTAATTTAGAACCATCTATTATTATAGTAAATTTGAAAAATGTCGAATTTGATGTCGAAAGAAGTTTTTCTATTTACAAATATACACATATGTCCAAAAGTTTGGAATATTGGAATATTTCGTCTTTTTATTGATTTTTATTATATGTATAAACTTTTCTAAATAGTTATACATCATTTTGTTTCAATTCTTAACAATACTAAATAAATCTCAAAACCAGATAAACGATATGCAAAAAAATATTTATTCTCTTGGAGTGAAAAACTTACATTGGAGTGAAAATACAACTAACATTTAAAAAGAAATTAGCAAAGAAAAAAATAATTTTCAATAAAACTAATAATTAGTATTTCCTCCATTGGCCTGTACGCGATTTGGCATGCTGCCGATTAACTGGTCGAGCTGGGCTTGCGGAATTCTCTCCCATTCTTCACGAGCAGCATCTTTTAGTTCGCGAAGTGTACTAATGGAGGGATTGTTTCGCTTTTTGATGCGTGTTTTGAGAATGTCCCAAGCATGTTCAATGACGTTCATATCGGGGGAATTCGAGGGCCACTGTAATGTAGATATTCCTTCTTCTTCCAGAAAATTTTGTACAGCTGCGTTTCGATGAGGAGGTGCGTTGTCATGCATAAACACAAATTCATTACCTACTGCCCCTCGGAATAGAGGTATGACAGGATTTAAAACTTCCTCGATGTACACAGCACAGTGACACTTCTCTCCAGAACCAGCAGTGGCGTCCGTGTACCACTCATAATACCATCCCAAACCATAATACTACCACCTTCAAACGGGACACGCGGTTGGGCTGTTTCTAGTCGGGCTTGTCGTCCTGGGGATCTCCAAACCAGTGTTCTTCGCGGATCATATACCAAGCCAATTTTTGACTCACCAGAGAACATTCTTTCAGTTAGGACCATGTTGCACCATTTCTCTAGCCCATTGCAACCTTACTATTTTGTGTTGGTAGGTTAGTTTAGGAACATGTAAGGGCCTTCTACGATACAAATTTACCGCATTTAGTCGACGTGTTATTGTTTGCCGTGAAATATTCAGTCCTTGCAGCGTAGAAATTTCTCTGGATATACCTCTTGTGGATTCCAGACGATTTCTTCGAGCTATCAATGTTATCTGCCGATCTTGTGCTGCTGTTGAACATCGACTTCTACCACTTCTGGGACGATCTTTGACGTCATTTGTCTCTTGGACTTTTTTTTTTAATTTTAGATACAGCACTCTGAGCAACATCAACAATATTCGCGATATCACTTTGACTAAAGCCCTGTTGTAACAAAGAAATTACCCTAGATCTGTCAAAGTGAGATATCAGGTTTCTAGGCATTTTTAAACGGCTGAATTTAAATTTAAACACATACTGAAATAATGTGTTAATACTCTAATCAGTCGAATGTGACCAAAATGGGCAAAATGATACAAAAACGATTCAAAGTTTTTATCATTTTCATGTAAAAACGCCCTAAAATGAATATCAACAACAGTTTTGAAACCACCATAGGCGTAGATATATTATTTGTACGTATTCCAAACTTTTGGACATATGTGTATGTATTCAGATAGAAGCCATAAGTTTTTATTAGAAAATTTTTAACATCATTTGATAATCTATTGTTACCACAATTCAAAATAATATTTATGTGTTAAAATAATTGTATATGTTATGTATTTATAATATTGTATTTTTGTAAATATTTTTTATTACATGCACAGTTTCTAGATAAATATGCATATTTTTGCATAAAATACTGCATCTTTATGCGCATATTTCATACTTTTTTATTTGCATATTTGCCTAAGTCTAATGTTAATAATCTTAGCGAACTATTTCCTGATTTTTTCGACTTTTATTTCCTATTGTTTTAAGTTTCTCGGATAGTCCTATTATGGGTCTGGATCCCGCGTATGAAAAAAAAATTGATTAATAGCAAGCTGAAAATTTGTTAATAGATTAAGGGTGTCTAGTCAGATAAACTTTGATATATGGGAACACTGGCACAGGGCAGTTGTAATTGTGGAATAGGTTAAAAATTTGGAACGATCAGACCACGAAAACGGCACAATAATTTTGTCCGACAGAATAAACTCTCCGAACAGAGATTAAACTCTCATGCAAAAATCAGACTGCTATGTATTACCTGTCATAGTTCCTGTCATTTGACATATTCTACACGTTCCACTCATTAAAACACCCATTTGGTGATAAATAGCAGTCTGATTTTTGCATGAGAGTTTAATATCTGTTCGGAGAGTTTAAGGGCCGGTTGTTCGAACGCTAATCAACAATGATCATTATCAAATAATTAATTACTGTCAATGTCAACTTTGTTTGGGTTGTTAAAAAGTCTGTGGAGTCTATAATCAATTAATATAACAATAATTATTAACATAATTAATAATAAATCTCATAATTGTAATTAATTATGTTTTCAGCAACCTAAACAAAGTTGACATTGACAGTTTTGGTGACAGTAATTAAATATTTGATAATGATCATTGTTGATTAGCGTTCGAACAACCGGCCCTTAGTCTGTTCTGTCGGACAAAATACATGTGCCGTTTTCGTGGTCTGACCGTTCCAAATTTTTAACCTGTTCCACAATTAAAACTTCCCCTGTTCCAGTGTTCCCATATATCAAAGTTTGTCCGACTAGACACCCTTAAGCTATTAACAAATTTTCAGCTTGCTATTAATCAACTTTTTTTTCATACGCGGGATCCAGACCTATTATAAATGTAACATAAAATAACATTTAATATAGTAACATTTCAAATACGATAGTAACATTTAATAAAGATTTACTTTAGTTAATAGCCGTTTAAAATAGAATACTCTAGAGAAAATTTAAAATAAAGTTTTCACAAACATTTTCTATGTGCATGTTTTGAAGTCAATGGAACGAAATAAAAGGAATTATCCAGCTGTAGAAAATGTGCTTTTAGCATTATTTCTTCCGCAAAAATGTATGTGCTATATAAATAAGCAGAAAACATTACAATACAAACTGATAACATTTAAGAAAATATTTAAAAGTTTTTTCATGGCATTTCGTAATATTTATCAGCTCCAAAATTATCAGTAGTAATTGCACAAGAGCTCTAAAATTATCGAATTTTTCCCGAGTGACACTTTGACAGTTTTAATTTCACGGCCCGAAGGGGAGTGAAATAATTATGTTAAAGTGTCACGAGGGCAAAAATTCGATAATAATTTTAGAGATCGAGTGCAATTTGTTGCGATTATTTCATGAATAAAACTGTTCAAAACCAAAATTTTATTGTAATTTATTTATAAGCTGGTTTCTAAAAAACTGATACGACTCTTAGTAAGATTTGATTATTTTGAGCAGTGTATTTGATTGGTCTGACGTTATATATATATATATATTTATTATGACAGACTGCCAAAATCAGTTAAAATAAACAAACAAACAACTGATTACATAGTGTTAATTCATAAATTGTAATAATTAATTTTCATATTATGTATTTTGAATTTCTGCATTTTATTAAGGGTATATAAATGATAGTTTTTACATAATTTGTTTGTTACAATTTTTTTTCTTAAGGAATAAAACAAACAACTTAACTCAGCAATATGTATATTAAAGCAAGAATTTTAACCAAATTAAAAGATAACGGGGCACTATCAGAGGCAGCAAAACATTTCAACATAAGCAGAACCACAGTTTTTCTATTAATAAAAAATGGAGGGAACAAGAAACTCTCGAAAGAAAGCAAGGGTCTGGAAGACCAAAACTATACTAAATTTAGGTATGTACAAATAAAATTAATATTTTGTAATATCTCCCGCTTGATTGGCAATTAAAAAACAAAGGGATTTTCGATATTGTAGTGCAAAAATTGATGTCCAAAGAATATTTTCTTACCTTGGCAACATCGAAATTTTCAGGTTTTTACATAGTTTCTGAGGGTTAAAAATGGCCGATTTCGCAATTTTTAAATTTTTAATCGCTTATATGTCAAAAACTATCAACTTTAGAGAAAATTCACTAAAGACCTTTTCTGTTTGAAATGATCCAAAAAATCTAAAAAACTTGGTTCGGTGCAAAAAAAGGAATTTTAGGAAAAAAAGAAAAAAAAAAACGTTTAAAAAAATGTTGACCCACTTTTGGACCTGATAACATGCAAATTTGTTAAAAGGGGTCCTCTTTGAGTAAGATTGTGCAAAAGTGAGAATCGGAATATTTTTCCTAGCGGATGCGCAGTGACTTTCTGGACTATATTGATTTTAAAATTAACAAGCCACAATTAGTTGCAAAATCTTTGGATTCTGGTAAAAATGACGTATAGTTTTGCCTAAAATTTGATAAGAATTTTTACAGTCATGTTGCACGTGACAGATCCATATTGTAAAATAGTTACGAAGACAAATTCAAACTATTCCATTTTACGTTTTAAATTATTAGCTATCATTCTCTCCTTACGATTTGTGACAGTAATAGCTATTTGTATAACAAGGGAGGAAAGTGTAACTTTTCCTCCCGAGAATGAAGTTTACTGCCCGACGCGTAGCGGAGGGCAGTAATCATTCAAGGGAGGAAAAGGCACTTTACTCCCATGTTATACATATGGTTTTTCCACCTTCCTCAAATAACAAGTAATTTTTTCATTTTTACTTAATTTATTTATGTAACTAACCAACAAAATTTATTAGAACTAAAACAACAAGTAGGTACAATGTAACTGTCAACTGTCAAATATAAGTCAAATTATTAATGTAAACATTGTTAAATCAAAATAACAATTTACTGTTTTTTACCATTCTGCAAAATAGAGGGTGTTTTATAAATAAACGTTAAAATGTATAGATACTTCGTAATAGAAAATAGATATTATACAGGGCGTCAATAAGTTATATTTCATGAATGAAATACTATGACGTCACTTTTACTTTTCCTCCCTAGGGAGGAAAAATATTTTCCTCCCTAGGGAGGAAAAGTACAACTTTGCTCCCTACAATCAGGTCCGGAAAAGTATACTTTCGGTAGAGGTAGGTGGAAAATATTATTTAAGACCATGTTTTAAAAATTGTCATATATTTCTGCTTTTGGTCGCAACTACGATACGGGGTAGAAGCTTGGACTCTAAACGCCCAATTCGTAAAAAAATGGAGGCATTCGAAATGTGGCTATATATGCGTATTCTGAAAATTCCTTGGACTGCAAAAGTCTCAAACGAAGAAGTGTCAAGACGAACTGGACATGGCAGAAAGATTATGAACACAATTAAAATAAGAAGAACATCGTATCAGGGCCACATACTTAGTAACGATAAATACTCATTGCTACACGTCATACAAGGAAGAGAAGAGGGGAAAAAAGTCTTAGGAAGAAAGAAGAAATCTTGGCTGAGGAATATCAAACATTAAACTAACACCAGTGTTGACCAGATATTTCACGCTGCAAAAGATAGACAAGCGTTTAAAGAAGTGATCGCCAACCTTCTTTAGAAGACGGCACAAGAAGAAGAAGAAGACGTTCTGCTCTACACCAAGCATGGTTTGAAATCTGGATGACCACCTAGACATCGATAACGGGTCAATCCATGCCAAGGGGTCCAATATAAATTAAATTGGTTGCTTGACTATTTTTTATTTTTTATTTTTCTACCTTTTAAACTTCAGTCTATAGAGACTACAGACTTCCATTTATTTTATTTTTAAAAAATTTAGTTTTCCGATCACGGCCATTTTTGTTAAAGCGTATCGATCATTTTCACGGAAAACATGGCTTCGCTCTTTAGCCAATATTTTCACTGAGGTTTGTCGTAGAACAATAAATGAAAAACCAAACTTTTTAGAAAAATATGCTCTAAAAAAACGGCCAATAGCATTATTTAATTTCAAACTACCCTTAAGGCCTTTTAAATGAACATCAAAGTTTGAAAAGGTAAACTGATAAAATTCCATTTTCAGCATTTTTTTAACAGCAGAAGGCAAGCCGATAATGGTTTGTATTTTTTTTCTGCAAAAGATATACGTACATACTTTAAATAAAAAAAAGTTTGAGCTTTGAGACTTGAGTAAATTTAAAAAAAAATCTCAAAAATGTAATTTTTTTGAAAAATCTCAAAGTTTGACCCCTTATATCTCTGATGCGCACGGATGAAAAAATTTGAAATTTGGCTGAATGTTAGCCCCTAGCAAGTAGAATAAGAAGTAAAAATTTCTAGTTGCAGACTTACCTCATATAGGAGTTACAGGTCTGAAAAAATGGTCAAAAATCAAAATGGTCAAAATTTGAGCGTTTGCGGACAGGGTAATTAAAATTAAAATAAACTGTCTAATGAAATAAAAATTAATATATTTTCACCGGATTTCACAATGAATATAAATTTATACAGGGTGGGCCAAAGAAAAAAGTGCACCTTGATATTTAGCAGTTATTAGATTTTAAGGGAATGCCGAAACAGGTCGATTTTTATTTTTAAATTACGATATTTTTATAAATATATTTCATACGTCTCCATTACGTGTCATCGTCAGTGACGTCATCTATCTGGGCGTGATGAAGTAATCGATGATTTTTTTAATGGGAATAGGGTTCGCATGTTATCTCATTTGAAAGAGTGTTCAATTTTCTGTTCAGTAGTATAAACATTAATATAATTATTTATACAGGGTGGCCAAAAAATAATTTTTTAATTAAATTAATTGACACAAAAGAAGAATGTATGTAATTTATTTAACTCAAAATACATTTTATTGCTGTCATAAAATAGAAAAAAAAATTATTATTTGACAAATAAACATTGCTTTTCGCTTAAATTAAACGTTCAAACTGTCAAGAGGTAGGTGGGAGGCTGTTTGTGATTTAATTTAAGCGAAAGGAAATGTTTATTTGTGAAATAAACATTTTTTCTATTTTCTGACAGCAGTACAATGTACTTTTAGTTGCCACAAGACCTATATTCCCATTTAAAAAAATCATCGATTACGTCATTACGCTCTGATAGATGACGTCACGTAGTATGAAATATTTTCCAAAAAGCTGCAATATAATAAAAATAAAAATGGACCTATTTTGGCATTTCTTTAAAATCTAATAGGTAACTATTGCCAAATATCGAGATGGACTCTTTTCTTTGACCCACCCTGTATAAATTTCTATTCATTGTGAAGTCTGGTGAAAATACGTTAATTTTTATTTCATTAGACAGTTTATTTGAATTTTAATTACCCTGCCCGCAAGCGCTCAAATTTTGACCATTTTGATTTTTGACCATATTTTCAGGCCTGTAACTCCTATTGGGACCGTGCAAGTTCGGCAAAGCGACCCCTATTTCTACGCTCTATACTAAAATTCGCACTTTTAAAATTCGCACTGGTTACTGGATAATTGTCAAGGCCATAGTCCAAAAAAATAATAAGAAGAAAAAATAAGATTCAGGTTATGCTATGAAAACGTCAACAATTGTATGTAGTAAATAAAATTAGTTATTAAAATGCAGTACTGCAAGCAAAATAAAATTAATTAAAATTACCTTTATATAATAATTGCATATCATATCAATATTGTGGAGCAATATATAATTTTTCTGCTTCATTGACAGAAGTTATGAAATATACGTCAATTTGACAATTTCAATTGACAATATGAATTATTTAAGATAGTTGCAATATTTCTTCGCGACTCGCGCAGGGTCGTTTCTCGTTTCCCCTTCCAAGTACTTGCACACCGCGAATATGATCTAAGTCTGCAACTCCAAATTTTTACTCCTTATTCTACTTGCTAGGGGCTAACATTCAGCCAAATTATAAATTTTTTCATCCGTGCCCATCAGAGATATAAGGGGTCAAACTTTGAGATGTTTCAAAAAATTACATTTTTGAGATTTTTTTTGGAAAAAAATTACTCAAGTCTCAAAGCTCAAACTTTTTTTTATTTAAAGTATGTGCATATGTCTTTTCCAGAAAAAAATTACAAACCATTATCGGCTTGCCTTATGCTGTTAAAAAAATGCTGAAAATGGAATTTTATCAGTATACCTTTTCAAATTTTGAGGTTAATTTAAGGCCTTAAGGGTAGTCTGAAATTATATAATGCTACAGACAATTTTTTTAGAGCATACTTTTCTAAAAAGTTTGGTTTTTGATTTATTTTTCTAGGACAAACCTCAGTAAAAATATTGGCTAAGGAGCGAAGCCGTGTTTTCCGTGAAAATGATCGACACGCTTTAACAAAAATGGCCGTCATCGGCAAACTAAATTTTTAAAAAATAAAATTAATGCAATTTTGTACTCTCTATAGACTGAAGTTTAAAAGGTAGAAAAATAAAAAATATTAAAAATAGTCAAGCAACCACCTTTGGACCACTTGTCTTGGATGACCTTAACGTTTTTAGAGTAAGCGATTTTGGTTGGACTTTGACATGGAGTTGGATTTGGTTGGCTTTTCTGCATTGTTAGCAAATGATCCAATCTTTTAAGGGTCTAGGACGTTTCATCGCCGCCGTTTCGATGCCGCCAGTTCGATGCCGATGCCGGCCAATTCATCGCCAGTCAATTAATCGCTATCTGATATATTTTCGAATTTTCGACAGTTACAATTATTAGTTATTTTTAGTATTAATTAGGAATTCTAGGAAATGCGAGATATGACGGCGATGAAATGGACTGGCGATGAACCGGCGGCATCGAAACGGCCGGCGATGAACCGGCGGCATCGAAACGTCCCATTCCTATCTTTTAATGCACTTGCCGAAAAAATTATAAAAACTTTGTCGGGAGACTGGAAAGGTTTAAGTGTATGTTTCTATGAGAAGCAGATATGAGATGATACACTTGCCGAATACGCCTGTTTAGAAATTTGCATTCTTAAATTTAAAGTTACAGGTGTATATTGTATTGTATGAAGACCCTCTAGGATTACGAGAACGGGGCACGTTTTTGCTAAATCTAAAGTCAATACTCTTCGAGTTATTTTCAAGTAAATAAGTTCATTTTTAACAGAAAAAAACATGTTTTTGGACGGTTTTTCGGAAATATCTCAAAAAGTATGTATATCAGCGAAAAAAATATTCTTAGTAAAAATATAACTTATAAAAAACTGAAAAAAAAAATGGTGTACGCTTGAGGTCTGTAGACCCAGTAGAAGCAGAGTTTTAGCTAATGAAAAGTATGTTCTTATTCATCAAATTCCAAATCAAATATTTCAATGTGAAATAAACCAAAAACGGAGCAATTTTCGGGGAAAATTAATTTTAACTATTTTATTTCTGTTTTTTAAAAAAACTTCTAACTTAAAAAATAAGTGAGTTACGCTCTAAATAGTGTTGGTTCCTTTTTGTTTTTTGGTAAAAAAATCGCGAAAATCTCCCCCTAATTAGCATCACAAATAAATTTTATTATTACCTCTTCACAAGTTACTTTGCTTATGTATTATTTATATGATCTGTAAGTTTCATCGGTTCAAAGTGCTTATTTTTGAAAAGGTGTAGTTAAAATGGCTTGAACGAGTAACTAATCACGAGTTTAGGCAAATTTTAAATAGCATAACCAATTTTTGTCTAACAAGAAAACAAAAAAGCAAAAATATTCAGAAAAGCAAAACGTAAATTTTATTACCCCTTAAAATTTTTGGTATTAATAATAATTTTTAAGTTAAGCTTTTCTGCATTGTTAGCAAATGATCCCATCTTTTAATGCACTTGCCGAAAAAATTATAAAAACTTTGTCGGGGACTGGAAAGGTTTAAGTGTATGTTTCTATGAGAAGCAGATATGAGATAATACACTTGCCGAATACGCCTGTTTAGAAATTTGCATTCTTAAATTTAAAGATACAGGTGTGTATCGTATTGTATGAAGACCCCCTAGGATTACAAGAACGGGGCGCGTTTTTGCTAAATCTAAAGTCAATACTTTTCGAGTTATTTGCAAGTAAATAAGTTCATTTTTCACAGAAAAAAAAAACATGTTTTTGAAGGGTTTTTCGGAAATATCTCAAAAAGTATGTACTTCAACGAAAAAAATATTCTTAGTAAAAATATAACTTATAAAAAACTGAAAAAAAAAATGGTGTACGCTTGAGGTCTGTAGACCCAGTAGAAGCAGAGTTGTAGCTAATGAAAAGTATGTTCTTCTTCATCAAATTCCAAATCAAATATTTCAATGTGAAATAAACCAAAAACGGAGTAATTTTCGGGGAAAATTAATTTTGACTTTTTTATTTCTGTTTTTTAAAAAAACTTCTAACTTAAAAAATAAGTGAGTTACGCTCAAAATAGTGTTGGTCCCTTTTATTTTTTGGAAAAAAATCGCGAAAATCACCCCCTAATTAGCATCACAAATAAATTTTATCATTACCTCTTCACAAGTTACTTTGCTTATATATTATTAATATGATCTGTAAGTTTCATCGTTCCAAAGTGCTTATTTTTGAAAAGGTGTAGTTAAAATGGCTTGAACAGCCATAGCATAACTAATTTTTGTCTAACAAGAAAACAAAAAAGCAAAAATATTCAGAAAAGCAAAACGTACATTTTATTACCCCTTAAAATTTTTGGTATTATTAATAATTGTTAAGTTAATTCCATGATAATAATATAATCCATAATAATGAACAATGGACGTTCCCTAATAATGAACATTTCCTTTTTTTGTTCAAAATAAAAAAAATGTTTTATTTTAAACCCAATCTTTTTCAAAAATGAGCTCTTTCAACCAATGAAATTTATACATAATATAAACAATTCATAAGTAAAGTAACTTGTGAAACGGTAATGATAGTCCAGGAACCGAAGCATTTCACCTCGCAATTTTTACAGAATGGATCTATTTGCTTGAAAATTTGAGAATAATTAGTGGATAGTTCAAGGATCAAAATCTATATGATGCCGAAAGGCGCTTTTACCATGGGGTCGGTTGCCAGCCCATCTTAAAGGTGGAAATTTTTTATTATATTTTGACAGCAAAAGTTGATAAAAACATTCATTCTAAGCAAAAAATGTTCTATACATTTTTTTGATAAAATTAATACTTTTCGATTTATTCGCTATCGAAAGTGTTAGTTTTATATAGAAAAAATCAATGTTTTTCGATATATACTCATTTACCAATCACTCAATTTTTGCCGTAGAAAAAATTTTTTCAAACCAAGTTTTTGGGAACTAAATAACCTACAATTTCATATTAAAACATGTTTTCGTATATCTGATGCTAATCTTTCTATTTTGAAGAAAATGGCATTTTTTACCAAACTACAAAAAGTCGTTATTCGCTTTTAACTCTAGTTTTTTAAAAACTAATCATTCTAAGCCAGTCAAACTTTTAAAATCTATTAGTAATACATAAATAAAGAAGAATTAATAAGGCCAATGACTAAAAGCAAAGCTAACTTATATTATTATGCTTCCAATTAGATTTCTTTTTTTTTTTGTTTTGAAAAAAATATATTGATTTTTTAACCGTAACCTTTTTACTTTTTATCTTAGAAAGTTTGTTAAAAAATAATTTGGTAGGTTTTTACAAGGTCTATAAGACTGTTAATACCAAATCCTTTTAAAATCCTCAGTCGCAAAAAGTGGTGACTTTGAAAAGGTTGGTAAAGGTGATTTTTGCATGTAATTACAAGTTTTAATTGTCAATAGCTCACTCAATTTTTACCGTAGGGAAAATTTTTGCAAACCAGATTCTTAGGAATTAAATAAGCTACAATTTTTGTATTAAATATTTTTTTGTATCTCTGATGATAATCTTTCTATTCTGAAGAAAAGGGAATTTTTTACCAAACTTCAAAAATTCGATATTTGTTTTGACTCCATTTTTTTTTAAACTAATCATTCTAAACCAGTTAAACTTCTAGAACCTATTAATAATACATAAGTAAAGAAGACGAAATAAGGTCAATGACTAATTTTAATCAGGGTGGTGATTATGGGTGTGCTTTCGATCACTTTTTCGCTGAAAAATACAGGGTCTGACATTCTTTTCATTATAAGTCACCTAATTTTTGAGCTAAAGACTTTTTTTTATTTTTGAAGATAGATACTTTTAAATACTTCAAATTAGTTTAAACAAGTGATCCTCGAAAAATGCACAGTTTTCCCGTCTTTTGACTTTGAAACTACAGTATTTAGTGTTGTTCTGAAGCTATTTCCTTGTGGCATTTTTATGATTAATTATTTATATGGGAAATAAGCCACAATTAAAATGAAAAAAATAATTTTATTAACGTTTCGACGCCCAAATCGGGTGCCGTTGTCAAAATACAAAATACTACTAATGGAAACAAAAATGTTGTTGCTTAGTAAAAAAATTCTTCTAATAATTTATTTAATTTGACTCATTTATATCGGCAATTCAGATACATATGATAAATTTTAAAGTAGAAGACTTTAAAATGATATTGCCAATATTTATGAGTTGCGTTCCTGGGACGACTTTACTGAAAGATAGTTCATTCGATTACATGAAATCAACCCCAACTCAAGAATATCCGTCACAAAAAAAAATCATAGCATGTGATCTGTCTTTAAAAAGATAACCACATGCAACGGTGACATTAAAATTCTAGTGTTAGAGATCTCATAGTAAATCACGAGGGAAAACCAGGAAAAACCTCGTGATACTATCCCGACATCGTAAGTATTTGGTCTTACATTTAAATTACTCTCAAAATTAATACCAAATTCTGACTTTACTATAATTTTGTTAAAATTATAAATAATATCAATAATATATGGATATCTAAGTAATACTAAAATATAAAATATGTACTAACTCGACTATTGACTTATTAATTGTGGTATTTTCTTTCTATTGACTTCCTCTTTCAGTATGGGTATCCACATCCTACTGCATTCCACCGAGGAATTTGCGACACAATTGGTTTCGTTTAGCATAATTAGAGCCGCTTCTTTGATTTTTCTCTTTTTACTATCTGTTTCTTTTAGGACTATACTTGAATCTCTCCACTGAACTCTATGTTCATTATCCCATGCGTGTTGACATATTTGAGATCTATCAAACTCTCTATTTTTAATATAAGATTGATGTTCACTTATTCTAACGTTTAATGGTCTTGATGTTTCACCTATATAAAACTGTTCGCATTCACAAGGTATTTTATAAATACAATTCTTTGTCCTTTCCTGTTCATTGTTAGGTTTAGTCTTAGATAGAATAGATCTCAATGTGTTGTTTGTTTTGAATGTTGTTGAAATGTTGAATTTATTTCCTATTGTTTTAAGTTTCTCGGATAGTCCTTTTATGTATGGTATTGATATTTTCCTCGTATTATTTCTTGTGAATGTTGTAGGATCCCGTTCTATGTTGTTCTGTTCCATTCGATCCAATCTTGACAATTCCTTATTTATAAACGATAAAGGATAATCATTTTTTAATAAAACAGATGTTAAGAATTGTTTTTCTTCTAAAAATGAATTTTCGTTAGAACAAGTAATTTTGGCTCTATCATATAAGGATTTTATGATTCCCTTTTTAACGCTGATGTTGTGATTTGATTTGTAATTGAGATATCTGTTGGTATGTGTTGGTTTTCTATACACTTGAGTCTCATATCCAGTATCCTTCTTTGAGACTAAAACATCGAGGAAAGGCAGGGTGTTATTATATTCCTTTTCCATTGTAAATTTTATTGTCTCTTCTTGATCGTTTATAATATTCAGGAATGTATCCAACAATTCTGATCTATGAGGTCATATTGAAAACACATCATCTACATATCTCCACCATACAATGGGCTTTAAATTTTGTTTAGAAATGATATTAGTTTCGAAATCCTCCATAATAAAATTATTTTTTTCATTTTAATTGTGGCTTATTTCCCATATAAATAATTAATTACAGTATTTAGCATTTGCCCAAGAAGACATAACATATAATAAAGTATAGCTCGATTACTATTGGTCTTAAAGAAAATTTAAAAACACGGTTTTGTTGATTTTTTCAAAAGGTACATTTTTTTAAGCAAAGTGGTTTTGATAAAACAAAAACTTTTTGAGTTATTTGCAGAAAACTGATTAAAAACATTAATTTTTTTAATATAAAACTAACACTTTCGATAGCGAATAAATAGAAAACTATTAATTTTATCAAAAAAATGTATAGAACATTTTTTGCTTAGAATGAATGTTTTTACCAACTTTTGCGGTCAAAATATAATAAAAAATTTTCACCCCTGACATGGGGTGGCAACCACTCCCATGGTAAAAGCGCCTTTTGGCATCATATAGATTTTGATCCTTGGACTATCCACTACTTATTCTTAAATTTTCAAGCAAGTCGATCCATTCTGTAAAAATTGCGAGGTTTTGTCCTATTTTAAGCTTCATTACTTGGACTATGATTAATTTTATTTGAGAAGCTAACTAGGGGGGTGATATTCGCGATTTTGTACCAAAAAATAAAAGGAACCAACAATATTTTGAGCATAACTCATTTAGTTTTAATGTTAGAAGTTTTTTTAAAAACAAAAATAAACCTTTTTTTAAACAGTTTAAATAAGTTGTAATGGATTTTTCCCGAAACGCGCTCTGTTTTTTGGTTATTCCAAATTGAAATATTCGATATGGAATTTGACGAAGAAGAACCTACTTTTCATAAGCTACAACTCTGCTTCTACTGGGTCTGCAGACCTTACGCATACACCATTTTTTTATTTTTTTTATAAGCTACACTTTTACTAAAAATATTTTTTTTGCTAGATTACTTACTTTTTGAGTTATCTGCGAAAAACCGTCCAAAAACATATGTTTTTTTCGTTAAAAATGAATATATTCACTCGTAAATAACTCAAAAAGTATAGAATTAGTGAAAAAACTCTATAGAACAAGAGTTGCTTGGAATTGATCTATTTGCGGGGCCTATTTTGGACGTATATTTTTTCAGTCCCGAGAAAATATTTTTGATCCCGTATTTCCCAATTTTTGTAAAATGGAAGGGAATGTAGAAATGTAAACTTTTTCTTATATGATAATAGACAATTTCAACTACCTATTCCCAAATTTTCATCCTTCCTTTATTTTTTTGGAAATTTTCGTAAAATTTTGTGTTCCCTGATCGGGCTAAAAGTTTTTGAAGATTGAAAATTTCCAGACACTGCTTAAAAACCAGCATGCGTAAAATAATAATATATAAATAATACATTTGAGGCCCCTGATAGATTGCCAACCCCCACCCGCAAGCTTCATACTACGGGGGCCTCTGTTACGCCTCTGGACAGGTAGGCATAGAGATACACATCAGACAACGACACTATTTCCAGAAGGATTAGAATGGGTGCTTATTGATTGTTTGAGTTATAATAATTGTTCATCATCATCATTTGGCTCTACAATTCTATGTGAGTCTTGGCCGCCTTTACTATTTCCCTCCATTGTTGTCGGTCCTGAGCAGCTATTTCCCATTGCTGTACTCCCATTTTGCGTAGATCGCTGGCTACTGCGTCCTTCCATCTCTTTCTTGGGCGACCAACTGACCTTTTTCCATCGGGCCTTTCCCAGAATGTGGCGTTTAGAAGTCTTTCGTCACTTGATCTTAGTACGTGACCCGCCCATCGTATTCTGTTTGATTTAATGTAGCGTACTATGTTTTCATCTCCGTATATTGTCTGGAGTTCATCATTGTGTCTTCTTCTCCATTCTCCTGTTGTCTCTTCTCTGCAAGGCCCATAGATAGTCCGCAGTATCTTTCTTTCAAGTACCAGTAATGTTGTTGTTTCCCGCTGATTCAGAGTCCAGGTTTCGCTTCCATACGTTATTGTGGGACGAATTATTGTCTTATATACTCTTATTTTTGCTGGTCTTGAGAGTATTTTTGATTTAAGTAGGGTCCTTAACGAGTAATATGCCCTGTTTCCTGCAATAATCCTGGCTGCCACGTCCTTTTCATAGTTATTTTCAGATGTTATGATCGCTCCCAAGTACTTAAATTCTTTGACGACTTCAAAATTGTATTCATTAATTGTTACGTTTTGTCTAACCCTTGGTCTTAAGTTCTTCGTAACCACCATGTACTTGGTCTTATCCTCGTTGACCTTAAGACCAACTTCCTTGGCTCCGTTCTCGAATAGGGTGAAAACTTCTTTTGCATCTCTGGTGGATTGTGCAATTGTGTCCACGTCATCCGCAAAGGCTAATAGTATTTTTGATCCTTGGGCGGCAAATCCGTTTGTCAGTTGTGGCTGAGCTTTCCTTACTGCATGTTCCAGTGCGAAGTTAAACAGCATGGGGGCGAGAGGATCTCCTTGTCTAAGTCCGGTGTCAATGAGGAATTCCTCCGACGTGTTGCTGCCAACTCTGATTCGTGCGGAAGCGTTCTCCGTGCTCACCTTTGCTAATCGTACCAGTTTTCCAGGTACTCCCATTTCTACCATAGTCTCCCACAATGCTTCTCTGCTAACAGAATCGTAAGCTTGTTTGAAGTCCACGAAGATTTGGTGTAGAGTTGGTGCAAAACCTCGTGAACCTTGAAAATGCGTATGTTTAACCGAAATAAAATGAAGCCTAAAAACATACGACTATTTTATTTGCTGCGAATTGTGCGACAGGCTCCCATCTGCACCCTGATATTTTTAGTAATGTCGGATTCAATCGTTTAGTACGTATATTGACGTCACCAAATGAATGAATTAGGTTCACGAGATTTTGTAACAGCAATACATCGCGGTTGAATTCCCAGTTTTTTTCCAACACCTGGCGTAGGACGAAGATCTTGTCTATAGTCGACCTTCCCGGTCTGAATCCGCTTTGGTAGTCGCCTATTATTATTTCTTCTGCGTATGGAGTTAATCTTCTAAACAGTATTATGGATATAATCTTGTATGTTGTATTTATAATAATTGCTACCATATTTAAATTGTTTGCACATTCTACGCCAAAAATAAAGAGATTTCGAAACTACCCCGGCCAATTTACATAGTAGATGTAATATCGGACCAGTTAATAGTTCAATAAAACCCGTGTTATTTAGAATTTAATGTGCATATGTAAAGGCCTATCAATCTGTGTATATCCAAACAAAAACCCATTGTTTTAAAAATTGTTTCTCTTTTTCGGCATATGGTTTTAAATTAACCCTACAATTTTAATTGCAATTACTATTTTGTATATTTGTTATAGTTACAGCCCGGGAGTTAGTGTCAAAGTTGACCGGAGCATTTTAGCATGACTGTTTTTTATTTAGTTAGGTGTTCCAAAGCTTATTAACAAATAATGTGTCAGCTGGCCCAAATAAGGGCATAAAATAAAAAAAGACCAGGAGAATTAATAATAAAAATAATGACAATTTTATAAGAAACAACTTTTTATAATACCACGTTTTTATTATTTATAGGACACAATATAAAAGAGTATTTTAAAAACAATTATTTTTCAAATCAAAATGGCAATTTTGAAAACAAAAAGAGAATTTCCGATGCCGGGAATCGAACTCGAGCCTCCGGGGTGAAAGCCAGGTATCCTATCCAATAGACTCAGGAGTGGGTAAAAGCCGGCCCGCGGACCGGATCCGGCCCTTTTCCTTACTTTATCCGGCCCGTTGAGAAATCCCGCAAACAATTTTTTTAAGAGCGTACGCGCAAAATTTCGGGCAAACGCTTTCGAAATGAATTTATTTTTTTCGAATCCTAAGAAAACTAATACGTATTTATGAAAAATTTAAACGCAGAATGAAATATTACATTATTACAGAGGGCCGAAAAGTCCCTGACTGTTTATTTTAATGAGTCACAGGGGTGAAAAAAAGAGAAAAGTTAGTGCGATTTTTAATTTGACATCTCATTCAAAAGAAACTTTTTGTTTATTGTAAGGGACTTTCGGCATTCGGTAATAATGTAATCTTTTATTCTGCCTTTAAATTTTTTAAAAATATTTATTATTTTTCTCAGGATTAAAAAAAATAATGCATTTAAAAAGCATTGTTCCGAAATTTTGCGCCTACGCTCGTAATCTCTTTTATGCGATTTTGTTGAAATCAACAGTAGGTATTAGTGTTCGTAGTGTTCATATAAATAATGAATCTCTATCTTCTGCTTTTCTTGAAATTGTCTGTGTAACCCGGTCCAGGCGCGAATATTTTTCAGCCACGGCATTTGTCGTCTACCAGGACCCCTTTTCCTTCGATTTTACCCTTCATAATAAGCTACTGGTACAACAACGTACTGTTATGATCTGCTTCTTATTAATTTTATATTAATTATTATTTATTTGATTAATTATTTAATTGTTGCAAATCATACATAAAAATTGAATAAAAAATCTCAGGGTGCCTTTTTATACTATTAAAAAAAATCCAAATTATCTCACGTTATACTTATCTTCTCTCGTGGGTTCAGTATCTCTTAGTTGATCCTAATCGGGATAAAATAGGGAAAAGAAATAAAGCAAAATATTAAAATAAAAATACAGAATTGTCTTTTATTTATCAAAATCAATACTCTGAAATCTATCGAATCTAAAAACCTGTGGACACAGATGTCCGAATAAAATTTTTACCACTTAAATTTATTATAGTTAAAAAAAACAATTTATCGGTTTGTTCCCGATGACTTTGGTAAAACAAACTAAACAAAACAAATTTATGTATTCGCAAGATTACCTATATTTACTATTTACTTTTTGAAATATTGGAATTTTAATTCATATGCTTTTTACTCAAAAATTTTGTTTCCGAACATAAAAATCTCTTTCACATAAATTGACTGACCTTTTGCTTCACTCACTCTGATGTCTTCTCGTGCCCCAAAACAGCTCTCCCTCGTTGACTATGTTAAAAGGCTACTCATCAAAGCCCTCTCCTTTGTCCAGCTTCAAAACTATCAGCATACCAGCACCAATTCTCCAACAAGCCGGGTCTCTTTTGACACGTACTCGATTCAAACAAAACTCCAAAAATTCTCTGCTCTCCTTCTCACAATAATACAGAATCAAAGAGGTATTTCGTCTCAATTTGATCTGTCTCTCCTTCCACTTTTCAACACTATTCTCCACTATCAAAACAGCCACTGGTATCTGGTAACTATCTATCCACTAACAACGTCGAACCGCTCCTTCGCGATGCCAAAAACATAATGACTTCTTTTTCAAACTCCTCAATCATTCTAACTACTTTTCCCCTTCCACATTGCCAAACATCAGAAACCTCGACTTTTCCATTCGACAAACAAAACAGTCATTTTTAAAATTATTCCTACCATCCTAATTACTTTCGTGGAAACTCTACAACATTCACTCGAGTTGACACAAAGATATTAAATTTCCACCTTTCTTTTAATTATCCATTTCTAGAAATTGATAATTACCTATACCCTAAACAATCTTTTTCCATTTTAAATCTAAATACATCGTTCTTTTCAATTTAATTATTCACAAAAGTCTTTAATGGTTCATCGGGAAGTTCATTAAAAGAGAAATCTATTTACATCCAAACTAAATTCTAATAAATTTTAAAACAGCTCAATATACAGGGTGTATCAAATTTATGTGCCAGCGTTATTTAAAAAAAAAATTAATTTAATTTTTATTTTGCTTTTGATTGATAAAATGCAAACACAATAACATCCCCGCCTGATTTTGAGATAAAATCAGTATTAGTAAGTGCAACAAAAAAAATTGATTTTCTCTCGACAACAACACTTTTCTCTTGTTATCATATTATCCTAACCTAATTCTCTTATCCTACCTTAAATTTTATGCATTTGTCTTTATTCGTGGTATTTGTACACATCATGGATATTGTAAACTCCTCGTACCTTTTCTGAATCCACATGCCTCAGGACATAACTGTTTATTCCATTTTAATTGTGCACGATGTATGGACCCTCGAAAATAGGCATTAGTTTTGCGCAAACGTCCCCAGTGAGATTTGATACTCGTAATGCCCTTACCAGCACCTTTTCTCCCTTCTGAAAAGTCACTGGGCGTCGTCTCCTATTATGATTTTGTCTTTGGAGATATTTTCCATTACTGCGCTGCAGCCTCCTCTGCACAATTTCCAAGACCCGTTGGTATTCCCTCTGCTCAGGTTCTTCCCATGGCCGTAATGGCATAACACCCTTCATGATATATTCCGGAGTCTCTTTTGTCACCGTACTTGGAATCGTGTTTAAGTAGTTTTCTATTTCTACCACTTTCCTGTCCCATCGTCTATGTTGTCCATTTGCAGCAATGCGAAGGAATTTCGTAGTCTCCTGTATAAAACGCTCTGAAGGATTACTTTGAGGATGTCGGATACTGACGAAATTTGTCCCTATTCCCCTGTCTTGAAGCTGTCCCTTGAAACGCTCACTCCGGAAATACGTCGCATTGTCTAAAAGAATTCTTCTTGGTGTTTCTACGGTGGCTATAAAATTGTCAATCTTTCTCATTATTTCTTCCCCCTTTGTTGTACGGCAACTGTATAACTTTACGTATTTTGAAAATATATCAACCATCACCAAAATATGCTTGTTCCTTTGCGTGGTCATTATCAGATCACTTAATATATCTATTGCCACAATATCCAATTTTTGACGGGATACAATATTTTTAGCCATATTTTCATTTCTGAAATTTCTGCTTTTATATTTTTGACATATTTCGCATTTTTGGGTCACTTCTTTGGCAATCCGGTAATCCTTTCGGCAGATATAGTTTTCTCGAAAAACCAGCCACACTTTCCTGCTACCGATATGCCCATTGTCATTGTGTAATTTTTGTATGATCCTCTCTGCCAATGTCTGTGTTACCAAATATAGTTCCTTTCCATCGATTCTTTTGAAGAATATGTCATTTTCTCTCTCCGCTCTTCTTTTTTCTTTTTCCTCCAGCTCTTCTTGATTTATTCTTATTTCGTTTAACGAAAATACACCTTCCTCTTGTGTCAAGATATTTAGTCCCACCTGAAAAACAATTCCTTCCTTTTTCCCAGTGTCTTCATCACGTGTGAGAGCGTCGGCTATAATGTTGTCTTTTCCTTTTATGTATCGAAACTCAAAATCATACTCCTGCAGCAACAAAATTCCTCGATGTATACGATTGTTAACCAGTCGATTTTTCATGATATGCACTAAAGCTGCGTGATCTGTTTCAATTGTAAATTTTGCTCCCAATAGATAAAACCTTAACTTATTTACACAAAAAAGTACACTAGCAAACTCTAATTCAGTCACACTGTATTTTCTTTCGTTTGTTTTTGTCACCCGGGAAATAAAACAAATTGGCACTTCTTGATTGTTTTGTATCTGCGACAAAACTCCCGCGAATTTTTGGATGGACGCATCAGTTCGTAATATGAAAGGTAAATTGTACATGGGATGATATATTTTAGTTCCTTTCGAGAATTCTTCTTTTAATATTTGGAAAGCTTTCTCTTGTTCCTCTTTCCAATTCCATTTAACACCTTTTTTCAGTAATTTTATCAATGGAATCTCCTTCTGGCTCAAATCAGGAATTAGTTTTTTGAAATAGTTGATCGTACCAAGAAAACCTCTCAATGTTTTTAAATTCGTTGGCCTTGAGTATTCATCTATGAGTTTTATCCGGTCCTCGGCTAAACTAACTGTTTTTGTTTCCAATTTAAAACCCAAATTTGTCACTTCTTTTTGAAAAAATTGACATTTTTCAATATTCAATTTTAATCCGGCCTTGTCCAGCTCTTCTAATATAATTTTTATGTCTTTTAAATGACTCGATTTATCTGGTGAAAAGATTAGTAAGTCGTCAATGTAGTGTACTATAAAATCTTCATACCTGTTTAATATTGTATGCAGAGCTCTTACCAGTGCTGCACAAGCACTTTGTAACCCAAAAGGCACTACTTTAAATCGGTACACAATACCATCGATCGAAAAAGCGGTGTAGTTTCTACATTTTTCTGCTAAAGGAATCAACCAAAAACTATGTTTTAAGTCAAATTTAGAAAAAATATGTGATCCTGTAATTCTCCCAAAAATAGCCTTGTACAGGACTTATATTATCATTCCAAAATAAAAGCAACTCATATTCATTTAATTTTTAAATATCTTAAAACAAACATTGCCTGTTGTTGTAAATAACTAGGTGACACAAATTTCCCAATATAATGCACTTGTTTCAAGATCACCTTAGTCAGCTATTTTGATATAATTATTTCATTAGGTCGAATCGTGTCAACAATCAGAATAAACAATTGGGATTGATTATAGATACGTAACAAGTAAAGAAAGAGATCATTCAGTACTTAGCATTCATTATTCAGCATTCATTATTCAGCATTCATTATTCAACCATCAAGGTAGTTATAATATAGACTTGCGTCCACCAACTTGTAGCTGATAATAATAAGTAGTGTTCAATAAATAAAGTATGAACAAATAGTGTATTCCTAACAACCAACCCTCTTCTCAGAGTAACTACCCCACAACAACCAATTCCTATTATATGGCGATTCTGCCAGGATCGCCATATGGTGGCTCCCGCCTTCTGAGCCGCCCTGGATACTTAGGGGTGGTTACCCCGACTATGAGGGTTGATGTAGTAAATATAGTTCGTTGTTAAGACATTTATTTACACGTTAAATATATCACAGAAAGTAACTGGTGGTATATTATTTACTTGAAATCGATGTTACCCCGTCGAATCTCAACTGCTAATTGATTTATCTGTTCTCGTAAAAATATAATTAAAGTCGGTTATTGTTTATTTACTGTTTTGGTAAGCCGAGGCGACCGTGATTCAAAGTGCTGACTGTTAATAAACACCCACTGAATATTATTGCAACTCGACCTTGTATCAAATACTAGCATGCATCGATGCAAAAACTAGGTTAATCGTATTTATTAAAACAACCACTACCACGGGCATTTAATTATTAAAAGGTTTATTTTTAATATGATGTTTACTGAGATGCTGTGTATCCCAATTCAGCCTCGATGTTGAGAGGTGATTCATATTGAGATACCGTGTGTTGATTTATATTCCGGGCATCCAAAGATAGCCTCAATTCTCCACTACTTTTTTTAACAATCACGATTGGGTTGATATATGGAGAGTCACATCTCCTATGATTTGATTTTCTAACATTTTATTGATTTCTCCTTTCACCTCCTGTCGGTACTTATATGGGATGGGGTAAGTTTTCGATCGAAAATTTCCTAAGTCTTTTACCTCAAATGAATGTTCATACTTTTTGGCTACTCTGTTTTCTTCATTTATTAAATTTTCATACTCCCTCAATATTTCACGCAGTTCCTTCTCCTTTTCTTCTCCACATATCAATTTTATTTCTTTCTCCTCCGATTCTTTACACATGTTTATTGTGTATTCTGCCTCCTCCATTTTGCATACTTCTTCTTCAAATACCACAGTTTCCATGGTATCTTTTTCGCCCTCTTTTTCTAATCTGATCTCTTTTTCTTCTGTGCTCATCTCTTTTTTCGAGGAATCCCAATCTTCATTTTCTTGTGTCAATCTTTCTTCTTCTTTTTCTTCTGTTGGGCTCATCTCTTCTTTTGAGGAATCCCAAGCTTCATTTTCATTTGTCAATCTTTTTTCTTCTTTTTCTTCTTCTGGGCTCATCTCTTTTTTCGAGGAATCCCGAGCTTCATTGTTTTTACTTATCTTCTCCTGCTTTCTTTTCTTCTTTTTCTGTCCTTGTGTAATTGCCAAATTCATTTCCACCGTTTGTTTTTTGTCTGCATTATCCTTTTTCCGTTTCTCATGTTCCTTGTCCATTTCCAGAATGTTAGGTTCTTCTTCTTTTCCGTCTGTGATTTTCATCGTGTTATTTTTGAAATCTATCACCACATGTTTTTCTGACAATTCATCCACTCCTACGATCATATCATGCATCATGTTTGGCATTATAACACATTGTAGTGCATAAAATTTCTTCCCCAATTGAACCCTTATTCGTATTCCTTCATTTATTGTTGCCAAAGTCCGTTTATTTGTATATCTCGTTCTTTTATGGTTGTATCTTCGTTGATATATACCTTGTGCTCCTTAATTTCTTTTAGCTTGTACTTTTTTCCATTATTTTTCTTTTTTCCTCTTGGTTTTCTAATTCAATTAGACATGCTTTTCGCCTAGCTTGATGAAATTGTTGATTTTTCCTTTTAACCGTGCTTGCTCATATGTGTCTATTGTTAGGCCGCTTATAACTACGTTGTTTATTCGTCGGTGTTTTTCCATAACTTCCATGTTTTTTGTTATTTCTCTAAATACTTATACCATCTTTAAACGTCTTCATCTTCTGAAACATTTTCATTATGATCGTCATCCCTTCCTTGAAGATTGTTCTTTAATTTTTGCTCACAGAGTTCTACTAAACCTTTTAACTTTTTATTATTAATCGTTAACGGTTTGTCATATTTTCTTCTTGGCACAAGTTTGTTAATTGAAAATGTTCAAAGTTGCCTTCTCTGTATTTTAAATTTCGTAAAGTTGTCTGATTTAAAATTATATTTGAAATAACTGTGTGCAGTGTCTTATTTTATAATATGCATATTGTAGTCAAACTATGTAAAATCATTTGACAACATTATCGTCAATGTCAGTTTTTTTATTTTTAATCATTTGAATTTGAAGTTCTTTAAAATCTAAAATGTCTTCCTGATCTATTTCAACTACAGTAGAGCGTCGATAATCCGAACCCTAGTAATGCGGAAGATCGCTAATCCGAACGCAAAAAAAATTATAAAATTAAAAAATATGATCACGTACCGATTTTTGGATTTAATATGACAATATGGGCAAAATATGACAGCGGATTTTTGTGTTGTTTATGCAGGAATACATAGAATATATTTGTTTATTATGCAGGTGTTTTATTCCTTGTAACTAAAACGTATGTACATATGTATATGTACTATGTTTATGAGCATTGTATGTATTTTGAACATATGTTCGATAATCCGAACAATTTGATAATCTGATCTACCCCTGTACCAATTAGTTCAGATTATCGACGCTCTACTGTACTTTGTATTTTGATTTCTTTAAAGCCATTTTAATCACTGTACATATACCATCCCGATGTATCATAAATTTCCAAGCCTTTGCTCGCGTTTTCGATGTGGGCATGGACCATATCACATTCAATTTGGAAATGTCCGGACTCAAAAATAACTGGTCGATTTTTGAAATATTTAGTGTTTCAACAGCAAACAGAAACATTGCGTTTTGGCCCGAACAAGTTTAAGACGTAAAAGCGAAGTCTTTCTCAGTAACTTCACTTTTCATTGTATTTGTAAGGCAAGAGGCTACCTCACAAAATCCAAGACCCGCTAGTGTTTCGTGTCATACAAAGTTTTGTGTTACGGCTGGACATTTTTCTGTTAAACACTGACAATATCAAAATATTAAATAATTACGACAAATATATACGTAACTGGCAATAAGAAAACAACATATATATGTTTTCTTTTAACTTCGGCAAAAATAAAAAATGTAATGAGTAATCAGATTATTGTAATCATGTAATCATGTAATAAGTAATCAGATGGAAGAACCGAACAACATCGAAAATAAACAAATGTATTTAGCTATCCAGTATCAAAATTACGTTTTTCAAACAAATACGAATTACAATAATAACACTGTCTACAATTACAACTTAATAAATTAGTGTCAATAAACGTTAACAGTCGATAACTGTTTTTGATGTATTGCGAAATTCACTGTGAAATAACGTTATCACTTCTTAGATGTTTTTGACATGAACAATTTTTTCACAATTGGTAGTTAACGTGTAATGTATTTTGTATTCTGCTTCAGATAGAGATACAGGTTTCTGTTACTAAATGAAGTCGAAAACGGTGAACTTGATTATAGATATATCTCAATTTCACAAAAAATGTGGATAATGTTGTTTGACACTAAACCCTCGAATTGTGTGTCCCAGACTAATTTATCCAGGCTATATTTCTTAAACGAATAGAGATTTTCGAATGGGACAAAAGCTGATATATTCCACTTTCATATGGCGTAGAAAAAATTCATCCCCTAAATATTCATCCGTAACTTACAGGGTGCTATTTAAAAAAAACTTAGGGGTTGTAACTAACGGATGACTATTTAGGGGATAATTTTTTTTCTACGCTATATTAAAATATATTACAAATGTAATAGATCAGTTTTTGTCCCATTCGAAAATCTCTATTCGTTTAAGGAATATAGCCTGGATAAATTAGTCTGGGACACATAATTAACAAAACTAAACTGATATTTTTTTGGTTACTTACGAACCGATTTTATTTTCAAAAAATGTGTTTAATAGACGATAGAAGACCACATCCAAAAGTATAAAAAATATACAGGGTGCTATTAAAAAATTAAATTTAGGGGTTGTAATTAAGGGATGAATATTTAGGGGATGATTTTTTTCTACGTCATATTAAAGTGTATTACAAGTAGAATATACCACTTTTTGTCCCATTCGAAAATCTCCATTCGTTTAAGAGGTATATCTTGGGTAAATTAGTCTGGGACACCCTGTATATATTTATTACACTTTTTTAATCAATTAATATATACATAACATTACTTGGCAGTTGTGCACCTAAAACATGGTAAAAAATAGATTTTTTTGAATTTTTTTTTAGTTTAAAAAAAATTAAATTTTTGATTAAATAATTTATGAACCAACAAACGTCATATTTTTGTACAGTACGCTAAAAGTACATACAAATTAAAAAACACATTAAAATCCATTCGTTGGTTCCTAAGATACATAAAACTGTAGGATTTTGAAGTTGATATTTCAATTTTGTGACGCACGGATTTTATGCTTTTTCGTCGGTTGAAAGCGGGCCTTTGCACTTCATCTCTGAAGCTTTGGTGACGACTCCCTTGAAGTGCAAATAAAAAAAAATTCGTTTATTAATACACTGGGGTGCAAAATTAACCGGACACCTTAAAAATGTGTCACTTTTTATGTCTCGAATTTCTTGAACCTGTTGTTCGATTTAAATGATTTTTCTAATATATTATAGAATTATTGTTTAACAATATCGCTGTAAGAGTATTGTTGCTAAACAGTTAAATTTTTATTTTATACCGGGTGTACCAACAAACGGGTTTTTTTTTTCACAAAGTTCGCATCACCCTGTGGAATATTCTAGCATTTATAAAATACTGAAATTAAATTATAAATATAGCCACATGTTTTTTCAACATTTTGTTTTTTAATTCATTCGCTTCTTTGGAGTTATAGAGCAAAAATTGAGAAAAACACAATTTTTGGGCGCCATTTTATTTATAAAAAAAGTATCACACTATCTGCGGACTTTGTATACCTATATTATTAATAATATACAATCATAAGATTAGATTCCAGCAATAAAATTGCTGGTAAATAACTTTTCCCAAAAATGGCCTATTCTCCGATAATCTGCCCAGACTAAAATATTTTTTTGTACGAATAATAACAAGAAAGTTATTCAAAAAGTTTATAAGAAAGACTTACTTTTGCATAATTATTTATTACTATGCATATTTTATTCACTTTTTTAAACCAATTCGAAAGTGTAGCATATGCACTTTTATTTGACACCTGTAGAATGGTATTAGCATTATTTTTTTCTGACTTTGTTATTGCAAAATAAGCTCTCTGGGATAAACAATTTGAATAAAATTTAAACGATTGAATAAATCTTGTTGAAATTTTTGTCACATATTAAGCACCAAAGAACTCCCATTTGACAAAAATTTCTAAGCTGTACACTAATTTTTAAAATAGTTATTGCAAAAATTATTTTTTTTGCAATTTTGACCTTTTTTCGCAATTATATTCACAATAAATGAGTACCTATATCAACCTTTATAATAAGCAATTTTAAAGATTTTTCCATGCGCTCGAAGATGTGCACATATGTGTACTAAGGTACAGTCAGAAAAATGAAAGAATACCCATGAACGAACATATAAAACACGCTGTATTTTCCTGTCATCGTGTCACACAAAAAATTGGCCAGCGCAAGTACATGTAATAATTATTATTACATGTACTTGCGCTGGGCAATTTTCTTTGTGACACGGTGACAGGAAAATACAGAGTGTTTTATATGTTCGTCCATGGGTATTCTTTCATTTTTCCGACTGTAGGTTAGGTTCGATCGAACTATTTTTGGTGCCAGAATTAGTCGAGGGTATGAAGCATTTTGGCTCGCAATTTTTTCGTCCAGCATGGATTTACTTGAAATTTTCACAGAGGGTAGGGAATAGTCCAAGGATCATTTTCTATATCATGCCGCTGTACGCTAAACCCTTGGTGGTGGTTGCCACCCCATCTCGGGGGCGGGAATTTTTTATTACATTTTAACCATGTAAATCGATGTAAAAAGTAATTCTAAGAAAAAAATGTTTTTTACATTTTCTTCGTAAAACTAATATTTTTCGAGTTATTCGCGCTTAAATGTAACAGTTTTTCGATGAAAATATCGACTTTTTTAGAAGGTTTTTTGAGAATACCTCGAAAAACATGCATTTAATCAAAAAAACTGTGGATATCAAAATTGTATCTTTTAGTAACACAAACCAATTTTTTTTTCTGTAATATCTTTAAGACCAACACAAACCGAGATACGGCATGTTAAATGTTAGCTTTATTCGTCAAATGCATAATTTGAAATATTCAAAGTAAAATAACAAAGTAAAATAAGTGCATTTTTCGAGGAAAACTTAAATAATCTTTTTTCAAGTATACAGTTAGCCCTTTAAAAAAATAATAATAAAAAGTTTCTAGCCTGAAAATTAAGCGAATTATGATCAAAAAAGTTCGGTACCTGCTTTTCTCTATGAAAAAAATCAGTGAAAACAACCCCCTAACTACCCTCCTAATTAAAAATTGGTATTCAGCTTTCTGTAATTCCTTTTATATTTGTATTATCAATACACCCAAGAAGTGTGACCTATTTAAAAGGCCTAATTTTAGAAAAATTGGAGCTTAAAAAAAATTAATTTTTTGGAATTTCCCATTTTTCACCATTTACTTCAAAGTATCTCCGAAAATACTGGAGATACGAAAAAAATTATGGACTACTAAATTGTAGCTTTTTTAATAACTAAAATTCCCCTGTACATAAATTTTCATTATAATGAAGAGTTAGCGAAATATGGCTGTTTAAAACCTCTATTTACGAGCAAACACCCCCATATTCGAGCCCTTTAAACCCACCCCAATTAAAAACTAAGGGATCTTACGGAATTTAGTTTACACAGTCTTATAACTCTTCAAAAATCCTACAAAGTCATTTTTGAAAAAACTTTTGATCGCCAAAAATGAAGAAGCTATGTTTATAAAACGAATTTTTTTTTCGAAAAATTCGGATAGTCCGCTTATGGATAGTTTTCAATGTATGTATAATACCACAGAACCGGTTCGTATACTGGAAGATGACTAAAAAACTATTTGTATTTGTATTTGTACATATTTGTAAATTCGTATTTTTGTGTAAATAAATGTTTTTGCAATTCTTTAATTGTTCTTTTTTTTCTGTATAGATCTATTAAAATATCTACTTATAAAAACTGTAATGTTATTAAGGGTGGTTTTTAAGGGTTGAAATATTATGATATTATATCCTAAAGTATAAAACAATCATTATTTAAAAAATCAAAACCAAATTTTACCCATATTAAAGTTTACAATGTTTTTATATAATTTTTGACAATAAGGGGTAGTTTACACCCCTAAAAATAATCAACGCCCTTAAGCATGATATAGAATATGAAGTACAGGGTAAGATGATCCTAATCCCATATTTTTATGTAAATCGATGCAAGCCGAAATTATTCTTTTAGAATAAGTAAAGTTTTTATATATGGCTCCAACAAGGGTGGTTTTAAGGGTTGAAATATTATGATAGTATATCTTAAAGCATAAAACAATCAGTATGTAACTAATAAGAACCAATTGTTGACAATATTAAAGTTTAAAATGTTGTTTTTTAATTTTTTACAATTAGGGGTAGTTTTCACCCTTGAAAAACCAAAAGCGTACAACGGCTCAATATAGAAAATGAACTAGAGAGTACAATGAGCCTAAACCCAAATTTTTGTACAAATCGATGCTGGAAGAAAAAATTGCGAGGTTTTTCCATTTTTTCAGCTTCATTTCCTCGACTAA
This sequence comes from Diabrotica virgifera virgifera, assembly GCF_917563875.1. Classification (NCBI taxonomy): domain Eukaryota; kingdom Metazoa; phylum Arthropoda; class Insecta; order Coleoptera; family Chrysomelidae; genus Diabrotica; species Diabrotica virgifera. Next base: position 148,737,302 of record NC_065450.1, read on the forward strand.
ATATGTGATTAAATTTATGATCTGCCTTCTTGTTACACCCTGTATATTCACATTTTTTTGGGATCTGTATTACCTAAAGACTATATCTTTTTTATAGCTTATGTTTGGAAGTCGTATTTTTCTTTTTATACCGCCTATTTTTTATAACTCTATTATACTGCTTATTATGGAACTGCCTTCAAACAATTTGTGAAAACGTCAGTGGCATTTTATCAATTTACTACCTGAAAGAAACCTCCTGCTGCTATTTGTATTTATTTTGTGAGGATCGAAAACAGCTTTATTTTATTTTATTGGATTTTTCCTTTAACTGAAATTACGGGGATAAGAAATATCATAGCGTTATTCGTGTATAAAGGATAGGTTTTTAAACTCAAAGCTGCAAAATGTAAAATATTTCATAAAAAAGTATATCCGTTACTTGTATAGTATAGTTGATCCAAAAGATGGCATAACCCAGACATCCAAAGTGAAAGTTATCCTTCAACACCAAATTGTTTTATATGGCCCACACAATGTCCAGAAAAAAGTCACACCATTTTGAGTGTCGAGTTTGGGGGGGGAGAGGGGGGACAAATCAGTAAATTCGTAGTTTTTTAAGTTTTTCGCCAGTATTTCTAAAACTATGCGGCTTAGCATGAACAACCTTCTATACAAAATTGTTCTACATTAAATTTGAAATAAAAAAGGCCCTATGCATAATCTTTCTAAAATGAATGGTTCCAAAGTTACGGAGGTAGTATAGTATAACTGGTCCAAAAAAAGGCCTAACCCAAACATCCAAAGTAAAAGTTTTCCTCCAATACCAAAATGTTCTATATGGTCCACATATTGTTCAGTAAAAAGTTACACCATTTTGAGCGTCCGGTTTGGGAGGGAGACGGGAGAGAAGCCAGTAAATTAGTAGATTTTTTAAGTTTTTCGTCAATATTTCTAAAACTATGCTTTAGCGTAAACAATGTTATATACAAAAATATTCTACATGAAATTTAAAACAAAAAATGTTCTATACATAATTGTTATGAAAACAACGGTTCCAGAGTTACGGAGGGTGAAAAGTCGAGGTTTTCGATAGATTTTATATTTTTTGGGCAATATTTATGATATTTACCATACCATACATACCAAAAACCCAGACATCCAAAGTGAAAGTTATCCTCCAACACCAAATTGTTCTATATGGTCCACATAATGTTCAGAAAAAAGTCACACCATTTTGAGCATCGGGCTTGGGGGGGGGGGGAGAGGGGGGAGAAATCGGTAAATATAAAAAGTATCGAAAACCTCCACTTTTCACCCTCCGTAACTCTGGAACCGTTAATTTTATAACAATTATGTATAGAAGCTTTTTTGTTTTAAATTTTATGTAGAACATTCCTTACGCTGAAGCATAGTTTTAGAAATATTGACGAAAAACGTAAAAACTATAATTTACCGACTTCTCCCCCATCTCCCCCCCCCCAAACCGGACGCTCAAAATGGTGTAACTTTTTACTGAACAATATATGGACCATATATAACAATTTGGTGTTGAAGGAAAACTTTTACTTTGGATGCCTGGGTTAGGCCTTTTTTTGGACCAATTATACTATACTACCTCCGTAACTTTGGAACCGTTCATTTTAGAAGGGTTATGCGTAGAGCCTTTTTTATTTCAAATTTAATGTAGAACAATTTTGTGTAGAGGGTTGTTCATGCTAAACCGCTTAGTTTTAGAAATATTGACGAAAAACGTAAAAAACTACGAATTTGCAGATTTCTCCCCCCTCTCCCTCCCAAACCCGACGCTCAAAATGATGTGACTTTTTTTTTAACATTATGTGGACCATATAGAAAAATTTGGTGTTGGAGGATAACCTTCACTTTGGATGTCTGGGTTTGGGTCTAACTATACCATACTATACTTGCTAAAATAAAATAAATAAAATAATCACCGAAAGGAATTATCTTTGATTAATGTTCAGTGTACCCCAGGGCCGTCTTAACCCGGGGGTGCAAAGGGTGCGAAGCACCCGGGCGCCAAGTCCAAGGGGCGCAAGCCGAACTCTTGCTAGTCTCAAACTTGCGCTTCTTAAAAAAAACTACAAATAACAAAATTATATAAGTGCATTTTCGGTATTTTTTACAAAGGCATTAGGTATAGGTCTGGATCCCGCGTATGAAAAAAAAGTTGATTAATAGCAAGCTGAAAATTTGTTAATAACTTAAGGGTGTCTAGTCGGACAAACTTTGATATATGGGAACATTGGAACAGGGGAAGTTTCGTAAAAATCGATGAAGGTTCACCGAAATTGAAAGTAATAGTTTATTTTTACCTTCAGTGACTGAAATATGTATACAAAAGAAATTGCAATTGTATGATCTAAATTCGTGTATTTTGGGAGCTAATAAATTATTAAACGATATGTAGTCGCCAAAGACAAATTGAATTCATTTTAAGTACAACTTTCTCTTAAGTCGGGAAGACGGGGTGGTTTTCTTGCGAAGGGGTTGCAGCTCAATAATAGGAAATGGACGCGATTTAAGCGTTTATTCTTAGAATATATAAGCTATACAAATAATATCTGCGATACGATAAATTTTAATTTGTCCCGGCATGTTTCAAGTTAAATCAATTAAAGAGTTGTTTGGGGGTGAAGGGGATGAGCTCAGAAATCTAAAATATATCACTGCTCATAAATTGCTCGTAATTCTGCCGCAAAGATCGATTCAATATCCCTATTTTTAGGTAGTGACTGACTCAGCCCCCCCCCCCTAATAAAATATTAAATTCCTGCTCAGTGTAACGAGGTCAAAATTTTTAATTTGTGGAACATGAGAGCTCATAAATAGCTCATAAATCAGCGTTATTTGTTTTCTAATTTTTGCAAGTGGGGGTGGACAGCTCAACACGGGTGAATTTACAAGCTGTGTGGAAGTCAAATTTCCGCCAACAACTTCTGGTTCATAAATGCTGTTGGTACTTAAAGGCTCTCTTGTCAATACAATTTTTATTCCAGAGATGCAGAGACGTCAATTGCGGCGTATACGCTTCTCTGGTTGATTATTAAAAAGCGTTTAATCGAGTACAGTACGTCAAGATGATGCAAATACTAAAGGAATCAGGAATTAACAACCAAGATCTGATAATAATTAGAAAAATTGACTGGAATCAAACCGCAAGTCTACCGGAACACACGAAATATGTGCAAATCATGCGTGAAGTGAGGCAATACTATATTTCGTCTCGTCTAATCTTCAATTTCTATTCTAAAATAATGTTTATCGAAGCTTTGCAGGAAACTAAAAAAACTACTAAACGGGTACCGGCTAAATAACATCAGATATTCACAGAGGCGTAACAAAGGCCCCCGCAGCATGATGCTTGCGGGGGAGGCCCAATATGTCAGGGGCCCCATCCTGTCGTCTAATATATGTAAAAATGTGTTATTGTTATATTATTGTGCGCATACATACGCAACGTTTTTTAAGCAATGCAGTATTGAAAATGAAGTTACCCATCAGATAGATAAAATGTATCGTATGTATGTATTGTATGTATTAATCAAATTGTAGATAGAAAGAAGACTTGTTCGCAACGAACGAAATGGCATAGATGCCCTAGCGGCAACTGCTAGCAAAAAGACTAAGTTTTCACTCTAATGGCATATAAAACAACATAATGCTATTCTACATCCCACCAGAATAAAAACAATGGGAAACTTCTCTGTTTACACCTCCGAGGCTTCTACAATTTGCAAGCCATACGGATGCTGAGACTAAAGAAAATGAGGGAATTTTACAATTTACAATTCACGTCCCATCTGCTCAGCGCGGTAAAGTTCCAACGAGAATGGTTCCCTTCATACTCCACGCAGAGTAAATGTAAATCAAAAATGAATAACCATTTTCAATTTCGCTGCAAAACGATAATACAGCCGAACCATATTCTAGTCCAATCAGAGAGTGCTGCAAGCACCTCTACCGGTTTCGAAACTTATTAGTCCCTCATCAGGAGGCACATATGCTGCTCTCCCTGATTCAACCAAAACAAACCTCAGCGTGCAGTCTCGGATCGCAACGAACGAAATGGCATAGATGCCCTAGCGTCAACTGCTAGCAAAAAGACTAAGTTTTCACTTTAATGGCATATAAAACAACATAATGCTATTCTACATCCCACCAGAATGAAAACAATGGGAACCTTCTCTGGTTACACCTCCGAGGCTTCTACAATTTGCAAGCCATACGTATGCTGAGACTAAGGAAGATGAGGGAATTCTACAATTTACAATTCACGTCCCATCTGCTCAGCGCGGTAAAGTTCCAACGAGAATTGTAGAATTGTAAATTGTAGAATTCCCTCATCTTCCTTAGTCTCAGCATCCATATGGCTTGCAAATTGTAGAAGCCTCGGAGGTGTAACAAGAGAAGGTTCCCATTGTTTTCATTCTGGTGGGATGTAGAATAGCATTATGTTGTTTTATATGGCATTAGAGTGAAAACTTAGTCTTTTTGCTAGCAGTTGCCGCTAGGGCATCTATGCCATTTCGTTCGTTGCGATCCGGGACTGCACGCTGAGGTTTGTTTTTGTTGAATCAGGGAGAGCAGCATATGTGCCTCCTGATGAGAGACTAATAAGTTTCGAAACCGGTAGAGGTGCTTGCAGCACTCTCTGATTGGACTAGAATATGGTTCGGCTGTATTTTCGTTTTGCAGCGAAATTGAAAATGGTTATTCATTTTTAAAATTGTGGATATATTCGCTGATAGTAGTGCACGAAGAAAGTAGTTCATCTCATAGAATAATATTATGTAGGTAAAAATATGTAGTGGTTTATTAATTTTCTTTCTATTTTATTTTACATCAATAAAGATGAAAAATGTAAGTTGTCCTAAACAGTGCACGAATACACTAATAGCCCAGTAAATGACCGTTTTGGAGTGCAATTATAGTCCGTTCGCTAAACTCAGACTCAACTGGCTAGTGATTTAAGCTAGTAATTTTGCCAATTTGATAAAATTACCAAAAAAATAATTACTAAATAGTTAATAATTACTAAATATTTAGTAATTTTGCAAATTTTATCAAAATTGGCAAAAAACAAAAAAGTTACGTACTAAAATCATTAGCCATTTGTGTCTGAGTTTAGCGAACCGACTATATCAGCGTCACGACATATTTGCTTAGCAATTTGGATTTAGATTCTACTTATTCTCCACTTCAAAGTTGGAGTTGTGCCGTTGGTTGCTTTTACTTGGGAGGTGAAAGTCACCCCTTTTAGGGGGTGAAAAATATACGTTTCAAATAAGTCCGGAAATTGATACATTGACTAATTATAAGCAACTTTTGATCTATAGAGCTTCTTTATCTAAGTCAATACTTTTCAAGTGACCTGCGAGTGAAAATATTTATTTTTCAACAAAGAAACCACGTATTCAGGCGGTTTTTAGCAAATAACCCACAAAATAAGTATTTTATCGAATTAAATATTAACAAAAAATTATGGAAAAAATATTTTTAGCAAAAATGGACCTAGCTTATAAAAAACAAAAAATAATGATGTACATATTCATGAAGTCTATCGACACAGTAAAAGGAAAGTTGTAGCTCATGAAAAATTGTTCTTATTCGTTCAATTTCAAATCGAATATTTCAACGTGAAATAACCAACAAACGAAGCACTTTTCGGGGAAAACCTATTGAAGCTCTTTTTAATGTTTAAAAAAGAGCTTTATTTTTATTTTTTTAGCATTTTATAGCAAGCTTCTAGCATCAAAACTAAGCTAGTAACGCTCAAAATAAAGTTGACCCCTTTTTTTGCTAAAAAAATGTGAAAATCCCCCCTAAGTTGGTTCGGTTTTTTATTTAAAAAAAAATGGTTTTATAGTAAAAAATGTTTTTATTTTAGAGAAATGCCCTTTCTTCAAAATAACTTAAAAGCATTAGCAAGGGCGGATCCAGAGAAATCCACCACGAGAATTTAAACTAATATAATTTTAATATTTGCAATTCAAATATTTTTAGTTTCAAACACCTGTCCCGCTTGCTACGAGAAAAAAATGTTTTAATCTTTTTGTTGAATAAAGTAAAGGTTGTGCTGAACAAGGTAACCTAAGCTATACATGTAAAAAAGTTCATGCCCCCCCCCCGAAAATCGGTCTTGGAACGAAAAATCTCGAAGGGTAAAGAAATGTAGGTTTTGCTTTTATAAATATTTTTGTTTTGTTTGTCTATAAGACAAAAATTGGTTAAGATATGGCTGTTCAAAACTTGCATACACTCGTAATAAGTGACTCGTTAGAACCCTTTCAAATAAAACCCATTCAAAAATAAGCGCTTTGAATCGCTGAAACTTACAGGTCATATAAAAAAAGTTAAGTATTTTGTAAAGCGGTATTGATTAGTTTCATTTGGGACGCTAAACAGGGAGATTTCCAAAATCTTTAAACCAAAAAAGTCTTTCACTGTATTTTGAGCGTAACTCGCTTAGTTTTGATGATAGGAATTTTTGTAAAAAGTAAAAATAGCTAAAACTTTTTTAAACACTTTTTATTGATTATTCCCCAAAAAAAGTCTTCATTTTGTAGTTATTTCACATTAAAATCTTCAATTTGGAATTTGACGAATAAGAACAATTTTTCATGAGCTATAAATTTGCATTTACCTGGTCGATAGACTTTATTTTTGTATGAGCTACATTTTTGCTAGTTACTTACTAATACATACTTTTTGAGCTATTTGCGAAAAACCGCCTGAAACCGTGGTTTTTTGTTGAACAATGTCGAACATTTTCCCTCGTAAATACCTCGAAAAGTATTGACTCGACCACTTCGGTGGTGACATTGAAAATTACACGGTATCGCCTTATTTCACGTTCATTTACTGGGCTATAACACATATTATAGTCGGTTCGCTAAACTCAGACACAACTAGCTAGTTATTCTAGTAAGTAATTTTGCCAATTTTGGTAAAATTGGCAAAAAATAATTACTAAATAGTTAATAATAACTAAATAGTTAGTAATTTTCCCAATTTTGGCAAAATTGGCAAAAAACAAAAAAAAATACCGACTAAAATCTCTAGCCGGGTGTGTCTGAGTTTACCAAACCGACTATATATAAGTTTTTGTTACACATGTCGCATTTAGTAATTTTTTAAAGGGGGCCCCATTTCCAATTCTGCGGGGGGACCCCGACGGATTTTGTTAGGCCACTGGATATTCAGATCACACCATAGTAATTGCGGACAAAATATAAGACCTACGAGTCCTTATGAAAAAAATCACGTCTTACAGTTAACAATACGGAACAAAACATAAAAATTTAAAGAAGACAAAGCATATGATCACTAGCAGGAAAAAGATAATAGGTCTGGATCGCGCCTATAAAAAACAAGTTGATTAATAGCAAGCTGAAAATTTGTTAATAGCTTAAGGGTGTCTAGTCGGACAAACTTTGATATATGGGAACACTGGAACAGGCGAAGTTTTAATTGTGGAACAGGTTAAAAATTTGGAACGGCCATACCACGAAAACGTCAGATGTATTTTGTCCGACAGAACTTCCAATTGATTTGTTACCCTTTCATTAAACTCTAATACAAAAATCAGACTGCTATTTATCACCAAATGAGCATTTTAATGAGTGGAACACGTAGAACATGTCAAATGACAGAAATTATGACATGTGATTAATAGCAGTCTGATTTTTGCATGAGATTTCAATGAAAGGGCAGCAAATGAATTGGAAGTTCTGTCGGACAAAATACATGTGATGTTTTCGTGGTCTGACCGTTCCAAATTTTTAACCTGTTCCACAATTAAAACTTCCCCTGTTTCAGTGTTTGTCCGACTAGACAGCCTACAGCTATTACAGCTTTTTTTTATACGCGGGATCCAGTCCTATAACCGAAGGTCAACTCTACGAAACCTTAAACCCTGTAAAAAGAGTGACGTACTAGAACTGTTTCGGCACCATAATAAATGAAGAATGACCGAGAAATAAGAGGACGCATCGGAAAAGCTAGATCCACCTTTAATCAGACGGGGGCTTTCTTCAAAAGCCACAATCTCTCTCTCTATCTCTCTCTCTCTCTCTCTCTCTTTGTATAAAAGTAAGAAAATTGCGATGCTCTACGTCTTCTCTCCCTTTTTTTTATGGTGTTGAATCGTGGACCGTAGACGAAGATATTCGTAGAAAATCGGAAGCATTAGATATATGGCTTGAAGCCACATATAAGACCAAGAAGCGTATGAGGATTACAAGGCAATAATAAACGAAATTAGAGAATGATGATACATTGACAACTAGGACAAAACTAAATGTATCAGCTATAATGGAGTTATTGACATTATGTATTAATAATACCTATTTTCAACTAAATAATGAATTTTATAAACAAAATTTTGGTCTAGCAATGGGCTCCTCTTTATCTCCATTATTGGCTAATATATTTATGTAGGATTTCGAAACTAATATCATTTCTAAACAAAATTTAAAACCCACTGTATGGTGGAGATATGTAGATGATGTGTTTTCAATATGGCCTCATAGATCAGAATTGTTGGATACATTCCTGAATATTATAAACGATCAAGAAGAGACAATAAAATTTACAATGGAAAAGGAATATAATAACACCCTGCCTTTCCTCGATGTTTTAGTCTTAAAGAAGGATACTGGATATGAGACTCAAGTGTATAGAAAACCAACACATACCAACAGATATCTCAATTACAAATCAAATCACAACATCAACGTTAAAAAGGGAATCATAAAATCCTTATATGATAGAGCCAAAATTACTTGTTCTAACGAAAATTCCTTTTTAGAAGAAAAACAATTCTTAACATCTGTTTTATTAAAAAATGATTATCCTTTATCGTTTATAAATAAGGAATTGTCAAGATTGGATCGAATGGAACAGAACAACATAGAACGGGATCCTACAACATTCACAAGAAATAATACGAGGAAAATATCAATACCATACATAAAAGGACTATCCGAGAAACTTAAAACAATAGGAAATAAATTCAACATTTCAACAACATTCAAAACAACCAACACATTGAGATCTATTCTATCTAAAACTAAACCTAACAATGAACAAGAAAGGACAAAGAATTGTATTTATAAAATACCTTGTGAATGCGAACAGTTTTATATAGGTGAGACATCAAGACCATTAAACGTTAGAATAAGTGAACATCAATCTTATATTAAAAATAGAGAATTTGATAGATCTCAAATATGTCAACACGCATGGGATAATGAACATAGAGTTCAGTGGAGAGATTCAAGTATAGTCCTGAAAGAAACAGATAGTAAAAAGAGAAAAATCAAAGAAGCGGCTCTAATTATGCTAAACGAAACCAATTGTGTCGCAAATTCCTCGGTGGAATGCAGTAGGATGTGGATACCCATACTGAAAGAGGAAGTCAATAGAAAGAAAATACCACAATTAGTAAGTCAATAGTCGAGTTAGTACATATTTTATATTTTAGTATTACTTATATACCCATGTATTATTGATATTATTTATAATTTAAACAAAATTATAGTAAAGTCAGAATTTGGTATTAATTTTGAGAGTAAATTAAATGTAAGACCAAATACTTACGATGTCGGGATAGTATCACGATGTTTTTCCTGGTTTTCCCTCGTGATTTACTATGAGATCTCTAACGCGAGAATTTTAATGTCACCGTTGCATGTGGTTGTCTTTTTAAAGACAGATCACATGCTATGATTTTTTTGTGACGGATATTCTTGAGTTGGGGTTGATTTCATGTAATCGAATGAACTATCTTTCAGTAAAGTCGTCCCAGGAACGCAACTCATAAATATTGGCAATATCATTTTAAAGTCTTCTACTTTAAAATGTATCATATGTATCTGAATTGCCGATATAAATGAGTCAAATTAAATAAATTATTAGAAGAATTTTTTTACTAAGCAACAACATTTTTGTTTATATTAATAGTATTTTGTATTTTGACAACGGCACCCGATTTGGGCGTCGAAACGTTAATAAAAATCATTTTTTAATAATATTGTGGCTTATTTCCCATTCTAAATAGTTAAAATTGTAAAAATGCCACAAGAAAATAGCTTCAGAACAACATTAAAATAAATGAAACACATAGCATGATGTTTACGGCTTACAAAAAGAAGTAGGGCGTTTTATAAGAGGTCAAACAGTGGAGGTGAAGGAATTAATAGACCAAAAACACATCGAAAAGACTGCATATATTGTTTTCCACAAGAAATTCTCAACAGAGGAACAATAAATGACGTTAGAGCCACAAACACCAGAAGTTACCCTAAAAGAAGAATTTCGCATAAATAAGCAAGCACAAAGTAAAAACAACATTTGAGTGGCCAAAGAATAGAAAATCGCAGGTACATATGGAATACCAAATGAATTATTGAAATATGGTGCAGTAGCAATAAATGGCAACATTTAATTAACAAAATTGGAAAGCATATTAAAATACAAAAAATGGAGGACCAGCGAGGTAATCTTATTATTCAAAAAGAGCACCACCTTTAAAATGTACCGAATTTCCTAAACGGGTGTCCGATTTAAGTGATTTTTTCAATATGTTATAATAGTCTAGTAAAATAAAATTCCACTACATGTAAATCAGAATGTAAGTTCGTACAGGTTGAAACAAATTTTATATCAAAGTTTAGGTGGGTACAAAAGGTATTTTCAAGAAAGTATCCAAATCATACAAGGGGATCATTGTTTAAATAATTAAAAAGGGGTCATTTTTGCAAAAAAATTACTTTTTTAACGGCTGAGGTCACTTAATTACTAATGAAGGTCTATAGGAGTGTTTTCTGCAAAGCTGAAGGATAAATCTTTCACATAAGACTTACTAAATTAAATTTGACCCCCTATTTATTTAAATAATTATACATAAAACTTTAAAAACAAATTTGCATAAAAATATTTTTAGCGTTTTAAATAAGCACTATAAAATATCGTATTTTAAAGGACAAGTTGCACTATGTTATCAGTATTAATTAAAAAAAATGATCTAAAAATATTTAATATTTTTTGAGATATTGAATTTGTTTATTAAATGTTACTCTATTTTCAATTGCAAAAACGCGGTTGTTGCCAAATAAATATTCACCTGTATTAAATCCTATTATTTTTACTTTTATGTATGTTTTCGATAAATGTATTGATAAATTCAAATTTCAATTAAACTTTCCCCTAAAATGGCATTTGAAAATTATTCAAATTTGTTTATAATTTGTTTTTTTAATAACGTCCCGGAGATTAAATATTTTGAAATTCCGTTTCGATCATTGCGTTCCTGGGAATTTTTCACTGATTAACAAATTTTTTTGTCATTTTTTCCTCTTCTTTTTTTTTTTGGAGTTATATTACTACGGGCCCTTTTAGGGTTAAGTTTCATTAAGAATGTCGAATCTCTAAGTTGTAGATTCTAGACCTAAAAATATTAAGATTTAACTAAAATCACTTAAATAAAATGTGGCTACTTACTGAGTTACAGGGTGTTTTATTTAAAAATTTAAAAATTATTTTTACCAAGTACTTTCAAACTATTTGACGTATCCTTATCATACTTGGCAGAGAGTGTGGGTACTATACAGTCTACTAAACTGCGATAAATAAAAGTTTCTAGCTACTACCAGAGGCGTTCGACAGGGGGTAGTTAATGGTTGACCCTTCCCAAATTCTACGCCACTGAGGGAATTACTGTTTTAGCGAAATTTTTCGATTCTCCAATACTTTCTATGTAAATAATATACTCTTCACTGGTAACGAGTAAGTCATTAGTTTTCGAGATATTGGACGTTAAAAATGAAACGGCATATTTATTTTGATTCATTCATTCATTCATTTTAAACTTCCAATATCTCTCAAACTGATGACTTTATCAATACCAATAAAGTTATTTACATATAAAGTATTGGAGAATCGAAAAATTTCGCTAAAATAGTAATTCACTCAGTGGCGTAGAATTTGGGAAGATTCAATCATTCACTATCCCCTGTCGCAAGCCTCTGGCACTAGCTAGGAACGTTTATTAATCAAAATTTCGTAGGGTGTATAATAGCCAGACTTTCTGCCAAGTATGATAAGGATACGTCAAATAGTTTTAAAGTACTTGGTAACAATAATTTTTAAATTTTTAAATTAAACACCCTGTAACTCAGTAAGTAGCCACATTTTATTCATGAGATTTTAGTTAAGTCTTAATATTTTTAGGTCTAGAATCTACAGCTCAGAGATTCGACATTCTTAATAAAATTTAACTCTAAAAGGGCCCGTAGTAATATAACTCTAAGAAAAAAAAAGAAGAAGAAAAAACGACAAAAAAATTTTGTTAATTAGTAAAAAATTCCCAGAAACCCAATTATCGAAACGACATTTTAAAATACTTAATCCCCGCGACGTTATTGAAAAAACAAATTATAAACAAATTTGAATAATTTTCAAATGCCATGTTAGGGGGAAGTTTAATTGAAATTTGAATTTATCAATACATTTATCGAAAATATACATAAAAGTAAAAATAATGAGATCTTAATCAGGTGAATATTTCTTTGGCAACAACCGCATTTTTGCAATTGAAAATATAGTAACATTTAATAAACAAATTCAATATCTCAAAAAATAATAAATATTTTTCGACCAATTTTTTTTTAGTTAATACTGGTAACATAGCGCAACTTAGTCTGTAAAATAAAATATTTTATAGTGCTTATTTAAAACGCTAAAAATAATTTTTTGCAAATTTGTTATTAAAGATTTATATACAATTATTTAAATAAATAGGGGGTCAAATTTAAATTAGTAAGTCTTATCTGAAATATTTACCCTTCAACTTTGCAGAAAAAAATCCCGTAGACCTTCATTGATAAGTGAATTACCTCAGCAGTTAAAAAAGTAATTTTTTTGCAAAAATGACCCCTTTTTAATTATTTAAACAATGATCCCCTTGTATGATTTGGATACTTTCTTGAAAATATCTTTTGTACCCACCTAAACTTTGATATAAAATTTGTTTTAACCTGTACGAATTTACATTTTGACTTTTTTTTATTTTATTAGGCTATCCACAGAGAACGGCAGTTCTCACCAGTGGCGCACAACACCCCTACATGCGACACTATATATACACGAAATTTTCGATTTTCTAAACCTGACTGAATTGAAAATTGGGCCAAATCCCATCTTAAAGTTTAGGAAAAGACTCGTCCATCCATATGTTACTTCTCCATTTTGGTCCAATGGTGTGGATTTTACGGCCCTTCCCATTTAAAGCCTGTTTTTCGTTCTCGTCCCCAAAACTCCCAAAAATTTCAAAAATTTAAGCCCGACCTTTGCGGCTTCTGATAGAATAGATCATTACCTTTCCAACGCATGTTTAATTTTGAAAATCGGTTATACCATTCAAAAGTTATCGAGCTCAGAAATATGACTCAATTTTTATTTAAAAAATGGAAAATGTTTGTGGATATGTATTTATGTATGTATGTATGTATGTATGTGTGTGGAAAAGTTAAACCGATCTGAATTTTTTTTTCTGTGTTTCAAGAGGGTGTGAAGGCCGATTCAGAACCGGTCTAATTTTTGACTTCTGACTACCCGTAAGTTAGCTAGAGGACTAGGTAAATACAAAATAGCATATTTTTTGGGCGTATATATCTTAGGTTCAAGGAGAGACAGGAAAACCGCAAATACACCAAATCAATAGGGTTGAGTTAAGCTTTCAAATGGTGCTTAAGCGATCAACCTGAGACATACACACTGCTCACCATAGCCGAAAAACTGAAAAATTAAACTTTGAAAATTTTGGTTTTTCGACAATTACTCAAAATTTCAACCTACGAATTGCGCCAATAATTGAGCGTTTGTAGAAGGACTCAGGACGCGTCTAACGGTGTATACCTTATATCTGGGAAAATTCGAATTATTAAGTTCTAGGCTTCATAAGTATGATCAAATCTATTTCTTATGGGAAAAAACGGTTTTTCAAGCTCAATAATTCCTGTAATACGTTCAGTTATCATACTCGATCTTGGTTGCATCAGATACTACTTATCCATATGTTTCAAATTCGTGTTTAGTGATCAATATCAGGTAAGCCGTTCAGAAGTTATAGAGCTCCAAAAGTTTAATTAGTCCAGGAACTGAAATTTTTCACTTCGCAATTTTTACAGAATGGATAGATTTGCTTAAAAATTTGACAATAAGTAGTAGATAGTCCAAGGATCAAAATCTATATGATGCCGAACGACGCTTTTACCATGGGGTGGTTGCCACCTCATCTCGAGGGTGGAATTTTTTTTTATATTTTGACCGCAAATGCTGGAAAAAATATTAATTATAAGCAAAAAACGTTCATTATACATTTTTTTTATAAAATTAATAGTTTTCGATTTATTAGTTATCGAAGCTGTTAGTTTTATATCGGAAAGATTACCAGATAACGGCAGTTCTCGCCAGTGGCGCAGAAATACACCCCCCTACACGCGACACTATTATATACACGAAATTTTCAATTTTCTAAATCTGACTGAATTGAAAATTTTGCCAACTCCCATCTTCAAGTTCAGAAAAAGATTCACCCATTCATATGTCAACCATCCATTTTGGTCCAAGGGTGTCGATTTTAAGGCCCTTCCTATTTAGGGTCTGTTTTTCGTTCTCGTCCCCAAAACTCCCAAAAACTTCGAAAATTTAAGTCCAACCTTTGCGGCTTCTAACAGTACTGATCGTTACCTTTCCAACGCATGTCTAATTTTGAACATTACCAGAGAACGGCAGTTCTCGCCAGTGGCGCACACCCACACCACCCTACACGCGACACTATATATTACACAAAATTTTCGATTTTCTAAATCTGACTGAATTGAAAATTGGGCCAACTCCCATCTTAAAGTTCAGAAAAGACTCACCCATTTATATGTCAACCATCGATTTTGGTCCAAGGGTGTAGATTTTACGGCCCTTCCTATTTAGGATCTGTTTTTCGTTCTCGTCACCAAAACTCTCAAAAAGTTTAAAAATTTGTCCAACCTTTGCGGCTTCTAATAGAACTGATCATTACCTTTCCAACGCATGTCTAATTTTGAAAATCGGTTATACCATTCAAAAGTTATAGAGCTTAGAAATGTGACTCAATTTTTATTTAAAAAAGGGAAAATGTTTGTGGATATGTATGTATATATGTGTTTGAAAGTTAAACCGATTTGATATTTTTTCTCTGTATTTAAAGAGGGGGTCAGGGCCGATTTAGAACCGGTGTAGTTTGTGACTTTTGACCATCCATAAGCCAGCTATAGGACTTGGTAGGTACAAAACAGCATATTTTTTGGGGGTATATATATTCGGATCAAGAAGAGGCAGGAGAACCACAAATGCATCAAATCAATAGTCTTGACTTTCAAATGGTGTCTAAGCCGTCAGGATTAGACATACATACGGCTCAGTATAGCCGAAAAACTGAAAAACTAAACTTTGAAAATTTTGGTTTTCCGACAATTACTCAACATTTCAACGTACGAATTGCGCCAATAACTTAGCGTTTGTAGAAGGACTCAAGACGAATCTAACGATGTATACCTCATATCCGGGAAAATTCGAATTTTTAGGTTATAGGCTTCATAAATATGATAAAATCTATTTCCTCTGGGAAAAACGGTTTCGAAAGCTTAATAATTCCTGTAATAGCTTCCGTTATCATACTTGACCTTAGATCCATCAGATACTACTGGTCAATACGTTTCAAACTCATGTTTACTGATCAAAATCGGTTAAGCCGTTTAGAAGTTATTAAGATACAAAAGTATAATCCAATTAACGATTATTCCCCAAATGGTTTATGTTTATGTAGTTGTAGTGGTTACAACGCTAAATTTGATCTGGCAACGGGCAATCCGACTTCATTTACCGGCCATCTCAATATAGTTTTTTTTCAATATATTTCGAATAGAAAAAAATCTAGTGTACATTCGATGGACACTAGATCATTTGGGAGATAATGCAACAAAGGTGACAATTTATAAAGCTTGACGTGTAATAGAGGAACATTGCATTCAACTTCATACATTTAATTTATAAATAACTTTGAAAAACTCCTGATACAAGAATAAAAAACCGCTAAACGCCGTAAAAATGAGTGGCGCATAAAATATTCCAGCTACAAAAGATCTGATATGAATGTTACGTGGCGCAAAAATGGATTTTCATTTGATGCAAAACAAAATTTTAGTTTTATTTTAAAATATTTTTTCCATAATATTTGCTAAATTTGAAGTAAACGCGCCACAAAAGAGTTTCAAAATTCAAACTGTATCAAAGTTACTCTTTTGTGGCGCGTTTACTTCAAATTTAGCAAATATTATGGAAAAATATTTTAAAATAAAACTAAAATTTTGTTTTGCATCAAATGAAAATCCATTTTCGCGCCACGTAACATTCATATCAGATCTTTTGTAGCTGGAATATTTTATGCGCCACTCATTTTTACGGCGTTTAGCGGTTTTTTATTCTTGTAACCTTATACTTTGACAATATCGCTGTGATAATGTTGATGCTAGACAGATAAGTTGTCATTATATACGGGGTGTACCAATCAAACTGTGTTTTTCTCTCAAAGTTCGCATAACCCTGTGGAATATTCTAACATTTATAAAATCCAGAGATTAAAACCCAACCATAGCCTTAGGTTTTCTTAACATGTTTTTTAAATCATCCGCTTATGCTGGATAATAAAAATGTTGGGTAATTTAACAACTATTAGCCATGTTTTTCGTCAATATATCCTCATTTTCTGCTTATAGGCGAGGAAATAAAGCACTGAAAAAGACGGATCGTTATGAAACCTTTTGCATTCGATTCGAGAGAGCTTCAGGAAAATTGTGGACCCCTTGGCATGAGGAACAAATGAAAATTGCATTGTCGTAGGCGGAAAATGCATTTTCCAAAGTGCATCTCAAAGTGTTCAAACAATAATAATTTAAAACTCGGAAAACAATCATGGAAACAAGTTCAATTTTCATACACGGGAGTTTTTAAGGTCGCTGAACAGGAATATCGGGTTGGTGAAGCTGCAGGAGGTATGTGCTGCCCAATATCCCAGTATGCAAGTCGTATCCTGGAGTTTTAAGAAAATTCATTATGAAAATGGTAGAAACTTGTTATACCGAGGTTTTTGAGGTCGTTGGCTACCAATATTGCCTCAGAGATACTGTACGGTGTACCTGGTGCCCGGATTTACATCATCTCGTGGAGTTTTATGAAAATTCGTTATGAAAATAGTTTAAATTTATTACCTCGAGATTTTTGAGGTTCCTGAACACGAATATTGCATCGAGGATGCTGTACGGGGTATCTGGTGCTCGGTATATACGTCATCCCCTGAAGTTTTATGAAAATTCGTTATAAAAATAGTTGAATTTTGTTATCTCGAGGTTCTTAAGGTTCCTGAACAGGAATATTGCATCGAAGATGATGTACGAAGTACCTGGCGCCTTGTATACCCTATTCCACGAACATACGCCTGTTTTGGATTACTTCGACAACGAATATTTTACTGTGCAAAATAAGAAGAACGAAATTAAATTGCAAATTACATTGTTGTTTATTGGAATAATTATTAGCGCCATTTACTTTCGTACTTCTTATGTTTCACAGTAAAATATTCGTTGTCGAAGTAATCCAAAACAGGCGTATGTTCGTGGAATGGCCCGTATCTACGTCGTCTCCGGAAATTTTATGGAAAATCGTAATAGCATTTGTTGAAACTTGTTATTCCGTGGTTTTTAAGGTTACTGATAGTTTTAGTCACATAAACAAGTTTCTAATATCTTTATATCTAAAACAAATAAATAATAAATATTAAATCTAAAAAAAAATTCGAATTGTTTTTTTCTGTAATTATTGTTCTGAATTAAAATAACTTACTCACTCTTGAATTTTATAACGAATTTCTATAAACTATATAGGAGACGACGTAGATACCGGACACCAGGTGCCTCGTACAGTACCTTCGATGCAATATTCGTGTTCAGCGACGTCAAAAACTCAGAGATAATCAATTTCAACAATTTTCATAATGAATTTTTATAAAACTCCAGGAGATGACGCTGATACAGAGCATCAGGTAGGTACCTCGTACAGCGTCTTCGATGTAATATTCGTGTTTAGCGACATCAAAACTACCGGGGTAATAAATTTCAACTATTTTCATAATAAATTGCCCTACAACTCCAGGCGATGACTTACATACCGGTATACCGGGCACCAGGTACCTGTTACGGCTTCACTGCCCTGACTATCCTGTTGAGCGATCTAAAAAGACTTCGAGTATGAAAATTGAACTCATTTTCATGATTATCTTCCGAGTTGTGAATTTTAATTTCTTGAACACTTTGAGACGCACTTTGAAAAATCATCATCTACATCACCTACATCACCTACATCACCTACATACATCACCTACATCAATGCAATTTTCATTTGTCGCTCATACCAACTGGTCAACAATTTTCCTAAAGCTCTCACGAATCGAATTCAAAAGGTATCATATCGATCCGTCTTACTTAAACCCTTCAACGGCGGAATTTTTTTCCTAGAAATATGCTGTGCCAGGTATTAATTCCTAATTATTATGATTAAGTTAGGCTCTTTCAATAACTTTTTAACATTTTTAATAACACTAGCGGTTAGTGATGTACAAAATAATAGAAACTCAAATATCTGTTGCAAACTGTCAAAAATGTTTATTTAGTGTGAAAAATATAGTTACAGTCTATACATATACCAACATTACATTATACAACACATTGTTCGGATGCTTGAGGAGCAACCTTCACCAGCACAACGTTTTCTTTTTTTATCCCTAGTTGGAACTAATAAATGGTCAACCTGGTCATATCTAATATCATCAGACACCCGGTTTAGAGTAACGCTGTTTTTAGATGTAGATGGCCTTCCTGATCCTTTTGAAACTGTTTTGTATTTCTCAAGATAATGCAAAACGATTTGTCTTCTGTAATTTAGCTGACTTATTGGTGGTTTGTTTCTGCATTTTCACCTAACAGACCATGCATTTACTACACTTGTGTCCAGCAACCAAGTAAAAATGGGCCACCACCACTTTTTCCTTCTGAAGGATATACGATATCTTGAAATATTTTCATCCATCAGGTCGGTTCCTCCCATAAAGCGGTTGTATTCGGTTATAAGCGTTGGACGCGATACCTGTATAATTTTTTTTTCCTTCTGAGAGAATCTTTTCACTAAACAAGTGGGATTTACTCCATGACAGGTAGAGGCTACGCTAACAACATTATTATCCAGCCACTTCACAACAATGATTCTATCGTCTTTATCAATAGCTGATACGTAATCACCCCTTTTCTGAGAATTAGATTTAGATAACATATTTTTCGCAGGTAAAGGACAGCTTTTCGGGATACGGTTGTCACGGATTGTTCCCGTTCCATCAAGCCGCGTTGTTTCAGGTAATGTAAAATATTGAAACCAGTAAAAAGGATATCAAAATAAAACGAAATGCAAGTTTGGACACATTAGGGTAAAAGTCGTCAATCATGTTGATAAGAGGTGCTGCACATTTCCCGATTCCATTTTCATAGAAAGTATTTCCCCTAGGATTGTTCCCTTGGTATATATCGAAATTTACAAGATACCCCGACACAGCATTCAAACACCATACCTTGTAGCCGAATCGGATTGGTTTTCCTCGTATGAATTGTTTGCTGGGATGTCTTCCAAAATATTTTACCATGGATTCATCAAAATTTAGGTGTTGTTCAGGAACAAAATTTTTAATAAAATTTGCTCGTAGTTTATCCATGAGAGGTCGTAATTTCCACATTTTGTCATTATTAGGTTTCGTGTTATCAGCATAGTGTAGATATTTTAGAATCTGCCTAAACCGATCTCTTCGCATGGCATCTGACACAATGGATACGTTCAAGTCCTTTTCTGTACTCCAGTACATGTCTTTTCCAGGCAATTCATGATAACCACTTAGAATCATGATGGCGATGGCGCATTTCATCTCCCCAGAAGTGATTTTAGGATATGAATGATTTAAAAAGATATCATATTTTATAGACTGCTCAACAATTAAGGCAACACTTTCTAGATCAATAAACTGCTCAAAAATTTCTACATCTGTTAGATTTTCAAATCTGGAGTAATCAGGTTCGGGAAAGGCTTTTTTATTTGGAATTATATCGCCCTTCTTTATCAAAGTGATTTTTCCTGTCCTGGTCTGGTATACGGACCTTCATTATCTTGAACAGGCTCGTCTGGCTCTTCATTTATAGCTTGGTTCACTCTTAGTTCTGCTCCAGCTAATAATTGTTGACCACTAAGATTATCAACTAAACCCCCCTCCTCTTCGTCGCCTGAATCTTCATCGGTCAAAATGTTTGCCTCTGGAGGTTCTATAAATATATCTTGAACATCTAAGTCATCTTCATACACCATTTGCAGAGCTTCTTCCAAGGTAAAACCTCTCCTGGAAAAAAATCACGCAATCTTTTAATTGACTCCCATAAACAGCTCTAGCATTACCATATGGTAACAGGCGAAAAAACTAACCTAACTAATTATTTGAAAATAAACTAGCACACATTATTATTGGCCATCCTATAAAGTACAATTTTACCTATTATTTTGTACGTATTATAAACAAATAAAAGTAAACGGAGGAGTTTGAAAGTTACTTACTGTAATCGAAGGTCGCCATAATCCATGATTTGCAAACAAAGTCGTTTTTAACGATCGCTCGATACGCACAACAAGCCGCTGCGAACGTCGAATTAGTACTAACGAGTAGCGAGCGATACGTATGTAGTAAGGATCCCCTCTCGCAGAGTTCAAATTTCTAACTTCAAAAATATATGGCGGCGCTTGATGTACAACCTTGTAAGCGTTACCGTATGGTAACGCTAGCTGTTGAAGGGTTAAAGCAGTTAGAGGTGTAATGCTTTATTTCCTCGCCTAATAGTTTAATCCTTTAAACAAGCTTAAAGTAGGCTATGAGAAATTAACAAATAGAAAAAAATGTCAAATTGTTAACAATTACAAAGTGTCTGGTTTGTTGTGAAAAATAAGAGATTTATTATTTAAAGTTTCCACTAAGTCCGTAATTTTTTGTGGTTGTTTGGAGGAAGTGGAACGCGCTACAAGAAATTTGACCCGCTATGAGTGTGTTCAAGCCGTGACCTTACATAGCGAAGTACTGAGCTACCCTGCTATCGGCTCCTTATATTGAATATTGTGACACTATTTAGTCCGCTCACGAATTGGCCTATTTCCTCCCGAAGCTTCTCGGCGTTACGAGACAATAATACCATTCCTATCCACGGCGTTCGAGACGACCGCTGCCGAAGTATATATAGAACCGAGATTCGAGCACAAGCCAGTCATTCATTCATCGAAGCGCGTCGCGTAATTTAATGTATTCGAATCAAAGATATGAAATGTATTTATTAGTTATCGGAATTATTATGTTTAGTTAATTAAATCATAAATTTGAGTTTGTAAATAAATTAGATGTGTTAGTTGGTGTTATTTGTAATTATTAAAATAAATAAGTGATGTAAATAAAATAATATAAGTAAGTCTTCCTTTATTTAAATTACACTTAGTGCCTAAAGATATAAATAAATAAAATACTAGAGTCAATCGCGTAACAATATATTGGTAACAATTTTTTAACGAATATCTTATAAATATGACTGCAGAACTCACAGTGAAAATCCGTCCGATTTCTTAGTTGCTACTAAAATGTAAATTTAATATATAGGGTGTTTCTAAATAAGTATGACAAATTTTAAGGGGTAATTCTAGAAATGATTCATTTCCGAGATACGGGGAGTTGAGTTTTTTTTTCAATTTGCCAATTTATTTATTACTCTAACACCTGTTGAACTAGAAAAATGAAATTTGGTTGGTTTTAAGAGGTGGCTGTTGCGCATTTTTTGACATACAACTAAGAATTTTGTATTCATCATTGGCGCGCATACGAGTAATGGTCTGAATTTTTTTAAAGAAAAAAATAGTACGCCACTGGGATATTTTAAATTAAAAATTTGTTTTACACTACACGTTTAATTTTTAATAAAAAACCTCTCTTGTCTTGTTTTCACATAAGGTTTAAGCTAGAAGCAAAGTTACAACAAACGTTCAAAATGACCTAATTCACTTGTGACAGAAGACTTGTATATTCATCAAGAAAAATATAGTACGCCACTGAGAGATGTCAAATTAAAAATCATTTTTGAATTCCTCGTATAATTGGTGACAAAAAATATATCTTACTATTCGTGCTATTCCTTTAATAAAAAAATAGTACGCCACTGAGATATGTTAAATTATATATAACATCTCTCAGTGGCGTACTCTTTTTTTCTTAAAAAAAATCAGACCATTACCCGTACGGGCGCCAATGATAAATATAAAATTCTTCTGTCACCAGTGATGGGGGTCATTTTGAACATTTGTTATAGCTTTGCGCCTAGTAGAAATCCTATTAGTGTTATTTTCTGTTACTGTTCTAGTTAAGTGTATCTATGTAATTATATTGAAATTTAAAATTAATTTTTAGTTTGAAATATCTCAGTGGCGTACTATTTTTTTTCTTTAAAAAAATTCAGATTATTACCCGCATGCGCGCCAATGATGAATGAACTACCTCTTAAAGTCCTCCAAATTTCATTTTCATAGCTCAACCGGTCTTGAGCAATAAATAAATTGGTAGTTTAAAAGAAAAATTTCAACACCCCGTATCTCGGAAACGAAGCATTTGCGATCATATGTTTATCGAGCAAACTGTCATTATTTTTTCATGTAGAATTACCCCTTAAAGTTTGTCATACTTTCATACTTATTTACAAACACCCTATATCTATTTATCAGCTCAATATCTGTTTATACAGATTGAAAAATATTGTTATTTACTTCTATTAATAATTGTCCTTTTTGCGTATACATACATAAAACTCACATTAGCGGTTGCTTAAAATTTCCTCCAACTCGTATAAATATGTAATTGACATTTGTATTCCCAGAATATTGAATAGTATTCTTGATGTTCATTTATAAGTTATAACACTGCCCCATGTCCATTTATCGCATCATATTGATTTTATTGATTCCCATTATTATCTACATTCATTCATTCCATTCATTGACGGCGCAATATATCTTTCCTTCTGAGTACAAAGTTTTAACAGTAGACCTCTAGTTTATTATTATCGGAGTCAAACATGTTAGGACCCAGGACTTCTTCGGCTTTTTTATTTGTGCACTTCACTATTTCGTTCACAATTTTTTCGTCCACAAACAAACAAAAGGAATCAATAGGACCATATACACTTTGACCAGGGGCTAACATTACTTTGTGCACTTTGCTTTTTATTATGTCGCAGGCTCGCATACGTCCTGTCGTTTGTGGTTGACTCTCCAGTTAATTCCATCCTTAGTTTTAAAAATTACACACTCTGAAATCTGGGAACTTGTAGCTCAACATTATTTTTCAATCTCACTCAATACTACTTGCCGATCATCCACTTCAGAGTCACTTTTAATGCCACTTACTTGGGGACATTCTTCATCATCGGAGTCCCATAAATTATTAGCAATCTCTTGCAGTTCTGCAGCTGATAATGATTTTCGGAACATTTTATGAGCACTATCTATCTACTTTCACTGTAATTCAATATAATCTTGATGTAATATGTAAACGACTGATAGCAGATGCATTATTTATTTTAATATATGTATTAGTGTAGGAAACAAAGGTTGAACCTTGCAAAATGGACACAAGTCCGGTTTTATTTTTTTTCTGGTATATCAAGGGGTGCTTATTATAAGACTAACTTTTTCTGAAAAAATTTCGCCCCGGAACCCCCCTTTTCACCCTTTTAAAGGGGGTAATTTGTGGTTTTTGCGGAACGTAGCCCTTCCTGTAACTTTTACAAAAAATTTCTTATATAGAAATATGAAGAGGACTATATTTTCTACGATTTATTTTCAACACCATCTCTCTATCATCCACCGTTTAGCGTAGGTGGCGCCCTAAATTTGACAAGTTTTTAAAAAAGATGTTTTTAAAAAAATATATTTTTCCCTAACTGTAACGGAAATTAAGAAGAAATCCTGCGACAATTATTCACAAATAATTGACTGATTTTTTGGTATAGGTTTTACTTAAGGGTAATTGCTCTTTTTTTAATTACAGGGTGTTACATTTTAAAAAACCTCTTTTTATACCATCTTAAACGTTTATGCTAGAGTAAAAAGACTTTCAGCGATTACCCATGTACTAGTGCTATTTACAAATTTGTATAATGCACCCCCATTTTTCCCCGGAACCACCCCAAAAAAAAAGAAGAATTAATAAATAAATTGATTTTCTTGGAATCCTTCACACACAATGCCCTTTATTAATATGCTTCATACATCATTTTGTGGACGTTATTATTACCCATGCATGGACACCAAAAGCAATTTCCTAGTGCAACCCCTGAAGCAAAAAAAAATAAATAAAATGGGGGGTTGAAATTTTTTTTTGTTTTTTGGTTTTTGATCCATATGGGCATATGCTTCATCAATAGTGCTTTTTAAAAATATATATGGTTATTGCAACATCTCTGCGAAAACCACCCCTATCCTTGAAAATATACTGCAGAAACTACCCCTATCCCTTGGCGAGCATGTTTTTACGATTTTCTCATTACCTATGTATTCTTTTTAAACAAAACTTATACAAGGTTAAAGACCACTATTTACTCTAAAAATTATGACCTATTCATTTTTTCGTATAAGGAACCGTTACGGCATAGTGGCGCCTTAAACCTCATATATGCTTTGGCGGGCTCCAGTTTTTGTTTTTTTTTTCGTCATCTGTTCGTTTTATTGATAAAATACTTATGCAAAATAAAACAACACAGTGTAACCTACAAATTATGACATGCACATTTTACATTCTTTGCTCCCCAAAGCCACAGTGGTGGCCCAAAATAAATTTTTGCATATTTCCGCCACCTACATGCATTTTATTGCATTAATGCTACCTTAACAGCACAATATTTACCCTTAGGTGGTCGCTACGCAGTGGCGGATCCAGGGAGGGGTGATGGGGGTGATCACCTCCCCCCCTCTCAAACCAAGTGATATTATATTCAAAGATTATAAAAATATTCATTTATTTTTATAGAAATTTAACCAATTGGCACCCCCCTCTTAACGATGCTGGATCCGCCACTGTCGCTAAAGCATAAAAAGTCATTCTTATAAAAATGATATTAATATAATATAAGTATTTCTATAAAAATAAATGAATATTTTTATAATCTTCAAATATAATATCACTTGGTTTGAGAGGGGTGGGGGTGATCGCCCCCATCACCCCTCCCTGGATCCGCCACTGCTTAGCGACCACTTAGGGGTAAATATTGTGCTATTAAGGTAGCATTAACGCAATAAAATGCGTGTAGGTGGCGAAAATATGAAAAAATTTATTTTGGGCCGCCACTGTAGCTTGGGGAGCAAAGAATGTAAAATGTGCATAGATCATGATTTGTAGGTTACACTGTGTTGTTTTATTTTACATAAGTACTTTATCAATAAAACAAACAGATGACGAAAAAATAAACAAAAACTGGAGCCCGTCAAAGCATATATGAGGTTTACGGCGCCACTGTGCCGTAACGGTTGCTTAAACGAAAAAAATGAATAGGACCTAATTTTTAGAGTAAATAGTGGTCTTTAACCTTGTATAAGTTTTGTTTAAAAAAAATGAATAGGTAATGAGAAAATCGTAAAAACATGCTGGATAAGGTATAGGGGTAGTTTCTGCAGGATATTTTCAAGGATAGGGGTGGTTTGCGCAGGGATGTTGCAATAACCATATATATTTTTGAAAAGCATTATTGATGAAGCATATGCCCATATGGATCAAAAAGCAAAAAACAAAAAAAAATTTCAACCCCCCATTTTATTTATTGTTTTTGGCTACAGGGGTTGCACTAGGAAATCGCTTTTAGTGTCCGTGCATGGGTAATAATAACTTGCACAAAATGATATATGAAGCATATTAATGAAGGGCATTTTGTGTGAAGGATTCCAAGAAAATCACTTTATTTATTAATTCTTCTTTTTTTTTTGGGTGGTTCCGGGGAAAAAATGGGGGTGCATTATACAAATTTGTAAATAACACCAGTACATGGGTAATCGCTGAAAGTCTTTTTACTCTAGCATAAACGGTTCAGATGGTATAAAAAGGGGTTTTTTAAAATGTAACACCCTGTAATTAAAAAAAGGGCAATTACCCTTAAGTGAAACCTATACCAAAAAATCAATCATCTATTTGTGAATAATCTCCGCAGCATTTCTTTTTAATTTCCGTTACAGTTAGGGAAAAATATATTTTTTTAAAAACATCTTTTTTTTTTAAAAACTTGTCAACTTTGGGGCGCCACCCTTGCTAAACGGTGGATGATAGAGAGATGCTGTCGGAAATAAATCGTAGAAAATATAGTCCTCTTCATATTTCTATAAAAGAAATTTTTTGTAAAAGGTACAGGAAGGGCTACGTTCTGCAAAAACCATAAATTACCCCCTTTAAAGGGGTGAAAAGGGGGGTTCCGGGGCGAAATTTTTTCAGAAAATGTTAGTTTTATAATAAGCACCCCTTGATATGCCAGAAAAAAAATGAAACCGGACTTGTGTCCATTTTGCAAGGTTCAACCTCTGTTTCCTACACTATATAGGTACCTACCTAACGATGTTAGATATTGCATTCCAACAATGATTATCAGTTTTTAAAATTCATTTAGAATAGATATAGCACCTATTGTAAGCTTCTCTTTGATGTTTACATCAAAGATATGTTTACATTGTTTGTAACACTTTTAGACTGTATTATTGGATTTCCGGAAACATAAAAGTCGTTTAGATAACTCTCAAAAACATTTTCTAAAATGATTACCTGACTTCCAGATTAAATTTTGTAACAAAAATTTAGATTTTACATAGGTATAAATACAAATAGGGTCCGATGGACCCGTGTTTCGACGCATTAATTTCAAAAATGATAATGAACATTTTGAATAGTTCATGACTATGTTAACGGAAACATACTTCTGAACAAATTCATTGATGCATAACTTTATTACAAACTGACGATTTATTTATTGCTCTAAAACCGGTTGAGATATTCAAATACAATTTGGTGGGTTTTAAGAGGTAGTTACTACGCATTTTTTGACATACAATTAAGAATTTTATATTTACCATTGGCGTGCATATGGGTGATACGAGCACCAACGGAGAATATAAAATTTTTAATTGTATGTCAAAATATGCGCAATAGCTACCTCTTAAAACTTACCAAATTTCATTTGCATATCTCAACCGGTATTTAGAGCCATAAATAAATCGTCAGTTTGTAAGAAAAATTTTAAGATCCCGTATCTCTGAAATAAAGCATTTAGGGATATATGTTTATAAAGCAAACTGTATAAAACAAACAGCTATTTTTTAATGCAGAATAACCCCTTAAAGTTTGGCGCACTTATTTAGAAACACCCTCTATTAATAAAGTACATAGCTAGCTGTTAAAGTACCTTTCTTATTATCCAATACAAGCGAATGAATCAACAAACAGAATATTAAGAAAACCTGAGGCTATAGTAGCGTTTTAATTTCAGTATATTATAAATGGTAGAATATTCCACAGGGTGTGGTGAACTTTAAGAAAAAAACACAGTTTGATTGTTCACCCGGTTTACACTGACAATTTACCTGTCTAGCAACAGTACTATTACAGCGATATTGTTAATCAGTAAGGCTATAACATTTATATTAAAAAATCTCTTAAATCGGACAAGAGGTTTAGGAAATTCGAGAGATCAAAAGTGACCCATTTTTAAGGTGGTCCGTTACTTCCTTGGAGTAGTGTATTACAATATTTTCAAAAAAAAAATTTTTGAGCACAAACCCGTATACCTATAAAGTATGCCACACTAAACTTCTTGAAAGTGAAAGTAACCCAATAACCCATTTCTGACGTTGCCCCTTACGACTCCCCTGGCTTTAGATAATTTCCTGGAGCCCACAAAGATTGGTGCCCTTATACAATAATGGCGGGGTATCTTAATGGGCAGATGCATTAGCTAGTAGCTCTCTTAATGATGAGTAATGGAAAATTCGGGGAAACTTCGAATGTGATATATTTTCACCTTTTAGGCACAACGCCACTATCGGTATGTCTATCTTCTATTAAATGTGAAAATCAAATTTTATTAAAATTAATAGACAACTACTCTAATGGGTTAAGTTAGTTATTTAAACTAAGGTAAAATCCATGTGATATCGTTAGTAGGGGTATCAGTGTGGTTAAAATTAACTTCGTGAAGTTCATTACACTTAGAGGTTTAGGGGAGTCAATATAAACGAAAACATGCATTGTTTCGGAAAAACTCAACAAGCTTAAATTTATCTAAAACTTTTTTGTTAGTTTATATACATGTTAAAGTGAAAAGTTCTACTCACAGATTCGGCCGCTAATTGTTTAAAATTGTTTAAACAATAACAAATGTTTTGTATAAATAATTTTAAAAATATCGTTTAATTCATCAGTTTATATAATTGATGGATTCGACCGTTACTTGATGGAAGTTCATTTTATCTCACAATAAAACACTGAAAACTTTTGTTTTCTACACTTCCACAAAATTTATTATTTACAACTATCTGACTACAGCTGTTTCGGCAGAGTGCCTTTTTCAAGTGATATACTTTACAATGTGTTTGCCTTTTTAAGTCTCTAACTGAAGAGGTTGAGGAGTGGGGAGCTGTTTGTCTCGAGTTGGTCATTCACAATTATATCTGTATATTTCAGTTTATTAATTTCCATAGATTCTAAAAAAGATAGCTTAAGGCCTTTATTTTGGATATGCAGAATTTGAAACTCTTCATTGAAAGAATGATTATGATCTAGAAGGTGAAGTGCGTATGTAGAAGTGTCTGTTTTTCTATTGTTGAAAGCCCTTTTGTGTTCTGCTATCCGTTTGTCAAAAGTTCTGCCAGTTTGACCGATGTACGTTTTCGGACAGTCACCACAAGTTAGTTTGTACACACGACTCTGTAGTTGCTTTCTCTTTCGGCTTTTATTGTTCTTAATATATTTGCTTAAGTTGTTGTTAGTTTTGAATGCTGGTATTATTCCTTTTTTTATGTATCTGACTATTTTTGTTGTTATCTTCCCAGTATATGTAAGAGAGCAGAAGGTACTGGGTTCTTTCTGTGGTGGTGGATACACTAAATTCAGGGCTTTCTCATCAGTTTATGTTGATCAAATATGTTTCTATTTGGTTTTGAATATGCTGAATCTAAATATTACGTTACAATTTTGAAAATTAAAAAAAATTGAGCTATTACAATATGTCTGCGTAACAAATAACCACGTGGGAAACTTTTTTATTATCAATTTTGCGAGAAAAAGTTATTACATGTTTATAAAATGCTGTGCATAGACTAAAATCTAAAACTCAACCATCAGATATCAAATTTGATCAATTTTATATAAGGTATGTCAAAAATATGAATTTCGTTAAAATGCGTTTAAATTTCAGAATATCAAAAATTGTTATTATGAAAAGTTGTTTGGAATTAAAAACTGTTTTAGTATGGAACTATATCCTTCTAATTAAAAAAAAAATTAAAATTTTTCTCAAATTACGGATACCCAACATCATTTTATTATAAACTATTTTATTATAGTCGGTTCGCTAAACGACACTGGCTAGTGATTTTAGTGAGTAATTTTGCCAATTTTGTAAAATTGTCAAAAGACATAATTACTAAATATTTAATAATTATTAGTAACTTTGCCAATTTTGCCAAATTGGGCAAAAACAAAAAAATTACCGACTAAAATCACTAGCCAGTTGTGTGTGAGTTTAGGGAAACGACTATATCAATTTTACGAAAAAAAAGTTATTCTTCATACAATGCTCTACCTGTTCTAAAATCTAAGATGCAATCATCAGATATTAAACTTTTTTAATTTTATACGAGGTATGTAAAAAATATGACTGTCGCTTAACAGTTAAGTACCTTTATAGTTCACAATATTTCAATTAGGATATTTCAAGGATGTAATTGAATATTGAGACATAGTTTTTAATTCCAAACAACTTTTCTTAATAATAATTTTCGTTTCGATATTGCGAAATATAACGGTACTTTACTCTTGAGCGAAATTCATATTTTTTGACATACCTCGTATAAAATTAATAAAATTTGATATTTGATGATTGTATCTTAAATTCGATGCGATGCAGAGCATTTTATAAAGAATAACTTTTTTTCATAAAACTGATAATATAAAAAAGTTATTAATAGGTTCCAAGTTACGCAGACATTCTGTATAAGGGCTTAAATTTTTTTTAACATTTATTTTTTTTAACTTGTTATTAAATGTATTATACGCTCTGAGCTTCGCTGGTGTCGCTCCTAGCGGTTACTAATTCAACTTTTACCGGTAATTTTTAAATTTATTATTTAATTGTTATCGCTTAATATTTACAACGCAAAAAAGTAATTAAATTGTAATCGATTTTTTTAAGATTTTTCTAATCATTTTGACGTTCAATTGATAAAATATCAATTTCTTACTTCGGATACTTTGACAATAATCGTGTAGATGGCGCTAAGATTATAATAGATTATTTATAATTAGATATTACGGAACATTAAAAAAACTTAAATTCAGTATTTAAAACGTAAGTATATTTAAGGTAAAAATATATACCACAGCTTTGACCAACGAATATTGTTTATAATTAATGTTTTTAATTTTAATTTTAAATTAATCACTTTGACATTTATGTCAAATTTCCAGTAAACGTTTACAAACTTGTCACTACTGGCGTTCGCGAATTTGTAAATATCCCCTCTACGTACGAGCTCACAGCGTATAGGTAAGTTGTACAGAAAAAAATTTTGATGACTTTGTACAAAAATTTTTTTTAACCGATACTTTTGAGTTTTTCTATGACATTTTTTTATCTTTCTTAATTTTCTTAAAAACATGTTGTTTATTTCATGTCTAAAGTAAAATAATTTAGTGCATTTTAGATTATATCTTAGTTTTTAGAAAAACATCTATAAAATTATAATATATCTGTTCAAACTTGAGTAATACCCTCTTAAATTGTTAGTAATACGGTAAAACTACGAAGGTTTCAAATCTAAATATTTTGAGATGTCGTATTATGTATTTGAATTAAAATATTTAGATTTTTTGAATAAAGCATCATTTAGTAAGATGTTTAAAAGGTAACTTGTTCAAATTTCAGAGTTATATATGTAAAATTATATTAGTGCCACATTAACCTATACATTTACATTATATGGATTGTTTCCCACCTTTAGACATATCGCACGAGTTTGGAAACTACCAATGCCACAGTGACAGTTTTAGTTGATATATTGATCCCCTGACACGTGTAAAGGTGTCACAAGTACACCTTACATACGACAGTCAATATAATGTAAATTTATAGGTTAATATCGCTAAATGTCCCAGCTCGACTAGTATCATATATAAGGTTATTACCACTTACATAAAGTTGATCAAAAGTATCAACGCCGCCTATTGTTTCATCGCAGAACAAAATTATGTCAAGTTTCTTTGTTTTTTCGTCAATATCAGCTGTTGTGTGCATAGTTGACAACAATATAAGAGTCTTGTTTTTCTTAGGCATATAAGAAACTAATGTGCTGCTTTCGTCAAAAACGAAACGCAGATGGATCAATATGTTTTCATACAGTGCGGTGGAATAAGTGTTGCCCCCCCTATTAACTTGTTTATTTTAAGAATATAAGCAAAACGCTCGGACAGGTCGATTTTTAAACTAACCATAGTATATTACAGCATCAACGTTTCGAACTTTACGAGATTACTCTTCAGGTGACAGGCATAACTTTGATTTTTTTAATGGGAAAGTACATCATGTGATACCTCATTTAAAGGCTCTTAAAATAGTGACTTCAAAAATGTATAATACTTTAATCCTGTTTGAGAGCGTAGGCGCAAAATTTCGATTTAATTCTTTCTAAATGCAATCATTTTTTCGAATCCTGAAAAAACTAATAAATATTTTTGAAAAATTTAAACGCAGAATGAAATATTACAGTATTCTCGATGGTCCAAAGGCCCTGAGAACTCCTATAATGTTTATTTTAATAAGTCACAGTGGTGAAAAAAGAGAAAATTTAGTGTGATTTTTAATTTTAAATATCTCATTCAAAATAAACTTCTTGTTTATTCTAAGGGACTGTCTGCCCTCGGTAATAATCTAATCTTTGATTCTGCGTTTAAATTTTTCAAAAATACTTATTAGTTTTCTCATAATTCGAAAAAAATAAATTCGTTTAAAAAGAGTTCGACCGAAATTTTGCGCCTACGCTCTCAAACAGGATTAAAGTATTGTACATTTTTGAAATCAGTATCTTAAGAGCTTTTAAATGAGGTGTCACATGATGTACTTTTCCATTTAAAAAAATCAAAGTTATGCCTGTCACCTGAAGAGGGATCGCGTAAAGTTCGAAACGTTGATGCTCTAATATACTATGGTTAGTTTAAAAATCGACCTGTCCGAGCGTTTTGATTATGTTCTTAAAATAAACAAGTTAATAGGGGGGGGGGGGCAACACTTATTCCACCGCACTGTATAAAAAACAAACACTACACTAATGTTCATAAAGTGTAGTATCGATAATATATGTATTTGTTAAAGGTTTCCTCGTCTTTTTGTAATTTTTGGATGATAGTGTTAAAAGATTGTTTGACTGAAGTTATATAAAACTTTTTTGATAAATTGATCTGGTAATAGAAAAACTTATGTTTTTCACATGTCAATTTATCGCTTAAAGGAATATAACTTAAATCGAAAAATATTTTGATATTTTGGAATAATTTTTGATAATTATAAAATCATAGTCGTATATAGACGAACAATGTTTTGTAAACAGGAATAAAAAAACGGGCGGCACGACCTAGTATTGTCGGTTCGCTAATCTGAGACACAGCTTTCTATAGTCCATCCCACCTTCACTTACAGTAGAGGGAACATAGGCAATGCAGTCCTAATGAGAGTTTCTAGTGCGGCGATGCCGATTTTATTAAAAAGAACTTGTATTTGAACATTAGAGAGATTAAATGGATTAAAACCGTTTTAGAAATGCAGTCTACAATTTTAGGATTCATATGCGTAATAACTGTAGTATATCAAGTAATCTTGAACGCATAGGAATACTAAAATTGTAGATTGTCTTTCTAAAACAGTTTTAGTTTAATCTCTCTAATGTTCGATTACAAATTATTTTTAATAAAATCGGCATCACAGCGCTAAAAACTCTCATAAGGACTTCATTGCCTAGTTGTCTATACTATAAACTCAAGTCAAAGTACAATTTGAATTATTATTTTTTTGCAAAGCTACTTTTGACAGACTAGACATAGTTGGAAATTACTATGGGACCAAGCACACGTATTCATAGCCAATATTATGAGTATAGAAAGGTAAATAACATAAATCTTATGCCAATCAATAATTATTTATTTACACGTTAATAGGCTATTAATTATGTATTATAGAAAGGAACTAAAACGTTAACGGAGTTTTATTGTTTAATATAGTCAATGGACCTCTAAATATGAAAAAACCGCGGAGTGCTACCATTTAAAGGGGTGCGTTTTTGAGAAAGGCGTGAATTAGTCCCTAGGCACAGGGCGAATTAGGGTGAGTTCTATGCACTTTTGGTACAAACACGTCTACATGAAAATTGTTCCAGGTTAAATTTATTATTGAAATATCACATTTCAAAGTGAAAACTATTTTATTTGCAAAAATATATTCAAAAGAAAAGCAAGAAAACAACACAAAATATAGCAATTTGGTTTTTTGTCCCATAATTTTTTCGCATTAGACTATAGGTATAGGCATTACTTGAAAAAAAAACTTCCATCCTTGCTCTTTAAAATGGTGTTTGGTAGAAGATTCTATAATTTATAGTTTCCAAAATATGATTTTTCATTCGCTACTCACAGCGATTTTGACCCATTTTCCTTGTTACTTCGCAAACATTGTTCTGTAACTTTTTTCTACGCAGCTTTAAATATATGCAATGGTACATTTTGTAGGAAGAAAAGTCAATTACCTTTAAAATGGTCTTTTGTAGAAGGCTATATGACTATTTTTAAGCAATATATGGTTTACTAAAGTAAATGATTTTTGATATATTTTTCGATTATTTTTAAATTTCTCATTATACCTTTTTTTATTGTATATTTAGATATATACATTGTGCAATAAAAAAGGAAGCCTATTTTCTTTACTTTAAAATGGTGTATTGGTGACATGCGTTTTTAAAATGTGACATATACACCTGCCACAGGTCCCACTAAGCTGGAACCATATAGAAACTTTTTTATTATTAACTTTATGAAAAAAAAAATTATTCCTTATAAGATGCTCTGCATAATCTAAAACCTGAGATGCAATCATTAGATATAAAATGTTATCAATAGTGTACGAGGTATCTTAAAAAATATGAATTTCGCTCAAGAGTGAAGTACCTTTATATTTCACAATATCGAATAGTGTTATTAACAAAAGTTATTTGGAGTTAAAAATTATGTGATAATATGCAACTATGTTCTCCTAATTGAACAAATTTAAAAAAAATTAAAATTTTTCTCAAGTTACGGATACTCTTGGGTATCCTACGGATATCTTATTTAAACATAGTCACAGAATTTTTTGCAATACACCATTTTAAAGTAAAGAAAATAAGCTTTTTTATTGCACAATGTATATACTTAAATATACAAGAAAAAATTCATAATAAGAAATTTAAACAATAATCATAAAAAATATCAAAAATCATTAAAAGTATAAAACCTTGCAAAAGCATAACTTGATTAAAAATAGTCGCACGATCTTATACAATAGACCATTTTAAATGCAATGGACTTCTATTTCTACTAAGTATCATTATATGTACCTAGAAATGCGTAGAAAAAAGTTACAGAACAATGTTTCTCAAATAATGGGTAAAATGGAACTAAAAATGCTGTGAGCGGCAAATTTTGAAAAATCCTATTTCGGAAATTATCCTAGTGCCTTATACTAAACGTAGTTTTAAAGAGAAAGGATTGAAGCTATTTTTCGCTGAAGCAATACCTATACCTATATCCTTGAGGAAAAAAGTTATGGGGCAAAAAACAAAATTGATTTCTTTGGTGTTTTTTTCTTGATTTTCTTTTGAATATATTTTTGTAAAAAAAAATATTTTTGGCTCCAAAATGCGATATTTCGATAGTAGATTTAACCTGGAATAATTTTCCTGTAGACATGTTTGTACCAAAAGTGCATAAAACTCACCCTAACTCACTCTGAGCCTAGGGACTAATTCAGCCCTATCTCAAAAACGCACCTATTTAAATGGTAGCACTTCGCGGTTTTTTAAATATAGACGTCCTTTAACCATATGAGACAATAAAATCTCCTTAACGTTGTAGTTCCTTTTAGCTCTCTTATTTTGAACATAATTAATAGCCTATAATAATATAATGTAATGATAGCACATGACATGAGAAATTGTTTATTGTACAAAATAAAAACATTTTGAAGAAATAAATTCCACAAAATTTTATGAGTTTAGTATACAATTCCACTATTTCCTATAATTCTTTTTTTTTTATGAAAGAGAAAGGTTATTATTTGAGCTGTTAATAGGGTGACGTAAGAATTTTTTGTTGTAGGTTTCCTTCTACGAATCTGTCAAGAAGCGTCTCAGTTGAGCGAATTGATTTTATTAGACTAATCGAACACGTGTATTAGAATACCGGTTAAAGGAATATCCCTGTTTAAGGAATAGAAATTTGAGGTCCCGAAACGTTTATACTAGCAATCAATGATCGCTTATCAGAATATCCCGCTTATAGGAATAATTTTGCTAGGCAGGAAGGCTATTCCAATAACCCGGTTCGACTGTATTTGAAAACTGAAAATAGAAAAAAAGTAATACCCTTAATTCTAAATATAATGTATATAATAATTATTATTATTAAGAATAAGAATAAAGCAAACGGCGTTATCGAAATGCCTCCCACTTTTTCAGGTAAATATTTTCATACATGAAATGCCTCCCAGGTACAATCGAAATGCCTCCGTTTCGTTAATCATTTAGGCTGATATTTTGTCTATTTAATCTCTGTATAATGACAAAATGTTGCCAAATCATAATTTAAATAGGTAGTATCTATATATTTTAATTTTTCTAATTCTTAATGCAATGTACATAAACTTGGTTTCACCTAAATCTTTCACAGTACGACATATTACTTTTTAGAAAAGAAAGTCTGGGTAATTCCATTTCCGATTCTAATTCCTCCCATATTTATAATTCCATAAATAGGTACTTTTACCTTAATCTTTGTGTTTGTTTCTATTCTCTGGGTAATTCCAATTCCGATTCTAATCTCTTCTTAACGATTCCATGAATAGGTACTTTTACCTTAATCTTTTTGTTTGTTTATATTTATTCTCTTTTGTAAATTGTGCTAATGGGCAAAATGTTGTATAAATACTTGAAAGTTGATTAGTTCCTGCATCAGTCAGTTTGTCTATTTCAAGCTTGTTAGTTCGTCGATTTCAAGATCAAATTGTGTTTAAGTCATAACATCCGAAATAATAGAATCAACGACAAATGTCAGTCAAAAGGGCAAACCTTTACTATCAGTTGATGGTTTTACATTCGGTTTTCAAAAAATGTTGGCCAAAGATACAGTAAAACGGTGGACATGTACTAAAAAAACCTGCAAATCATTTGTCAAAACACAGGGATGTGAAAATACGATAATTGAATCAATATTAGATCATAACCACGAGAAGTTGTCTGCCGAAGTTTACAATAGAAAAGGCGTAAGCAATTCAATAAAAAGCGCAGCCGTGGAAGATCTCAGCGAAAAACCAATGAAGCTTATCTGTAAAGAACTTAAGAAGACAAGACTTTTACCATCAATGATATCAATAGGGTGTGACAAAATTTATATTATGCTAGAACCACCAGGTATATAGCCAGGGGGGTGCGAGGGGCTTCAGCCCCCCCCGAAATTTTCAGAGAAAGGACAAAAAGGCTACATTTAAGTTTACATAATGGGTCAACCCATTAAATTAGCCCCCCCCCCAAAACCAAATCCTGGCTACTTGCCTGAGAACCACAAATTCTTTAATTAAACTTCCCAAAAATATATCTTAATTTCATAAAGCTCTTGATTCATCTTCTATTATTACAAATAGAAATGAAAATTTTATAATTAAAAATGACAAAGATATTCATATTGTTATATTAACTTGTTTTTCAAATCTTCGTTTTCTTTCGACTGTTTCCAATTGGTATGTTGTTGACGGAACTTTTGAATACTGTCCTCGTTTTTTCACTCAATTGTTTTTAGTATACATGGCTTGAAAAATGGACATTATATTCCTCTTGTCTTTTGTTTACTTCAAGATAAAAAGTCATCTTCATATTATCTCGCTTTTAAATATATCATAAAAGAATGTTTTAAAATTAATTGTCCTATATCCCCTAAACTTCAGACTTTGAAATTTCCATTCATAATGGTATTCGTATGGCATTTCCTGAAGCAGATCTTCATGGATGTCGTTTTCATTTGGGTCAGGCATGGTATAGAAAGGTTCAAGCACTGGGATTAGATCCAGAATACCAGAAAAGAGGTGTTGACTCAACCGAAATTACGCATTTTCTTATTTATATTTTTGGTCTTTCATTTGTACATCCTGAAGATGTTAGCGATTTTTTTGCTATAGATTTGGCAGAAATTAAACCAGTCGATGAAAGAGTCACCCAGTTTTGTGATTATCTTGTTGATAATTACATATCTGAAAATTCGACATTTCCTCCACATATTTGGGCTGAACCCTCTTCATCCTTACATTAATAATTTTATTGATATACATAATTTTACAATTTCAAATAAATACCTACATTAAAATGAATTCTGTTTCGACACCAAAAAAAAATTATTGCGGAAAGTACAGCAAAAATAAATTTTCTAAATGAAAACATTTTAGAATTAAGAGAATGTAAAATAAATAGATTAGAATTTGTCAAAGTAGTAGCATATAAATTTAGGAAAAATATTTTGTAATTTTATATTTCTACACACATTTTGTAATATTTTCCAAATAAGTTTTTTGTGATGTTATTTTTAATAAATTTATAAAATACTTATTATATTTTTGTATTTTTTGTTAAATTATTATTAACAAAAAATAATGGTTATAAAACTAATTAATTACATATGTATGTATAAGTTAGTTGAAATTTATAAATACCGCCTAGTGTCAATAATGTTTAATACATAAAGGTTGAAACTAAAATAAATTAAATAACAAAATACCAATTTTGCCAAAAATTTACAAAGGGACGAAGATGTGGCAACGTCTCACCTTCACATAAAGATTAGAAGCATGTAATTTATTTAAAGCTTGGGAGGCAATTCGTATGTGACCATTTTAGCGACAGGTAAGAAACCCTTTTTCGGGAGGCATTTCATATGCGGCCAAAGCAAAGAATTTGTTAAATAATAGTACTAATTTCTTTTTCGTTAAAAAAGGTTCTCATCATTTCTATAGTTAGTTTTTTCTCACAGTAATCATCTCCAAGAATATTATTTAAAATAATGAAGGTCGCGTGATTGGATGAACTAAATCTCTGCACGAGAGTGCAATCATTGAAACGTGCTGAGTAATCAGTGTAAAATATTGAGATGCGCCACGATTACGTTTATTGATTTTAAATGCAATTATCTAAAATATTTTCAATATTTGCAGCAGTAAGATTTACTCAAAGCGATTTAACGATTTAAAAAAATAAGATTTTATAAAGATAATCTGTACAATCAACTTAATAGCAGGTAAGGTGAAACGAAGGTATAAAAATAACCAAATATAAAGCAAAGAAATCAAAAGACTTCCTTCAGATTGTAGTTTTACGCTATAAGGTCGATCGGGACCGAGCTGTTTAATGGATAAACATTATTGGATATGTAATTTAGTATGTTAACAATTACAAATATACAAGGATTGTCCGATTGAATTTTGTTCTGACTATAATTAACCTTCAGTGACTAACATTGGGTCTGTGAGACGGAGCACTTAGAGTTTTTACGATTAAATCCAAATTGTTCGTTATATATCTTCGCCGCCATCAGTAGCTGCCTGATTCAGGTGCCTGTTTTTACTGTTGAAGTTTTAGTTTTTAGTGTCAAGTGAATATATGCAATCATCACAAATTTTTTATAAAATTTTTGCTCAGAGACCGATGTTGGACGTGACATATTCGATGAACAA
Organism: Diabrotica virgifera virgifera; assembly: GCF_917563875.1. Classification (NCBI taxonomy): domain Eukaryota; kingdom Metazoa; phylum Arthropoda; class Insecta; order Coleoptera; family Chrysomelidae; genus Diabrotica; species Diabrotica virgifera. The sequence goes on from NC_065450.1 coordinate 148,776,772, forward strand.
AAAATATTTATATTAACGAAAAAACATGCGAGCAAGTGCTGATAATTTAGTAACCCAATTGCCAGAAGTAAAAGGTGAAGCTAGGTACAAAAAAAAAACGGCAGTGGAAAAATTGAGCTTGTTTTTCACAAATGATATGTTGTATAATTGTTTTTATTTTCTTTGATATTTTGCTAATGTTTAAGAGGCTTAATAAATTAAAAATAGGTATCAATCTTGTTTAATTTCACTCCTTCAAGGAGTAAACACAACCCTACATTTGAAAGTGTGTCAACGGAAACATTTTTTTATGTCGGTCTCTGAGACGGATTATTTAGCATTTACAATTTTTATCTGATTTTTTGTAATCAGATAAACTGGATTTTACATTGGTAGATATGGGAGGCTGAAAATTTGAAGTATGTGCATTTGTTGTTTTTTATGAAAATTTCCACCCAAAAATGTTAACAATTTGTTGACTGTCAGTGACTGTGCTATTTGAGTGAGTATGGCAGAAATTCTTGAATATGTTTTCTTTCCTGACATGTGTTTAAGTTTCTTCCAAATTTGACTAGAAAGAGTGTCAGTATTGATGGATGAGACGTGGTTTTTCCAGAAGTCTTTTTTGCTTTGTTTAATTACATACTTACATTTAACTCTCAGTTTTCTAAGTTGATTAGATTTGCTTTAGTGCTATCTCTACCATATTTATTTAATGCTGCCTTACTTTGTTGTTTAGCTAGAAAATATTTTCGTTCCGCCAAGGTGTTGCTTTATGAGTTAAAAAGATTGGTGATTGTCCAATAATTACTACAGCAGCAGAGATTATACAGTTATTGAAAGCCGCAATATTTTTATCGGCATCTTCTGATAATTCAAGCTGGTTTAGTTTGCTTTCAGTATGTATCCGAAAGCTACTCCAGTTGGCATTAGAAATGTTCCATTTTTTAAAGGTGTCGAAATATTTTTCTAATATTTCAGATATTAAAATAGGAAAATGATTACTATCATTACTATCATAAAGATAGTCAACAGCTTTCCATGTAAGACTAGGATATATTGTTGATTGGGGAGAATAGTATGATAAGTCAAAATTAGTTCATTTTTAGTTACATCAACAAACTACTCAGAATGAATGGATCTATTATGGAGAAAAGTATTGTAAGTGCAGTTTAAACGACAAGCACTAAAGAGCTCTGTGATCAAGTATGGCATCTCCCACTTCCACACAACCGGTGTGGAGAAGACTAGGATAACTCAGTTGTCTACAGTTCGTGCTAAGCTTAGGTCATTTTTATTTAATCAATACTATTATAAGTCCAAATATTAACACTGCTTGCATCTTATTAGTGAATATTTTTGTAGCAAGAGAATTATATTTTAAAATATCATACTCTTCTAGGTAAGCATTTATTTTTATTATAATTTTGGTCACTAAAATGATTACAAATAATATGATACTCTTGAATAAAATAAGTACACCTGTGGGCATTTTATCTTTATCTCATTTTGAGTTAACATAGTTTTGAATATAATTTTGCGCTAAGTATAACGTGATCATTTTAGTTAACATTGTCTTCAACATAATTTAACTCAAATCCAAGAAATTATTTTGTTTTATCATTCTATTCCTTAAAATATTTTTTTCTTACTAGATACTTAATACCGCAGTTTTTTTCACATACGCAGGAGAAAAAATTCGTGTTTGCAAATCCTTCTTTATGGCAACTCTTTGCATTAACTCTCAAGTAATTGAGACCATTTTACGCAAACAAAATAATGAAGTAAATGGAATAATACAGGCAGATAATCCAGGTAGACATGAAAAACATAGCAGTGTTCCTGAGGAGTTGAAAGAAGGAGTGCGTAGTCATATTCGATCTATTCCTCGAATGGAGAGCCACTACTGCCGATCTCAATCAAAGGAAGAATACATTAAAGGAGGAAAAACTATTGCCGACCTGCACAGAGATTATGAGCAGCGTTGTAAAGAACTCGGGAAACCTAACGTAAACTACTTGATGTACTCCAATATATTCAAAGGAGAGTTTAATTTATCTTTATTTATTCCAAAAAAAGATAAGTGTGATTTTTGCCAGGGTTTTACTAATGCCTCCGGTATAAAGGTATAAAAACAAGAACTTCAGGAACAGTACAATAAACATATTGAAGACAAAGAACTGGCAAGAGAAGAGAAGGACATGGATAAAAATTCTCCGGATAAAATTGACGCTGTTTATGATATGCAGGCAGCATTGCCGTGTCCACAAGGGGACTCGTCTTCTTTTTATTATGTATCAAAACTAAGCGTGTATAATTTAACATTGTACGAGCTTAAAAGTACGGAAGCAATGTGCTTTATGTGGCACGAAGCTCTTGCTCACAGAGGTGCAAATGAAGTGGGTTCGTGCGTTTGGAATTATTTGCAGTCTGTGAACGCCAAAAATACTGAAATGGTAGATGTTGTATTTTATATGAGCTAGTAAGTGTTAGGGCACTCTTTTGTCCTGAGACTGAGAAATCGGTCTCGAAGGCGGATGAACCCTACAGAATGGTCAACGGCATAAGGATGCAGAAGGCAACGGGGAACCACTGCATTAAGGACTCATAGAGTACCCCTAGTAGTAATCATCATGGTGGACATGCAAAGGAGAAGTACTGATCATGGACATCGGATACCAAGATCCGGCAGAGGAAGACAAATAGATAAGTACAAGGCTTCCTCGGTCGTAAACCTGCGAAACCCTTGTATTAAGAAAAAGACAAACATAAAAATTGCTACGTGGAATGTGAGGAGCTTATTCTCTTCGGGAAAATTAGATAACGCCGTGTTGGAAATGGATCGTTTGGGTATAGACATATTAGGCATAAGCGATACACAATGGCCAGGAAATGGCAAATGCCCCACAACTAATCATGGTATGTTTTATTATGCCAGAAGTGACACCACAACCCATCGATACGGAGTTGGAGTCGTCATCACAAGAAAATGGAAAGATGCTGTAGCAAATTTTATTCCATTCTCAGAGCGTGTGATGTTAATACAACTGAAAGATAAGAAGAACACAATAAACATCATACAAGTGCACGCTCCTGCAGCAGACAAAGACGAAGAGGAAATAGAACAATTCTATAATAACTTAAAAGAGGTCATGAGAACAACAAAGAGACAACACATTAACATAGTAATGGGCGATCTGAACGCCAAGGTAGGTCAGGGTAAAGTTGGAGAAAATGTCGGTGAATACGGCTTAGGTAATAGAAATGAAAGGGGTGATCGTTTAGTTCAGTTTTGTCAAAGCGAAGATTTAATAATAACTAATACGTTCTTTGAATTACCCCCAAGGAGACTGTATACGTGGACGTCAACTCAACACACACAAGAAAAAGTAATCAGAAACCAAATAGATTACATAATGGTGACAAAAAGATACCGTAATGCCGTGAAATCTACTAAAACTTACCCTGGAACTGATATCGGTTCGGATCATAATCCAGTAGTATCTGTGTTAGAAGCTAGACCAAAGAAAATGAGAAAAACCATCATCCCAACCAACTACGGGAAAGAAACACCTAACCAAATCTTCAAAGAAACATAAGGTGTGGATGACACCAGACATACTAGAACTAATGGATGAAAGACGCAAATTGAAGAATAATTCAGAAAAATACAGAGAGGTTGATAAGAACATAAAGCAAATAATAAAGAATGCCAAAGAATCCTGGATTAAAGAACAATGTGTAGAAATGGAAGACTATGAAAGAAAGTATGACACATTCAATATACATAAAAAAGTAAAAGAACTTACAGGAACCCAAAGAAGACATCAAATAAGTTTGCTTAAGGACAAAGACGGAAATATTATTGTAGACTTAACAGAAAAAATTAATAGATGGAGTGAATACATAAGAGAATTGTTTGAGGACAACAGAAATAACATTGACAAGGTAATTGGTGAAACGGGACCTGAAATCCTAAAATGTGAAGTAGAAATGGCACTTAGAAATTCCACAATTGGAAAGGCAAATGGACCCGATGAGGTTCCTACTGAATTACTAAAGCTGTTGAATGATGAATCAGTAGGTATAATATTGCACTTATTTAACACAGTATACAATACTGGTATTATAACTCCAGAGTGGCTGCTGTCTACATTAGTTACACTGCCAAAGAAATCCAATGCAAAAGAATGTTCAGAACATCGAACAATATCTTTAATGAGCCATCTACTAAAGATATTTCTAAAAATCATCCACAACCGAGTTTGTCAAAAGTTGGAGTCAGATATTAGTAATACACAGATGGGGTTCAGAAAAGGACTAGGTACTCGAGAAGCTCTCTTCGGTTTGAATGTTCTTACACAAAGATGCCTAGACGTTAATCAAGAAGTACATGCATGTTTTATCGATTTTGAAAAAGCGTTTGACAGAGTACGCCACGATAGGCTAAGAGACATTCTTGAAAGAAAAGACATAGATAATAAAGTTCTGCGAATAATTCTCAACCTATATTGGAATCAGGAAACTAACATCAAAATAGAAAACGAGATATCAAAAGCAATAGAAATACGTAGAGGAGTAAGACAGGGATGCATTTTGTCACCACTGCTATTTAATGTATATAGTGAAAGCATCTGTCAGGAAGCCCTTTTGCAAGCAAATGAAGGAGTCGTAATCAATGGATAGGTTGTAAATAATCTTCGATACGCAGACGACACTGTACTAGTTACAAGAACAGTAGAAGAATTACAACGATTACTTACAAACATAAATATTGCTTGCAACAATTCTGGCATAAACATTAATATCAAAAAAACCAAGTATATGGTCTTCAGTAAAATCATGACACAACCAGCACATATTAGTATAAACGGCATTCAAATTGAAAAAGTATCAAGTTATAAATACTTAGGAACTTTAATAAACGAAACTGGAGACCAAAACAATGAAATAAAAAGACGTATTGAAATTGCCAGGGCCACCTTCATAAAGATGAGAAAATTCTTCTGCAACAGAGATATAAGCATCCCTCTACGATTAAGAATGCTAAGTGGCTACGTATTTAACACGCTATTATACGGTGTAGAGGCCTGGACTCTCAAACAGAACAACATAAAAAATATTGAAAGTTTCGAGATGTGGTGCTACCGTCGAATGCTGAAGATAAGTTGGGTTGAAAGAATCACAAATCTTGAAGTAATACGAAGGCTAGGAAAAGACGCTGAAGATAAGTTGGGTTGAAAGAATCACAAATCTTGAAGTAATACGAAGGCTAGGAAGAGACCCAGAAATTTTATTAACGATAAAACGAAGAAAACTCGAGTATTTGGGTCACCTGATGAGAGGTCATAAATACGCATTACTTCAAAATATAATGCAAGGAAAAATAGAAGGAAAACGGAATCCAGGCCGTAGAAAAATGTCGTGGATGCGGAATTTGAGAGAGTGGTTTGGCTGCACCACTAATGAACTTTTTAGGTCAGCTGTAAACAAAGTCAGGGTAGCCTTGATGATTTCCAATCTCCGATAGGAGTGGCACAAGAAGAAGAAGAAGTATTTTATACTGACAACTGTTTCGGACAAAATAAGAACGGCTTCGTATTTGCTTTATACATCTATGCAGTTTCTATTCTGGAAAATATTAGGTCCATCACCCATAAATTTTTAATTATTAGTGGTCATACTCAGAACAAGGGAGACCACGTGCATTCTGTTATTAGGACTTTCAATTTATAGAACATATAGTGTTATAGAACGTTTACGTACCAGATAAATATGTAACATTGGTTAGACAAGCAAAGAAGCATGGAAATCCATTCAACGTACATGAAATGGGTCATGAGAATTTTTTTGATCTAAAATGACTATCAACTGATATGGGCATGAAGGATTGTTTTAAAACGAAAGAAGGTGGGTCAGTCGCTCTCTCAGGAATATGCGTTTTAAAAGTTACCAAAGGAAATCCTAGTCATCTGCTATATAAAATGTCGTACAAAGAACAGGAATTTAAAACTATAAACGTTCTTCAAAGCAAACGACGAATTCCATCAGCACGTGACGTTACTCTAAAACAAGCTTACAAGAAGAAAGTGGGAATAAGTAAAAAAAAAGAAAGCTGGTCTGCTCTCTCTTTTTGAAAAAAAATGTAGCGGCTATGCCACAATACTATAGGGATTTTTACGCTAACTTGTACAAACTTTCATTTTTTTTTAATTGGAGCCCAAATTTTTGTTTTTTTATATTGGTATTGTACTATAACTGCGATTTTTTCGTTCATTGTTGTTTAAACTCTAATAAAACATTTAAACTGTTCCATTTTATTGTCCCTAATAACTTTATAATTGTGAAATAGTACAACATTTTTATAAATAAAAGTATTATAACTCAAAATGGGGATGAAAAATATGAGTTGGGGGTGGTATATGGATTGGATGTAAAACCCATATTGTCAGTTAATACTGTAAGTTTTAATTATTCTGATGAAAAGGATATTTAATATTGTATTGTTTAAGTAATCCGATCTCGTAAACCATCTCAATCTTTAATTGTCTTTTCTGTAAACTTAATGTTTTTGAAATATCATACTATTCTTCCCAATCAACGATATATTCTTGGATGACATAAACTTAAATCTATAGAGGACAATGTGCCAGTAGCACTATTAAGATGAGTTTTGAAATGGTCATTCATCATACAAGTATGTATCAGTCATTTTCGACAGTCTTTCCGCGGCCGAAGGTTCTTTCAGAACCCCATATTATATTGTGGGCGTTGAAATCTCCAACAAGAAGAAAAGGTGAAAGATGTTGGTATATCAGGTCCACTAGATCAGCTTCAGATAGGCTATAATTTGGAGGTATAGATGCTACAAACTGTAATTTTATTTGAGCACCAGATGTTAAGGGCGATAGCTTCTAGGTTTGTGCAAATTGGAAGACGTGTCGAGTAGAGATCATTTGATACAAATACGGATGTTCCACCGCTAACCCTAACATAGTCAGTTCTCAAGAAATGGTAACCTACAAAACCCTGTAATAGGCTTTTGTGGTCAGATTTGAAATTTGTTTCTTGTAAACACAGTATGTCGATGTCGGCAGTAGTATCAAGGATTAACTTTTGTAGGTGTTCAAGTCTGGGGTAAAACCCATCACAGTTCCATTGAATTAGATTGAAGTTTACTAAAATGTGGATTCTTGAGAGTGTTGAGAGGTATCTGAGAAATACTCCTCATCCTGAGGATCCAGTGATACGTGGGAATTTAAACTAACCGTATCTGCTGTGTCAGACTGGAAAGCTTGTTTAAGTTTTTTTGATAATCTTGTTAATCTGTTCTTTAGTGACCTATCTGTTAGAGAAGGATAAACATTATATATCACAGAGTAAAAATTTGATATCATGTGTATACTGTTGTAGTTCCAGATAGTGGATTGCTAATACCATAGCTATTTTCAAGGAAACTAATTAAATTTTCTACAGAAATAGAAAAAGAGTGTGATGACTTACTAAAACAATCTTTTATTTCTTCTTTTAAGGCATCAGTTATTATTGAAGTGTCAGTTTAATCTTTTTATAACTTCTTCCTAGGTGGTTTCATTGGTTTCTTGTTTGCATCGTGATGAGGAAGAGGTATTAGAGACGAAACTTCTTTTGGTGTTTCTGTCACGTTTATTGCGTTGGAATCTACTGAACTTGGGAAGGCTCTATTCATTCCAGGTACAGGTGAAGAAGGTGTTTCGGTTGTTGTTGTATTCGCTGTATAAACTGAAGGAATATTTGTATTTGTTTGTGTGTTTGTGTTAGGACATTTGTTTGCTGTATGTCCAGGCTATTTAGAAAGAAAACACTTCATAAAGTCCGTAGACAATAATATATTCTGTATGCGTTATTCTCGTGTTGTATTAAAAGTGATGTTTTAAGCTCGTAGTTCTCAGTAGCTGGAGTAACGTAGACTTGTTGCCTATAACTCAAAATATGCGCAAACTCATCCGTTGGGATACCTGCGTTCAATAGTGATATAGGAGACACCACTAATTTGTAGTCCGAAATCTTTCAGTGCATGTTCTATGATCTCATTAGGTAAAGATGGACAGACATTTGATATTAATATTCTTTTAGCTGGAGAAATTCGTCTTTTTCTACTCAGCTCAACAGAATTTACAGTTACTGTGGGATGCTCCAGTATAAGCTGATCTACAAGCTCGGTTCTTGATAAGTAGATGCACACTTGATTGTTTGAGATTCTCCATACAAAACAAACATTTTTGAGACTAGCGGTGTTTCCGATTACTTTAACGTAGTCTAGTATCACAAGATTAAGACGAGAATGTATGGTAATTGCTTGCTCTTTTTTTGAAAAACAGGTTTAGGCTTTGCTTTAGCTGCGGCAACATAAGAAGCTGTAGGTGTATTGTTTCGTTCGTTGTTTGTTGATATTATGGATTCTGTTACAGTTGAATTAGTTTTCTCAATATTGTTGCCCTTGCATTCAAAAGCAACAGATTCAGGAATATCTACGATTATTGTAATTATTGACCAGTATCCAGATAACAGCAACACACCATGGCGTATTACTGGTTGATAATAAAATTGTCGTTAAGCGAGAGGTGATTTAAAAGGTATTAATGTTTCGCTAATGACCGCAAAAAAGTTCAGAGATAAACAAAATAAAAAGTTCGATGCAACAATTGTAGTCAAATTTTAAATAATATCTACCTTTCGCCTACTCGCAGACAGCAGTAAATATCAGCCTCCAATACACTACACCTTTATGTTTAAATTGTCCAAAATGTCCAAAAAATGTTTAAAAGGAAAATATGTACAAAATTTCAGGTGAGTTGGTCAAGTAGTTTTTGAGTTACAATGTCTACACTACAGGCTTTGAAAAAAGCAGTTTTGAGAAAAACACTTTGAAAGTATTGTCAACTTTTATTTTAAATTTTTTTTGTCTGTCAAATCGTAAAGTGATGCACACCGGTATATGTTTTTGAATCGCGGGGTAATTTACAAAAGAAAATGAAAACAGCTGTTGACCGTTTCTTACTACGCTCAAGCGCGCTGGCGCGAAGATGGTGCAAAGCGAGTCGAAGGTAGGGACATAGGGTTGAATATCCCTATCTTCGACTAGCTTTGCAGCAGGTTCGCGTCAGCACGCTTGAACGTAATGAACAACGGTCAACAGCTGTTCTCATTTTCTTTTGTGAATTACTCCGCGATTCAAAAAGATATTCCTTGTTAATTATTTTACGATTTGACAGACAAAAAAGAAATTGAAAATAAAAGTTGACAATACTTTAAACGCTTTTTCCTCAAAACTGCTTTTTTCAAAGGATGTACGTAGATATTGTAACTCAAAAACTACTTGACCGACCCACCTGGAATTTTCTATATATTTTCTTTAGACATTCCTTGAGGTAACGCTGTCGGTATATTTTTTGTTTTATTTAACTTATTTTTACTTATTTTTATTAAACAATAATAAATATGTTGATTTTCGCCGTTTTTTTTGCAAAACATTTCGTTTTAATTTCTGAGTGATACCAAAAAGTTAAAAAATGTTATATCTAAAAAAACTCGACAGAGTTATCTCGACAAACATAAAATATTAGCTAATAAAATATTTTGAATTTTTTGTTTACCATGATATTATAATGATAAGTTCGAATGTCCACCGCAAAATCCATTTTTTTTTTTCGAGGTGTGTTTAAAAATTTGCAACCGCTGGCTTATTTTGTAATATTTTTCCTTGAATTTTTTTTGAGTATTCTTTGAATAATACTGAATACGCGTATTTAATTTAAAATAAAATACTTTTATCATACTTTCCAAAAAAATTCACAAAAATGTGCTTGAAATGTTGATTTCAAGCCCTACGGCCCTCCCTTACGGATAGCTATGACACTATTTTGATAGGCAACTTATGCTGATCGTGTTTGTCTATACAGGGTGAGTCATGAGGAACTTTACATACTCCTACCTCGTATAGAGGATCCTATAGGGAATAACAAATGACCATTAAAAAGTGTCTGCTCCCATTGTTTAATAATATACAGGGCGAGTTTCGCATTTTGACAGAAATTTGTATTCGTCATAATTTTTGAACGATCAGATCGATGTGTCTCTTATTTTGGCCAATCGTTACAATATTACCACCTAATCAACTAATTTATTCAAACTAGAAAAAAATCAGGTTCGGCTTTAAAAAAATTAGTTCGTTTGGGTCTTAGAAAAAATTTCACCCTGTATACGCTTTTTGAAAATTCTAATATGAATTTTACAAATTAGACAAATAGGCAATTAAAATGGCATATTTATTTTTTTCCGCACACGATTACTTAATTTTTTATAAAAAAATCAAATTTCACTATGAATTAAAAGTTTGGTAAAGTGAACCATATATTTAAAAAAAAATAACTTTTATTACAAAAATTAATTTTGTTTTGCACAAATAAGTAATTTATGTTACCATCCAATTAACTGATTTATTCAAACTAGAGAAAAATCAGGTCCGGATTTAAAAAATTAGTTCGTTTTGTTCTTAGAAAAAATTTCACCCTGTATACGCTTTTTGAAAACTCTAATATGAATTTTACAAATAAGACAAATAAGCAAGTAAAATGGCATATTTATTTTTTCCCCACACGATGACTTAATTTTTTATTAAAAAATCAAATTTGTCAAAATCGGATTTTTAACCTAAAAATGAAAAAAAAAATGAACTCACGGTTTAACTCGCTATACCTCTGTTCCATTTTAATATTTTTTTTCTGAAATTTTTACAGCACATACCTCTTACCATTGTGAAGACTCTGAAAATTGTTGTAGACTTACAGTCTTCTTCTTGTAAAAGTTGCAAACTTGTAAATCGCAAAAATTAGGTGGAAAATTTTAAAATTTATCAATTTGATCACGTCTATGTTAAACTATAGATAAGAGTCCAAAAGAAGTGTTATGGGAAGTTTTAGATCTAGACGTGTTATAGAAAAAAAAAATGGTAAAACTTTTAATTTTAAGAAAAACGTTGTTTTTGTAAATTAATTTTTGTAAAAAAAGTTAATTTTTTTAAATCTATGCAAAAACTTTGCCAAACTTTTTATGCATAGTCAAATTTGATTTTTTAATAAAAAAATAAGTAATCGTGTGGGGAAAAAATAAATATGCCATTTTAATTGCCTATTTGTCTTATTTGTAAAATTCATATTAGAGTTTTCACAAAACGTATACAAGGTGAAATTTTTTCCAAGACCCAAACAAACTAATTTTTTAAATCCGGGCCTGATTTTTTTCTAGTTTGAATAAATCAGTTGATTGGGTGATAACATAAAATAAATATGTGTTCAAAAAAAAATCATTTTTGTAATAAAAGTTATTTTTTTTTAATCTATGGTTCACTTTACCAAACTTTTAATTATTCATAGTCAAATTTGATTTTTTTTTTATAAAAAATTTAGTAATCGTGTGGGGAAAAAAATAAATATGCCATTTTAATTGCTTATTTGTCTAATTTGTAAAAATTATATTAGAGTTTTCGAAAAGCGTATACAGGGTGAAATTTTTTCTAAGACCAAAACGAACTTATTTTTTAAATCCGGGCCTGATTTTTTTCTTGTTTGAATAAATCAGTTGATTGGTGGTAACATAAATTAAATATTTGTTCAAAAAAAAATTAATTTTGGTAATAAAAGTTAATTTTGTTAAATATATGGTTCACTTTACCAAACTTTTAATTCATAATCAAAATTGATTTTTTTATAAAAAATTAGGCAATCATGTGCGGAAAAAAATAAGTATGTTATTTTAATTGGCTATTTGTCTAATTTTTAAAATTCATATTAGAGTTTTCAAGAAGCTTATACAGGGTGAAATTTTTTCTAAGATCCAAACGAACCAATTTTTTAAAGCCGGACCTGATTTTTTTCTAGTTTAAATAAATCAGTTGATTAGGTGACAATAGTATAACGATTGACCAAAATAAGAGACACATCGATCTGACCGTTCAAAAATTATGACGAATACAAATTTCTGTCAAAATGCGAAACTCGCCCTGTATATTATTAAACAATGGGAGCAGACACTTTTTAATGGTCATTTGTTATTCCCCATAGGGGCCTCTATACGAGGTAGGAGTATGTACAGTTCCTCATGACTCACCCTGTATATGAAATTTAACAAAAAATGTTTTATCCGGCAAGCAGATGGGTACATTTCGGAATCCTATTCGGATCTTAGACTATAAGAGGCTACAGTAGCGCGTCATCAAAAACGGAAAACACGGTCCAAGATTGCGGCTTTAATTTTGAATATTTTGTCGAGATATTTGGCACACATATTCGTAATATAGTAAAGAATAGCGGTACAGAGCAAAATTTGAGACATACGTTAGAATGTGGAAATTACTCTATAATTAAATACAATATTAAAAAGACGAGCCTGTACCGCAACTAAGAAGAGAAGAACAAAAAATACACTTTCTTCAAATAAACTTTTTCATCCCATGCCTAGATTTTGTGTTAACTAGTAAAATTATTTATCTCTAACAAGAAATCGAACATATTACAACTAATAACTGATTAGGCAACATACAGAAATAGTCACTTTCATTTTAACAAACCTGCGTCAGATTGCTAAGTGTAATAGCCGTTGTATTTTGGTTTATTTTTATAAACATTTATTTACTTATAATGAAATTGTTTTCTTTTACTTCCATTTAGCGCAACTATGAGTATAATGTCACAATATTCAAGTTATGTCAAATAATCCCGAAGCACTATTGCCAAAGTTTCGCAGAACTTTCGAAAAAAGCTGTACTACTATCTCCCGAAGTTATATTAATGACGCGCTACTATTTGATCTTAAGCCTTGGAAATGGGTATTTTCGCGTTTTTCAAATTCTAAAGCGCATTTATAACTCGACAATAATCAATTTTAGATAAAAATTACAAGAAACCTTTTTTGCTCAGACTGATCCAAATAAAAATTTTTCGAAATCAAAAAATTATTTTTGTGAATTTGTTTAAAAAAATTGTTTAAACAATTTTTCGACCACGGTACCGCCTGACTCCCTGTGTGTAAGTTTTTTTTGAGTAAGTTCATGCAAAAAAAATAGAATTGGAATAATTTACCTAACGGGATCGACGATACAGCCTGGACTACCAGTCGATGTGTTCTTTCTCATAATATGGATTATACGACTCCATACGACAACACTAAAATAAAGTGGCATTAATTGAATTATATAGGGTGTCCCAAAAGTAGTGGAACGGTCAAATATTTCGTGAACTAAATATCGGATCGAAAAAGTGAAAAATAAGTGTTCAATAATTTTCAAAAATCTATCCAATGACACCAAACACCAACCCCCACTACACCCTCTGGAGGTGGGGTGGGGGGTAACTTTAAAATGTCAAATGGAAACACCCAGTTTTTCTTGTAGATTTGGATTCGTTACGTAAAAGTAAGCAACTTTTATTCAAAACATTTTTTCGAACTGTGGATAGATGGCGCTATAGTTGGAAGAAACGATTTATCCTGATAACATAGGTAAATTATAGAAACGGTCTAATATCTCGAGCAATACACTTCCAAATGAAATACGAAAAAATACGTATTTAATATTGTTCAAAAACCTATCGACTAGCACCAAACATAACCATCCAACCTACCCCCTGGAGGTTGGGTGGGGGGTAACTTTAAAATCTTAAATAGCAATCCCCAGTTTTTATTGCAGATTCGGATTCGTCATGAAAAATAAGCAACATTTATTCGAAAAGTTTTTTAAAATTGCTGATAGATGGCGCTAATAAATCGTATTTTTCTAATTAAAGCGCCATCTATCAACAATTTTCAAAAATGTTTCAAATAATTGTTGCTTAATTTTTCCTGACGAATCCGAATCTGCAATAAAAAGTGGGGGTTGCTATTTAAGATTTTAAAGTTACCGCCCACCCCACCTCCAGGGGGTGGGTTGGAGGGTCATATTTGGAGTTATTCGATAGGTTTTCGAAAAATAATTTTTTTTTTATTATTTAATGTTGTAATATTTACAATCTGTCCTCAACTGAGAACAATAGGTAAATTATTTGACAAAATTTGAAAATTTTGACCTGTAGAGGGAGATCCAGTGATCACCCTCTTTACATAAATTAAATTAAAACAAATTAAAATAAGTTTAGTTATCACAGATTATTCGAATCTTCTTGCTAGATCCACTACTTTGAATCTCTTCAGGCGTCGTACATCATTGTGGTCATCAGTAAGGTTGCTGGCTAACTCATTTGGATGAGATTCTAGTCTCTTGGAATATTTTTTGTAATATTCCGTTATTACTGTTTTTATGGATGGCACATTGAGGTCTTGCTCTATCACATAGTTTGGCACGTACCAAGGGGCATTCAGCATTGTTCTAAGGACTTTGTTCTGGAATCTCTGCAATATTTCTAGGTTAGTTTGACTGGCTGTCCCCCAAAGTTGGATACCATAGGTCCACACTGGTTTTAATATAGTTTTATATATCAGCAGTTTGTTTTCAAGTGATAGTTGAGATTTACGACCGATGATCCAGTACATTTCTCGAAATTTTATTCCTAGTTGTTTTCTTTTTGTAAAAATGTGTTTTTGCCACGTTAATCTCCTATCAAGATGGATTCCTAGGTACTTGACAGTATCGGTTTGTGGAAGTTGAGTTTCATTTAGTGTTACAGATGGACATGTTTGTCTTCTCATGGTGAAGGTTACATGGATGGATTTACTCTCATTCGCCTTTATCTTCCATTTTTTAAGCCATATTTGTATATTATTAAGGTCTTTCTGAAGGGTTCTGGATGCTGTATTTGGATCACGGTGAGAGGCTAGTACAGCAGTGTCATCAGCAAAAGTTGAACACGTTGTTTTGTTACTTGTGGGTAGGTCAGCAGTGTAGAGCAAGTACAATATCGGTCCCAAGACACTTCCTTGTGGTACTCCGGCTTTTATTGGTCTTAGGCTTGTGTATTCATTATCCTGCTTGACTAGGAAATGTCGGTTGGAAATATAGCTTTTTAGGATTTGATAAAAAGGATGAGGAAGGTTTTTCTTTAGTTTAAAGAGCATACCAGCATGCCATACCTTGTCGAAGGCCTGACCAATGTCCAGGAATGCAGCAGAACAATACCTTATATTTTCTAGATCACTTCTGATGTGTTTTACCAGTCTATGTACCTGTTCTATCGTTCCGTGTTGTGTTCTGAACCCAAATTGGTGTTGGGGAATTAGTTTCCTTTCTTCTATAACTGGGGATAATTGTTTAAGGAGAAGTTTTTCCAAAATTTTTGATAGAACAGGTAGCAGGCTTATTGGTCTGTATGAAGTCACCTGAGTTTTATTTTTCCCTGGCTTAGGTATGAGAATAATTTGAGAAACTTTCCATTGTTCTGGGTAGTAACCTAGCCTAAATATTGCATTAAATACTTGCGTTATCATTTTCAGACCTTTGCATGTCAATTGCTGCAGTACTTTCCCGTTGATCAGGTCATACCCTGGAGCTTTTTTTGGACTGATTTCATGCTGGATCATATTTCTAACTTCTTTAGTGGTGATTTTTTGTATAGGTAAATCCATCTGGTAGGGCGATTCCAGGAAGTCATTTATTTCTTCCTCTGTGTCACCATCTTCCATGGGATGTGGCTGGAATACATTAGTGAGGTGATTTGCAAATGCTTCGGCTTTTTCCTTATTATTTCTACACCAGTTTCCCTCTTGGTTTCGTATTGGTGGTATTTGTTGTTTCGGGTGTTTGATTTTTCTCGTGGCCTTCCAAAGGGTATATTCACTATCTGCGTTTGCTGATAAACCTGTAAGATATTCTTGTATTTTGTTATTTTTGATATTATGCAATTGTAGTTTAATTTCCTTGGTGATTTTATTTAATTTCGCCTTGTTCTCATGTGTTCTTTTTCTTCGCCACTCTTCCTTTATTTTTCTCTTTCTAGCAATCATTTCCTTTATTACAGTTGGGCAATTCTCTTTCAATTCTGTTTGGTAGCAGTCAGGGGTAGCATACCGAGCAGCTTCTTGTATAGATTTCTGAAGATTTTCTACTGCTGCGTAGATGTCACTTTCTGTTTTCAATGGGATGTTTATGTCAATTAGTTCATCTAGTTTAGTCTTGAAAATGCTCCAGTCTGTTTTGTTACTGTATAGTGATGGTTGTTTAGTACTGTTTGTTATTTGTGCATACCATGTCGCGATTACGCTAGAGTGGTCAGAGGGTAGATCGTAACAAGATTCTACTTTTGCCAATTTAACATTAATTCCTTTAACAATATAAAAGTCGAGTAGATCAGGTATTTTTGCATTGTCGGTAGGCCAGTAAGTTGGTTCCCTTGTGGTGAGGTAATTTGCATTGGTCGCATTTATAGCTTTAAGAAGTTCTCTGCCTTTTGTGGTAATAATTCTGGATCCCCAGGTAGTATGCTTAGAATTAAAATCTCCTCCTGCTATAAATCTATTTCCTAATGTTTTAAAGAAATTTTCAAACTGTTCCGTTTTGGTACTGTGCTTTGGCGGACAGTATATAGCTGATACTGTTAGTGGGCCTAGTTGATCTTCCACAACAATGCTGGTGGCCTGTAGATAGTCGCATTCATGTTTTTGTATTTCGTAGTGCTTTAGTTTATTACTAACTATTATTGCAGTGCCTCCATGTGCTTTTTCGTTGGGATGTTGCGTATGATAAGTTGTAAATCGTGGAATATTGATGTGGTTTTTGGATGTAAAATGAGTTTCTGTAATCAGCATTATGTCAATTTTTTGTGTGTTAATAAATAGTTTTAATTCTTCTACATGTTGACTTAAGCCATTGGCGTTCCATAATACTAGCTTTAGTAACTGAGTCATTTCTGGTTGAGAATCATGGTCAGGAGGTTGAGCATAGTGCTCATTTGTTCCGTCAGTTTTTTTAACATGTCTTTCAGTTCTGACATGTCTGTGTGGTTATTAGTTTGATTTGCTATATGTTGTGTAGTAGTTTGGTTGGAGGCTTGCTGGTTAACTGCTTGCGTTGCTTGTGCGTATGTTATTCCAGGTTGCACATAGTTGACTGTTGTAGTTCTATCTTGGTTTGTCCTCGCGTTGTGTCGTCTCAAGTTAGGGAATTTAAGTTTTTGTAATTGTTTGTGAACTTCACACCCTCTATAATTTGCGGGGTGATTTTCACCACAGTTAGCACATTTAACATTACTGTCTCTGGTTTTCCTTGGACATTCTTTAGTGTAATGAGGTTCTGCGCATTTGACACAGCACGGTTGTTTATTGCAGAAGTTTTTTCTGTGGTTGTATTTTTGACATCTACTACATTGCGGAATTATTCTCTTGACATGCGGTGCTTCGAATTCTACTATGGAATGCATTACTTGTTTAATGTTATAGATGTCCTTGTTATTATCTTTTGTTTCTAGATCAATGTAGAACATAGGCAGCGATTTTTTAGTTTGGTTGTGTAGTATATTCCATATATTTATAACATTATGGTTTTTGGTTTTAAGATCTTCTTTAAATAATAAAAACCTGTTTTTTGGTTTCTCATTTGGAAGTGAATTTCTCGAGATATTAGACCGTTTCGATAATTTACCTATGGTATCAAGATAAATCGTTTTTCCCAATTATAGCGCCATCTATCCACAATTTGAAAAAATGTTTTGAATCAAAGTTGCTTACTTTTACGTAACGAATCCAAATCTGCAAGAAAAGCTGGGTGTTTTTATTTAATATTTTAAAGTTACCCCCACCCCACCTCCAGGGGGTGCAGTGGGGGTTGGTGTTATTGGATAGATTTTTGACAATGATTGAACACGTATTTTTCAGTTTTTCGATCCGATGTTTAGTTCGCAAAGAATTCGACCGTTCCACTACTTTTGGGACACCCTGTATAATACACTTAAGTGCAAAATAATCGACCCACTTGCTGAATTGTACACGTTAGAAGTCTCGAATTTCCTAAATCTGTTGTCCGATTTGAGTGATTTTTTAGTGTGTTATAGCCTTATTATTTAAGAAAATCGATGTAATATATTGTTGCTAGACAGGTAGTCATTTTATACCGAACACCGGGTGTAAAAATCATACTGTGTTTTTTTCTTAGAGTTCGGAACATCCTGTGGAATATTCTAGCATATAAAAAATATTTAAATTAAAACTAGATTGTAGCCTTAGGCTTTGTTAACATTTTATTTTTTGATTCATTTTCTTATGTAGGATAATAAAGAAGTTAGGTACGTTAACATCTAGCGATGTTTTTCATCAATAAATCCTCATTTTCTGCTTCGTTTAATAAACAAACGTAAAGTAGGCTAAGGAAAATTAGTAATTTAATGGGTGTCAAATAGTTAACAGTCAAAAAGTGTCTGATTTGCTGAGAAAATTAGTAGATTTATTATTTAAAGCTTCAATTAAGTCTGTAGTTTTTTTTTGTTATTTGGTGGAAATGGAACGCGCTACAAGGAATTTGACCCGCGATGAGTGTGCTCAAGCAGTGATCTTACATAGCGACGGACTTAGCTACCATGCTATCGGCTCTTTATATTGGTAACAATTTTTTGCTAATGCACGATAAAGCAAGACCTCACATTCACGAACTGTAACCGAATATTTACAACAGGTAAATCTTCGGGCTTCGCATTGGCCATCGCATAGTCCAGATCTTAACCGGATCGAACATTTGTGGGACATAATTGGCAGAAAACTACGACAGTGTTTGCCGCCTTCTAGAACCTTACAAGAGGTAGAAACAGTATCTCTCGAGATTTGGAATGATATTGATCAAGACCAAATAGCATACCTCATTTGTAATATAAAAGTACTGTAGTACATATATCTCTTTTATTATAGAGCATAAGCGAATGAATCAAAAAACGAGTTGTTAAGAAAACCTAAGGCTACAATTGAGTTTTAATTTAAATATTATTTATATGCGAGAATATTACACAAAGTGTTCCGAACTTTAAGAAAAAAACACAGTACGATTTTTACACCTGGTATAAAATAACCTTTACCTGTCTAGCAACAATAATACAATATTACATCGATTTTCATTAATAATAAGGCTATAACATACTAAAAAATCACTAAAATCGGACAACAGGTTTAGGAAATTCGAGATTTCTAACGTGTACAATTCTGCAAATGAGTCGATTATTTTGCTCTCAAGTGTAGTAAAAATAATTTTAAAGGTACTTAGGCTACCTAGGTACCTGAAATTTTCAGAATAGCTTAGAACTAGCCAACAATTCAATATTTAACTGCTATTATACAAGGTGATTGATTAGTGGGGTAGATCCGTTATAGTAATGGATAACGATAAATGTTAATAACAAAAATTGTAGCTAACTTTGAACTTCACATTACAAAATTAGTTAGAATGTTACAGGGTGTTCGATAACATAGTGGAAGATCAAAGTTATGTTTTTTTAAATGGAACACCCTGTATTTTATTTTATATTCAAAGTATTCTTAACTTCTCCATTACAAAAGTATAAAGGTTTAGTATGTTATACAGGGTATTTACAAAGTTATAACCAATTTTAAATGAAAATCGTAACAAGTTCAACTCCCTGTATAAATAAAAATACGCACAACGGCAATGGTTTATTGATGCCATATTTTTTTAAGTTGTTGTGAAAATTTTCATAAATAATCGATATTGCTAATTTTCTTTATATTGAATACAGGGTGAGTCAAAGCGCAAGTACATTATTTTCTAAGTAATTTTAAATGAAACACCCTGTATTTTATACTACTGTAGAAAAGTACCATTACCGTACTTTAATTTTTATATAACATTCCCTATGTTTAATTTATTAGTTTTCGAGATATTTTTATTTTTCAGGGCAAATTGTTAATTACGGGTCTAAATCTTAGGTAAGCCATGACTGATTTGTCTAAAACTGACAATTTACGATTACTGATTATCAATCTGTCATCAAAGTTGGCTACAATTTTTGTTATTAACTTTTATTGCTATCTATTACTGTAACTAAACAACTACTGACGGAAAGACGACAACTACTAACGCAAAACAAACGCCATACTCAAGAATACATAGAACTTAATAAAACAATTAGAAAAGAACTAAAACGCGACTTACAAAAATGGAACGAGAACATAATAGAGCGAGTCATTGACAACAACAGAGGCTTAAAATGTCTAAGACCCGCATTGGGTGTTCAAAAAATCATTAAAATTAAAGACGCCAATAGTAAGGAAGAGAAGGACAAATATAAAATAACAAAAATAGTCGAAGACTTCTACAAAAGCTTGTACAGCTCGCAAAGCCAGCCGAATGAATCAACAAAGGAGAACGTCAAAAGAAAAATAAAAAACGTGGGATCAGAAGTATGTACTACCAAATATAAAGGGATTCGAAATAGAAAGAGCTTTAAAAGAACTAAAAAATAATAAAGCTCCAGGACAGGACGGTATAATTGCCGAGCTCTTGAAAACAAGCAAGACAGTAACAATCCCTATACTAACAGAGCTATTTAATAAATGTCTCCATAATAGCAAGATCCCTAAAGACTGGAACGAAAGTCTAGTAATACTTTTACACAAAAAAGGGGACAAATGTGACCTATAGAATTATAGACCGATATCGTTGCTCAGTGAAGTATACAAACTATTCATGAGAATTATTAACAACCGGTTGACCTACAAAATGGACAATTACCAACCAGTGGAACAGGCTGGCTTCCGCAAAGGATATAGTACATCAGACCATCTGCTGACAATGAGAACATTGATAGAGAAGGCAAATGAATACCAACTACCCGTATTTCTTGCCTTCGTAGACTATGAAAAGGCGTTTGATAGTATCGAGATGTGGGCCATAGAACAAGCTATTAATAATTGTAGAATCGATTCGAGATATAGACAACTAATACATAATATATATGAAAATGCAACTATGATAGTACAACTAGACGAAAATACAAATCCCATCCCTATTAAGAGAGGCGTGAGACAAGGAGACGTAATATCGCCAAAGCTTTTCAACCTAGCACTATAAGACGTCTTCAAAACGACAAATTGGTCAACCTATGGCATTAACGTTAATGTCAAGAAGCTAAATCACCTCAGATTCGCTGACGACATTGTGATTATAGCGAGCTCATTCGAGGAACTGCAAATTATGATAGAGGAACTCGCAGGCAGCTCCCAATACGTCGGTCTAAAAATGAACATGAAGAAAACAAAAATAATGACAAACACAGATGACCCCAGACGCATAACTATAAATGGCAGTGAGATAGAAAAAGTCCAGGAATATATCTACCTAGGCCAAATCCTGAAACTTGACAGAGAAAGCCAAAGTGCGGAAATTAATAGGAGAGCAAGACTAGCATGGGCAGGATTTGGAAAACTTGGTTGGATACTTAAGAACCGCAAAATACCTCAATATTTGAGGACCAAAGTGTTCAACCAGTGCATCCTTCCTATCATGACATATGAGTGTCAAGCCTGGACCCTAACCAAGGCAAATATGAATAAACTAGCTACAACAGAAAGAGCTATGGAAAGAGCAAAGTTAGGTATACGACTGTCAGATAAAAAGAGGAGCGACTGGGTAAGATCAAAAACAAAAGTCGAGGATATAACAACAAAAGTTGCCAAACTTAAATGGAGCTTTGCAGGCCACACTGCTAGACAAAAAGACCAACGTTGGAATGCCACGATAGAACATTGGAGACCTTATCAAAGTAAACGACCGAGAGGAAGACCACAGATGAGATGGGTTGATGATATTAAAAGAGTAGCCGGAACGAATTGGAAATATGTTGCTCAGGATAGAGACCGATGGAAGGAGTTGGGAGAGGCCTATGTCCAAACGTGGACGATAGAAGGCTAAGAAGAAGAAGAAGAAGATTACTGTAACTGATAAACGAAGCTTTACACCACTAATCAATCAACCTGTACATAAATCACCCTGACTTTTTTTATTTCAATCGATATCTACAAATTGATGGTGGGTCAGTTGCATTAGACTGCAGATCGAGAGTTCCCTTGTTTTAACACCGCTGTTGCGTATAATTTTTTAATTTGTTTAATAAATAATTTAAAGTTGATACACTTAAAATTCATATTTTATAAGTTTATTATTATATAAAAATTATACAGTGATGAACGCGCTAATAACCGGCAAAATAGCACAATAGATGAAAAACGTATTAAGTTGTGAGGTAAAAAGAAATGCAACTAGTCGAGCTGGGAAATTTAGCTGTATTAACCTAAAAATTTACATTATATTAATTGTTTCCCATCTTTAGACGTATCGGACGAGTTTGGCAACTGCCACTGTCACAATGAGAGTTTTAGGGCCGGTTATTCGAACACTAATCAACAATGACGACTATCAAATATTTAATTACTTTAAAAACATAATTGATTATAATTATGAGATTAGTTAATCAATTAACATAACAATTATTGACATAATTGATTAAGTCATTTCATAATTGTAATCAATAATTATGATTTTAGCAACACAATCAAAGTTGACATTGACAGTTGGTGACAGTAATTAAATATTTGATAATGATCATTGTTGATTAGCGTTCGAACAACCGGTCCTTAGTTGACATACTCCTCTGATATGTGTAAAGGTGGGAAACAATCAATATAATGGGAATTTATATGTTAATATCGCTAAATCTCCCAGCTCGACTAGTTTCATTCCTTTTTATCTCACAACTTAATACGTTTTCCATCTTTTGCGCTATTTTGCTGTATACAGTGATGAGTGCGCTAATAACCGGCTAAATAGCACAAACGATGAAAAACGTATTAAGTTGTGAGATAAAAAGAAATGAAACTAGTCGAGCTGGGAAATTTAGGGATATTAACCCGTAAATTTATATTATATTGATTGTTTCCCACCTTTTCACGTATCAGAGGAGTATGTCAACTAAAACTGTCACTGTGACAGTGGTAGTTGCCAAACTCGTGCAATACGTCTAAAGGTGGGAAACAATAAATGTAATGTAAGTTTGTAGGTTACTATCGCTAAATTTCTCATCTCGACTAGTTTCATTACTTTTTATCTCACAACTTAATAGGTTTTCCATTTTTGTGATATTTTGCCGGTTATTAGCGAGCTCATCACTGTATACTATTTTAAACAACCGTGGTATTATAAAAAAAAGAATGTGTGTGTACTTTGTACGCACGTAAGAAGTTATACTTCTATTATAATATAATTTCAACGAAATAAATATACCTACTTAACAGTTACAGTACAAAAAAATAACAATAATTACCAAAAATGAACCAAAACTTAACAATGCCAAATATTAAAAAAAAGAAAAAAATATGATTCGTCCGGGATTTGAACCCGCAATCTGGCGATTTTTTGATTTCTGGTCCAATGCTCTACCAACAAGGCCATCAAGCCGCATGCTAGTTACCTTTCAGATATAGATAATTATACATCACGGTGACAAGTGAAATATAAAAATAGATATTTTATTATTTTACGCCCAAGGAAGACAAATCCAAAGACACAAAATTATAACAAAAAACCTTTTAAACCACCTTTTTCAAATTGCGCAAGTTGTTAATTATTAATTATTAATATTAATGTTAATAAATGAAATATAAATATTTTGACGTTTCACAATTTGACAATTCACCTTTAACTGCAGTTCCTTAAAAATTTTAAAGCACTAGTGCCTTAAAGTAGCATTTTGAACCCTCCTATGGAGTCCTAAAAATTGCATTTTTAACACGTTTGTAGAAAAATATATTTAAAAACACTAATATATTCTTTCCACACCTTTTCTGGACTGATACATACATAAATTAAAACATTTTGAAGTATAACTTCAAAAATATAATATGAAAACTATTTAAAAAGGCAGTATAACTATTAACTAACCTTTGTTGTTTCTCTTCCCACAAATTTTAAAACGCAACAACCATACATAACCAAACCGTCAACCGTCCAAACCACAGCTGCACTACAGCTGCCATATTGGATAATTTTTGACATGTCATTTGAACATCCAATCAGAACAAAGTTATAATGCGCAAGCGCCGGGATCGTAGGTTTTAACATATAAAAATGCACCCTCACATCGCGCGTAAAGAAGTATAACTTCAAAAAGTACTTTTTAATTATAGTGTTAATTAACCAGATAATTCTGATACTTCCTACATCATAAACAATAATATACAGCTAAAATTGTGAAAACAGTAATATTGTCATCGTTTTCTAACTTCCTCTCTACGATTATTTTTTGTTTTAGTTGCATCATTTTATACTAACACCAGATTAAAATCTGCTACGTCCGGACGAAATGTATAAAAATAGTAATATTTTTAATTACCTAATGCAGAAATTCATACATATGGTGCTATTATAAGCTCTCAAATTGTACACTGGCTTGTTATCTAGGCCAAGTATATTTTTTGTTAGTAGCACATAACCATTAATGAGAAAAGAGGAGCTGTTCTTTTTTCCTTCAAAGCAAATACGGCATATTTCCTGAAATGTAAATTCTTAGTTTTTCTTCGGTCGATTGTATGCATTCAAAATAATTGCTATACATTTCCCTTATTAGGTTTCATGACCTACTTTTCACTGTGAGATTTTATGATTATTTTCTCTAAGAGATGCCGATGATATGCTTTTGTTTCCTTCTTTTTGAATAAAATTGCCAGCAGGACAATCTGTTTTATACTATAAATTGTTTTGCTATTTTTAAATTATATTTAGTGTGAGAATTTGAGACCAAAATTTTTGTTTTTTTGTCCAAACAAAACTAAATGCAATAACTTTCTGGATTATTTATTAATTTACACTAGTTTATTTATAGAGGGTGTATCATTAAGGATGTTAAATCTTATTTTTGAGGTCTAGAATCTACAACTCAGAGATTGGACATCCTTAATGATACACCCTGTATATTTTACATGAGTTAAGCCATCATAGGCTGGCGTTCTATACAGGGTCAGGCAGATAAATGGCCTATTAGAAATATCTCGAGAACTAAAGGCAACACAATCATGAAAATTGAAATGACGAGGTTTTGAAGAGTGATATATTTAATGAAAATATTTTCATCTATTTGCTACCTCCGGTTATATCGAAAGTTGCTTATAACTTCTGTTTTTTTTAAATGGGGCACCCTGTACATTTTCACATTTTTAGATTCTTCTCGATGCCTTTGTTCTTAAAATATAAAATTTTGTAATGTTATACAGGGTAGGTTATAAGATATTTACGTTTTTTTTTAATTTCGTAGCAACGCTCACACCCCTGTAGAATAATGGTAGTAGTTTGACATTAAAAACTCTATCTATATTCAAATGATTTTTAATATAGTTTAATATTGTTATAAATTTTAGTATAGCTAAATTTTTAATTTTAGTATACAAGGTTGGTCGAAACTCGGAAGAAGTATTTTCTAAGTTTTCTTAAATGGAATATCCTGTATTTTAGTATTGTAGTATTATTATATTTTAGGCCCTTTTTTATTTCTTAAGCATTCCGTATACGCTATACATTTGTACAGGATTTATATTAGCATGCAAAAAAATAACAGTGATCCATATCGATTTAATTTTTAAAGTCTTAAACTAATATAATTTACATGTACTGTTTACATTACGTAAATGGATGACATTGCTTCTGCAATGTAGGCCACTCGTTTTGAAAACAACGGAGTCAACAATTATGTTACTATTAGTATTTTCATAGTCACATTCAGGTGTAGTTAATAATAACAAAACAATACGATTTATTTATAGATACGGAGAAAGTAAAGAAGAAAGATTATTCATTATTCAGAAACCGACGTGGTTAGAGTAGAGACATTATCCATCCCGACACCAACTAGTTACTGTCGTAAATGGTGACTTAAATAAATATATTTCGGTAATTAGTGTTTCAACTTAATTAACCCCATCTACGGGAGTGACAACCCCCAGTACCACGATACATTTTTTGATACCAGCTTCCGCAATTTTTAATATTTCCAATGATAAGCTAACCGATAAGGTCGAATTAAACAATCTCCAATAATGCTCACCCACATATTCACTGATATTTGCGGTGAAATCGTGTTGAAGCACAAATACGGAATTTGTTTTTCCCAAACGTGATTATTTCTGGAACTAAAAACTCTTTTCCTAGTAACCTCATCGATATAGAATTTATGGAAATTGCATAACACTTTTGTAAATATTAGTTTCAGAATTAATGCTTACGGGAAATTCTCCGATATTTAATTAATGCTTTAATGCTAGCGAATTTATAAGAATTAAAAATTTTCCTGCGGTAATATTAGTCGACAGGATACGATATAAGGTCGATCTGGACCGAGCTGTTTAATGGATAAAAATTATTGGATGTGTAATTTAGTATGTTAACTATTACAAAAAACAAGGGGTGTTAAGGGTTTTTATAAAAAAAATTAGACCCGGGCAGACGTTTTATGTCAGATTTTTTTAATCATTCTAAACAAAAAAAGGTCTTTTGTAACTTTTCTCTTAAAATGATCGTTTTCGAGTTATAAACAATTTAAAACTGAAAAATAACGAAAGGTGACGATTTTCAATGCTCAAAAACATAATAGTCCAGAAAGCCACTGCGCATCCGCTAGGAAAAATATTCTAATTCGGATTTTTTGCACAATCTTACTCAAAAAGAACTCCTTTTAACAAATTTGCATGTTGCCAGGACCAAAAGGTGGTCAAAAATTTTTTAAACGTTTTTTTTTTTGTTTTTTTTCCTAAAATGATTTTTTTTGCATGGAACAAATTTTTCATAGGTTTTTTGGATCATTCCAAATAGAAAAGGTCTTTAGTGACTTTTCTCTAAAGTTGATAGTTTTTGACATATAAGCGATTAAAAATGGAAAAATTGCGAAATCGCCGATTTTTAACCCTCAAAAACTATGTGAAAATCTAAAAACCTGAATGTTGCCAAGGTAGGTAGATATTCTTTAAACATCGATTGATGAAATCCCGAAGAGTTTTTTGCAATACAGTATCAAAAACCCCTTTGTTTTTTAATTGCCAATCAGGCGTGCGCGACACTATTTTCCACCGTTGCATGTGTATGCAGTATGCATACGGTGACCATATGTACTTATTTAAGTAGGACAGTACTTATTTTTAAATATTGTCCTAATGTACTTTAAAACCTTTCTAAGGACACGCGAATGTACTTATTTTTTCTAAAAAATGAATATTTTTGTCTTTTACTACTTTTAAACAAATTTCTTTGTATACTGTTCCAGGTATTTCAGCTTTTGTGTCTTGATGGTTTCCAATATTTCCATTCTTTTGTTGACTCTTCTCATGACTTCGTTGTTTGTTACAGGCTAGGTCCATGCTATCTTCAGGTACCTTTACCCACAATTCAAATGTTTCCAACTTTTTAGTAGTCGACGCGTTAATTGACCATGCTTCTATCCCGTAAAGCAGAGTCGAGAAATATAACACCTTGCCAGCCTAACTCTTAATTATTTCAGTTCTCTTACACAAACTACCTTTCTCATTTTATTGAAGTTGGTTCTTGCCTTCTCTATTCGAACTTTGATTTCTTTGGAGTAATCGTTTGTGTGATTAATTATTGTGTCAAGATAGTTGTAGTTTTCAACTTGTTCTAAAGTTTTACCTTTAATTGTCAGGCTTTTATCATTATTTTAGGTTTTTGACTTCCTCATAAATTTAGTTTTCTTGATGTTTATTGATAATCCATATTGTTCTCCATAATCAACTATCTTGTTCATTAGTTTTTGGAGGTCTTGGAGGTTGTCCGCTATTATGATAGTGTCGTCCGCATATCTAATGTTGTTAATTGGCGTTTCACTTGGGTACCTTCATCCCTGCTGTTTCTCCCTCAAGAACTTTTTTCATAATTTCTTCAGAGTATGCATTTAACAGTAGTCGTGACAATACACACCCCTGTGTTCAAAAGTTGGCCATTGAAATCCAATATGTGAGGTTTTCTCCAAAAAAAGTTCCAACCACGTGGGGAGAGTCCTGTGTTGCCCTGGGTAACATCCAGGTTTATCTATATCATCCAATGAATTTTATATAAATATGTAAAACATCCTTATTATTTACATTTAAAGGGTTTTTACCCGATACATTTTGGTGGCTCAGGCATGCAAATTTTGGCTTTTAAACACTGATGATGGATTCCTTGATCCGAAAACGTTTTGTATTGTGACCCTTATTTAGGGTATTTTAATATATACCTTTTACAAGAAACTTGGTATTTTTGTGATTTATGGTATACAGCCAGCTACAGGAAGTTTATTTTCCTCGTGGATTTAATATTTTTTACTTATGTTTTTGAGCCTTGAAAATCGTCATCTTTCGTTCTTTTTTCATTTTTAAATTGTTTATTACTCCAAAAAGATTAACTTAATAGAAAAATTACAAAAAAAACTTTTTTGTTTAGAATGATCCAAAAATTCTGAAATAATATCTGCCCCGGGTCGACAAAATTTTATTAAATTTATAAAATCTTGGTACTTGATGATTAAAACCATTATACTTTTTACTTGTGTTTTTGAGCCTTGAAAATCGTCATTTTTTATTCTTTTTTCAGATCAAAAGACATTTTTTGTTTAGGATGATCCAAAAAATCTGAAGTAATATCTGCCCGGGTCGAATTTTTTTTAATTTATAAAAAAAGTAATTTTTAAATTATTTATTAATGATAGTCAGAACAAAATTAGATTGGGCTCCCCCTGTTTTTTGTAATTGTTAACATACTGAATTACACATACACATCCAATAATTTTTATACATTAAACAGCTGGGTCCCGTTGACCTTATATCGGATCCTCTACTATTGTCTTAAAAATATTATTTAATGTTTTCTCTTTTTTTTTAAAATAATCTAATAAGTTTATTACAAATAATTGAAAATTGCACTGAGGTAATATACATTAAGGGGGTAGGCGTAAAATTTCGGCTCCAAATGCTTTTTAAATGCATTCATTTTGTCGAATCGTGAGAAAACTAATAAGTATTTTTGAAAAATTTAAACGCAGAATGAAAGGTTGCATTATTACCGAGGGCTGAAAGTCCATGAAGACTTCTATAATGTTTATTTTAATAAGTAATGAGGGTGAAAAAAAAATTAGTGTGATTGTTAACTTTAGATATCTCATTCAAACGAAACTTTTTGTTTATTCTAAGGGAATTTCGGCTTTCGGTAATAATGTAGGTGATCTATTAAATTTTTTAAAAATATTTATTGGTTTTCTCAGGATTCGAAAAAACTGAATTCATTTAAAAGCATTCGAGCCGAAATTTTGCGCCTAAGCCCTTAAAGTAAATTACAAATTAACAAGTAGCTGGGTATGTAGTAGGGTGTGGTAGGTAGTAGTAGTATGTAGCCTACAACACATTAATTAAAGTTTATTTAATAATTTTGTGTATTTTAACAGTGGAGTATTTATGTCCCACCATAAATTTATTGTAGCTATAACAGTGTTTAGAAAGGATAATAATTAAAATAAATTAATATATAATTAAGGTGATACACGCAAACTTTCAGCTCCATTTCTGTTTAAATGCATTCATTTTTTTCTAATCCTGAAAAAACTAGTAAATATTTTTGAAAAGTTTAAACGCAGAATGAAAGACTGCGTTAGGTTCGAGTGCCGAAAGTCCCTGAAAACTTCCATAATGTTTTTTTAATGTTACAATGATAAAAAAAAAGAGAAAATTTAGTGTGATTTTTAATAATTTCAAATATCTCATTTAAAAGAAAGTTTCATTTATTCTAAGGGCCTTTCGGCCCTCGGTAATAATTTAGTCTTTCATTCTGCGTTTAACTGTTTCAAAAATGTTTAAGTTTTCTCAGAATTCTAAAAAATTAAATGTATTTAAAAAGCATTGGAGCCTAAATTTTGCGCATATGCCCTTAAATTAAATTACAAATTACTGCAATCGCCAGATAACTTGGCGACAGAATACGCACAACGTCACAGAGACTGATGACCATCCCCTAAGCCACTCTGCAATTTTGGGTTTGTGCGTCTCGCCAAGTTAACTGGCGATGACAGTAGTAATAGTAGCTGGGTATGTAGTACACCAGATAAATTATAGAAACGGCGAAACCCAAGCGACTCCATTTTCAAACAAATAATTAACATTTAAAAATAAAATCTCTGGATTTATTAATTCGGAAACAGACCCTCTCTTATACCTATTCCCCATCCTTCTAAAATTTGCAAGGAATAAAGGGTGATGAATGCAGAGACATAGGGAGTCTATATAGTTGCACTCCACAACACATCAATTCAACGAGGCAAAGATCAACAAATCTGTTTCTTAGTAATTAATACGTGAGTAAAAACGCTGGTAGATAAAGCCATTGAATATTAAATTTCGATTCAGAGATCATTACCATCTCTCTATGGACCATTTCGAACTTTTGTTCTCTTCAGGAGAGCATGTAGTCATGCTCTGAATCGAAATTAGACATATTTGCCAAGTATGTCAATTACAAGGAAATAATTAAGATTTAGACGCACTCGCGACCTCTATTAAAGAAACGGCTAAACCCAAGCGACTCCATTTTCAGTAGTAATAACCCAAGGACATTGATAATTGTTCGAAAAAATTTTATAACAGATTTCGAAAGCTTGTTACTTGGAAACAGACCGACGCCGTAGGCGGAGGTCTGTTTCCTGTAAGCAACAAGCTTGAGAAAGTTGTTAAAAAATTTTTGAGCATTTATCAATGTTCGAGGGTTATTCGGATAGAAAATTTTTTGCTGGTTATGAAAAAAAAAATACAGAGCAGAAACAATTTATTTAAATGTGCAATTAACAAAGGAACAATTAGAAAAATTTAATGAAGATCCAGACATGTTAGTTTCTATAACTGATGAAGATGTATTTCCACTACGCATGCTGTTAATAATTTTATTATGATGTTCTTCTTTATTATAATTCTTCCACCGTCCGATTTCCATCTAATTCATATTTTCTATCATTGCAAAAGTCCATAAACGCTTTCCATAAAAATTTTTTACTGTAAACAGTATTCTTTGGTATATTTGATTCGATAATTTCATTAATATTCTCATCAGTATTACAACCAAATCGTGACATTTTGAAATATTGAATATTTGAAATGTCAAAATCGAAATGAAACGAAATGTAGGTATCCATAGCTACATGATTGAGTGAAAACAGCCCATGGGATCTGTTTTCAGTACAATGTTGGTTTTATTGGTTGTATTCAATCAGATGACCACAAATTAATTGATTTCATTGGATTTCTAATTGAGCAAAAAATTTTCAAACAAACAAATATTTAAAAATAAAATCTTTGGATTTCTTAATTCGGAAACATATTCTCTCTGCATTTCGGTGACCTCTAACATTCGTTTTGATGTTTCTTTCATAGGCCATACTTCGCAGCTGTATGTTATAATGCTTTTCACTACGGCGTTATAGATTTTTTTCTTGTTTTGGTTGTTTATCTGCTTGTCCCAAAGTACTGAGTTTAGGAGCGTAATTGCTTTCCTGTCCTGAGTATTTCGTTCTTTAATGGCTCCGTCCAGTCTTTCATCATTCGTGATTTTCATACCCAGGTATTAATATTCGTTACATTTACTGATGGTTTCTCCTCCTTCTAGTATCAAGTCCTGCTGCGTTCCACCGGTATTCATATATTTGGTTGTTCCTATGTTGATCTCCGGAATGGGACGTTTCATCGCCGCCGGTTCATCGCTGCCTTTTCGATGCCGCCGATTCATCGCTGCCTTTTCGATGCCGCCGATTCATCGCCAGTCCATTTAATCACCGTTCGTTTCATCGCCGTTCGTTTCATCGCCGTCCGTTTCATCGCCGTCCGTTTAATCGCCAATTAGTCGGTTGATTTTGTACTGTGGGAGATCACACGAGACGATGTTAAATTCAGTTCAAAACTTATGACAATTAAACAGATAAAAAAATATTATTATATTTACTGTTCTATTTCTATTTCCCCTAAATTTTATACTAAATAGTACTAAATTTGTTGTGTTAACTGGCCTTTGTAGAAATATATACAGAGAGAGTCTGTAATTTGGAATAAATTCAATATCTCAACTACTAATGGTTTTTTTGAGAAATGCTCAGACCCGTCGATTAGTATTTTAAATTGTCCTTTTTGGCATACAATAATAATGTATACAGGTTGTCTCAATTTAGAGATATGACGTCATCGTTGATTTTCTTAAATGGCAACACTGTCATTTTGATAGCTATTTTGATCGGGTGTGTAAAGTTATACATAACTACAAAATATCAAATTTTTATTCTCTACCATTTACAAGATAATAAAAAATAACAAATCCTATGTCTGTAATTGGGAATAAATTCAATAATTCAAATACCGATTGTATTTTTGAAAAATGCTCAGACCGTCGATTAGTATTTCAAATTGTCATTTTTTACATACAATAATAATGTATACAGAGTCCCAATTTAGAGATATGACGGCATCGTTGATTTTCTTAAATGGCAACACTGTCATTTTGATAGCTATTTTAATAGGATGTGTAAAGTTATACATAACTGCAAAATTTCATTTTTATTACCTATTATTTAGAAGATAAAAAATAAGAAAATTATGAAAAACAAGTAATCGAATAATAATTGAATTTAATTATTTCAATTAAGCAAATGCTCATAATGTTGCCCATTGACTATTTGACAATAATTAATGGCAACATTATGAGCATTTGCTTAACTGAAATAATTAAAAAATTTAATTATTATTTGATTACTTGTTTTTCATAACTTTCTTATTTTTTATTATCTTGTAAATGGTAGGGAATAAAAATTTGAAATTTTGCACTTATGTGTAACTTTACACATCCTATCAAAATAGCTATCAAAATGGGAGTGTTGCCATTTAAGAAAATCAATGATGACGTCATATCTCTAAATTGGGACACCCTGTATACATTATTATTATATGTCAAAAATGACAATTTAAAATATTAGTAATCGACGGGTCTGAGCATTTTCCAAAAAAACAATTAATATTTGAATTATTCAATTTATTCCAAATTACAGACATAACTTTGTTATTTTTTATTATCTTGTAAATGGTAGAAAATAAAAATTTTATATTTATCAGCTATGTATAACTTTAAACACCCTATCAAAATAGCTATCAAAATGACAGTGTTGCCATTTAATAAAACCAATGATGACGGCATATCTCTAAATTGGGACACCCTGTATACATTATTATTGTATGTCAAAGAGGACAATTTGAAATACTATTCGACGAGCCTGAAATTTTTGAAAAAATAAATTAGTATTTGAGATATTGAATTTATTCCAAATTACAGACTCTCTCTGTATGTTCAAATTTATGTAGTGTTAGGTCAGGTTAGGTCATCTCCTAGAATTCCTAATTAATTTTAAAAATAAATAGCAAATGTAACTGTTGAAAATTGGTCGGATATTCGGAAATAAATCAGTTGGCGATTAACTGACTGGCGATGAATCAGCCGGCGATGAATCAACCTGCGATGAACTGGCAGCATCGAAAGGGCGGCCATGAACTGGCGGCAATGAAGCGTCCTATACCCGTCGATCTCTAGTCCCCATTTCCTGTATTCCTGTATTAGCTTTCTTGTCATGTAGCAGATATCATCTGATATCTGATTTAACAAAGGAAAAAGAGCAAAATTTGAAGTTATGTCACTTTTCTTTTAATATATTGGTCACCTTTTTTTAAATTAATGAAAAATACCTAAAATATTCTCTAAATACAACGGTTTATGTATTAAATAAATGCTGGTAGTCAACATTAGTCAGCATTAGTTTAATAACGTCAAATGTCAGTGCATAACTGAAAAGTGTCCGGAATTGTTCCGAAATAAAAGTATTCATTTTACCGCCAAAGGAATAATGACATTACCGCCATCTTTGGAGCCATCTTTCGAAGTTGGAAGTAAACATCTGTGTGACATTTTTTTTTTTTGATAAAAATGTGGGATATTTGGAGTCAATTTGACAAGATAACTCGATTTATGCATTTTTTGAGTTGTGACACTTTTCTTTCGGATGAGCGAAATTCTTCAAAGTTCGCCGAAGATGATCTGACAAGAGTGAAAACACTCGTTCTGAACAAAATCAACTATGTATTGTAATTCATTTAGGTCCGGTTGTTCGAACGCTAATAAAAAATGATCATTATCAAATATTTAATTACTGTCACAACTGTCAATGTCAACTTTGATTGGGTTGCTGAAAACATATTTATTGATTACAATTATGAAATTAGTTAATCAATTATGTTAATAATTGTTATGTTAATTGATTAACTAATCTCATAATTAAAATCAATTATGTTTTCAGCAACCCAACCAAAGTTGACATTGACAGTTGTGACAGTAATTAAATATTTGATAGTGATCATTGTTGATTAGCGTTCGAACAACCGGCCCTTAGATTTTTTGATTTAATTTTAAAATGAAATGTATAGGTACCAATATACAATTACAACAGAAGTTTCCATTTCAATATTTTTTAAAGCAATGTTAACATACTTGCAGTAATTGTTAAATTTATATTAAATATGATCTTGTTTGTGTCGTTTTATTATTTCATACAAGTGTGGTTTTAACATTGATATTATAGACCAAGAGGCAGCGCTAAAAAATCTATTTGAATTAACTAAAGCTAGATTTTTCACAGTTGATTACTGTGAGTGTGTAGAGAAACATACTGCGGTCGGTCAAGCGAAACGTAGAACAGGGGTTTCTGAGAGGGTATCAAAGTTGCTTTCCTACGAAGGTAATTATTTCCATTTACTAAGGCTGAAAATCAGTACACACATTCTAAATTAAATATAAATAAAAGTTATTATAGTCGGCCAGCTGTATGACGGGACAGAGCCGGTCGGTCGGCCCCAATAGTCGATTGAGGAAATGAAGCATTTTGGCTCGCAATTTTTTCGTCCAGCTTGGAATTACTTGAAATTTTCACAGAAGGTAGGGAATAGTACAATGATCATTTTATATATCATACCGCTATCATACGCTAAAACCTTGGGGGTGGTTGCCACCCCATCTCGGGGGTGGGAATTTTTTATTACATTTTAACCATGCATTTCGATGGAAAAAGTGATTCTAAGAAAAAAATGTTTTTTACATTTTCTTCGTAAAACTAATATTTTTCGAGTTATTCGCACTTGAAAATAACAGTTTTTCGACGAAAAAATCGACTTTTTTAGAGGGTTTTTTGAAAATACCTCGAAAAATATGCATTTAATCAAAAAAACTGTTTTTATCGAAATTGTATCTTTTAGTAACACAAATCAAATTCTTTTCCTATAATATCTTTAAGACCAACACAAACCGAGATACGGCATGTTAAAAGTTAGCTTTTTTCGTCAAATGCATAATTTGAAATATTCAAAGCCAAATTATGGGAAAAAATTTGCATTTTTCGAGGAAAACTTAAATAATATTTTTTTAAGTATACAATTAGATCTTTAAAAAAATAATAATAAAAATTTTCTAGCATGAAAATTAAGCGACTTACAAAAAATGTCAGTAGGTACCTGCTTTTCTCTACGAAAAATCAGTGAAAAGAACCCCCTAACTACCTTCCTAATTCAAAATTGGTCTTTACCTTTCTGTAGTTCCTTTTATATTTATATTATCAATACACTCAAGGAGTTTGACCTATTTAAAATGCCTAATTTTGGAAAAATTTCAGTTTAAAAAAATTGATTTTTTGCAATTTCTTATTTTTCACCTTATACTTCAAAATACCTCCGAAAATACTGAATATATGAAAAAAATTATAAATTACTAAAGTGTATTTTTTTTAATGATTAAAATTACCCTGCCCGTAGCTTTTCATTACAGTGAATAGTTAGCCATATATAGCTGTTTAAAACCTCTATTTACCAGCAAACACCCCTTTATTCGAGCCTTTTGAACCCGCCCCAATTAAAAACTAAGGAATCTTACGGAATTTCATTTACACAGCCTTATAGCTCTTTAAAAATCCTACAAAATCATTTTTGAGGGGTCTCATTACTGAGAGGGTATCAAAGTTGCTTTCCTACGAAAATAATTAAATCCATTTACTAAGGCTGAAAATCAGTACACAGTGAGATATAATATTTTTCCAAAATTAGGCAATATAAATAGGTCAAACTCCTTGAGTGTATCGATAATATAAATATAAAAGGAACTACAGAAAGGTGAAGATCAATTTTGAATGAGGAAGGTAGTTAGGGGTTTGTTTTCACTGATTTTTTCGTAGAGAAAAACAGTTACCGACATTTTTTTGATTATAAGTCGCTTAATTTTCATGCTAGAAACTTTTTATTATTTTTTTTTGAAAGGTCTAATTTTATACTTGAAAAAAGGTTTTTTAAGTTTTTCTCGAAAAATGCCAATTTTTCCCATTATTTGGCTTTGAATATTTCAAATTATGCATTTGACGATAAAAGCTAACTTTTAACATGCCGTATCTCGGTTTGTATTGGGCTTAAAGATATTATTGGAAAAGAATTTGGTTTTGTGTGACTAAACGATACAATTTTGATTTCTACAGTTTTTTGCTTAAATGTATATTTTTCGAGGTATTCTCAAAAAACCTTCTAAAAAAGTCGATTTTTTCGTCGAAAAACTGTTATTTTCAAGCGCGAATAACTCGAAAAATATTAGTTTTACGAAGAAAATGTAAAAAACATTTTTTTCTTAGAATCACTTTTTGCATGGAATTGCATGGTTAAAATGAAATAAAAAATTCCCACCCCCGAGATGGGGTGGCAACCACCCCAAGGTTTTAGGGTATGATAGCGGCATGATATAGAAAATGATCTTTGAACTATTCCCTACCTTCTGTAAAAATTTCAAGTAAATCCATGGTGGACGAAAAAATTGCGAGCCAAAATGCTTCATTTCCTCAATCGATTATTGGGGCCGACCGACCGGCTCTGTCCCGTCATAGAGCTGACCGACTAT
The DNA here is from genome assembly GCF_917563875.1 of Diabrotica virgifera virgifera. Lineage (NCBI taxonomy): Eukaryota > Metazoa > Arthropoda > Insecta > Coleoptera > Chrysomelidae > Diabrotica > Diabrotica virgifera. The sequence continues at coordinate 148,813,736 of NC_065450.1, forward strand.
AATAACTTTTATTAATATTTAATTTAGAATGTGTGTACTGATTTTCAGCCTTAGTAAATGGAAATAATTACCTTCTTTGGAAAGCAACTTTGATACCCTCTCAGTAACCCCTGTTCTACGTTTTGCTTGACCGACCGCAGTATGTTTCTCTACACACTCACAGTAATCAACTGTGAAAAATCTAGCTTTAGTAAATTCAAATAGATTTTTCAGTGCTGCCTCTCCGTCTATTACAAAGGAATTTTTTTTACAACCATGATAACAGTTTCGTTTTTTTATAATTACTGGCAGGTACTCTGTTATTCAGCATATTATGTTGTGGAGTATTGTTAGTGACAACAGATTCTAGAGGCAAATTGGAGATTAATGGTTCTTTTAGCAGCTTTTCATACTTTCCTACATTAATACCATCATGGTAATCTTCCGACTTTGCAGTTAATATAAAAATTCAAAAGAACATGTAAAAAATCAAAAGAGAACGGTATGAAATCTATTTGAGCAACGCTGGTGTAAGAGCGGTGTAAGAGCGGTGAAACATATCCGTTAATAAAACTACTGAGAACACAGAACATTGACACACGGGATATAAGAATAATAAATAATTCGTATTATGAACAAGAAGCTGTCATACGAATAAATAATTTAAACACCAACAAAATAAAAATCAAAAGAGGCGTTAGACAGGGCTGTGTCTTGTCGCCATCGCTGTTTAATGCATACTCAGAAGAAATATTCAAAAAAGCATTAGAAGATGAAGTAGCAGGCATAAAAATAAATGGCCTACCCATATGTGAAATTAGATACGCCGATGACACAATAATAATAGCAGAAACTATTACAGATCTACAAAGAATTTTAGATAAGGTTGTTGCAACGAGTGAAGAATTTGGTTTGTCACTAAACATAAAGAAAACGAAATTCATGGTTATATCAAAGAAAAATATTAGAAACATAAATCTACACATAAATAATTAGACGATAGAACGAGTTCAGAATTATAACTATTTAGGGACAAACATTAGTGAAACAAACGATTATACCAAAGAAATCCGAATTAGAATAGAAAAGGCTAGAAGTGCATTCACTAATATGAAACAAATACTATGTAGTAGAGACCTCAGCCTAAATCTTAGAAAGCGAGTACTAAAATGTTATGTATTTTCTGTTCTTTTTTATGGTTTGGAGGCACGGACTCTCAATAAACAATGCCTCAATAGATTGGAAGCATTTGAGATGTAGACGTATCGAAGAATGCTGAGAATCTCCTGGACAGACAGAATAACCAATGAGGAAGTACTAAGGAGAATACAGAAAAGCAGGGAGACACTGGATTCCATCAAAATAAGAAAACATCAATACTTGGGTCATATAACATGTGGTGACAGATATGAACTCCTAAAATTAATTATGCAGGGAAAGATTCAAGGAAGACGCAGCATAGAAAGGAGAAAAATGTGCTGCCTGAAAAATCTCAGAAAATGGTTTGGAAGCAGCTCAACTGAACTCTTTCGGGCTGTAGTATCAAAAGTGAGAATAGCAATGATGATTGCCAACCTTCGTCGCGAAGATGGCACGTAAAGAAGAACAAGGTGTAAGAGCAACTACTTACCTATTTTTTAACTGTTTTTGAGCAATCCTTTACCACTACTACATAATATGACCAGCTGTTAGGCGTAGTGTGTCCTGCATGTATGTATATAAGATCCATCAACATATGCAGTTGTCTCACTTTCACTTCTGTAGTATTAAATCTTCTTAGTGCGTAGTCTCCTTTCGGAGTTTGGCGATCCAAATGGCAATTGTACCTTTGGAAAATGGTGCACGAATAATAATAATAATAATATAGTATGGCATTTTTGCCGGGGAGATCCTTTCGGACAGGTTCCAGCGCCATTTACATCTTTAACCCTGTTTCAAGTAACTAGTGTCGATGTACACACTAGCCCAGGGGGACCGATAGCTTAACATACTCTCCGAGGCACGGTGAACAGCTCGTATCATTTTTAGAAATGAAAATGGATTGTCTGTGCTGGGGCTCGAACCCGGGCACTCTGGCTTATAAAACAAGTTGTCATGCCGCTGCGCTACGGCTGTTTACGATGCAAGAAAGATTGATGAGAACTTTCAAACCATGTCCCCAGGTCTTTCTGTCAAGCGCTCGGTCGTCTTCCTACTGATTTTTTACCCTATATTTCACCCTCCGGTATGATTCGAATTAATTCATATCTTTCATCTCTTTTTCTGTTTCAGAGTCCATTGTCCTACTTTCCCATCCATACAGCAAAACAGTGAAAGGTCTGATCTTTCAAAAAATATTTTCGCGTTCATGAGTTATTTTCTTCCTTGCTCGATCCTTGATGGAATTTTTCTTGGGTTACACTGGCTGTTGCATTTTCTCCCAAATATTTTATAGAAGTTACTTGTTCTAGTGTTTGTCCCTTGATATACAAAATGTATTTATGTATATTGGTATCTTTGAAAATACTATAATTTTCTTTTTATTTTGAATTTTTTTAATTTAATACATACCTAATAAATAAAAATAAGAGAGTTTCGTAAATTATTTGTACAGACTGTATGCAGGGTGTTTCATTGGGAAAGTAACATACGTTGGCTGTAGAAATAGGACACTTAGGCGGTTTTAAAAATACCATGCTTAATGGGTCTTACTCCATTAATAACAGAGATACTGGGTGTTTTATCTATTTTGCCATTTTCTTATTTGGTTCATAACTTTTTAACCACACCGTATATTTATTTTATATATAGCACGCAAATTCCCTTAAGGTGTACAATAAATTATTTTATTTACAAATGTAAAAAATCCAGGCCCGGATTAAAAAATATTAGAAAAATATTCCGACCCAAAAACAACACCCTGTACATTATTTTTTTTAAATGGATTTTTTAGTTGAAAAGAGGATGAAAAACTAAATTTAGTGGTATACTTTGAATTTTCGGCAAAATGATTTTTCTGGTCAAATTTTGAATTTGAATTCTGAAATTATGCGAATTGCGAGAGCTCTAAGTAGAAAAAAATTAAATACAACTTACAACTTGTTAACCGCACTGTATATTTATTTTATATTTAACACGCGAATATTGTTTTAGGTGTCCAATCAATTATTTTATTTACAATTATAAAAAATCCAGGTCTGGATTAAAAAATATTGTAAAAATGTTCCGACCCCAAAAAACACCCCATATATTAAATTTTTTTAAATGGATTTTTTAGTTGAAAAGAGCATGAAAAAATTAATTTAGTGGTATACTTTGAATTTTCGGCAAAATGATTTTTCCGGTCAAATTTTGAATTTGAATTCTGAAATTATGTAAGTATGTGAATTGCGAGAGCACTAAGTAGAAAAAAAATTAAATACAACTTACAACTTGTTAACCGCATTGTATATTTATTTTATATTTAAAACGCGAATATTCTTTTAGGTGTCCAATCAATTATTTTATTTAAAATTATAAAAAATCCAGGTCTGGATTAAAAAATATTGTAAAAGTGTTCCGACCCAAAAAACACCCTGTATATTAAATTTTTTTAAAATTGACTTTGCATTTGAGAAGATGATGAAAAACTAAATTTAGTTGTATACTTTGAATTTTCGGCAAAATGATTTTTCTGATAAAATTTTGAATTTGAATTCTGAAATTATGTCAATTGCGAGAGCTCTAAGTAGAAAAAATTAAAATGCGAATTAATTTTAATCAATACCATTATTTAATCTAAATTGGTAAAATGTAAAAATATTTCAGTGTTTTTTATTATCTGTGACAAATAGTTTATGGCGAATATTCATCTTTAAATAATGAATAAATAATAAAGAGTCAATAAAGAATACATCACTTTAATCAACAAAGTATCTAAAAATTATAACAAAACAGAGAAAATGTGCAGCATAACTATTCAAATCTAAAGTACTTATTCAAAATTACCACCATCAAAAATTACTGTTATGTGTCAAAATATTAATATTTTACCAATTTAGATTAAATAATGGTATTAATTAAAATTAAATCATATTTTAATTTTTTTACTATGAGCTTCGCAATTCACATAATTTCAGAATTCAAATTCAAAATTTTACCAAAAAAATTATTTTGCCGAAAATTCAAAGTATACCATTAAATTTAGTTTTTCATCCTCTTATCAAATGCAAAATCCATTTTAAAAAAATTTAATATACAGGGTGTTTTTTGGGGTCGGAACATTTATACAATATTTCTTAATCCGGACCTGTATTTTTTTATTTGTAAATAAATTAATTGATTGGACACCTAAAAGAATATCCGCGTGTTAAATATAAAATTAATATACATTGCGGTTGACAAGTTGTAAGCTGTATTTCAATTTTTTCTACTTAGAGCTCTCGAAATTCACATAATTTGAGAATTTAAATTCAAAATTTGACCAGAAAAATTATTTTGCCAAAAATTCAAAGCATACCACTAAATTTAGTTTTTCATCTTTTTTTCAACTGAAAAATCCACCTTAAAAAAAATTAATGTACAGGGTGGTGTTTTTGGGTTGGAATATTTTTCCAATTTTTTTTAATCCGGACCTGGATTTTTTACAATTGTAAATAAATTAGTTTATTGTACACCTTAAACGATATTTGCGTGCCAAATATAAAATAAATATACAGTGTGGTTAAAAAGTTATGAACCAATTATACAAATGGCAAAATAGATAAAACACTCAGTATCTTTGTTATTAATAGAGTAAGACCCATTAAGTATGGCATTTTTGAGACCGCCTAAGTGTCCTCTTTCTGTAGTTAACGTATGCTACTTTCCCAATGAAACACCCTGTATTAATAATTGTAATTTAACTGCTACTCTTTAAACGTAACATAATACAGAGAACTCCCCAAATTCCACATCAATTTTCTAACCAGATGTCTTAATATTCAAATTATATTTAACTCCCTAACCATTTTATTTCGACGTTTTTGCAATTTAGCTGTCTAGAAACGTAACCCCATAGTTTCGGTGATTACAGAGGAGATTTTAAATTAAATATATCCCTCCGGGATAAAAATGTTTAGAACTCAATTTATGTTAATGACGAATATACATCTCTTTATGTAAATATCATTAGCGTTGTCTATTCAACAAGTTCAGTTAAGTACTACATATTACAGTAAATATATATTTCAAATTAAAAAAAACATTTTATATTCAAAATATATAAAGAGCAGTGGCGGCTCGTGGATTTAAGGACAGGGTCGGCAAGGTTTTGTCTCCTCAGATAGGCATGCCATCTAAATAAAAGGGTTCAATTTCACAGGAAATTTTTGGTTTTTGTTTATTTCTTTCTGTTTTTTTTTGTTTTTCCTATAAATTTAGTAATATAGGACCTAAACGGAGAACGATTGAACAACATAAGGTACGCTGATGATACTGTCATTTTTGCAGACAGTCTTGAAGGTCTGCAGACACTTGTCTCCAGGGTGGCAGAAGTAAGTAGCAGGTTTGGGCTTGATTTTAACATCAAAAAAACCAAATACATGGTTATAAGTAAAAATAGGATACCACCTGGTCAATTACTAGTTAACCAACAACCTATAACACAAATCACCAACTTTTGTTATTTGGGTGCAAACTTAAATGAACAGTGGGACCAATCAACGGAAATTAAGATAAGGATCGAGAAGGCAAGATCAGCCTTCGTCAAAATGAAAAAAATCCTTAACAGCCACGATATAAAATTGGAAATAAAAATTCGTTTACTAAAGTGCTACGTATTCTCCGTTCTTTTATATGGCGTGGAGTCATGGACTTTAACTGAAGCATCACTGAAGAGACTTGAAGCATTTGAGATGTGGTGCTATAGACGCATTTTGAGGATTTCCTGGATAGACAGAGTTACCAACGAAGAAGTTCTACATAGAATGGGTAAAGAGCGCGAACTAGTCGTAACCATAAAACGTCGCAAACTGGAATACCTGGGCCATGTAATGCGCAATGAACAACGATATGACCTACTTCGGACCATACTTCAAGGTAAAGTGCATGGGAAAAAAGGTCCAGGACGAAGAAGAATATCCTGGCTCCATAACCTGCGAAAATGGTTTAACTTAACCACTAACGGACTTTTCAGGGCAGCAGTCAACAAAGTCAGAATAGCCATGTTAGTGTCCAACATCCGTAACGGATAGGCACCATAAGAAGAAGAAGGACCTAAACCTGTTTATAAATTAACTCTAGTCCATGTTGTTTCGAAGTAGCAAAATGGGTTATAAGGTCATTGTTAATTGGGCTTGAACGAGTTACTAATCACGAGTGCCTGCAAATTTTTAACAGTCGTATTTTAACCTATTTTTGACTTACACGAAAACAAAAAAACCAAAATATTCAGAATAGCAAAATCTACAGTTTTTTACTACTTAAGATAGTTGGTATTACTTATAATTTTAAATTATTTTGAAAAAAGGAATTTTTTTCAAAATTAAAAAAAAGTTTTTTTACTTTAAAAACATTTTTTTTAATGAGCACTCGTAACGGGTAAAACAACTTACAGATCATATAAACAATATAATGGTAGGGGAGCCCAAGCGGAGATTTTTGCAGTTACTCGAGCGCGTCAGATTATCATATGGGGAGAAACCTGGTACCCGGCAGATGTACCTCTACCATATATTGGATCTTAACACAGGGAAGTTCGTTAAGGGGAGCCCGAAAAAAAAATCTATCCTTAAAAATACTCGAAATTGTCAGATTAAGATAAGGTAAGTTAAGTACATGCAAAAGAGTGTATATTTCAAAAATCCGACGATTTGAGCGCGGCGTAAGAAAATCGGCGAGTCAAATAGTTTCAAAAAAAAGCGAATACTTCGCGAAATGAACAACAGATCGAAAAACTAAAAAATAAGTCTTCAATATTTTTCAAAAATCTATCGAATGGTACTAAACAGGACCCCCCACGGAGAGGGGTGGAGGGTAAATTTAAATTTTAAATACAAACCCCGCGATATTTCGCAAAATGAACATCAGATCAAAAAACTGTAAAATACACTTTCAAAATGTTTTTGAAAAGTCTATCGAATGGTACCAAACACGACCCTCCACGGAGGTTACTTTAAAATCTTTAATGGGACCCCGAAATTTTTATTGCAGATTTGGATTCTTTACGTAAAAATAAGCAAATTTTATTCGAGAAATTTTTTCGAGTTATGGATAGGTGGCACTATAATCGGAAAAAACCATGGTTGGAAATGGAAAATTAAATTAAAAATTGGAAAGTCCCCAATAAACTGGAAACTTTTACTTAAGTTTTTTTTTGGTTTTAGGACCTAATAATCGCAACCCAATAGGTCCCATAACGCTCGAGTGACTGCAAATTTAGCATATTTTGCTCCCATACCATAAGTAAAGTAACTTGTGAAGCGGAAACAATTAATTTCATTTGGATTGCTAGGTAGGAAGTGATTTGAAATTTTTTTTACAAAAAAGGGGCCAACTTGAATTTGAGCGTAACTTACTTAATTTTATTACCGGAAACTTTTTTAACAAACAAAAATAATAATTTTTAAACAATTTAAAAAAGTTACGAGGGGTGTTTGCTGAAAAGTGCTCATTTTTGGTTATTTCACGTTGAAACCTTCGGTTTGGAATTTGACCATTATGGACCTTCTTTTCATTAACTACAACTCTGCTTCTGCTGGGTCTACGGAGTTCATAATATACACCATATTTTTTACTTTCTTTAGGCTATATTTTTGCTAAGAATATTTTTTTCGACAAAATACTTAACTTTTTGAGTCATTTGCGAAAAACCGTCTCTAAAAACGTGGGTGTTGTTGAGAAATGAACATGTTCAGTCGCAAATAACTCGAAAAGTATTAAGTTATTGAAAAACCTCTATAGAACAACAGTTAGGTACTTAGAATTAGTCAGCTTATCCAATTCCGGACTTATTTTAAACGTATTTTTTCGTTGCCCACTAGAAGGGGTGAAACTCACCCCAGGAGAAAAGCACACATAGGCACAGTATAACTCGTTTTCTTTGATGTATTGGCTATATGTATACCAAAAAACTTCATGTGAATCCAAGCGGTTGTTTTAAATTTACAGCAAAATCTGTGAGTAAATGGATTAGTAGTAGTCCATTGTTTCACGGTTTTTGCTCTAAATTTTAAACAACCGCTTGGATTGACACGAAATTTGGCATACGTATAGCTTACATGTCAAAGAAAAAAGGTGATATTGTGCCGATGTGTGATTTTGCCCTGGGTGTGACTTTCACCCCCTCTTGGGGGTGAAAAAATATATGTCCAAAATAAGTCCGGAACTGGGTAAACTGACTAATTTTAAGTAACTTTTGTTCTATAGAGCTTTTCGCCAAGTCAACACTTTTCGAGTTATTTGCAAGTGAATATATTCATTTTTCAACAAAATAACCACATTTTTAGACGGTTTTTAGCCTATAAAAAATTTAAAAAAATGGTGTACGCGTTAGGTCTCTGGATTTCATAGAACCAGAGTTATAGCCAATGAAAAATAGATTCGTATTCACCAAATTTCAAATACAATATTTCGACGTAAAATATCCAAAAATTAAGCAATTTTTGGGGAAAATCTATTATAACTTTGTTAAAGTGTTTAAAAAAGCTTTATTCTTGTTTTTATAAAAAGTTTCTAGCATTAAATTTAACCAAGTTACGCTCCAAATAAAGTTGGTCCCTTTTGTTTTTGCAAAAAAAAAATCGGGAAGACTACCCCCTAATTAGCAACTTAAATTAAATTAATCGTTACCGCTCCACAAATTATTTTACTTATGTCGTGTTTATATGATCCGTAAGTTTCATCGATTCAAAGTGCTTATTTTTGAAAAAAATTGGTTTCAAAATAAAATTTTTAAAAATTTAAATTTTGAAAAATATGCTTTTTTTTAAAATAACTTAAAAATTGTTAGAGATACCAAAAATCTCGAAAAACAAAAAAAGTCAGATTTTCTTTTCTGAATATCATGTATTTTTTGTTTTTCTGTTAGACAAAAATTGATTAGGATTTGGTGTTTCTAAATTTGTATACACTCGTGATCAGTGACTCGTTCAACCCCTTTTAACTACAGCCCTTTCAATAATAAGGACTTTGAACCGATGAAACTTACAGATAATATAAACAATACATACAGGAGTCAACAAACTTGTGAAGTCGTAACGATAAAGTTCATTTAAGATACTAATTAAGGGGTGATTTTCTCGATTTTTTTACCAAAACCAAAAGGGACTAACTTTATTTTGAGCGTAACTTGTTTAATTTTGATGCTAAAATTTTTTTTTATAAAACAAAAATGAAGCTTTTTTAAACACTTCAAATAAGTTGTAATGAGTTTTCCCCGAAATATGCTTCATTTTTGGTTATTTCACGTTAAAATATTCCATTTGGAATTCGACGAATATGAACCTATTTTTCATTAGCTATAACTCTGCTTCTACTAGGTGTAGAGACGTGATATATACACCATTTTTTTAAATTTTTTACAGGCTATATATTTGCTGAGAATATTTTTTCGACAAAATACTTACTATTTGAGTTATTTGCGAAAAACCGTCTAAAAGTGTGGTTATTTTGTTGAAAAATGAACATATTCACTGCCAAATAACTCGAAAAGTATTGACTTAGTGAAAAAACTCTATAGAACACAAGTTACTTAAAATTAGCCAGTTTATCCATTTCCTGACTTTCTTTGGACGAACATTTTTTCACCCCCAAGAGGGGGTGAAAACCACCCCCAGGGCAAAAGCACATATCGGCATAATATCACTTCTTTTCTTTGACTTGTTAGCTATGTGTATGCCAAATTTCATGTCAATCCAAGCGGTTCTTTAAAATTTAGAGGTTTTGCAATATTTTACCGTTAAAGAACGGACTGTAGTCACTTTTTATTAAAATATGATATACATGCACTAAAGCTCGATTTTATGCAATTTACATAAAATTTCATAAAATACCAACTTTACCCATCATCACAATCACACATCAAATGCATTTTACTTTAAAACTGACAGCTGAACGTAACGTATAAAAATACTTTCTTTGTTTCAGAGAAAATATGGCATAGATAAATTCCAGTCTGATGCATTTCCGGAATAGGGTCACCATGAATTCGAATCAGTGCTTAGTACCCATTTTGCTTCTTTTATTTTTCCAATTGGCCAAACCATATCCGGACACGTTCGACAATCTCAACAGTTCCGCCATCAACGCCACCGCCAGTTTAAGTAAAAACGACTTCAAACAAAACGTGAAGTTTGTTACAACAAATAACTCTAACGATCTACCGGAATCAGCACAAATAGGAGGTAATTACACGTTTAATTAAATTTAATATATTTTATTTGTTTCTGTGATTGGATGCTTTTTATTTTTAGACTGGGGGCTGAAAGAAATAAACGCATTTTATCAGTTGTTAGAGTACAGCTCGGCTTAGCCCATAAATATTTACATATTTATTATATTTATATACTAGGGTGGTGCGAAAAAAGTCAAGTTGATAATTCCGTGTCGCTATAGTGCGGAAAAGTTGCGATTGGTAATTACAAGAAAAACAAAAAAATAATTATTTAAATCGGACTTTATCTTCCGATCCCGCAACGGGCCTAAAGATTATGGAAAAAATATAAGTTTACCTTTTTTTTTAAAAAACTTTTATTGAACCTCCATGTACATACGTTTTATTTATCGCTATAGTAAAATTTATTTACGGTTTGCATCGTTAAGTAATAAAAAAAATAGTTTTACGCATTTAACGAATGTCTTCCGGTTCCGCAAGGTCAATTGAAATTTTTGATGATTTTGATAAATTAAAAAACATTTAGTTATCTCATTTTTCTGTTACATTGTGAAGCTCTTCGCTTGTTTAGATATTGTATGACAACATTTAAACAACCCAGAACTCACAACGAGGAGGTGGTTCCACTTCTAACTCCACCCACACCCTTCTCTCCAACCAACTCATGAGTGTGTGTTTTTTTACATTATTTGCATATGTACATTTCTTTTTGATCTGTTTGTGTCCAGCTTTTAAACGCAACTTTATATTATGATTTGGTGGTAAAATCTGGCAGCATGAACCTTGATATTAGTGTTGTCCTGGTGAATCCATATCTTGATTGGGGCCCACATACATTAGACGATGCTTCCGTGACCAAATCTGCGTACCGCTCGTCAGCTTGCGTGTGGCAGGGAGAGTTTTGTATGGTTTGTTCAACAGTAAATGGTTGAGTTCGATTAGTGCGGTTGTAAATATTATTAAATTTATCTGACCTGGCCCATTGTTAAGACCCTCCCGGAGCTATAAGCCACCGAGGTAGACAGAGTTGGTCTTTTGCAATTAACACTGACGAGACGGTACTCCCATAATAAAGCCTAAAATAAATTTTACCTGAAACCGGGCCTTTTATACTATTATCGGTTAATCCAGGATGTTTATAGTGGTAACTAATTGAACTCAACCATTTACTGTTAAACACACCATACATTCCAGTCTGGCATGTCGCCCGATGTCATGCAAGAACTTATATCTTCATTTGAGACTCTTTGAAGAAGTGGTGGAGAAGGTAGTTTTGTAACATTCCAGTCTATTATTTTAGTTTAGTCATCAGCTTCAACATTTCAAGTAGTAAGGAGAAATGAAACACATTAGAGAGCTAGGGCTAAGGAGAGCCTTAAAAGCCAGAGAGACTAAAGCCAAGGCTAAAGTATTAGAAATTTCATTCCTCCTACTTTAAATTTTATCTATAACTGCTGAAATATCTTATACTATACTGAAATATTAGACTAGAATGTTCCAAAACTATCTTATCCACCAGTTCTTCGCAGAGTTTCAAATGAAGATATAAGTTCCTGCATTACAACATGCTAGACTGTAATGTACAAAACTATCCCTGCCACTCGCAAGCTGTCGAGTGGTGCGAAAAGTTGGTCACGGAAGCATCTTCTAATGTATATTATATGTATCGTGGGTCTCAATCAAGAGATGGATTCATCAGGGCACCACTTAAGTCTAGGTACATGCTGCCAGATTTTACCACCAAATCACAATACAAAGTTGGCCTTTAAAAGCTGGACACAAGCAGATCAAAAAGAATAGTACATTATATACCGCGGGACTGAAGTAGTACATTTAATCCTGAAGGTAAAGTTTATGGCCCGACCGCAGGGAGGGCCATAATTTACCTGAAGGATTAAATGTACTTCAGTCGCAAGGTATATACGATACTTTTCGTACTTCCGGTATGATTTTATTAATTATTTCAATAATTTCAATCAGTTTTTTCTCTCTTCAACTCATTTAATAAACTGTCTTTAAAATAAGTTACCATAGTAACATTGCGTTGTGACAGTTATAATTTAGAAACATTGTCATTACTAGTGTCATTGTAAAGAAACATTGTTATTGATAATTATTGGTATCATGAGTGAAGAAGGTGTATCTGATATTGATAAAAGAGCAGCCGAAGTAGGTGAAGAATTGTTACCACCGAAATCTAGAAAACTATACGAGCAGCAGTACGATGCTTTTAAAAAGTGGTGCCGCTTAAAAAATGTGAGACAACCTACTGAAAATGCGCTGTTAGTCTACTTCGATGATATATAGATGACGAACTGTCACAATATTAATTTGAATATTAACGTTAATTACCATTCTAATTAATTATATTTTTCAATAAAATATCCCTTAAATTCGTTTGTTTGTGATTTAATCGTTCCGGGAGTTTCGTCAATATTTAATCCCGGAGGGATTAAATGTGACACTTTAGTACCTGTCACAAGGGAGTGAAGTTGTCACTTTAGGCCCGGAAGTACGAAAATGTACATATGTACAGTCGGAAAAATGAAAGAATACCCATGAACGAACATATTATAAAACGCGCTGTATTTTCCTGTCACCGTGTCACACAAAAAATTGGCCAGCGCAAGTACCTACATGTACTAATTATTATTACATGTTCTTGCGCTGGGCAATTTTATTTGTGACACGGTGACAGGAAAATACAGCGTGTTTTATATGTTCGTTCATGGGTATTCTTTTTTTGCCGACTGTAAATAATCTAAAATACACACACTCATTGGTTATTCGGGGAGAAGGGTGTGAGGGTGTGAGTAGAGCTAGAAATGCAATCACCTCCTCGTTGTGAGTTCTGGATTTTTTAAATACTGTCATACAATATCTAAATAAGCGAAGAGCTTCAAAATGTAACAGAAAAATGAGATAACATAATATATTTTAATTCATCAAAATCATCAAAAATTTCAAATTTTTATAGATTTTGATTGACCTTGCGGGATCAGAAGATATTCGTTAAATGCGTAAAACTATTTTTTTTTATTACTCAGCCACGCAAACTGTAAATAAATTTTACTATAGCGATAAATAAAACGTCCACGAAGGATAAATGAAAATTTTTGAAAAAAAGGTAAAATTTCATTTTTTTCATAATCTTTAGGCCCGTTGCGGGATCGGAAGAGAAAGTCCGACTTGAATAATTATTTTTTTGTTTTTCTTGTAATTACCAATCGCAAATTTTCCACACTATAGCGACACAGAGTTATCAACTTGACTTTTTTCGCACCACCTTATTATAGACCTGGATCCCGCGTTCCAAAAAAAGTTGATTAATAGCAAGCTGAAAATTTGTTAATAGCTTAACGGCGTCTAGTCGGACAAACTTTGATATATGGGAACACTGGAACAGGGGAAATTTTAATTGTGGAACGTGTCATCCTGTTTACGATTGGTTGGATGGAACATGTCAAGTATATGATTGTGAAAACTAATAAGTTGTTAAGTTTATTCAATAGCAAACTTTATATTTATAATATATGAAAAAATGTTTGTGTGACAAATATGTTGGGCATTTTAATAAGTCCGACACGTATAACAGGTCACGTGAAAGGAATTATATTGGTGGTAAATAGCAGTGTTATTTTTGCATGAAAATTAATGAAAGGGTAACAAATCAATAGGAAGTTCTGTCCGATAAAATACATGGAACAATTTCGTTTCGTAATCTCAAGTTCGAAACCTGTAACCTGTTCCACAATTAAAACTTCCCCCCCGTTCTAGTGTTCCCGTACATCAAAATTTGTCCGACTAGACAATATTAAGCTACTAACAAATTTTCAGCTTGCCATTAATCAACTTTTGTTGGTACGCGGGATCCAGGCCTATTAATATTGCAGTTATTTTACTTTCTATATTACACTATTTAGTATTTAGTTTATGTACTTCTTCTTCTTCTTCACGTGCCATATCAGAGTTATCCGACGTTTGCGATCACCGCAGAACAGACAACATAGATGAAAAACTTAAGTATATAAACACTACGATAAGAACTACGGGAAAGAAACACCTTACCAAATCTGCAAAGAAACATAAGGTGGGGATGACACGAGATATACTAGAACTAATGGATGAAATATGTAAAATGAAAAAAATTGCAGGAAAATACAGAGAGGTTGATAAGAATATAAACTAAACAATAAAGAAAACCAAAGAATCATGGATTAAGGTGATACAGTAGCGATCAACAGGTAGCCAAAACGCGTTCCAAGATTGCGGCTGTAATTTTGAATATTTTTTCGAGATATTTGGCACACGTATTCGTAATATAATAAAGAATGGCGGTACAGAGCCCAATTTAAAAAATATATTAATATGTGGAAATTGCTCTGTAATTAAATACAGTATTAAAAAAACGAGCCTGTACCGCCATTAAGAAAAACAAAAAAATAAACTTTCTTTAAATAAACTTTTTTATCCGATGCCTAGATTTTGTGTCATTTTGGAACTACTAATGAAATAAAAAATTTTAGTAGTTTATAAATAAATATTTTTTTTTAACATCCAACGTTTATTGAAATCTGTCTGATCACAAACAATAAGCAATACATATAATTATTGAAAAATAACACAGATGGAAGCCGCCCAGTGGCGAGCACCCAGTAAGACATATAACATTATAATTTTAAAATAAGAGATAACTATTACTTGGAACAAAATACATAGATAAAATTTTGTATAGTGGACAGTTCAGACAATAAAAATATGATTATTAAAAGTCTAAGGAACATGAATAAAAATACGAAAGAAGTTTAAAAAATCACTAAAACATGATTATTTCACTGCACTATGACACTGCACTCTGTTGTTGCTCTGATGTCCAGATGTACTAGAGGTCCAAAGGGTCAGGTCTTTTTAATCGTCTTTCATGAGAAATGTTGAGCAGGTCCGTGGCGAGTGGATTTGGATGGCAGGATAGTCTGGTCTTGTATCTAGAATTTACAGCACATATTGCTTCGCTAACGGTTGGTAGCTGTAGGTCGTGGTGCAATCTCTGGTTCGTAACGTACCAAGGGGCATTGCAGATCTGGCGCAAAACTTTTGATTGGAACCGTTGAAGTTTTTGAATGTTGGTATTACTTGCTGTTCCCCATATTTGTGCAGAATATTTTAAACAGGTTTATACAGGTTTTAAGATACATTTATAAATCATAATTTTGTTCTCCAGGCTAAGATTTGATTTCCTACTCATGTACCAATACATTTTCCTGTAGATTAGGCCGAGTTGAAGACGTTTCTTCCAGATGTGGGTGCCCCAATTAAGTTTACTATCTAAATGAATTCCCAGGCATTTTACGGCGGTATTCACTGGTAGTGGAGTTTTATTTATAGAAACCGGAGGCGCGACACCTTTTTTTAAAGTAAATGTTATTTGTGTGGATTTTAAACTGTTGACTTGTACTCGCCACAATTTAAGCCAGCTCTCTAGTTCAGTCAGATGATTTTGCAATACCTCGGATGCTTCTGTTGCTATAGGATTTGAAGCCATTATAACTGTGTTATCCGCATATGTAGCAATTGTTGTATTAATGGTGGTTGGAAGATCCGATGTGTATATTAAGTAAAGTGTTGGTCCTAATATGCTTCCTTGGGGAACTCCAGAACATATTGGAAACAGGTTAGTAATTTCCCCTCCTCTTTTGACTTGAAAAAATCTATCTGTCAGATAGGATTTTAATAGTGAACTTACGGGATAAGGAAATATGGATTTAATCTTGGAGATAAGGCCTACATGCCAAACTTTGTCGAATGCCTGTGAGACATCTAGGAATGCAGCTGTACAGTAATTTTTGTGTTCGAGCGAATTTCTGATAGTTTTTACTACTTTATGAATTTGCTCGATGGCACCATGTTGTTTCCTAAAGCCAAACTGATAATTAGGTAAAACATTGTTGCTCTCTAATGTAGGCTCTGGTCTTCTCAGGAAAAGCCGCTCGAACACTTTGGATATAATAGGCAACAAGCTTATTGGACGATATGAAGATACTTCCGCGTGATCCTTATTAGGTTTTGGGATTAGAACAGTTTGAGCTACTTTCCATTGGAGTGGAAAGTAACCTGTTTTTAATATTGAATTAAATATATAAGTAATTAAGCTTACACCTTCGTTGGCTAGATTTTTTAGTACCAAACTAGATATAATATCATACCCAGGTGACTTCTTATTCTCCAAATTATCAATTACTTCTTCTACTTCAGATTTCTTGAAAATTTTAATAGGCGGAGCCATTTGATATGGTGCGTTTATGACTTCATGAATATCTTCTTCTTCTTCAGCTGAGACTTCCCTCTGATGCGGTTGAAATACCTCGCATAAATGATTTGCGAAAGTATAAGCTTTATCTTTGTCAGTTTTAGCCTATGTGCCATTTGGTTTCCTGATTGGCATATTCAGTTGTTCGTTGTCTTTAAGTTTTTTTGTTAGTTTCCACAGAGAATAATTTGTGTCATCTGAAGGTGAAAGGTTCTTTAAATAATTGTTGATTCCATTGTCTTTATGTTGGATCAAGTTTCTTTTGAGTAATCTGCAAGCTCTATTAAAATTTGTTTTATCTTCTGGGTGCCTAGTGAGCTGCCACCTCTTTCTTAGTTTTCTTTTTTCCAGTATAAGTGTGTTTATGTGAGCAGGATACGACTCGGAGTTGTGTGTGTAGGTAATTTCTGGAGTGGACGACCAAGCAAGCTTGCTGAATAACTGTAGTTAAGTGAGTGACTGCATTTTCTATGTCCCTGTCACTTTTAAGAGGTAAGTTTAGGTTAATGGATGATTTTATTTCGTCTCTATACCTATCCCAGTTTGTTCTTTTATTACACAGTGTTAGAAGTTTAGGACAATTGTGAATTTGGCTTAATAGGTCTATGAAGAAAGGGTAATGATCCGATGATAGGTCAAAAGAAGGAGAAATTTGAATATGGGTGTGTGTTATTCCTTTTAATATAGCGAAATCAATTGGGTCAGGAATTTTTTGTCTATCAGTGGGCCAATAAGTAGGCTGTCCAGTAGAGAGAGAAGTTAAATGATTTTCATTAATACTTTTTAATAATTCTCGCCCTCGTGAGGTTATGATTCTGGAGCTCCATTTGTGATGTTTTGGCATTGTAATCTCCAGCAGCAATGAAACGGTGTCCGAGTATCTCAAAGTACTCAGTAAAATGATCAGCTTTAATTATTTTATTCGGTGGACAGTAAAAAGCAGATAAAATAATCGAGCCTTGTGGATCTTCTACCGACACTGATGTGGCTTGAATGTTAACTCTGCTAATTTTGTTTATTTCATGATATAAATAATATTATTTCTTATAATAATTGCCGTACCTCCATGGGCCTTTCCTAATGGATGTTGAGTTAGATAGGTTGAATATTTGGGAATATTAAAATAACTCTTAATAGTCATGTGTGCTTCGGAACTAAACATAACATCTAGATTATGAGAATAAATAAATGCTTTTACTTCATGAAAATGATTAGTTAAGCCATTGGCATTCCAACAGCACATCTTAAGTTTAGTGTTGAAGGTTAAGCTTAGATATCAGAGACATTATTAGATCAAACATCTTATCCATTCTTTTCATTAGTTTATGTACCACAAGTTCTAAATTGTTTTGTATATGTTGGGGAGTTGCTGTTTCTATTTCATGAGTAGTCTCATTTGTGTTAGTTGTATTTTTATTATCTTTTCCTGCAGCAATGTTCGCATAACTGATATTTGGTTGAGTGATTGACGAATGTGCAACAGGAGGTGGTTGACTTGCGTTTTTTTCTCGAAGTGATGGAAATTTTTTCTTTTGCAGTTCTTTGTATACAGAACATTCCTTGTAGCTTGCAGGATGACTTTCTCAACAATTTACACATTGAACATCTTTTATATTCTTTTCTTTTGGACATTTAGACGATAGGTGATCTCCTACGCATTTTACGCAGTGCGGACTCCTGTGGCAATAATTGTGTGTGTGGCCAAAATGTTACCATCTTTGACATTGAGGTAGTTTCCTCTTCGGATGTGGTGCCTCAACTGTGACAATAGTGTTCAGTAATTTCGTGATCTCATATATATCTTTATTATTGCTGTGAATAGCCAGGTCTATAATTATTAAATAGCGGCAGATCTTTCTTTGTGCCTCTTTGCTTAATATTAGAGATGTTCAGTGCAGTATTCCCGAGATCCAGCAATGCTTTTTTAATGTCGTCTGGATCTGTTGAAGGGTGGATATGACGTATAACAACTCGGAATCCTCGGTTTTGTTTTAGTTGGTATGTATGGTACTGAGTATTTTTTTCTGATAGGGATTTTACGATTATTGAGTAGGTTTTTTATGAATCAGCTTGAACTTTAATTTGATTGTTAGCAAGACATTTTAAAGTATATTTACCTGGAGTTATCTTCTGTAGTAATTCCTGTAGTGGTTTGATGCGTTCAATATTTTGTATAAATATGGGTGGTGGCTGATCCTCTCTTCGGTCTTCCAACGTTACAACTTCTTCACGAAATGTATCATCTTCAAGTAACTCGTATCTGTTAGATGCATGAACAGTTTGACTCAGCCAAAAAATATTTTATATAATAAATATTTTTTAACCGTGAAAAAATAAAGAAAAATGGGCGATTTTTTCACAAAAATTTTTCAAAAATTTTTTTTGAGGAATTTTTCACTAACGCTGGTAAATTTTCACGTAAAAAACCTTCCTTTTTCAAATACCGTACGACTTTTTTGTGTCGGAGATCCCAATCCTGAGATTAACTGTCCGCCATCGGAACTACTTTTTTTCGAGGCCTCGACTTTGGCGCCCTCTACAATATTAGTGTACGTTCGTAAATGTAAAGAGATATAGTTTTTGTATAATCTATAATAGTTAGATAATCTAGTTTTCTATAATATTTAGATATTAATATGTAAAAAACTTTATGTTCATTTTTAATAAAGGTTCTGAGAAAAAATATCTTGAAAAAATGCTTATTTTTGGTCTTCTAAAGTGTACTAGTACCTTAGTTAAATAAAAAAAATAATGAGTTTAAAATTGAAAACATTTCTGAATTTATTAAATAAAAACATATATTGGGGTCAAAATTTACCCCCCTTGGTCATCCTAAGGTTAAACTTCCTACTCCTTAAATATATTTCGTAATTTGTCCAACATCCCTACGCAATAATTCAATCTTTCTCAGCAGTCATTTTTTACAAGGTGAAATTTTGTTATCAGTCCTTCCGATATTAGTATCCCGTCGTGTTTTGATTTGAACGCCCATAACATTAGTAATTGCTGGCTGAAAAATATATGAACGTGGTTAAACACAACAACCACAAATGTTTTTAGAGCAGCAGTGTGCAAAGTACAGATTGCTATGATCGTCGCCAACATCCGAAACAGATAGGCACTACAAGAAGAAGAAGAATGAGCTTTTACGGTATAATTGGGGACGTGGGACGTCAGTATTCACAATTTGTAACAGCGCACCTATTTTCTTGGTAGAGTTTATTTTTGGTAGCGATGGTCTGCTAATTGTTTTGTTTTATTAAACTCTTGTACGGCACGTAACATTGCGGTGACCACACTATTATGTAACTTGTTGACCTTCTGTGCATGATCAACTTATACCCTATTCCACAAACATACGCCTGTTTTGGATTACTTCGACAACGATTATTTTACTGTGCAAAATAAGAAGAACGAAAGTAAATTGCAAATTACATTGTTGTTTATTGGAATAATTATTAGCGCCATTCAGTGGTGTCATGGTGTGGGAACGCGTGGGAACGCCGTTCCCACACTGGTTAAGAAAAGAAAAAAAATAATAGAGAATTTAGGTTTTGTAAACGAAAATTAGCAATGCGTTCCGGCACTGCGTTCCCGCACTGCTAATTTTGCCATGACACCACTGGCGCCATTTACTTTCGTACTTCTTATGTTGCACAGTAAAATATTCGTTGTCGAAGTAATCCAAAACAGGCATATGTTCGTGGAATGGCCCATACGTTTTTTGTATGACAAGTTCAGGAATCTGCTCATGTATTTTATTATGGAACCCACCTGCTACTACATACATCTTGGTTATGAATCTCCCGTTTTATTTCGTTGCTCTCATCCAGTATCTGAAATAAGATTATTTCATATAATTACCCGATTATTTTTTATAAAAACAAGGATGCTATTTTGATATTTATTCTTATTAACAGTAATTCCCGTTTTTTTTTTCAGAATTAGGATACAACTCTAGCAATGATTCTTACGGCGAAACTTACGAAGACTATATAAAGCTTATGTCTCCAAAAAGTTGGACATGGGTCCTTATTGTTTGCCATTGTGTAGTTTTCGTGATCGGTTTAGTAGGTAACTGTTTAGTGTGCATCGCGGTTTATCGAAATCATACCATGCGGACGGTTACAAACTATTTCATAGTGAATTTAGCTGTAGCGGATTTTCTAGTGATACTGTTTTGCCTGCCACCATCAGTTATATGGGATGTTACCAGCACGTGGTGGTTTGGATCGGCTCTATGCAAAATTGTGTTATACGTACAGGTAAGGATTTTTCTAATTATCCCTTAAATGGTCCGGTAATGTAGCAGTAGCGTAAACTGTAGCAGTAGCGACTGGTCCGGCGTCGTCTGCGAAACTACTGTTTTCAAGAAAGCAAAACAACACTCAAAAAAAAATTATTAACAATAAATGCTACAAACATACCCTGATATATTTATACGCAGTGTGTCAATTTGAAAAGTGTCACCCCCATAATTTGGTCCCTATAGAAAATCTAAAAATATGCAGAAACACGTTAAATTTATTTGTGAGGGGACATTTTGTAGACCAGTTTTTAACTAAATTACATCAACCCTATAGCGGGGGCGGACACAACCCCCAAAATCTTTAATGGAAAGAGGGGTTGAGTGATACCTCATTTTGAAGGTCATTAAATTACCTTTTTAGAAATACCACATGCCTTATATTTATTTTCAGTACTTTTGGAAAATCTTGGACTTAATACTATAAAAAATTTTGGAGTTCGGAACTCTATACTTCATATCTTTACGGTTTTACTTGATTTTTCCAAAAATACTTAAAAAAAATACTCTAAATACTTCAACACCCAAAAAAAAATTCAATTTGGAGTTCAATACTCCAAAAAAAAAATTTTGAGTTCTGAACTCGATATTTACTTAATAAAATTAATAATAAAAAAATTAAAATTACTGAAAAGAAATATAATGTATGTGGTATTTTTAAAAAGGTAATTTAATGATCTTTAAAATGAGGTATCATTCAACCCCCCTTTCCATTAAAGATTTTGGGGGTTGTGTCCGCCCCCGCTAGAGGGTTAGTGTAATTTAGTTAAAAACTGGTCTATAAAATGTCCCGCTCACAAATAAATTTGATGTGTTTTTGTATATTTTTAGATTTTCTACAGGGACCAAATTATAATAGGGGTCGCAGCTTTTTAAATTGACACCCTATTTAGAAGTGAACGTATTAGATTTGGGTGTCATTTGAGTTAAGAAAAAAATATTAAAATAGAACTTAAATTTCTTTAAATATTTGTGAAAAAGTACATGGTTTTGTAAAGTAAATAAGAAATAAATAAAAAACAACATGAAAAAAAAAGTATAGCTAGGATAAATGTTCAAACTGCACACGAAACAAAAAATTAGGTAAAATAAAAAGCAATAAAAAATATTTGTTTCCAGCATCAGTCAAACTTTACCAATTTTATATGCAATTTTTACATAGGTAGTGGCTTTGTACATCCCAAACAAACGGGATTTTTGCAACGCAAGCACAGGTATTTTGTCATCCTGCGCTTTCTACTCGGACATAAACTGCAAATCTTGCGTTTTTCTAAAATAAGAACATCCGTCTGATTGTTCTCTTGTTCTTCTTGAACTCTAAGTATGAACACAAAAAAGTAATACACACGGTCTGGCGTCGTCTGAGAAACTACTCTCCACCTAATTGTTGGGACAACTTTTAAGGAATTGAGATAAACTTGTCTTAAATACACCCACTTGTCAAGCTCCAATATTTAAAGGATTAGATTGAACGACTTACCTGTTGGCGGTGCCAGTTTCCAATAAAAAATAATTAAAAATATCGAATCGTCTGTCAGACGACGCCGGACCAGTTAAGGGTTAAGCTAATATCTAATACAAAAACGTAGAGGAAAAATGTATAAGCCAATAAGGATTTGAGCACCATGAAAAATCTAGATCTGTTATAATCAAAGGTACAATATTGCACGTAGTTTAAAATATTGCACGCAGTTTTAAACTTAATTCTAAAATTGGTTTCACAGTTAATTAGTAAAAGTAACTAAAACTAACTAAACAATACTCTTCTTTTTCTTCTTCTTCTTCTTCTTCTTCTTTTTCTTCTTCTTCTTCTTATTCTTCTTCTTTTTCTTCTTCCTTCTTGTATGTAAGCTTTAAAGCCTGTTTCTTCTTTAATATTACCCTCCTGAATTGTTTAAATTATCGCATTATCTTTTTCTTGGTCTGCCAATAGTTCTTCATCCATTTGCTGACTTATCTCATGCTATTCGTACTATCCCATCCTCTCCCATTCTACTAATGTGTTACTTCCACTCCTGTTTCGATTTTTTCACCCATCCATTTATGTCTTCTATATTGCATGATCTTCTTATGTTTTCGCTTCTCTACCTATCCAACAGACTTTTCACTGATGTTCGTCGAAGTATTTTCATCTCTGTTGTTTATAGTAGTTGTCTCGTATTAGATGTGTCAGGTATTGTCTCCGCCGTGTATGGCAATATGGGTCTAATTGCTGCATTATAGATTCTTGCTTGTGTGTCTTGCTTTACTTGTTTTAAGCTTTGTTGTCGTACTTCTACTTCAACATCTCCGTAACTAATTACATCTATTCCTAGATATCTAAACCTTGCCTCTTGCTTTATTATTTTCCCATCAATTTCGATTTTCCATCGTAGTGGGTATTTAGATATTGTCATACATTTCGTTTTTTCTGTTAATATTATCATATATTGTATTTCGTGGCTGTTGTATTGAAGATGTGTGTTAATCTTTGGAGATCGTCTTCTGTGCCGGTGATTAATGCGGCGTCGTCTACATAACATAATATTTGGATTTTTTTGTTCTCCATTCTGTAGCCATGACCTGTACGTACTGCTTCTATTATTTCGTCCATTATTATATTGAAGAACAGTGGACTTAACGAGTCACCTTGTCTAACTCCGCTTTGTACTGGTATAAACTGTGTTAGTTTTCCATTTATCTTTGACTGTATTCGATTCGAAACTCAAGCCAAGAAATGGCATGAAGGAAGGCAACGGGATACCACCTTCATTACTTATTATCCCAAGAGAATCACAATGACGTCATTTAATTATAAAATTTCCGGAGTTATAAACAGTTCCCCAATCGGATCTCCGGGGGGAACGCAGTTAAATGATAAAAGCCTAACCCAATTGAACTTACGAAGTAAAATGAAGATCGGAGCATGGAACGTGCAAAGTTTGTATGAAGCTGGGAAGCTGACTAACGTAATCCAAGAAGTAAAGAGATTGAAGATAGATGTCTTGGGGATAGCAGAAACATGGTGGCCAGATGTAGGAAGGTGTGCTGGCGAAGGGGCAGTTATGTGCTATTCTGGAAACCAGGATAAAAACCACAGAAAGGGAGTAGGTATAATAATCACGAGCAAATTATCTGCATCGGTCATACAGTTTTTCCCACTCTCAGACCGTATGGCCTTACTCAAACTGAAAGCCAGTCCAGTCAATATCAACATAATTCAGGTTTATGCCCCAACATCGGACTCAACAGAAGAAGATATAGAAATGTTCTACGCAGAACTTAAACAACTGCTTAGTAACGTGAAGAGACATGAAGTAAACCTCATAATGGGCGACTTTAATGCCAAGATAGGGAGAGGTAGAGACGACGATTTAATAGGCCCGTACGGCCTGGGAGAGAGAAATGACCGAGCAAACGACTATATCAATTTTGCCAAGAGGAAGATATGAAAATATCTAATACCTGGTTCAAGCTACCACCTAGACGCTTATATACATGGAAAGCCCCAGCGGACCGCCCCGAGAGTATAGTTCGAAACCAGATCGATTACCTAATGGTTAACAAAAGATTTGGATCATCAGTAACTAGAACTTGTACATACCCTGGCGCCGATGTTCCATCAGACCATGTCCTTCTCTTAGCAGAAATAAAAATAAAAATCACTAATATGAGGAGACCTAAACCAGAACCAACAATAGAATATGCTAAACTTAAAGATGAGAATACCAGAAGAGAATTAAGTATGAAATTAAACAAAGAACTAACAAAGAATACAAAAGTAGAACTAGAAAGAGAAGTTAATTTAGATAACACATGGAGAGCCATAGAGGAAACAATGACGGATACAGTTAAAAAGAATTAGGTTATAAACAAGAAATCCTAGCAATGTGCGAAGAAAGAAGAGAACATAAAAACCAAGGGAACCGAGACGAATATCGAGAACAACAACAACGCATAAGAAGAGAGAAAAGAACGGCAAAAAATAAGTGGCTAAAGAAGCAGTGTGAGGAAATAGAACAGTTACAAAAGCAACATGATGACCACAACCTACATAAGAAACTAAAGGAGGTAGCTGGACTATACAGAAAATAGAAATTTTCTAACTTAGAAAATGAACAAGGAAAAATGGCACAACATGATAGAGCGAAGAAACTCATATGGGAAAAGTACATCAAAAATCTCTTTGCAGACCAGAGGCCTGAGATAGAAGTCGTTCAGGAACAAGTGATAGATATTAACAACCTATCTGGTCCCGAGATCACAATTGAAGAAATTACTAGAGCAATAAATACCTCGAAAGACGGGAAATCAGTTGGACCTGATAAAATTCCTGTTGAGTTACTCAGATTGTTAGATGAAAAGGGAATTACGATACTCCAAAGATTTTTCAACCAAATCTATAAAAAAGGAAAATTCCCTGTCCAATGGCTTGTATCTACCTTTATCCTTTTGCCAAAAAAGAACAACGCAACAAAGTGTCAAGAGCACCGACTGATAAGTCTGATGAGCCATTCTTTAAAAATATTCCTCAAAGTTCTTCACTACAGAATCTCCACAAAATGCGATAAGGTTATTAGTTGCTCACAATTTGGATTTCGAAAAGGCCTGGGTACCAGGGAAGCACTAGTTGCAACCCAAGTGCTAGCTCAGAACTGCTACGATCAAAGGAAAGATGTAATGATGTGCTTTATAGATTATGAAAAAGCCTTCGATGGAGTACAAGAGTACAACATCATAAACTCGTACATATACTAAAACAACTCGACATAGATCAAAAAGACATTCGTTGCATAGAGGCTCTTTACTGGAATCAAACAGCTGTCGTCAAGGTGGATAATGAAACAACGCAAACTCAAAAAATTCTCAGAGGTGTAAGACAGGGATGCATTCTCTCCCCACTACTGTTCAATCTATATTCAGAAAGTATCTTCCAGGAAGCTCTTGAGGAATGCGAAAGCGGCATCAAAGTGTATGGTACCTGGTCAATAATATACAATATGCGGATGATTCGGTCTTAATAGCAGACAATATAGAAGACCTCCAAAACCTTCTTAATAAAATTGGAAAGCATAGCGAGAACATGGGACTTAGCATCAACATAAAAAAGACAAAGTTCCTTTTAATCAGCCGTCAATTATGTCAACATCAAATGCAAGACTAGCATATAAAAACCAAGATGTAGAGCGCGTAAGAAAGTTTAAGTACCTGGGAACCTGGCTATGTGAAGACTGGATGTCGGATATGGAAATTAAATGTCGGACAGAAAGAGCCAGAAGTGAATTCATGAAATTCAGAAACGTCTTTACGAAGTCTGACTTTGACCTAAACCTAAGATTAAGGTTCACAAAATGCTATATATGGTCGGTGCTCCTATATGACATGGAAGGATGGACTTTAAAAATAAACACAATGAATAAGCTAGAGGCATTTGAGATGTGAATCTATCGACGAATCCTTAAAGTTCCCTAGACCGCAAGAATAACAAATGAAGAAATCCTGAGAAGAATTGGTACAGAACGACAACTGATGTGCACAATTAAACAGAGAAAAACGGCATACCTGGGACACATAATTAGAAATGAAAGATATCAGTTTCTGCAAACCTTAATTGAAGGAAAGATCGAAGGTAGAAGGGGAGTGGGCAGGAAGAAAATGTCATGGCTCCGTAATGTCAAACAATGGACAGGACTAAAAAACATAGGAGACCTAATACATACTGCGAGGGATAGAGAAAAATGGTCAAACGTGATCGCGAACATCCATTAGTGAATTGCATAAGAAGAAGAAGAAGTATTCGATTACGAAAGTAGACGTTTTCAATGGTTTGTATAATAGTAATTGGTATGTTTCTTATATACAGTAAGTGTAAGACTTTTTCATTTGGATGCGATCGAAAGCCTTTGTCAGGTCTATAAAACATAGATATGCTGGTTGATTGTACTCGATGGCCTTTTCTGTGATTTGTCTTAGTACAAATACGGCATCTACGCAGTATCTTCCGGACCTTAATCCTTGATATTTATCTCATACAGTTGTTAGTATTGATTTTGTTGGTTGGGACTTTTGTGGTTAGCTTAAGTGAGGTGTTCAGTACATTTATACCTCTATAATTGTTGGGGTCTTCTTTGTCTCCATTTCTGAACATTGGTATCATTATGCTGTTTCTCCATGCGTCTGGTATGTTGCAGTGAAATATTATTTTTTGTATAAGTTTTGTCATCTCTAGGGTTATACTTTCTCTTCCGTGTTTTAAAAGCTCGTTGGTTATTCCGTCTGGTCCTGGTGACTTTCTACTTTTGAGTGAATTTATGGCTATCTTTACCTCCTGAAAACTGATTTCTATTTCGTGTCTTAATTCAGGGAAGTCTTTGTGGTGATTAGTATTGTTCTTTCCTTTAAATAGTTACGTCAAGTATCTTTCCCATTCGTTTGCTGGTATGTTATTGTATTTCTTAAATTCGGCCATTTATTTCCGTTGGTTTCTTATGACTCTCTATATTTGTTTTTGTGTACCGTAGAAGTCGCTTTCCATGCTTTGTGTAAACTATTCCCAGTGCTCATTTTTTGTTCTTCTTACCAACTGCTTTGTTTCATTTTGTATTCTTTTAAAGGTGTCTCTGGATTCTGGAGTATTTGATGTTTTATACTTCGTGTAGGCCTCTCGTTTCTCTTTACATTTCTCTTTTATTCCTTTTCTGAACCATGCTCTATTGTTGTTGTTTCTTTTGTTCAGTATGACTTTGCGATGTATAACTTGATGATGGATATTGTCTAAAACGTTACATTGACCAAATTCGTAAAACCATGGTACCTAAAAGACGTAACCTTTGTAAAGGAACCAGAAGTAATTATTCACCAACCGCAATATCAAGAACCTCCCCTGCATCTTCTGCCGTCTATCCAACGTTCAGTTCCTCCAGTTTATTTATATCCAAACCTTTTAACGAAAATGTAGATCCAGTGATAGTACCTGTTCATCCTGATAATGAACTGCTACCCATTAACGAACCCGCTTCTGAAGAACGTAATGCTCTTCCACAGTTAAGAAGATCTGAACGAATCCGACGTCTCAATTCAAGATTTTAGGTTGAGGTTTTTTAATTCTTTTGTATTTTTAAGTTCAAAATAGCGTCCTTCTCCATTTATAGTAGTTGTTATGTAATGTTACATATAGAAATGTCTGTTCATATTTTTAATAGTTGTCAAAGTATAATAATTATAGAAATGTTCGAATTATTTCATCTGAAGATACAGTACATTCCCTATAGGGCTTTTCATTCACAGTCATTTGTTTCGAGCTTCTGTCAGATGTCGTATAATCCGTGTATATCAATATTATATACAGATAATACAACATATGACAGAATCTCGAAACAAATGACAATCGATGAAAAGCCCTATACCTATAGTTGCTTTAATCTGTAACTCTTTAAGCCAAACATTAATTGTAACAAAAATTCCGTGAAATTTTATTAGGTTGGCCGTGAAAATATTCAATAAAAAATAAATACAAATAATTATTCGAAAATACTCATTCCGGGTTTTGACCAGCCCAGTATACTAAAATTAAACATATATCATCCTTATAAGTGGCTTGACAATCCGTTGTGGATTCCTGGGGATCCTGGCCACTTTTGTCCATCTTTTCTGGCCCTTAGAATCTTTAGGTCTTCTTCCATCTCCTTCGTGGTCGTCCTCTAAATCTCGTGCCGTCTGATTTTGAAAAACATAGCGATAAACATATCGCTGTATTAATAATTTTTAACAATAGTGGACCAGATTGATAATAAGTTAAACATAAATATAATTTTTATATCAAACCACTACGATCCTACAGGGTGTGAATTTTGCTACGAAATTAATAAAAAAAATAATGTTTTTTAGACTACCGTATATAACATTACAAAATCTACACAAAAACATATTCTTAGAAAGAAGACATCGAGGAGAGTCCAAAAATGTAAAAATATATAGGACGTCCCATTAAAAAATCGAAGTTATAAGCAACTTCCGGTATAACCGGAAGTATCAAATAGATGAAAATATTTTTAATAAATAGTTTACTCTTCAACACCTCTTCATTTCAATTTTCATGATTCAGTTACTTTTAGTTTTTGAGATATTTCTAATTGACCGTATATCTACCGCACCTTGTATATGTACAGTCACGTTGAATCTTCTTCTTTTTCTTCTCGTTGTCCTTATGCCCTATAAGGGCGTCGGACTTTGGTATCATCTATCCATCTTTTACCCATTTCTTCCACGCCTTCCGGTCTCCTGCCATTTGCTTCATCTGTTGTACTGTTTCCCTCTATTTGTCCCGATTTCCTCGATTTGTTCCATCCACCCCTTTCTAGGTCTGCCCCTTCTTCTTTTCCCCTATCTTTTGGCATCTGTCACCTTCTTTACTAGTCTGTTCTCGTTCATCTTAGTTATATGTCCAAACCAATTCATTTTTCTTTTTTCAATTTTTTTCTCTATTGGTTCCTGACTTTGCACGTTTCTGATGTTTTCGTTCCTTTCTCTGTCCATCTTCGTCTTTCCAGCTATTTTTCTCAGCTGCTTAATTTCTGCTGCATTTATGGCACTTTCATGTCTTTTATTTTTGTGACCCAGGTCTCGCTTGGATATAGAAGAGTTGGTACTGTGATTGTATTATATACATGCATTTTTGTTTCCTGACTGATTTCCCTTTTTCCCAGTATCGTATTATTAATCGCATAGTATATTTTCGTAGCTTTCTTTGTCCTATTTGCAATTTCTAGGTCTAGCTTTCCGTCATTCGATATTATCGTGCCCAGGTACTCGTAGGCCGTCACCCTCTCCAATTCTTGTCCTTTACAGAGCACTCGTATTTCGCCTTCAATTTCCTGCTCCTGCTGACCTATTTTCATCGTCTTGCATTTGCTGATGTTTATTTCTAATTTCATTTTCTCTATTTCCTCAGTCCATACATCAATTAATCGCTGCATCTTTCTCGGGTTGTCTGCTAGGAGAACGACGTCGTCAGCATACAGTAATCCTTCTATCATAACTGGTGTTAGGTGCGTGTAGCCTATTATTGTTTTTAAGTGGTTTGTTCTCCTTTTTACATTTTTAAATAATGTGTCCATAATTATGACGAATAGGAGTGGGCTCAGGCTATCTCCCTGTTTTATCCCCTTGTTCGTCCTAAATTCTAGTGATCTGCTACCTCCCATTTGCACTTTTCCCACCACTCTGCTGTACGTACTTTTAATTATCTCTAATAGTTTCCTCGGTATTCCCAGCTCCTCTACAGTATTCCACAATACTTTCTGGTCTACTGAGTCGAACGCTGCTTTAAGGTCTATGAAGGTCATATATATGTTTGTTCCCCGATCATTATTTTTTTCTATTATATTTCGTAATATGATTATGTTGTCAATTGTTTGCCTTTTGGCTCTGAATGCTGTTTTTTCGTCTTCCAGTTTTCCTTCTACCTCTGTTCTTAATCTTCTTCCTATTATTCTCGTATAGAGCTTGAACACTACTGCTCTATATCTCTATAGTTTCCACAGGTGGATCCTTCTCCTTTCTTGTGAATTGGGATCAGTAAGTTTTCTTTTCACTCTCTCGGCATTTTGTTTGTTCTCCATGCCTCTCTCATTATTTCCAGCAACCACTTCTTTCCTTCTTTCCCTATCCATTTTATCATTTCGGGATCAATTTTATCTGCTCCGCTCGCTTTTCCTATTTTTATTCTACTTATCGCTTCTTCCATCTCTTCTGTAATTATTTCTTCCATTTGGTTTTCGTCTGCTGCTGTCTGTTCTATGGTTCCGTCTGTCTCTATTTCTTCACTTTCCTCGCCCATAATTTCTCTTCATAATACTCTCTCCACACCTCTAATATCTCTGTTGTATTTGTCTTTAGTTTGTTGTGTTTGTCTTTTACTCCTCTGAGTTCTTTTCTTTTCTTTCCTCTTAGACTCCTTACTTTATTCCAGAAGTATCTGTTGTTATCTCTGTAATTTTGGTTTAGTGATTCACCGAACTTCTTCCAACTCTCTTTTTTCCTTTTCTTACTAGTTCTTTCACTATGTTTCTGTGTTTTTGGTATTCTTTTTTATCTTGTTCCTCTCTTGTACTATTGTATTTTTTTCCATGCCTTTTCTTTTTCTTCATTTCTTCCTGTATATCTGCATTCCACCATTCCGTTTTTTTTGTTTAATTTTCTGACTGTTAGATTTCCGCATACCTCTTGTGCCTTCTTCATTATTACTTCTTTAAATTTTTTCTATTTTTCCTCCATATCCATTTCTATTTTCTTTCTCTCCTCCATTTTGAACTCCTTATCAGTTTCTTCTTGATATCTCCTTTTCTTTTGTTCATCTTTTAGCTTTTTTTATTGCTATTCTGCTGTATTCTATCTGTTCTTGGTGTACCGGTTTTCACCATGTCATCTCTGCCATTACCAGTCTGTGATGAGTTCCGATCTCTGCTCTCTGTTCTGTCCCGACTTGTTTTATATTTTGTTTCGTTTCTTGCGTGTAGACTACGTAATCTATTATACTTTTTGCGTCTCTGCCTTCTGCTACAAATGTATACTTATCTTATGTACCATTTGCATATATTTGCACTATGTACCATTCCTCTTCCATTTCTATTTTTATGTACATTATTCTCGACGATATCGGTTTGAAATCTGATATTCTTTTTCTATTGTCTCTGTGACTACTACGCCTACTCCTTTTTTGCTTTAAGTTCTCTGTCTACCCCGGAGTAATACATCGTGAAATTTTCTGATATATTTTCTTTTCCTCTCCCACATTTCTTTGTTTCGCTTATACCTATTATTTGCATTTTAAATTCTTCCATTTCTTGCACTAATTCGCATTCCTTTCCTCTAAGTGATGTTAAATTCCATTTCAACACCTCTTCATTTCAATTTTCATGATTCAGTTACTTTTAGTTTTTGAGATATTTCTAATTGACCGTATATCTATCGCACCCTGTATATGTACAGTCACGTTGAATCTTTAAACATCTAAAAGGAAATTTGCATATAGGAGATTATCTCCATTAACGTTACTGACATCAGTTATTTAGATCGGCCTTACATTGTACAGCACACATTAGTTTCCAAATGATCGATATATCCATTATAATATTATAGGAAATCCACTTTAGAAGGGTGCCACCACCCTAATTGACATTGTTGATATTCTAAAATGTGAAGAATGAGCACTAATGTTATTGTAGCGGTTATTGACGAATTCTTCACATTCACATTTACTGAATAATGATACCAACGCTGGTTTCATGCTAAGGTGTCATTGATTATACGATTTATAGCTCTTCAAGAATTGCTACTACGGGTATTACAGGTAGCTTTTCTGTTTTTTAGGCCTGATAAATAAAACTTTTCCCAATAATATTATTCTACAATTTATATTAGGCATAATGATGAATTATTTAAGCATAATAATTTTTACTTAAAAAAATAGTAGGACATTTTTTTAAGTAAAAAGTTGAGGTTGACTCTGAAATGAACTAGTAAGGGCGAGGCCTCATTAGTGTGCTGCGGTGCGTTGCGACGTCGCAACGGAACAACGCATTGTATGCCACACCTCTCGTGCAATGACACTGCCATCGAAAAACACCCTTGCCCGTCGATGCGTTGAAACGTCGCAACTGATCAACGCGACACAGCGCAACTCACTTAAGGCTACGGTTACATTGGACGCGTACTCTGACGACTAACAAGTCGAACGTACTCGTGCGTAGTCGGACGACTGAAACAAACACGGGCAGATAAATAGGAACGGTTATATTGAATAAGTAATAGACGTCAGTTTATGCACGTGTATGGACGACTAATTTCAAAATACAAACTTGTTTGTTTTTTCCTACGGCAACGTGCGTCTGAAAATGGATAACTGATAAATAAGGAAACGGGTACAAAGGGAAAAAGCTAAATCTTCGGTATATGAGAAAATGGTAGCTATAAAAAAAGAAAAACTTAAGGTACTAGTACACTTTAGAAGACCAAAGATAATCATTTTTTTCATGAATTCTTTTCTCAGAACCTCCATTAAAAATGAACATAAAACTTTTTACATATTAATATCTAACTCTTAGAGAGTACAAAAATATATCTTTTTTCATTTATGCACGTGCACTAATATTGTAGAGGGCGCAAAAGTCGAGGCCTCGAAAAATGATGGCGGACAGTTAACCCTACGTTAGGCGCGTCGTTATTGCTGACAAGCTTAGGCGCGTGGTCTACAATCGTAGACCAATAGTTTTTTGTCGTATAATACCGGATTTTGGCAAAATTAACAAATTAGTGGTTAATAACATGTTTATTTATGTTCGCACTTTGATATTAGATATGTTTTGTTCCTTGGCTTTTCTCATTTTGACAGTGGTAAAATTAAAAACGAGGTCATGATTTTTTGGGTCTTTATTCGCAAGTAAATGAAAATGGTCAAAAAAATAAGCTCAATTTAGTAAAAAACACAAATATTTTTTATCTTTGAACTTATAGAATGACCAATAGGGATAAATAATAAAGAATAGAACTAAAAAGTAAAAAAGAACAAAACTATGAAATGGTCAAAGTGGCACAATTTTAGTCCGTCAAACATTCAGTGCAAATATCCCCAAAATGATCCTTGAATGCAAATGTGTCACATCTTTGGCATGCCCTTCTTGTTGACCTATTGCAAATTCATGCACAAATACAACATCGTCCCACGTAATTTGTTGGAATATTAGGGGGAAGGGGTACGACTTCTTGAACTCCGAGCAGTACGCGAGCTCGTCGTCTAAGTTCTCTTAGCAGGGAAGGCATAGTTGATCCATATTCAGTTTGCTGTTTGATTAGTTCCCATGCTAAGTTTTCAATGAAGTCGCTTCTTGAAACATTTTCATTTATGTTATTAGCTTTATATACACAGCAGGCTACATATTAGCTTTATATATACAACTAAAAACTGGAACGCGCTTAGTCGCGTGGTCTACGGTTGTAGACCAGTGCTCTTTGAATAATGGTAAAAAAATAATGCAAACAGATCGGCGGCGTTTAGCAAACTGAAGAGTAAGTTGGAAGTATTAGTGACAGCTACTAAGCGGGATGGGGGCGTATGTGGAGTTTTATGCAATTGGCGACCACTTAAAGGAGAGTGGTCTACGATTGTAGACCACGCGCCTAACGGAGGGTTAATCTCAGGATTGGGATATCTGCAACAAAAAAATCGTACTGCATTTGAAAAAGTAAGGTCTCTTACGTGACGATTTACCACAATTTGACCAAAAAATAAAAAATAGATATTTTTTAACCATGAAAAACGGGTGATTTTTTCTTTTTTTCAAATTCCCATAAAATCTTTTTTTGCGGAATTTTTCACTAACTGTGGTAAATTGTCACGTAAGAAACCTTCCTTTTTCAAATGCCGTACGATTTTTTTGTTTCAGAGATCCCAGTCCTGAGATTAACTCTCCGCCATCGGAACTATTTTTTTCGAGGACTCGACTTTGGCGCCCTTTACAATATTAGTGAATATGCATAAATGGAAAAAGATATATTTTTTTTGTATTCTCTAAGAGTTAAATATTAATATGTAAAAAGTTTTTTGTTCATTTTTAATAAGGGTTCTGAGAAAAAAAATCTTGAAAAAATGCTTATTTTTGGTCTTCTAAAGTGTACTAGTACCTTAAAGCATACAAAGAAAACTGTAAGGAAAGGCCAACCAAAGGAAGAAGATAGTGACTTTCATTTCTTCATGAGTCTGATGCCGTACATGAAAAAATACACGAATACCAAATACAACAAGTTCTTTTGGAAGCCCAGCCACGTGCTCAGTCTCTCTGGATAATAACTACTGCAGTGGATCAAGAAATCGATAAAAGCAGGTATCAAGTAGTAATACAATCAGCCTCATCAGAAAACATAGTGGGATGTTCAGATGTGCTAAAAATACAAGTTCTTTTGGACAAGAACTACTACAGTGGATCAAGGAATAAATCAAATCAGGTATCAAATGGGAATACCATCAGTTTCATCAAAAAACGAAGCAGGATGTTCAGGTGTCCGAGAATGCATCTTGCATAATTTTCAGCAGAGTAATGAAAGCACTTTCGTAGTTTATTTTAGTTTTTATATCCTTACTTCATAAAAAATTATTTCTTGTACCAAGTTTGTACCAAAAATACATTAGGTTTAATAAATAATTTCTATAATAATAAGTAATTTGCACATTAACGTTAATGCCCTTCTCTGTTGGTTGAATACACTTTCGAAAGTTCGACTGTTTTTCCAGTCTTTCGGAAATATGAGATAAAATATAATTCAATGTGTCAGGTAACATTCGAAAATATTCAAAAAACTTCTGTGGTTGGCGTAAAAAATTATTCCATATTAAGTGAAACTCGCCATTTTCTTCTCTATTTCTATTATATCATTTACCTATATTCTTAAGTATTCTGAAACTAGTCGCAGTTAAACGCATGCAATCCGACCACCTAGTCGCACTACGATTGTCGTCCGTTTATGTCCGACTGATTGGTCGTCAGACTACGCGTCCAATGTAACCGTAGCCTAAGGCAACTTGTCCCGACGCGTTGTTCCGTTGCGACGTCGCAACGCTACGCAGCGCAATGCACTAATGGGGCCTCGTTCCGATGCGTTGTTCCGTTGTGACGTCGCAACGCAACAGAGCGCATCGCATTAATGGGGCCTCGCTCTAATAATACCAATTTACTGAGCGTAAAAACTTAGCGCATGAATGGTAGTTTTATTTTACATAAAATCTTTTATTTATCTGATCATTCCTTACTCCCAATCTGTATCTCTCTTAAGGACATCGGTACATAATTCGCAAATATTTTACGGGTATCCCTACTTTTTCTGTCTTTACACGGCAAATTACGTGTAGTAAAATTCACACTTAACATTGCTAGAATGTCATTCTACTTGAAAATGTCATCATTAATTTAAAGAGATGGCTTTTAAATGTTCTTGGATAACTGTTATTTTTATAATTGCAAATTATTAATTCAGTTAATAAATGTGATAATTTTTTCACTAACTATGTATTCTGTGATTGTAATAATAATTTATATGTACAACAGAAAGTAATACTCAATCGAGAAAAGAGGAAAAGTGTTTAAGTGATTTTTTAATAATATATTGTTACTATGGAACGCTTACAATTTTGAACATCTTTAACAACAAAATATTTGGATCACAGAATATATTATCCTGATGTATTCTCTGCTTGTATCTTCCACAAATAATACACAATAAATAACTTATTATCAATTATTTATCAAATAATTACACTATATATCAATATTATGTAATCAACAACTCAAAATGTTCAAGATGCCATGTCAGATATTTAAAATTGTCACTGATTGTCACTGTCTGACTGACAGTATGCTGACAAATATTATTCTATTTGACTGAGTGCGTTGTATGACAAAGATAGATTTGGAAATATTACCACGGACATTGTGTTCATTTTTTTCAAATTCTGAAAAAAACAATATTTTTGAAAAATTTAAACGCAGAATGAAAGACTATATTATTACCGAGGGCAGAAAGTCCCTTAAAATAAATAAAAAGTTTATTTTGAATCAGATATTTTAAATTAAATATCACACTAAGTTTTCTCTTAGTTTTTCACCCCTGTAACTTATTAAAATAAACATTATAGAAGTTCTCACAATAAAACACTGAAAAACGTTTGTTTTTCTATACTTCCACAAAATTTATTACAACTATGTTATTACTACAGCTGTTTCGGCAAAGTGCCTTTCTCAAGTGATATATTTTACAATGTGTTTGCCTTTTTAAGTCTTTAACTGAAGAGGTTGAGGAGTGGGGAGCTGTTTGTCTCGAGTTGGTCATTCAGAATTATATCTGTATTTTTCAATTTATTAATTTCCATTGATTCTAAAAGTGATAGCTTAAGGCTTTTATTTTGAATATGTAGAATTTGAAACTCTTCGTTGAAAGAATGAATATGATCTAGAAGGTGAAGTGCGTATGTAGAAGTGTCTGTTTTTCTATTGTTGAAAGCCCTTTTGTGTTCTGCTATCCGTTTGTCAAAAGTTCTGCCAGTTTGACCGATGTAAGTTTTCGGACAGTCACCACAAGTTAGTTTGTACACACCACTCTGTAGTTGCTTTCTCTTTCGGCTTTTATTGTTTTTAATATGTTTGCTTAAGTTGTTGTTAGTTCTGAAAGCTGGTGTTATTCCTTTCTTTTCTATGTATCTGCTATTTTTGTTGTTATTTTGCCAGTATATGTGAGAGAGCAGAAGTTACTGGGTTCTTTCTGTGGTGGTGGATACACTAATTTCAAGGCTTTCTTATGGAGTTTTTGGTTTAAAATGTTGTTTGTTCGTTATAGCCATTGTTTACTGCTATTTGTCTAATGATATTTAGTTCTGTCTCGAAGTTATTTTTTGTCATAGGAATTTCTGTCAGTCTATGTATCATGCTATGGTAGGCTGCTAATTTGTGTTGTGTAGGATGGGATGATGAATTGTGTATAGTTGTGTCAGTATGGGTAGGTTTATGATATACGGAGAACTCATGTTTGTTGTGTAGTCTAGTAATCGTTACATCTAGAAAGTTTATGGAATTATTCTGTTCTGTTTCTATTGTGAACTCAATATTACTATGAAGTGAATTAATGTATGATAGAAATTGGTCAAGTTGTCTGTTAGTTCCTGTAAAGCAGACTAGTATGTCATCCACGTATCTCCACCAATATAAGAACTGTTTAAATAAGGGGTGTTTAGAAATTGTTGTTTCAAGTTGGTTCATAAATATATCTGATAGTAATGGTCTTAGAGGATTACCCATAATAAGTCCTGCACTGTTGTTTGTGTAAATTTGATTATTGAATTCAAAATAGTCTTGATTTATGCAAATTTCAAGAAGGTGTAAAATTTCAGATGCAATGATCGGATTTGTACTATTATGTTCTAAAAGGTTTTTAACTAAAACAAAAGTTTCTGTAGGAGGAACACTAGGAAAAAGATTTTTTACGTCAAATGAAATTAGTCTGGAGTTGTTGGGCAATTGAAAATGTTGTATTTTATTAACTAGTTGTAGTGTATTTTTTACGGTGAATTAAGGTGAAAATTTAGTGTATTCTGTAATAATATCTGACAGTTTTTTTGAAAGTTTATATGACGGAGCTGTATAAAAAGAAACTACAGGTCTTATTGGGTGGTCAGGTTTGTGTAGTTTAATAAAAGAGTATAATTTAGGGGGTTGTGGGTCCATAATATTAAGGTATTTCTGTTCTGTTGGATTTAGTATTGATTTTGAATTTTCAATGGCTAGTTTAATTTGTTTTCGGTATTTTTCTGTGGGGTCTTTGTTTAGTGTTATACTATTTTGGTTATTTAAAAATTCTATTGTTTTGTTATTATAGTCACTTCTATCGATAGCAATAGTAGTGTTACCTTTGTCTGCTTTTGTAAATATTATGTCATGTTTTATTGATTTATTTTTAATTGAAACGGCTATTTGGTTTTCTTTGTAACAGGAGTTATTAGTTTCACTACCTACATCGGTAATAGATTTTGCAATGATGCTTTTTTCTATGTTATTGGCAGTTTTATTTAACGCTACTTCACATTCTACACCTAAATATTCTAAATTTTTTTTTTATTATTATGTTGAGGCAAGTTATGTTTGAATCCTTTCTTTAAAAGTTCTATCTCACTATTATTGAATTTGGTATCTGTTAAGTTTATAAATCTATTGAAAAAAGTATGATTTGAAAAATTTTTTGTATAATGAGTATTGAGTTTTTTACTATTCCAAATTAGATTATTTAGTTTTTTACATTGTGTATTATATTTTTTGTCTATTATATTATCTACTTCTGTTCTTATGTTATGAGTCTAGGATGTCAAATTCTATATTATCTAATCTATAATGTAATTCTGAATGACATACCTTAAGATAAACAACTATAATATCTCGTTTCCTGTACTGTATCCCGTTTCAGCCATCTGGTCTGGCCCCGTTGGATACCTGCTATCGCGGCGGCACTGCGGTTGTTGGTTTTTAACTTTATGTATTTCGGGAAAACGTTGTATTTCACGCACATGTTAAGAAACCAGATATTTTGTGTTGTTAATCTACGCTTTAAAAGCAATCTTGAAAACAATATGGTCAATAGCCCTGTATTTCAATGGAAATTAATAAATTGAAAAATACAGATATAATTCTGAATGACCAACTCGAGACAAACAGCTCCCCACTCCTCAACCTCTTCAGTTAAAGACTTAAAAA
This sequence comes from Diabrotica virgifera virgifera, assembly GCF_917563875.1. Taxonomy (NCBI): domain Eukaryota; kingdom Metazoa; phylum Arthropoda; class Insecta; order Coleoptera; family Chrysomelidae; genus Diabrotica; species Diabrotica virgifera. Next base: position 148,852,924 of record NC_065450.1, read on the forward strand.
GGCAAACACATTGTAAAATATATCACTTGAGAAAGGCACTTTGCCGAAACAGCTGTAGTAATAACATAGTTGTAATCAATTTTGTGGAAGTATAGAAAAACAAACGTTTTTCAGTGTTTTATTGTGAGATAAAATGAACTTCCATCAAGTAACGGTCGAATCCATCAATTAATTATAGAAGTTCTCAGGGATTTTCGGCCCTCGCCAATAACGTAATCTTTCACTCGGTGCTTAAATTTTTCAAAAATACTTATTAGTTTTCTCAGGTTTCGAAAAAAATGAATCCCCATTTGGATAGCATTGCAGCCGAAAATACGTACCCATCCTCTTAAGAGATATGCAGTCACTATCATGTACGGGTAATATGGCCGCTCATGTTATCCGTCTGCGCGCCAATGGTGAATATTAAATTTTTAATTGTTTGTCAAAAAATGTATAATAGCTACATCTTAAAACCCACCAAATTTCATTTGCATATCTGAACCGGTTTTAAAGCAATAAATAAATAATCAGTTCGTAAGAAACATTTTAACACCCCTATCTCAGAAATAAAGCATTTGCGGACATACGTTTATAAAGCAATCTGTAATAATTTTTTCATGCAGAATTACCCCTTAAAGTTTGCCATACTTGTTCAAAAACACCCTGTTTTGATGAAAAACATGGCTAGTTGTTAAATTACCTAACTTTTTTATGGTCTAACGTAAACGAATGAATCAAAAAACAGAACGTTGAGAAGACATGGGTTTTATTTTCAGAAATATTGTTGAGAAAACATTGGTTGGGTTTTAATTTCAATATTTTAGAAATTTTAGAATATTCAACAGCGTGATGCGAACTTTGACAAAAAAAACACAGTTTGATTCGTACACCCGGTATACAATGAAAATTTATCTGTCTAGCAACAATATTATTACAGATAACTTATATTTAAAAAATCACTTAAATCGGACAACAGCTTGAGGAAATTCGAGATATCAAAAATGACCAAATTTTAAGGTGGGCGGTTAATTTTGCCCCAGATTGTACATATTTACATACAACTACTGTAAGTGATCTGGTTGAAATAGATAACCACCCATCATCAATTATAATTTTTTTTTACTTGAGCGTTTGAGACTTTTGTTAATAATAAGTACTATTAATATATAAGCTATTATTATGAATACACAATTACGATTACATGTAGTTTTTAGAAAATAAACAATTATAGGAAGTATTTATTAAATAAATTAAAATGTTTTATAGAAATGTATTAAAAATTCTACTCAAAATTGTTGTGATGGTAATAGATAAAAGATAAATTGCGTTATCGATTTTATTTTAAGTAAAATATAAGCGTATTTTGATATTTTTTCGGGCCGAAATTGGTAGATTTCGGTAGATCGATAGATAGGTATCGAAGTCAATAGCTTTATCAAAAAATCGCTATACGGTTTATCATTGATCCAAATTTACAGGTCGACGCCGTCTATAACAAGTGAGGAACTAGAGTTGCCAGATTGGGTCATTTCCCCCAATTTTAGGGTAATTTAAAAGGGTCTGGGAAAATTTTTAAAAGTTGAAATGGATGAGGAATTTTTTGGGAGGAAAATTGTTGAGTATTTTAATAACACAGTAACATGTAACAGTTCAATTTTCGGTTTTTCTCATTTTTGCCATGTCGAAATTGTCTGTATGAAATTTATTTTCTAAACGTAGCACAAATTTCAGCACCTTACAAGTAAATCCTCTAAATATCTAGTAAATAAGGCCAACGTAAGCTCATTTTATAAAATAATCTAAGTAAAGACATTTATAGGGGAATTCTGTTTTTGCTATCTTTGTGAGTTATGTTTTTTTTTTGTTTGCTTTCGTCTTCGGGCACCTACTTCATCGCCTTCTTTAATACAGAAAAAGCAAATTACGCTATTGCACCATCAAGAAAAGGACTCTAGCTATAAGAGTAAGTTACATCACGGACAAAGTAAAGTAAGTTATCAATCGAAGTAGCACAGAAAACGACAAAAAATATCGTTCCCATACCACCAGATTGACAACAGGTGGAATACTTTCTTTGGTTACAACCTCCCGAGATTTTCAAAAATTAAAAATCATTCAGGATGCCGAGGAAATTAATATGAGAGAATTTTAAATAATTCACAACTCATCTGCTCAGCTCGGTAAAAGTTCCAACAAGAAAGATTCGTTAATACTCCTACAAAAGAGAAAATGTATAAACATTTTTAATTTCTTTGCAATACGAAAATGCAGCAGCTGTATAATACTCTGGTTAAATCGGAGAGTGCAGGGAGAGTCTATACCGGTTTCGGAGGTCTTTTCCCCCTCATCAGTAGTCCCATATCCTCTTCTCTCCGATCAGTGGCGTAGCGTGAGTGTCGGCTGCCCGGGGCGGAAGACAATTATGCCGCCCTCTTATTTAGGTATTTTAATTTAATATAAGTATACTATACATTACATACATTAATTATAGAGAAGTTTTCGGCGAGAACAGTCATCATTATTTTGCATTATATAGGTTAGGTTTTACATAAACAACGTATATCTTAGTTTTACAATCACGTTTATTATTACAAAAATTCTTTTACTTTAACCAATTAGATACATTGACATAACTTAGGTACCTATCACTTAAGATTAGGTACACCTTGAAGATCGGCAAGATTAAATAAAATAAATTTTTAATTAGAACTGAACGATACTATAATGCTATATTTTTATTTTTATTGAAAAGTAATATGATTATTTGTTAGAAATAAAAACAAGATTTCCGTCTTCAATTAAAAATTTATACGTCTGCTTTTTGTAAGAGCAAAGTCTTTTATTGTACCGTCAATGTCTATCGCCTCACACACCTCTTGCTCATTAGACAAAATAGCCAAATTAGTTAATCTTAGAATACTCATTGTCAATCTTAAAGATTTTTTAATCAATTTCAATCTTGAAAAACTTTTCTCACAGACTGGAATTGCTTATAGCACTGTAAAAATATTCGGAACATTATTAAAATATTGGACAGAGTATCTTCCTGCTTGGATTTAACAATAAATTTAAATATTTCAAAATTTAAGTGAGTCTGCATTAATCAATTTTTTGCCGTTGCCTGTAGCAGCAACGAAAGTCCGCAGTAGAAGTCTTTCCAGCTTGAAATCCTGCTTGTCAATTTTGTCAGATGCGTAGTCTAAATTACATTCAGTTTTGTCTGGACCTAATAATATAGCCGGCTTTAGATAAGCTAACTTATCCGTTAAATTCTATAGCTGTTGAATACGCTCACGAATTTCTGCAAAGCATTTACTTTCTGAGCGCACAATCTTATGTCAAGTCAGTGTAGACGTTGTTGCCAGTTGCTACAAACTATCATTAAAAGAAGAAGAATTTTCCGAATTCGTCACAAAATAAGTAATGAAAAATTCCGTGCTCCTTTTAATCGGTGCGAATTTGTAGTTGCGATAAAAATATAAAATGGTTCAAATATTTACAAAATATTTTTATTATTTATTGTTAAATTTTGCCGCCCCCTAAAATGTGCTGCCCGGGGCGGGCCGCCCCTGCTGCCCCCACTATGCTACGCCACTGTCTCCAATTTCTCCAGGTATCACACTTTTGGGCCTTTCCGAATTGCAAAGAAAGAAAAGTCACGGATGAACTAGAGCGATCTACCGAAAAACAAAGTAAGTTATCAATCGAAGTAGCAGTCGTTCTCATACCACCAGATTGACAACAGGTGGAATACTTTCTTTGGTTGCGCCTCCTGAGATTTTCAAAATTTATAAATCAAACAGGATGCCGAGGAAATTAAATGAGAGAATTTTAAATAATTCACAACTCATCTGCTCAGCGTGGTAAAAGTTCCAACAAGAAAGATTCATTAATACTCCTACAAAAGGGTAACACATTTTCAATTTCTTTGCAACACGAAAATGCAGCAGCTGCATAATAAATACTCTTTCTTGTTGGAACTTTTACCACGCTGAGCAGATGAGTTGTAAATTATTTAAAACCCTCTCATCTTAATTTCCTCGGCATCCTGTTTGATTTATAAGTATTGAAAATCTCAGGAGGTGTAACCAAAGAAATTATTCCACCTGTTGTCAATCTGGTGGTATGGGAACGATATTTATTGTCGTTTTGTGTGCTACTTCGATTAATAACTTACTTTGTTTTTCAGTAAATGGCTCTAGTTTATCCGTGACATTTCTTTCTTTGCAATTCAGAAAGGCCCAAAGTGTGATACCTGGAGAAATCGGAGAGAAGGGGATGTGGGACTACTGATGAGGGGAAAAGACCTCCGAAACCGGTATAGACTCTTCCTGCACTCTCAGATTTAACCAGAGTATTATGCAGCTGCTGCATTTTCGTGTTACAAAGAAATTGAAAATGTTTATACATTTTTACATCATGGAATTTATTATGGCTGCACCAGGTTGTAAAATTTTCTGGTAAAAAGTTGCTGTTTATATATCGATTGATTATCTCAGTATCGATATATTCTTTCAATAGTATCGATACGAATGGAGTATCACCTAAAGTGCAATATAAATGTAACATTTTAACTTATTGGGCATTGGCTATTTATTAAAAAACCGAAAATCGGTTTTTGGAATAACCGGATTTTTGACCTGTTATAAGCGCCCGGTTAAACCGTAAGTAGAAACAACCGGTATAACCAAAAACCGGTGTTTTGACAAAAACCTTCATTCCTACTCCTGGGTGACGTCATGGTTACGTTTTATTCTGTCAAGGTCAAAGTTACCAGGCAACCTATCTTTGACTAACCTTGGGTTGAAGGTATCGCAGTGATCGTTCTTGTTTAATAACTTTTTGGCATTTGTCTATGGAATTCGTGATCGCCTTTGACATTTTCTTTTATTTTTTGTTCCTGGTAACAATATTTTATAAATCGTTGTATAGTCCTGTCGCCAGGGGGGGGGTACAACGGCCTCCTTTATTCAGATGGACTTACCCAAGTTTTTTTATGTATGTTGACCCGTAGAATACGAATTTTTTGGGTAACAGTTGATCCGGATGTCGATAAGATTGTTATAAACAAAGAACTTGAGGAATTAGATAACAGCGATTTCTCGCAAAACAAAACATTTTTTGGGTCATTTTAAGCAAAAAATGTTTTAACAAGTTTTTTCGTAGGCTGCATAGTTTTCGAGATAAACGCGGTTGAACTTTCAAAAAATCGAAAAATTTCAATTTTTGAACCCGAATATCTTTTGATTAAAAAATAAAATGGCAATTCTGCTTGCCGCATTTGAAATTTCAAGTCAAATTATATCGCGTTTGATTATTTGAATTGCTAAAAATTTATTTTTATATTGTTAAACAAAGCCATAAACATCTAGTGCTTGAGTGATGTTTTCAATTATCTATCATTTAAAATCGAACGAGTAGGTAGAGCAGGTGCAAGTACAAGCGAGACTATTTCTACGTAACATGCATGTAAACGCATGTGTTAAGCACGGGAAACACTATGTGCTTATAGCTTTGTTTAACAATAAAAAAATAAAGTTTTAGCAATGCAAATAACCAAAACCGATATAATTTGACATAAACTTTCATATCCGGTAAGCAGAATTTCTATTTTATTTTTTAATCAAAAGTTGTCGGGTTCAAGGGTTCAAAAATTGCAATTTTTCGAATTTTTGAAAGTTTAACCGCTTTATCTCGATAACTATGCATCCTACGAAAAAACTTCTAGGAACATTTTTTGCTTAGAATGACCTAAAAAATATAAAAAAAAGTTTTGTTTTTCGAGAAATCGCTGTTTTCTAATTCCTCAAGTTATTTGTTTATAACAATCTTATAGACATCCGGATCAACTGTTACCCAAAAAATTCGTGTTCTACGGGTCAAAATACATGAAAAAACTTGGGTAAGTCTATCTGAATAAAGGAGGCCGTTGTGCCCCTCCTGGCGACAGGACTAGTACTGCAGCTAATTGGTTTGACCGGATATAATTTTTCAGCAGGAGCTGGCTGTGTTGATTTCAGATTCAGATTCTTTCCGGTCGCAGATGATGCATTTGACACTACCATGTCCGGCTCTGGACCGAACTATTTTGTAGCTAGAGAGTGCATCAGCTCTTTCATTGTCATCTATACCCCGATGGGCTGGAACCAATACCAGTTGAATAACGGTATTGAATAACGATATAATATGTTCCGCCAGCCTGTCGTGTTTGTGTCAGTATTCTCATATTAGTTGCTTGGATATATCTGCTTATATTGATCCGCTTCAGTTCAAAAGCCCTTAAGGTAATTTCTCTAGGACACTACAAGATTGCAAATACTTCTCTCTCAAATACAGGGATATATTATATGTTCTTGCATGGGCGTAGAAATGTTTAAACGTTCACCACTACCAAATACTCCTGCACCCGAACCTTCTGCTGTTTTAGATCCGTCCATACACCAGGTATAATCCTGCAGTCTAGGTGGAGAGTCGCCAATATCTACTTAACCCAGTTGTGCCTGACGTACAAAAAATTGTACACCATAAACATGTTTTAACTTGTACATATATGCACATTCTTTGTCTTGGTAACAGCTTAAACACTTTCAGTAAATCTTAACCAACCATAAGGTGTAGTTGTGAATTGCTCACTTTGTGATGTCTGGCGATAATTTTGTGATAAAGATTATAAGTTTTATAATACGGCTGAATTTGGAAAACGATTTGCCAAATAATTAAATATTTGTTATGCTTATGCAGAACATATATATATAGAGTGTCCCAAAAGTAGGGGAACGGTCGAATATTTCGCGAACTAAACATCGGATCGAAAAACTGAAAAATACGTGTTCAATCATTTTCAAAAATCTATCCAATGACACCAAACACCAATCCCCACTACAGCCGCTGGAAGTGGGGTGGGGGTAACTTTACAATCTTAAATGGAAACCCCAAGTTTTCCTTACAAATTTGGATTCGTTATGTAAAAGTAGGCAACTTTTATTCAAGACGTTTTTTCGAACTGTGGATAGATGGCGCTATAATTGGGAAAAACGATTTATCCTGATACCATAGGTAAATTATAGAAACGGTCTAATATCTCACGAAATACACTTCCAAATGAGAAACCAAAAAACATGTTTTTAATCTTTTTTGAAAACCTATCGAATAACACCAAACGTGACCCTCTAACCCACCCCCTGGATGTGGGGTTGGGGTAACTTTAAAATCTTAAATAGCAACCCCCACTATTTATTGCAGATTCGGATTCGTCATAAAAAATTAAGCAACATTTATTCAAAACATTTTTTAAAATTTCTGATAAATGGCGCTAATAAATCGAATTTTTCCAATTAAGGCGCCATCTATTAACAATTCTAAAAAATGTTTCGAATAAACGTTGCTTAATTTTTCATGACGGATTGGAATCTGTAATAAAAAGTGGAGGTTGCTATTTAAGATTTTAAAGTTACCCCCCACCCCACATTCAGGGGGTGGGTTGGAGGGTCATATTTGGTGTTATTCGATAGGTTTCGAAAAAGATTAAAAATCTGTTTTTTAGTTTCTCATTTGGAAGTGTATTTCGTGAGATATTAGACCGTTTCTATAATTTACCTATGTTATCAGGATAAATCGTTTTTCCCAATTATAGCGTCATCTATCCACAGTTCTAAAAAATGTCTTGAATAAAAGTTGCTTACTTTTATGTAGCAAATTAAAATCTGCAAGAAAAACTGGGGGTTTCCATTTGAGATTTTAAAGTTACCCCCCACCCCACCTCCAGGGGGTGTAGTGGGGGTTGGTGTTTGGTGTCATTGGATAGATTTTGGAAATGATTGAACACGTATTTTTCAGTTTTTCGATCCGATGTTTAGTTCGCGAAATATTCGACCATTCCCCTGCTTTTGGGACACCCTGTATATTTTTGATCCGGTAGAGAACAAGTATATATTTCTATCTAGACTTATAAATTGATTAAATTTTTATTCTACAATATGCGTTTGGGTATTTGATTTTAGTGTACAAAATATTGCATGCCAGGAAAATACCATACTATTTTATTATTAGGGGCTTTTCACTGGAGGATGCGCTTGGTATGTTGGAAAATCATGAAAATTTAGTAGCAATTGTAGACAGTATTGCTTTGGAGTCTCCAGTAAATGCATGTGATGTCCTAACAGACGAAGACTGATGATAGAGATATAAAGGCAATGGATAATTTACCTGGCTCGCAATTATAACCTCGTTCTCAAATATGTGTGCAAAATATTGACGAAGGCATATTGTTACCCGAATCTCAGTAAAACATTCCATTCACAGAGCTGAGAGGTAAATGGACAGGTAAGGGATCAAAGAAAAAATACGTATCATTAGGTAAAAGAAAACATGCAGAGAGAAGGTCAATGTATTGTTGAAAAAGGAACTTCCAAAATATGGTTCTAAGAGTTCCGCTGAATGTTTTTCACTTTTCGTTGATAAGTAACTTGTACTAAAGCTTATACCGTCAGCAACTAATCAATATGCTTCACAGAAGGATCGCCAACAAGAAGTTCAAGAGTATGAGGTCAAAGATTTTGTGGGATGTTGGAGTGACTATTGAGTGGTTATGTCAACATTTCTTGGAGGACAATCTTTTGGCAACGTGCAAGGGATCCTAGAAATCGACTTAAAGCTGTGACAGATGCCCTTACTTACAAAATTGGATCAGTTATAATTTAGAAGACGCTAATTTAGATAAGGTAGTCCATCTGCCAATGAAAACGTCTAAATTTGCTATGATCGACTAGACCATTCGGTGATTACACATGAAAAAAGGTCTCAATAGTATGATTTGTGCCATAATATTTCATAAATACGGTGTTCAAAATGAAACGTATGCTTAAATTTCTAATGCTTTGCTTTATACTATACCCAAACCTAATAGTAGGTTAGATGCCTGGTGTACCATATTTTGTACAGCATTTTTTTTTACTTATTTTACATAAATATTTTGTTTTAACGACAAATATATTTTTGTTACCTTACATAAGACGTAAATTTGAAGAAAAATATTAAAAAATATTTTAAGGTAAGTTTTAGGCATATCTGGATTGAAAAGGTACTTCAGGCTTGTACCTGGGTGCCATATGGTTAGAAATCATAATTTTTCGGCATGCCTAATTTTATTCATTATGCTACTGTCCTAATCTAACTGGTTCGTTGCTCAGGTTTTCTCGCATTCTATAATATTTTAGCCTCCCCTCCCTCTTATAGTTATATGTAAACGAAGGACATCTAGGAGGGCCTCAATAGCTGCTGCCATTGGTGTGCCCTTATGGCTTTTGTGATTGTGAGCCAAGCACGTCTTGCAACTTGCTTAACTTTTTTGCTGCACCTTTCGCCACCATACCAATAATACCTATGTAGTTGTCGGTTTTACCACCATGTTATAAGTCCGATATAACATGTCTGGTCTTAAACTTCACACTTTTCTATGAGTGCATCTAGTTACCAATACTCGTAACGTAGCTACAGCTTTTGTGATTATTCGTTCTATGGGCCATTCCACGAACATACGCCTGTTTTGGATTACTTCGACAACGAATATTTTACTGTGCAACATAAGAAGTACGAAAGTAAATGGCCCTAATAATTATTCCAATAAACAACAGTGTAATTTACCATTTACTTTCGTTTTCTTATTTTGCACAATAAAATATTCGTTGTTGAAGTAATCCAAAACAGGCGTATGTTCGTGGAATAGGGTATATCTTCTGATTCCAAGTAAGCCCAGTAAGCCCAAATTCAATTTTTTTTATTTTTTCAAAAATTTTTCAAATTTTTTTCAAAATGTTTTCAAGATTTTTTCAAAATTTTTTCAAAATTTTTTTAAATTTTTTTAAAATTTTTTCAAAATTTTTTCAAAATTTTTAAATTTTAATAAACAGAGATTATAGATTCTCACTATTTCGCACTCACAAGATTTAAATGTTGATCATTTAGGCCTAGAAAGCAAACTCTCCCTAAATTCGTCTGGAAGTCATACATTTTAAATCCATTCCAGATTTCCTTGTAATGTTACAGGTCACTTTCGTCAACGAGTACAGTATGTGGAAAAATCATTATACTATTGTAGAACTTGTTGGACGAACAACTAACTAACTATTCGGCGTATAGACAAGGTATGGTGGTAACTGGATATTTACTATACTGGAATGGGGTTTGATTAACAGGAATACACTATATTCTCATAACTCCTTTATTTGATTGAAGTACTACCATATAAATGTATTCAGTTGATAGGTGATTAGATTATTCTGCTCTAACGGCAGCAACCTCCCAAACCTAACTAACTAATTCGACTGACCCACTAATGACTCGAATCTGATCGTGTTCCCATATTTATCAAATACTTCGTTTTGTAAATATGTTTGTATATATTCTCGTTAGTGTGTCAAAATGAATAATCGACCTTGTTGATCTAAGCAAAACATGGACTTTAGCTAAGGTGTTCTACTTTGCAATTATTATAACAAATATGCGTGATGTAAGTGATGTTTATTGTTTTATAAATAAATATCTAACGAATCATCATCAATGGTGCTACAGCCCTATGAAAGACCTCGACCTTCCCAAGTCTAATCTAACGAATACTTTAGTTAATTTAAGGATTTTTAGAAAATCTTAATAATGAGATAAATCCCATTATATCATCCCCCTTATAGAAAAGAAAATTTTCTGAGCCATGTACCGTGCTTCCTTTTTCCTCCCCGAAGAGAAGAAAATTTTCTTACTATCATCATCAACTGACTACGTTATATGTATAGATTTATACAAATTTTTACAACAAAAAAAATATAAACAAAATTTACAAATATATACAATTTATTTCACTAATTATCAAACATCGTCTATTCTTAGTTAATTCTTTTCTTGTGACTCGCGAAAATCTATACTTAGAAATTGTATTTTATACTTTACTTTAATTTCAGAGGTTTAAAAAAAATTACAACTCCTTCATTTGAACTTACTTGTTAATTCTACTTCTTTACTAGACCCTTAAGACAAATCTTTTGATGTTCTCCAATTTTTAATATTCTTCTATTAGAAATTATCTCTTTTTTTCTTCTTCTTCTTGTCTGGTACTTCACAATAACTACATATTTCTTCATTTTCTTTATACCTAGTACTTTCTTCATCGTGTACTATTAAACAAAAATCTTCTTCTTCTTCATATTTCTTCATTATTTCTTTATCATTTACTTTATATTTCATATATCTTCCTTCCTATATTTGTATTATTTTCATAGTTCTTCATTTATATATCATTTGCTTCATAAATTCTTCATTTTCTAGCCCTTACCTACTCGGTGGGTAGTTTTTCGCAACTTTATATCCTTGCATTTGCTTCCGGTCCTTTTGCACGTCGCGTCGTTAGTCGTGAGAAGGTTAGTTCCAAAAAGACAAAATTGATAGTTGTGCGCTTAAATAAATCTTCTACATCTTGCATCCCTAAATTCCTGTCTGATCTGATATACTCAGTCTAGGTGAGATTCAGTTAGTTTCAAAACACGAAATGGGTATGCTAATATCTTCTAATTTTCATTTTGTGCCTTTTCCTTGACAAGAGTTGGTTTTTATTGTCTAAATTGTCTTTAATTGTACTTTATTATAAAATATTTATACTAAAATTCGACCGATATTTAAAAAATTTAAATAAAAAGTCGGTATCAAAAAAAAATTCAGCATTCAATTATGAAAAAAAAATCGAAAGAAAGTGTGAATAAAAATAGACCATATTCTGTTAAAAATATATCATGAAAATCTCCTACTAATGAAAATCTCCTGAAATATCATGAAAATTTCCTATAAGAAAATTTCAGCTTGCAATTGCTGAGTACCTAATTAATATTAAGTCTGGACGTCCATTAAAATATTTACATAAAAACGACTAATGAGAAAAACCTACAATAGCTAAATAGTTAATCTAAATTTTTGTTACTAGCTAAATAGAAGTTCAGTTTCTTCACGCGGATAGTCACTTTTACGTCACAAAAATAATCTCTATTTTTTTAATTGAAATACAGTCTTACATGACCTCATTCGAATAAAATAAGTATATCGTCTATATTATATAAATTTAAAGTTATTTTATATATTATACTAATAATTATGTTACTGGAAGCCATACAAAGTATTCTTCTTAAATAGTACTTTAGTGTAGGTAAAGGTAAAGGTACTGTAACTTTTTGTACTGCAGGTACAAAATTCTCTTCCCTTATTCTATTTTCAAGATCTTTTGACATTAATCTTCTTCAAATTATCCTTAATGCTTGTCTTTCTCGAGGGTAACTTTTTAAATCTTAATATTTAATCTTCTTTTGTCTTTTTCCTCAGATGGGATTTTCTTTTCCTTTGTAAACTCCGTTACTTCAACATATGTTTATAACTTGTTTTGTCTTTATTTTTCTTCTTATATCAGTTCATCATCATTTCTTAACTGACTTTCTTTTCATCACAAAATCATTGTATATAAATAATTCACTCTCTCACGAGGAAATTCGTTTACTCAATAAAAATTCCATATGCCATTATGGTAGTAGTTGTGGGCTCTCTCACGAGGACGAATTTTATTAGTCCTATGTACGTGGTATAATCATACTCCTTGTATATAAAAAATTATTTCTTCTCCGTAGTCATTTTTAATTTTTCCTTTTTTATGTTTCTTTGTCTTGTCATATTTATCATAAGTAAAAATCTTTGCATTTACGTGCATTTCTCAACAAAAATTTCAATTGATTGGGACATTTCCGTCTCCAATATAAGTCCTTTATGCTGGATTTTCCAATTTCTCCAACATCTTAAAATACTTTCTTTTATCTTTCCTTATTTATAAACATATTGTTCGAATACTAATATCTTATATTTTCAGGTTAATTTTATTTATCATAATAACTTTCTTCGTAACAATTTGTCGATTTAGCGAATTCCTATGTAGTTCATTCGTTTCAATTTTCAATGTCAAACACGTCATATCATCATAATATTATACTCGAAGTACTTAGTTTAAAAATAGTAAATACTGTTATAAACAAAATAACTTCCTTATGCAAAAAGTGCAGAAAAAGCAGAAAGACATCAATCAAAATAAACTTATTTACGTACTCGTATGGTTAAAAATAATTTATATTATTTCTTCGATATAATATATACGAATTGTTATATTTCTATTAAAATGAAATTATCGATTAAGATTATCTATATATTATGATATGTAATTCTCAAAAAAAAATCTTCTAAATTAGTGAAATACTTCTAAAACTTAATAATATACGAAAAATTTGAACTAATTTAATTATATTTAAGTAATAAATAATAATTCTAGTTCTTCTTAAATGATTAAATTTATATTATATTAATAAAAAATTCATATCTGTGAGACTGTATATGCAATTTAAAAAATAGCTAAAAGTTACTCACGATTAGGTACACATTTGTCCACTAGGCATTGTCCATTTCTTTCCATTTGTCCTCTTGACGTTTGGGCGTGGCCCCATGTCTCCAAACCTTCGTCCATGTCGACGTCTACCATTTGGACTCCCTTGTCGTTGGCCTCTCCAGCTCCATATATAGTCCGTCCCATTCTCCATCTAACGATACCAATTAGTATGAGGATTGGTACTTTACCCCAAATTTTCTTCGTTTCCTCCAGTTTTTTGCCATCTTTCCTGTTTTCTACTGTTTCAGAAGTCCTAGTTCGTCTCTCAAAAGGTCGCCATATGGTGGTAACTGGATATTTACTATACTGGAATGGGGTTTGATTAACAGGAATACACTATATTCTCATAACTCCTTTATTTGATTGAAGTACTACCATATAAATGTATTCAGTTGATAGGTGATTAGATTATTCTGCTCTAACGGCAGCAACCTCCCAAACCTAACTAACTAATTCGACTGACCCACTAATGACTCGAATCTGATCGTGTTCCCATATTTATCAAATACTTCGTTTTGTAAATATGTTTGTATATATTCTCGTTAGTGTGTCAAAATGAATAATCGACCTTGTTGATCTAAGCAAAACATGGACTTTAGCTAAGGTGTTCTACTTTGCAATTATTATAACAAATATGCGTGATGTAAGTGATGTTTATTGTTTTATAAATAAATATCTAACGAATCATCATCAATGGTGCTACAGCCCTATGAAAGACCTCGACCTTCCCAAGTCTAATCTAACGAATACTTTAGTTAATTTAAGGATTTTTAGAAAATCTTAATAATGAGATAAATCCCATTATAAAGGCGAAAACAGCGGATTCTTTGGAGAAAATACTCCCATGAGATTTTTTTGCATAATCACATTCGTGAGACATTCCAGAATAAGATTCAAAAAGTCGCCCACGCAAAAGTGGTCCAAATTTTTTTTAACAATTTTTTTAGTCAAATTGCAAAAATCAATATTTTTGGCCTGGACAAATTTTTTTAGGTTTTTTGGACTATTCTGGATAAAAAAGGTCTCTTATAATTTTTCTCTATACAGTTGATAGTTTGCGAGGTAAAAGCATTTTAAAATTGAAAAAAAAAAAACGAAAAATGGCGATTTTCAAGGCTAAATAACTCGGTTAAAAGTTATTACTATGAAAGTCAGAAAGCGACTAAATCAAAGTTGAAAGCCCCCCCCCCTACAACAGCCTGAAGAAATTATTGTCATTATTTGATTACAAACTGTTATTTTTAAGTAAAAGTAATGAGCGCCATGCACGTATTAGGCGGCCGTCCATGATGAGTGCGAAAGAGATGCCATTCAGGCAGTCCAATGGCATCTCACTTGCAGTCACATTTACATCCGCGTCAATACGATCTTACCGCTCATTATTATTAAATAAAAATAAAAGCTTAGTAATAAATTAATGACACAAATTTCTTCAGGATCATGAAGGGGGGGGGAGCTTTAAATTTGATTTAGTCACTTTCTGACTTTCATAATAATAATATTTAACCGAGTTAATAAGTATTAAAAATGGCCATTTTCGTGTTTTTCAAATTTTAAATTGCTTATAACTCGAACACGATCAACTTTAGTGAAAAATTACAAGAGATCTTTTCTGCCCAGAATGGTCAGAAAAATCTAAAAAAAAATTGTCCGGCCAAAAATATTGATTTTTGCAATTTGATTAAAAAAAATTGTTAAAAAAAATTGGAACCGTTTTCGCCTTGTCTAGTACAAATAGTTATTGAAACGCAATAAAGTATAATCGACTAATAAACTTTATTCCACCAATTCACCGATTTATTTATTGCTGGCGAAATCACCCCTTAGACTTATGACATTTTTCGTGTACACATACAAAATCTATCGGCATGTCTCATCCGTATGCTATTAGCATTCGAATATGTAACCTGGACAAATGCGACGGATCTTTTTTACCCTCTATTGTAATTGAAAACGACACTGAAATATGTTTGAAAAATATCTGATGTGACATTTTATTCAAATCACGGCGTTGGATGATACAGAAAGAAAGATGGATAGTCGGGATGTTGTATATGATTTGGTGCGTTTAGTTAGCTAGGTTTTGAAGCTGGTCATTGAATTTTATATTAGTCCAGGGCCCATCTGTTTTGAGATGGACGTTGAGAGGTGACTCAAATTTTTTTGCAGAAATTGCTTGAAAATAACTCAAATAATAATATTTGAGTTATCCTCCCTCTCAAAAATGTCCGGAACATTGTTTAAATAATTAAAATGTCAAAAAATGAAGGAAAAATTCGATTTTTTTCTTCGTTTTTTGATTATAACTTTAAAAGTATTCATTTCCCAGAAAAGATGTACTAACATAAAAGTTGCATAATTATATTTCGTATAATATAGAATTAGCTAAAAGTTGAAAAAATAGTCATCCTTGTTGCAAAATAGCAATAATTTCGAAAAAAACCATACAAAAACAAGTATTCGCATTTTACGTTTTTCAACCATTTATGCTATACTTATGACCTTCATATTTCACCCAGAAAAACTCTATGATACAGCAAAACAATACTGAAAATTTGATTAAGATCGGTTCAATAGATTTCGCAAAATAAATTTTGCAATCCAGCTTTCGCAAAAACAATTCATTTTTTCAAAATGTTACAGGACTGAAAATAAACCAGATAGCAAGTTGAAATTTTTTTTGCGTATGGAAGTGTACCGTACCTTTCATTTGCAATTTGCAAAATTAAAATCGATTAACTACCACGGCGTCAGAAATTTTTTTAAATAAACATTAATTATTGGTGCTAAGCGCAGGACAGCGGTGTTCGATTCACATGAAGTTGATTTCCACCAAAATTTCTTCCAATCTTCATCTAATATATTATTTTCTTTCTCTATATTTTGTAGTATTTTAATATTTTAATTCCACAAAAATGAAACTAATTTTATTATTGTTTGTGAAATATTGTTTAAACAATTGTATATGTTTAAAAATAATAAACTTTTATTCTCAAGTTAAAATATATGAACAAAGAAAGTTTTTGCTAAAAATAGTGTTATTTCAAAGGATAGAGTATGGGTTTTTATTTTGCAATAAACAAATTTATTTATTTATATCGAAATGTAATAAAAATTAAAATGTATCAATAATTATCAAAGGTCATTGGAATGCCCAATCAGAGCAAACTATCCGGTGTCCTGCGCGCAACACCAATAATTAATGTTTATTTTAAAAAAATTCCTGACGCCGTGGTGGTTAATTGATTTTAGTTTTGCAAATTGCAAATGAAAGGTACGGTACACTTCTATAAGCAAAAAAAAATTTAACTTGCTATCTGCTTTATTTTCAGTCCTGTAACAGTTTGAAAAAATGAATTTTTTTGCGAAAGCTGGATTTCAAAATTTATTTTGCAAAATCTATTGAACTGATCTTAATGAAATTTACAGTATTCTTTAACTGTATCATATAGTTTTTCTGGGTGAAATTTAAAGGTCCTAATTTTAAAATAAATGGTCGAAAAACGTAAAATGCGACTACTTGTTTTTGTATAGTTTTTTCCCAATTATTGCTATTTTGCAACAAGGGTGACTATTTTTTAAAATTTCAACCAACTCTATATTGTAGGAAATTTAATTACACAACTTTCATGTTAATACAACTTATCCCGGAAATGAATACTTTTAAAGTTATAATCACAAAACCAAGAAAAAAATCGAATTTTTCCTTCATTTTTTGACATTTTGATTATTTAAACAATGTTCCGGACCTTTTTGAGAGGGAGGATAACTCAAATATTATTATTTGAGATATTTTCAAGCAATTTCTGCAAAAAAATTTGAGTCACCTCTCAACATCCAAATGTACTAATATTTTTACAGATGCGCCCTGGTCTATATTGAAATGACCGATGTTTTAAACGTGCTTGCTGCATGTGGTAAAAGGGACGCTCAGTAATATAGAAAATGTTTACTCTTATCGCCTTGTGCAGCTCGAAAACTAACATCTCTTTATTTTACATATTATTTAATTAATATTAATACATTTAACACCTACTTGTTAATTATTAATATTTTGGTTGTTTGCTTATTTATAGGCTATTGATTATGTTCAAAATAAGAGAGCTAAAACGAACTACAACGTTAATGAGATTTTATTGTCTCATATGGTTAATGGACCTCTATATTTAAAAAAACCGCCGAGTGCTAACATTTAAATAGGTGCGTTTTTGAGAATGGGGCGAATTAGTCTCTAGGCTCAGGGTGAATTAGGGTGAGTTCTATGCACTTTTGGTACCAACACGTCTAGAGGAAAATTGTTTCAGGTCAAATTTACTATCGAAATATCACATTTTAGAGCCAAAATATTTTTTTTGCAAAAATATATTCAAAAAAAATCAAGAAAAAACACCAAAGAAAGCAATTTTGTTTTTTGCTCCATAACTTTTTTCCTCAGGAATATAGGTATAGGTATTGCTTCAGCGAAAAATAACTTCAGTCCTTTCTCTTTAAAATAACGTTTAACAGAAGTCACTATAATTTATATTTTCCGAATTAGGATTTTTCAAATTCACAGCACACAGCATTTTTAGGGCCATCATTTTCCCCATTATTTCGCAAACATTGTTCTGTAACTTTTTTCTACGCATTTCTAGGTATATGTAATGGTACACTTGGTATAAATAGAAGTCAATTACGTTTAAAATGGTCTATTGCATAAGGTTGTGCGACTATTTTTAAGCAAGTTATGCTTTTTTCAAGGTTTTATGCTTGTATTGATTTTTGTTATGTGTTATGATTATTGTTTAAATTTCTTACTATGACTTTTTTTCTTATATATTTAGGTATATACATTGTGCAATAAAAATGCTTATTTTCTTTACTTAAAAATGGTGTATTGCAAAAAATTCTAGGACTATTTTTAAACAAGATATCTGTAGGATATCCAAGGGTATCCGTAACTTGAGAAAAATTTTAAATTTTTTTATTTTTTTTTAATTAGAAGAAAATAGTTGTATATTGTAATATAATTTTTATTTCCAAATAACTTTTCTTTATAACACTTTTCGATACTGTGAAATATAAAGTACTTCACTCTTGAGCGAAATTCATATTTTTTAACATACCTCGTACACTATTGATAAAATTTTATATCTGATGATTGCATCTCAGGTTTTAGATTATACAGAGCATTTTATAAAGAATGATTTTTTTCCTAAAGTTAATAATAAAAAAGTTTCCATATTATGGTTCCAGCTTAGTGGAACATGTGGCATGTGTATATGTCACATGTTCACATTTTGAGAACGCATATCTTGTTTAAAAATAGTCCTAGAATTTTTTACAATACACCATTTTAAAGTTAAGAAAATAGGCTTCCTTTTTATTGCACAACGTATATACCTAAATATACAATAAAAAAGTTATAATGAGAAATTTAAAAATAATCGAAAAATATATCAAAAATCGGTAAAAGTATACAATTTCCATAAACCAGATCTTGCTTAAAAATAGCCATACAGCCTTCTATAATAGACCATTTTAAAGTAAATTGACTTTTCGTCCTACAAAATTTACCATTGCATATACCTAAAGCTGCGTAGAAAAAAGTTGCAGAAAAATGTTTGCGAAGTAACAAGAAAAATGGGTCAAAATCGCTGTGAGCAGCGAAGTTTTAAAAATCATATTTTGGAAATTATAAACTATAGAGACTTTTACCGAACACCATTTTAAAGAGGAAGAATGGAAGTTTTTTTCTGTGTGGCAATGCCTATAAATTTATGGTGCAAAAAACAAAATTGCTATCTTTCGTGTTGTTTTCTTGCTTTTCTTTTGAACATATTTTTGCAAAAAGAAATATTTTTCACTTTTAAATGTGATATATTTCAATAGTAAATTTAACCTGGAACGATTTTCATGGGAACGTGTTTGTACCAAATGTGCATAGAACTCACCCTAATTCGCACTGTGTCTAGGGACTAATTCACCCTTTTCTTAAAAACGCACCCCTCTAAATGGTAGCACTCCGCGGTTTTTTCATACTTGGAGATCCATTGATTAAATTAAACAATAAAACTCCGTTAGCGTTGTAGTTCCTTTCTATAATACATAATTAATATATAGCCTATTAAAACCATATATTATGAAAATGAATAGCTTGAATTTAATTGTAGCCCAGTAAATGAACGGGAAATACGGCGATCTTCTTTAGGTGCCATCTCCGTTATGGAGGTTGGCAATCATCATAACTATTTTAATTTTTGAGGCAGTAGCTCTAAATAGTTGTTTTCAGCTGCATCCAAGCCATTCTCTCAGGTTCTTCCGCCATGAAATTCGTCTTCTTTCGATGCATCTTCTGCCATGTACCTTTCCCTGCATTATGAGTCGTAGGATGCCATACTTCTCGCCCCGCATCACATTTCCGAGATACTGTAGCTTTCTTTCTTTAATTGTAAGTTCAAATTCCTTCTCTTTACCTATTCCTCTCAGCACCCCATTGTTCGTCACTCTATCTACCCAGGAAAGCCTCATAATTCTTCTTTAGGTCAACATTTCAAAGGCGTTAAGTCCTCTCATTGTCTCTACATTTAACGTCCATGATCCCACTCCATAGTATAGTACACTGTAAAACGAAAGACAACAAAGAACAAATAAACTGGACCTGGAAAAACTGAAGATTCAGGAATGTAAAGAGAAGTTCGAAGAAAAAGTCGCAAATGAGTTAAGGACGCTAGGACTGCACTCCATAGAGGACAAATTGAACAATATCAAAACAGCAGCCGCGTCCACCCTGGGAAATAAGAAAAAGGAGATAAGAGGAGCATGGTTTGATGATGTGTGAAGACAAGCAGTAGAGAAAATAAATGAAGCACACAAAATGTATATAACAAAAAGAACACGGGAAAGACGAACATCATTTGAAGCCTATAAAAGAACGGTGTATAGCTTCTTTGTTACAATCAAGAATTTAGTCTTTTTGATGTTCAATTTTAGACCATATTTATTGGTCTGAGTGTTTATGTTTTTCATCAAATACTGTAAATTTGCTAGGTTATCTGTTACTATTAGCGTGTCATCAGCGTATCGTATATTGTTAATTAACTCTCCGTTAATGTTCATACCAATGTTTTGCTCTAGGAGCGCTTCCTGACATATTGTTTCGCTATATATAATGAATAGTAGTGGAGAAAGCACACAACCCTGACGCACACCTCGACGAATCGACAACCATCCTGCCTCTTTGTAAATAGCTTGATATTAACATTCTTGAGATATGTCCAAAATGGCATGACTCAGAAAATCGTGTAACTTTCCACGAATTTTTAAATATGTGTAGTTAAAAAGGTGTAAATACAAAAAAATACAATTTATTTTATGACTCAGAAAATCACGGAACCAGGGTGAAAATTTTCCACAGAATTTTCCAAGGGACAGGTGAAGTTAAACATTAGAAGACGTCATGCCAACATTTTTTTCGATCATTTTCAAATAATTATGTTTAATTTATTAAGTTGGCAGGAAAATTATGAAAATTTCATTATTTTCATTACATGTTCGTATACCCATATACACTCTTAGTCCTTTTGCAACCCTCCTGCTCAAAAAATTTTCTTCATAAAATTGATAGTATCCTGTCATTCTATGGATATGGCAGGACTCAAAAATTCATCGCAACTTCACATTTTTTTCCTCGTGGAAAATCTAATTTTCCCAGGAATATGTCACAGGAAACCCGTGCATTTTTCCATAAATTGTAAGTACCTTTTCTAACCGTCCAGTATTGCAAAGGGCAGGACTTAGAAAATCGTGGTTGAAGTTCTGTTAATATCTCCCGGTATAAAATACGGAAGAGAATAACGCAGGCAAACAGAGCTTACTTTGCCCTCTCTCATATATTTCGGTCTAAAAATGTCCACCGAAATACAAAGATGTGAATGTATAACACCTTAATTCGAGCAATAGCATGCATTGGCAGCGAAGCATGGGTCCTGAAATAAACATCCAAAAACAAACTCGACACATTTGAAAGGAAAGTACTGAGAAGAATACTAGGACTTGAGAGGGAAAACGGATTCTTCAGTATACAACGGAATACAAAGATTGCAATGGGCCGGACATGTGATAAAAATGGGAGAGGATAGGCTACCAAAAAGAGCACTGAGTGCTAGAATGCAGGGATAGAGACCGATTAGAAAGCCAAGAAAGCTCTGGGAAGACACAATAAACAGCGACGCACATGCCCTTTTAGGAGTCCGTCTATGGAGAAGAGCAGCCACAGACAAGCAACGTTGGAGGCAAAAAATAAAGGAGGCCAAGGCTCAACTTGGGCTGTAGTGCCATAGAAGAAGAAGAAGGGTGCGAGTTAAAAAAAAACCGAAATCATAACCAACTTCCGGCATAACCGTAATTACATATTTACATAATTTTCAAAATAATCAAGCACGGGATATATTGGTAAAAAATCGGCAAGTATATTATGTTCATTCCTCTTGCAAATAATCTTAAAATTAAATTGGGATAAAGAATTCATTAAATCTCTAAGGATTTCGTCAGTTATATCTTTGGTTATTGAATTTTCCAACGGTTTATGTTCAGTGCAGACTATAAATTGTCTTCCGATTAAATATTATTCCAAAATGTAATTGCATCTTTAATAGCTTTCTATTCCGAATAATATTTAAACCCTTTTCTCGATTTGATAATTTCCTTGGATAACAGGCCAGATGATGTACAATCTGATAAAGATTTTTTTTATTTAGCTAATTCCTCGACAACCAATGGCCATTGGCATGGTAGGTACCGTGAATTTTTGCAGTTAGGTACCTAGTGTCATGTGTTGTGCGTGTGTGTGTTGATTAAGTGTCTTGTTACTTTGAAAAGTCGACGCTATATTCTAGTTCAATCAGAGAGTGCAGCAAGCACCTTTACCGGTTTCGAAACTTATTAGTCTCTCATCAGGAGGTACATATTCTGCTCTCTCTGACCCATCCAGGACAAACCCCGGCGTGCAGTTACGGATTGCAACGAACGAAATGGCAGGGATGCCCTAGCGGCAACTGCTTGCCGCGGGCTATTTAGTTGCTTTGTGTAGTATTAAAATTCTTTAAAACTTCCACGTTATTCAAAATTTCTCTAATATAATGCGAGGAAAGAGAAAATGGAAGCAAATATTGCAGAAATATCAAAAGGTTTCGCGGTAACTAAAGGGGTAAGGCAAGGATGTTGTATATCGCCAATATTGTTCCATAATATATTATATTGATGAAGCCCTGAGACAATGGAAGGAAAGTGCAATAATGGATTGCGAGCACCGATAGAAGATACAAGACTCTACACGCTGCACTATGCAGATGACCAAAAAGAAATATCTTGAAAAGGAATATCATAATAGAGAAATATAGAAAATGGGTTCTGAAGCTGAATATAAAAAAATACAATATCTATGCGTAGGAAGGCAAGATACAGAGAAACTGGACCTGGAACAGGAGACAATTACATAAAAGCTGCAATGAATACATATATCTGGGAATAAAAGTAACTATTAGTACAGGACGAAACGAAGAAAATAATAAAGAAAGGATAGTAAAGGGAAAATAGGCGATAGGAGCCCCGAATTCGGTACAGTGAAAAAAAATGTAAGAACGGAAAATAAAAATCGTATTTACAACACAATATTAAAACCAGTGTTAACCTATGGAGCTGAAGTCTGGCAATTAACCAAAAAGTAGAAAGATAAATTATTAACCACTAAGATGAGTTTTTAAAAAAGGTCAGCAAGAAGATCTAGGCTATAACACATAAGAAACGACAACATTAGACAAGAAACGGGAATAGAAAGAACAATCATAGATTATAGATCATAGACATCAAAAGGCAACAGCTAGTATGTTAAGGACCTGTAAGACGAATGGAGAAAAGAAGAATCCCCAAAAAATTGTTAGAATGGACCCCCACAGAAAAACGAAATCGAAGAAGAACAACATACATGGATAAAGACTGCCGCAATAGAAAGAAGAAAGAAACAACTTAGGGCCAATTTCTCATATCGAGTTCAACTTCAGTTTAACCTGAACTTCTAGTAAACGTCAGTTTAAAGTCAAAATCGTCTTTCTCAATTCACGTTCAACCGATTGCAGTTTAAACTTGAACGATGCTTGAACGGTGGAATTCGGCCGTTCAAAGATTTCAGAACTCAGTTCAGATGATTCCATGGACTACGCATGCGTTGTATTAACACGAAACGCTGTCATATAATAAATATATCCTATTTATTATATTAAGCCCAACGATAAATGATAACATTATTTTTGTTTTTATAATATTTATTTATAATTATTAAAATGACTATTTGACTATAAATACTTAAATTTAACTTTATTCAAAAACAG
Source organism: Diabrotica virgifera virgifera (assembly GCF_917563875.1). Lineage (NCBI taxonomy): Eukaryota > Metazoa > Arthropoda > Insecta > Coleoptera > Chrysomelidae > Diabrotica > Diabrotica virgifera. The sequence goes on from NC_065450.1 coordinate 148,876,732, forward strand.
CATAAAAATTGTAGTTCAAAATGGCGACAGTTTTTTACCTTTTGCCATCTATTGGCATTTCTCGAAAGCTGTAGAACGAGCGCTGACATGAACCCACAATGAGAAATGCATTTCAAACAAAACCACAGATCACGGGTGAACCTGGTTCAACTGAACCATAGATTAACGCAGGTATGAGAAATCGACCCTTAATGGTGCATATTGACTGACCTCTTCAAAATCAAAATACTTCTTTTCTGTATCCTCTATCGTCACTATGAAACTGATTTCAAACAACCATGATTGCAGATTGCTTGCCGGTAAAGTATTAACACTGTCGTGACCTTCAGGGCACGTGGTAGGCAAAGATTGTTTCGAAAAGAACGTCGCATGCAAAACCCGTCGCTTGCCGCTACCTGGCACGCATAGTGTGAATTAAATCCCGGGAAGTTCATAAGATTTTATGTAAAATGTATCTTGCCGAGCCGATGCCTTGCCCATGCCGAGCACTTGCCATGCATGTAAGTGAGAATCAGACTTTACACCTCCGATTTCGTTGAACCTCTATCGATTTTCATGAAAATTGGTGAGTGACTAGAAAATATCTCAAGGAACTAAACCAATATGGTGCCAACTTGCGCTGTTACCCTGAGGATGGATGTCACCTCTTCTCGGGGGTGAACATTATTATATTAAAACGAACCCCAGAAATCGATAGAGGGACTAATTCTAAGCAAAATCTGTTATATAATAATTTTTAGGTTAATCAAATATTTTAATTTTTCCTGAAAAAAAAACTGAATGCTTAAAGCGGTTTTTCATAAATAACTCAGAAACTATACGTTTTTACAAAAAAGTTATTACCAAAATTGAATCTAACAAAAAAAATTGAATAAACTAGTTGCTTGAAAAACCTATTAGTATTAACTTACAAGAGAGTTATAGTTAATTGAATGTATATTTTATTCGGCGTGTAGGTACCTAATCATAGTAGAGGATCCGATATAATAGTACGAGATCCGAATAGGAGGTCAAAATGTACCCATCTGCTTGCCGGATGAAACATTTTTCTTATTAAATTTCATACATAGACATTTATTTCATGCATGGGTTGCCTATCAAAATCTTGTGATAACTATCCTTAAGGTGGGGCCGAAAGGGTTGAAATCAATATCCCAAAGACATTTTTTTTGAGAGTATGGAAGAACTATTTTGTTTTTAAATTAAATAGGCATATTGAGTACAATTCATAGATTACTTAAGAAAAAAATCAAGGAAAAATACTGAAAAATAAGCCAACGGTGGCAAATTTTTAAAAGACACCTCAAAATATAATGAATTTTGCGGTGGTGGACATCAGAACTCATCATTGAATCATGGTAAAAAAAAATTCAAAAAGATTTTATTAGCTTATGAGTTTGTCGAGTTAACTCTGTCAAGTTTTTTTAGTTTTATCTAATTTTGACTTTTTCATATCACTCAGAAAACTAAACAAAGAGTTTTTTGCAAAAAAGTGTGAAAATCGATATATTCATTATTGTTAAACAAAAAATAAGCATAAAACAAAAATATATTGACAGCATTACCTCAAGGAATGTCTAAACAAAACATATATAAAATTCCAAATGAGTTGGTCAAGTAGTTTTTGAGTTACAATGTCTACAGCCTGAAAAAGCAGTTTTGAGAAAAATGCGTTTAGGGTATTGTCAACTTTTATTTTCAATTTCTTTTTTGTCTGTCAAATGGTAAAATGATGCACACCGAAATATGTTTTTAAATCGCGGAGTAATTTACAAAAGAAAATATGAACAGCTGTTGACCGTTTCTCACTACGCTCAAGCGCGTTGGCACGCACTTGCTATAAAACGATTCAAAGGAAGGGAAGTAGGCAGATACTGTTAATAGCTTTAGCTTCGACTCGATTTGCAGCAGGTTCGCGCCAGCATGCTTGAACATAGTGAACAACGGTCAACAGATGTTTTTATTTTCTTTTGTAAATCACTTCGCGATTCAAAACGATATTCCGGTGTGCATCATTTTACGATTTGAAAGACAAAAAAGAAATTAAAAATAAAAGTTGACAATATTAAACGCGTTTTCCTCAAAACTCCTTTTTTCAAAGGCTATAGACATTGTAACTCAAAAACTACTTGACAGACCCACCTGGAATTTCGTATATATTTCCTTTAGACATTCGTTGAGGTAAAGCTGTCGAGATATTTTTTGTTGTGTGCTTATTTTTTGTTTAACAATAATAAATATGTTAATTTTCGCCCTTTAAAAAAAATTCGTTGTTTTGACTTCTGAGTGGTCTCAAAAAGTCAAAATTAGATAAAACTAAAAAAGCTTGACAGGAATAAGCCAATAATGCCAAGCCAAAATATGTTCCGACCAACTTAAATTGTTATTAATTATGACACCTAGATCAGTTTATGATTTTAGTGTTTTTAACACGCGCCCATTAATAGAGTAAAGAAGACAAGGATTATTTTTACCCATGTGAAGAACTACATATTTGTCCACATTAAGAGGCAGCATCCAGGTAGAGCATCATTCCAATATGCAATCAAGGTCATCTTGTAGTAAATGGAAATTTACGGAAGGATCAGAAAATAGCTTCGTTTCATCTGCATAGAAAGCTTTGTTGCATTTAATGTGAAATTGTAGATCAATGCACTATGCTATGAATAATAGTGGACCAAAACTGATCCTTGAGGTACCCCACTCAAAACCGTTCTCTCGAATGAGAAATAGTCCCCAACTCCAACACAAAGCTTTATGTCTGTTAATCAAGCGTCGATCCATTTCAGTAATTGACTACCGATGCCAAGGTGTTCCAATTAATGTAATAGTCTTCGTTTTGGAACTAGATCAAAAGCTTTAGCAAAATCGTGGTCAATAATGTCTATCGTTTTTCTATCTAAAGCTCTTGACCATTCATAGGCACACCAAAGAAGATTTGTCATTGTAGAACGTCCTTTGACAAAACAATGCTGATGTTCTGATATAACCAGTTCGTTTTGCAGAAAATCAGAAATTGTGTTGGCAAGTGTAGATTCCATCGTAATTTTAAAAATGATATTTTTTTACTTATGTTCTGAAGCCTTGAAAATCCTCATCTTTCGTTCTCTTTCAGTTTTAAATTGTTTATAGCTTTAAAGCTCCCGGTTATAAGTAATAAGCTTCGAATTCAAAGAGCAATTATGTATTAAACTATTGAAATTAGGCTTCAAATTGAAGCGTTTTAAATGTCTGCTCAAATGGGGACAGGGATAGAACTATTTTTTATAAAAAATTTTTATTTCATTAGTAGTTCCAAAATGACACAAAATCTAGGCATCGGATAAAAAAGTTTATTTGAAGAAAGTGTATTTTTTTGTTCTTCTTAAATAAATATATTAAGTACAATTCAAAGAATATTTAGAAAACAATTTAGTCCAAAATATTGAAAAATAAGCCATTGGTGACAAATTTTGACAGGCAGCTCACAACAAAATGGATTTTGCGGTGGACATCAGAACTCGTCACTAGATCATAAGAAACAAAAAATTCAAAAAGATTTAATTAGCTCATTAGCTTCAAGAGTTCGCAACGTCGAGTTTTTTTATTTTTAATTATTTTTGAATTTTTGGTATCACTCAGAAATTAAAAAAATTAAATTTTTGGTAAAATTTTTGTGGAAATTAACAGATTTATTATTGTTGAACAAAAAATAGGCAAAAAAAATATCTCGACGTTGTTACCTCATGAAATATCTAAAGAAAATATATGCAAAATATCAGGTAGATCGGCCGAGTAGTTTTTCAGTTACAATGTGTCGTGTTCATATTAACAATGATATATCGAACCTATCTCCAAAGTCAACATTGGACCAAGAAACAAATTCGACATAACATCACCAACACCAACACGGCGAGCATGAGACTTTATGTGGGTCCTTATATCCTACTCCTCTGCATTCTCCAGGCATACGGTACACTATCAGTAAAAAGGAATGAATTTCGGTATAAATGCTTTATTCTCTCATTTCTTTGGTTATAATTTAGGATCTACATCATTGTGAAGTTATTATGAAGTTAATTTATATAAAAAGAACTGTCTCTGCTGACAGGCAAATATAAGATTCTAAAGAAGACTTAACTTGTGGTGTGAAGGCTTCTTCCGGTGCTGTCCTAGGTTATCCACACCTCATGATCTTCTTCGGGAGGCGTCAGGTTTTGATGTGCTGGTCTGATGTACTGGTGGATCGGTTGTTGCCTCCGGAGTTGTCTAAATGTTCGTCGAACCCATGGGTCTTGAGGAGCTGCTATTTACCATTTACTTGATTTACTTTCTGGGGGCATTATATCCTCTGGGCCAAAACAGATGGTGTAAAAGCTAGGGCCACGCCCTTCTCCTGGGTGCCAATTAGGTCTGTAGCGCTCGCTGCTACCTACTTGGCGAAGAATATAAAAAATCCTAGGTAGCAGCGAGCGCTACAGACCTAATTGGCACCCAGGAGAAGGGCGTGGCTCTAGCTTTTACACCATCTGTTTTGGCCCAGAGGATATAATGCCCCCCAGAAAGTAAATCAAGTAAATGGTAAATAGCAGCTCCTCAAGACCCATGGGTTCGACGAACATTTAGACAACTACGGAGGCAACAACCGATCCACCAGTACATCAGACCAGTACATCAAAACCTGACACCTCCCGAAGAAGATCATGAGGTGTGGATAACCTAGGACAGCACCGGAAGAAGCCTTCACACCACAAGTTAAGTCTTCTTTAGAATCTTATATTTGCCTGTCAGCAGAGACAGTTTTTTTATATAAATTAACTTCATAATAACTTCACAATGATGTAGATCCTAAATTATAACCAAAGAAATAAGAGAATAAAGCATTTATACCGAAATTCATTCCTTTTTACTGATAGTGTACCGTATGCCTGGAGAATGCAGAGGAGTAGGATATAAGGACCCACATAAAGTCTCATGCTCGCCGTGTTGGTGTTGGTGATGTTATGTCGAATTTGTTTCTCGGTCCAATGTTGACTTTGGAGATAGGTTCGATATATCATTGTTAATATGAACACGACAAAATTGGCGCCCAACGTAGAGCGCCAATTTTGTCTGAATAAAAATGGTATACATTTTTATTTAATTTTCTTTTGTTCTGTTTTCTGATAGCAATAAAATGTATTTTGAATTATATAAATTAAATACATTCTTCTTTTGGAGCTAATTAAATTATAAAAAAAAAAAACAAATTTGGACACTATTTTTACACATTCCGTATCTTACAATGCTCCCAGTATACGCGTTTTGAATCTCCTAAAATATGTTATTCGTTATTTACTCATAACTAGGTCTAGTTAGATTTTAAGCTATGGAATACCTTAAAATAACATTAAGAACGTTTTGTAAGGGCAATATTATCATTTAAATTACTTTTTTAAACCTATATATTTAAAAGGGCTGTAGCTGAAAGGGCTTGAACAAGTCACTAATCACGAGTGTAGGCAAACGTTGAGCAGTCATATCTCAACTAATTTTTGTCTTGCAGAATAACGAAACATCCAAAATATTCAGAAAAGTAAAACTTACATTTTTCACTCTGTAAGATTTAAATAATTAATTAATACATTTTAAGTTATTTAAAAAAGGCATAAAACTTAATTTCTTCAAAAATAAACACTTTGAACCAGTCAAACTTACACCTCATATAAACTGCATAGCTATAATGTAAATTGTAAAACGGTAACGATTAATTTCATTTGGAGTGTTAATTAGGGGGAGATTTTCCTGATTTTTTTATTACCAACAAAAATGAACCAACTTTATTTTGAGCGTAACTATACTAGAAACTTCTATAAAAAATAAAAATAAAATTTCTTTTAAAACATTTTAAAAAAGTTTTAACGAAGTTTCCACAAAAAGTTCTTTTTTATTCTGTTGAAGCGTTTTAATTGAATGGGGCCCCACACGTTGGGCGCAAGTTGATGCGTTTTACATGTCTGCTCAAATGGGGTCAGAGATAAGACTAACTACAAGATTACTGGGGGGTCGAAATGGGCTAAAGTAGAAGAAGCAGGCACATAAAGCTTAATTGCGAACGACAGCTCAGGTTTTGTTGTATAAGTTGTAACCTTCCAGTTTATTTAGGTTTACTAGATATTCATGTTTACTAACGAAAAATATAGTGTACGCTATAGTACTAAACGATGGATATTATTTTGTCTTCTTCTTCTTGTAATAGGACTCTGTCCTGTTTCTTCTGTTACAGTCTTTGCTGCGATCCGGAGCTCCAACTCTCGTACCATCGTTTTTTGGGTCTTCCTATGGATCGCTTGGTGTTGGGCTTCTGTGTTTTCGCCCAATGCGCCATAAGTTCAGGGTCCATCCGATCTACGTGGTCTCTCCACATGCGTCGTCGCGCTCTTGTCCATCTCACTACGTCTTGAACGACTAGCTCTCTCAATGTGTCTTTGTTTCGTATTCTATCTCTGAGTGTGATACCTCTTATGGATCTTAGGGTTTTCATCTCTGTTGTTCTCATTATTTGTTTGGTCTTTGTTGTCTAGGTCCTTGTCTCAGCTGCGTATGTCAGTACGGGTCTAACACATGTCTTATAAATGCGGACTTTGCTTTCGGTGCTCATATATTTATTCCGCCAGATTATATATCTCAGGAGACCAGATATTCTCGCTGCTTTCGTTGCCTGCTGTTTTGATTTTGGCCACAGATGCCTGTCGCTAGATATTTCCACACCTAAGTATCTACAATCTATTACCTATTCGATTGTATGGTCGTCCACTACTAATTTACATCTAATTGGGTTCCTGGATATTACCATCGATTGGGTTTTCTCTTTGGATAGTGTCAGGTTATACTTTTCGGCGGTTATTTTGAATTTTTTTGTAGTAGGCGTTGTAAGTCATCTTCGTTTTCGGCTTTTAAGATTCCATCATCTGCATAGCAAAGTATTCTCATGGTTCGGTTACCCACTTTGTATCCCTGATTCATTATGTTAATACTATCTATAACTTCATCTATTATTAAATTAAATAGGCATGGACTGAGGCTGTGCCTCTATGTGCTTGTCTAATGCCTGCATTGATTTTGATTTCCTCCGTGAGCCCGTGTGTAGTTTTAATTCGTGTTTTGTTGGATCTATTGAGCTCTTTGATTATGTTTCTATACCTCTTGACCTATGTTTTTCTTTTCAAGGATAGTGAGCACGTCCTTTAATCGTACTCTGTCGAATGCTTGTTTTAGATCTACAAAGCATGTGAACATGGGCTTGTCGAATTCTATTGATTTCTCAACTAATTGTCGCATTATGGAAATAGCGTCTATTGTGGATCTGTTTGGTCGAAAACCCTGTTGTTCTTCCGATACACCGGCTATCTTATATATCTTTTGGGATAGAATTTTTGTCAATAGTTTTGATGTAGAATTGAGTAGTGTAATTCCTCGGTAGTTCGTAGGATCTGTCTTCACGCCTTTCTTGTAGATGGGTATGGTTATACTCTCTCTCCATTCCTCTGGTACTGTCATGTTGTTTACAATTTTTTGGAATAATGTTGTTATATCTTCTATTATTTTTGTTCCTCCGTATTTAATTAATTCATTTGGTATATTACCCGGACCTAGTGAATTTCTATTTTTTGATTTTTTGATTGCTTCGTTTACTTCTTCTTGGGTGATGTTGTCATTCTCTGTTTCTTCTTGGTGAATGTTTTGTAGGTCATTTATTTGTACTTCATTATTATCGTCGTTATCGTCTTTGTATAGATTCTCGAAATGAGTTACCCATTCTTCTGGTTTTATTGCCTTAATTTGTAATTCTTCGGAAACCGGCTTCTTCCTGTTCCCCAACATATTCCATACCTTCCTTTGACCTCCTCGTAAATCATGTTCCATGTCATTTGAGAATTTTTCCCAATATATTTGTTTTAGATCTTTGATTCTGTTAGTTGTTTTATTTCTTTCTGATTTATATCTTTGGTACTCTTCTGGGGTCCTATTGTTAATATATCTTACGTATGCATCTTTCTTCTCTTTTGCTAAATCTTTAAGTTCCTGTGTGAACCATGGTTTTTGGTTTCTGCCGCTGTTTAAGTCAATGGTTCTTTCTCCAATTGCTTCTTTTGCACTACTAGTTATATGATTTTTTATTTTTCCCATGCTTCGTTTATATTGTCTGTTATTTCAATAGGGCTAAGATTGATCTTTTCCTCAAGTCTTTTTTGGTAGAGATCCTTAGTACTTTCGTCTTGTAGGGATTCTATGTTGAACTTGATGATGTAGTTAGGTGGTTCCTTTCTCTCTATCATGTACGCGTGACGGTACTTACATATGACCATTTCGTGTTGCGTTCCCACATTCGCAGACGTCATTGTGCGTACGTCAAGAACTTCCCGTGGGTGAACTTTTCTGTTGGTTATCACATAGTCAATCATCGATCTGTGGCCCTTGTGTTAGTGAATGTATATTTATGTTGTTCTTTGTAGTCAAAGTATGCATTGTTGATACGCAACTCGTTGTGTGCAAATATCTCTATTAGTGAATCTCCGTTATCATTTGTTGGTGCTTCGTTGAACTTGTGCATTATTCCTTGGATGGGTGTATTTCCTATTCTTGAGTTGAAATTTCACAACAAGAAATATTTTTTCTGTTTGTTGCAATCTATCTAGGGTCTCTTGAAGTTTTTCGAAAAATTTGTCTCTCTCGTTCTTTGGTTTATTTACATCTGGTGCATAAATGCTAACAATATGGATTTTTTCATTAGCTAACTTCATTGAAATGTCCATTATATGCTGGTTGGTAATTAACATCTTCGATATTATTTTCAAATTTCCTGTTTACTAATATGCCAACACCTGCTTGTGCTCTGATGTTCTTGGTATAATTATTTTTTGTTATTGTCATAATTAACTAATATAAAAATAAATGTTTGATGGTGGTATGCTAAAAGTGCGCTAAGTCTTATTTTTAATAATGAATTCTAGGATTAAGCACATTTTTTAAAGTTACATTTTCCACCATCTCAAACTGGTGCTAAATGCTGAAAACATGAAATGTTGTTTTGTAATGCTATTGTAGGGTCGTGTAACACGCAGGTATAAAAATCATACCGGATGAAAAATCATAGGAAACCGGTAAATTGCTCGAACACAATTACTAGAAATCAATTGCTCGAAATACACATTGCTGGAATAAAAAAGAAAATGTATATCTAAAATATTTATTCACAATAGTACAAAATATAGACATAAGAAAGATATTTTAAATAGGAAAAGTTATGTGATATTCCACGTATATAATCGTATATTAATTTATGCTAAAAAAATATTTATTACAAATCTAAATAATGTTCGAACTTTGGAAATAATAAGAAAAATAACGGCGGAAACTTATTTCCGTTCTAAACAAGAACAAAATTTAAATGAACTAAAAACTTGAACACTGCATAATTGGCAAACAACCTCAAAATGGTCATAGAAGATAGTGTTGATAGGTTATTGCGTTTAATAAACAATTATGAACCACAAATTAATCGCACCCTCAGTGCAAGACTGCAGTAACTCAAAATTTTATGAAAATGAAGTATGGAATTCGATTTTAAACATGCATATATGTCCCCTGTAAAACTTTAGTAACTTTCAAATGCTTAATGGGCTAAATATTACAAAAACAACAGTTTAACTATTTTGCGTTTTTGAACATAAGTTCCGTGCAAAACTGTTGTAACTCTAATGTAACAGAGTTACAACCGTTTTGCACGGAACATTGCAACGGATTCGATAACAAGCAATGAAAAAAGTAAGATATTTGTTATTTTAATATCTATATCTGTGGTGTTTAATTTTAATATACAGCGCGTCTACGTATACTCCATTAACGGCTGAGAAAATAAACAAAGATTTTCGAGACCAGTCTATTCATGTAAATTTTATGTCCTTTGTGTGATATTATATTTATTTTCCATAAGATGTGTGCGATGTCGTTTGACCATTTATTTGTTAGATTGGATTAAAACCACATAAATTAAGACTAATTATTTACGACTAAAAAGTATTTTTTCTTATGAAAGGAAAAACAGTTATTTTAAAACTTGTGTATTGACAATACTGAGAGGTCAAAAATATCTATTCTCAGAAAACTTGCCAAAGAAGAGCCAAAAGTTTAAATGGCCAAAAAGAAAGATTTGGTATACTTATGCCATTCGGGTATGATACCAAAAGCCCACCATAGTTTTTATAAAAATATTTTGGCACAAGATGATGTACGAGAAGAGGACAACAACTACGGTAAAACTACTAAAAATGAAAGAACTATTGGCCGATATAGAAAGGTGGCCGGTATTGCCAGTTTTTGTAGTCTAGATACATATACATAATTGGTTTGGGGAATTTTTAAATTGGCCCTTAGTACAGTAGTCCGATGTTGGCAGGTGGCCGGTAACAAAGGTTTTACTGTAAACGTAAATGTGTCTACACTTTTTACAATTTTCTCCGTGCAAAACTGTTGTAACTTTGAAATTCTAATACTAAATGTGTAGTGATTAACAATTTTTTCCGTGAAAAAGTGTTGTAACTTTGAAATTCCAATTTTTTTTGCATTAATATTATTTTATTTAAATTTCTATTTTTGGTTAATGTAATATGGGCTGAAAAGCATGCAAAATCATAATTAAATATTAATTTTTCTTAAAACTTGTGTCTTATTTCACCGATATTAGCACGAAAATAAACAAAATCGTCTTTATCTCGAAACTTACTTATTTTGACTTACTGCAAGTCTTGCACTAAGGGTGCGATATGTGATCATATACGTGGAATATCACATAATTTGTCACATAAAATGGATTTTTCTTATGTAGCTACCTATTTTGTCGAGCAATTCATTTTCGAGCAGTTGATTTAGAGAAATTGATTTCGAGCAATTGCCTTCCAACAATAGGTAATTTGCACATTTTTTTTATTGCATAATAATGTTCAGTTTTGTTTAAAAATGAGATTTCCAAAATTTCGCGCTTCAAAAACTCACAATGGGTAACTTAGAAGTAAAAATTTAAAATCTTCTGTGATTTAAAATATTTCAAACTACCCGTGACGTCACATAGTTGAACTTTATGGTTATATTTATATTTTTGGTTATATTCAGGCATAATATTCTTATTCTTTAGTTTATTGGCCCCCACCTACTTGGGCAGTTGGCCAGCTCATCGTCGAGGAATAAAGGAACATATTTATAATCTAATGAGATTTATCGTATGTCATTGTAATAATATATACCAATTTGTTGAGATTGGAGTTTGATACAATTTTTGGAAAGAAAATAAAGAAGATTTACTATGGAAAATAAAAGAAAACACTATAAGTGTTGTTTAGTGCCATTTTGTAAAAGTACAAGTTTTCTACGAATTTAAAATAGTTCAAACGATCAAACGTATTTTCTACTGACGTTTATAATGTCTTTAAAATTATACACAATTTTGTTTACTTTGTTGGTGCAGAATGTAAACACACAACCGTATAACGTCACGACGCGTTTTGGGCTAACTGCAATCATTTGAATTTATAATCGTCTTTAGGTGCCAAACGGAACACAAAAACAACTTTTTTTATCTTTGATAGGTACACGTTTTAAATTATGTTATGACGTGATTTATAACATTTTTTTCAAATTTAAAACTTCATTCAAGTTCCCTATTGATCTAGTATTGGTCTGAGTCAAAATAATGACACACTATTACCAGAAAACGGCAGTTCTCGCCAGTGGCGCACACCCATACCCCCTACATGCGACACTATATATACACGAAATTTTCGATTTTCTAAATCTGACTGAATTGAAAATTGGGCCAACTCCCATCTTAAAATTTAGGAAAAGACTCACCCATTCATATGTCAACCATCCATTTTGGTCCAAGGGTGTGGATTTTACGGCCCTACCTATTTAGGGTCTGTTTTTCGTTCTCGTCCCCAAAACTCCCAAAAACTTCAAAAATTTAAGTCCGACCTTTGCGGCTTCTAATAGCACTGATCATTACCTTTCCAACGCATGTCTAATTTTGAAAATCGGTTACACCATTCAAAAGTTACCGAGCTCAGAATTATGACTCAATTGTTATTTAAAAAAGGGAAAATGTTTGTGGATATGTATGTATTACGTGTGTGGAAAAGTTAAACCGATTTGAATTTGTTTTTCTGTGTTTGAAGAGGGGGTCAGGATCGATTCAGAACCGGTGTAGTTTGTGTCTTTTGATCACCCATAAGCCAGCTATAGGACTTGGTAGGTACAAAACGGCATATATTTGGAGGGTATATATCTTCGGATCAAGAAGAGACAGGAGAACTGCAAATACATCAAATCAATGGTGTTGAGTTAAGCTTTTAAATGGTGTGTATGAGTGTAATCCGTCAGGATCAGACATACACACGACTCAGTATAACCGAAAAACTGAAAAACTAAACTTTGAAAATTTTGGTTTTTCGATAATTACTCAAAATTTCAACCTACGAATTGCGCCAATAACTGAGCGTTTGTAGAAGAACTCCAGGCGAATCTAACGGTGTATACCTAATATCCGGGAAAATTGGAATTTTTAAGTTATAGTCTTCATAAGTATGATCAAATTTATTTCCTATGAGAAAAACGGTTTCTCAAGCTCAATAATTCCTGTAATAGCTTCAGTTATCATACTTGACCTTAGATCCATCAGATACTACTGGTCAATAAGTTTCAAACTCATGTTTACTGATTAAAATTGGTTAAGCCGTTTAGAAGTTATTAAGCTACAAAAGTATAATCCAATTTGGTAACGATTATTCCCGAAATGGTTTATGTAGTTGTAGTGGTTACGACGCTAAATTTGAACTGGCAACAGGCAGTCAGACTTAATTTACCCGCCAGCTCAATATTTTTTTTCAATCCATTTCGAAAAGAAAAAAATCTAGTGTACATTCGATGGACACTAGATCATTTGGGAGATAATGCAACAAAGGTGACCATTTACAAGCTTAACGTGTAATAGAGCAACATTGCATTCAACTTCATACATTTAATTTATAAATAACTTTGAAAAACTCCTGATACAAGAATAAAAACCGCTAAACGCCGTAAAAATGAGTGGCGCATACAATATTCCAGCTACAAAAATCTGATATGAATATTACGTGGCGCGAAAATGTATTTTAATTTTGATGCAAAACAAAATTCTAGTTTTATTTTAAAAGATTTTTCCATAATATTTGCTAAATTTAAAGTAAACGCGCCACAAAAGAGTTTCAAAATTCAAACTGTGTCAAAGTTACTCTTTTGTGACGCGTTTTACTTCAAATTGAGCAAATATTATGAAAAAATCTTTTAAAATAAAACTAGAATTTTGTTTAGCATCAAAATGAAAATACATTTTCGCGCCACGTAATATTCATATCAGATCTTTTGTAGCTGGAATATTGTATGCGCCACTCATTTTTACGGCGTTTAGCGGTTTTTTATTCTTGTCTAATTATGACACATTATCTAAGACGCTTCGAAGTTTGCCAGGTCAGCTAGTTTGTTAAATAAAGAAGCCGACAGCTAACGTCTTTTTCAATTGAACAACCGTAGTAGAATCAAGACAAAACCGTCTATTTAAAATCTAATTCAAGAGATTATAATCTTCCTCTTTCTATTTATATTTCTGAGGTTACAAAGAAGTTAAGGACCATTTTAAATTTCCATAAAGTAATTGTTTTTGAGTGAAATGCTTGTCAGAATCAATTTCAGTGCAATAATAACGGTAGATAGGCCGGTTATTCAATTTCTGACGTTTCATTAAATAATTGATGCAATTTCCCGAGATACAGAATTTGAGTTTTCCATTAAGAGCAATATCAGAATAATAGATACGGATGTCTACTTTTGAATACGGAAAATTAAGGTTAAGCAAATAAAGTGATTTAAAATAATGTCAAATTTAACAGGCAGAATTTGTATGTCTCAATTTTATTGTTTTCTAAAGTATGAATGTAAAGTAGGTACATTAGTTATTATAAGTACAGCGGCAGCTAAAATACCTATTAGAATATCTTTCTCCCTGTCTTATTCCGCTGCCCTATGTCTATCGGTTCTGTAAGTTGTCCATCTATTCTAACTTCCATTTTGTTATTTTGGTAGATGTTTTCATTAGTTGTTATAATATCTAGGGAGACTTCTCTATAATACAGAAGATGGATTACATATTTGTGCCTTACTCTGTCGAATGCTTTCTTAAAGTCAATCAAACATATAAATGCTGGTCTATTTTGTCCTGCTTAGTAAAAACGTCCGATCTATAGTTTTCATTTTTTCGTGATAAGGTTATAAATCCACTATTATTAGACATTTAGCATTTTATTGCTTAGTCAGAAAGTCCTTTTCTGCCATCTCAAATCATACAAAAGCGTTATTTGTTTGCCATTTCTATAACGAATAGCCGTTGTGCTTAGAATAAACCGCTCTTTCGCGTGTAAAAGGTTATAAGTCGGAAAATAAGGTTTTTAAAATATGAGCCGCTGAAATATTGCAGAATATATGACCATTTTAATAAGCGTTTTTCATTGTAATAAAGCATACAGTTTCTATTGTAAATAATTTTTATTCTAATAAACTACAAAAACAATGTTAAACCCAACATGTAACTCTTACTTAACCCGCCAGTGGTGGCTATATGAGATTTTCTCTCACGGTTTCAGAAAATTGCGCAAAACTTTTTTTCTGGGAAATTATACGCGCTGTAGTTCCTTCTAGTCTCCTAACTATTCTCCTTCGACAATTTAATAGACCCTTCCGCTCAGATAGTGACTCAGTTTTCTTAGAATCACCATATTGTTGAGTCAGTGCGCTTCATGTGAGAGATTCTCTCATCAAGCGACCACCGGCGTCACCAACTGTGTATAAAAATTAATTTTATTTTTTCCCTTAAAACCTAAAATAATATCCTTTTATGACAGGGGTGGCCAAGCTCCTTGATAGTACGAGCCATTTTTCAAAATTTGAAATGTTTCGAGAGCCGCAATTAAACAATTATCTAAAAAATGCACAGAAGGTATTAAATTTTTCTCTCACTGTTTGGATTTCACGAATAAAGTGAAATAAAATGTTTAACATCGATGTTTCAAATATTCAAATAATTCTACAAGCAGCCTTTGCTAATTCAGGATACTTCGATTCTTCATCATCCTTCCATCTTTTTCTGGGACTGCCTACTTATGTTCTATCGTCTTTCAAAAAACACTGTTTTTAACACTATGTCTTCCTCTAATTTACCACATGAACTGCCCATCTTATCTTAGCGAAAAATTAGCTCTACATTCTTAATTTAGATTGTCTTTTTAGCTGCTTAGATCTTAATAATGATGGTAGGGAGTATAATGTTCTATTCCACGCAACTAGCCTTGCTGAGATCTTTTTTTAGATGAGCCCACCAGAATCAAAACCTGCTAAATCCTAAATTTTTCGTTCTGCTAAATCCAGACTAAAGTACAAATTTCTGAAGATGTAAGGAGCGTGCAGAAAAATTACAAATTAGTGTGCCATTTTATGATATTTATTGATGCCCATTTAATTGAAAAATACCGGATACTTTTTGAAAAATTTACATTTTTAATGTTCTTTTAGCCTCCTGACAAAATTTCAACACATGGATCTAGCAGGTTTTGATTCTATAGACGTCAGATGTAGTTGTCATGTGTGATTACCGCCATATATTTAAACTCTTTTTTTTACCAATTCCAAATTGTGGCCATTAATAGTTATGTTCTGCCGCCTTGGTATTGGATTTTTGGTTATTAGCATGTATTTCGTCTTCCCTTCATTTATTTGAAGGCCCAGAATACCTGTTTTCTCTTCCAGTTGTGAAAACAACTCTCTCACGTCTCTTGTGTAGATTGAGTGACTGCACCTATATCATGAGCAAATGACAATAACAATTTTGATCCTCGATTCGCAAATCCTCCTGTCAGCTCCGATGATATTTTACTTATTACATATTATAAGGCCAAATTGAATAGCAACAGTGATAACTCCTTGTCCAAGTCCTGATGTTACACTTAGTCTTTTATATTTGTTGTCAGTAATTTAAGACATTTTGAAAAACAAAAATTAAAAGTAAATCAGGTCAATTTATTGAGAGCCACAAATAATCCTTGGCTCGCGAGCCACAGTTTGGCCACCCCTGTTTTATGATGTAATAAAAGTGTGGTCGATGATATTAAAATCCTATATTCTGTTTCACGGGTTAGTTGTAAATGGTCACTTACCATATATTTTTCAATGTTAAATATTGGCGGCATCAATAGTCACATTTTATATAAAGATAATAATAATAAAACAGAAAAACGTCGTGCCTTTTTATAGCAAATGGCTTTATTGTTGATGAAACCTCATCTTTTTAGTAAAATTTTGTAAAGAAAGGCAAAAGTTGGATATGTGAGAGAAAATCTCACGCGCAACCACTCGCGTAACAACTTACCTAGCGACCAATGCCGGGTTAACAAAAAAAAGTGAGTTATCTCAATTAACACAAAATGAAAAATACAGTTATATCCGTTTACACATAGTCTTGAGTTTAATCATCTTCAATATCTGGAAGCACTTTCTTTACATTTGTTTGCGTCGGTAGGCTTTCACAAAACGGATGAAAATCGTCACTAATATAAGGCAGCAATTCAATTAATTTTTTTTTCTTTTCTTCAGTAATGGGATTGGAAACCTACATTTTTTTAAATGTTCTGTAAAACAAGCATTTTGCCTGCGTCTTAACCTTTCGTTACTCGCGCCAACTTTTTGTGATCGGATACTCGCGCACGGTGCAGGAGACCGGGTCCAAAAATATGGGTCAGCAGCGTTTTAAAATTATTTTTTTTGCAAAATTGTGTACGATTAAATTATTTAATGAATATATGATCATATAATTTTGTAGATATGCGTTTGTGTTCACATTATATTACTTTAATCAAAAATTTAATAATTTTCATTGTTATCCATTTATATGTATATACAAAAACTTTGGAAGTGAAAAAAAATTGAATATGGTTAAATTTGTTTACTAAGAACTTTAGATCTTAATTCAATACACAAAAAAATTAAAAATAAAGAGTAATTGTAGTAACAAAAAAAGTTATAAAAATTAATTAACGTTTTTAAAACATGAAATACACAATGGTGTCACATTCATTGGAACAATGGTGTTCCAAACAAAGATATTTTGAGCATATTTGGCAGTAAAACTTTGTTTTTCTATTTTTCTTCCAATCACAAACAGCACAGCGATCTGAAGTTCCTGGTGTTACGACTGGTACTTGTTCTGTTGGTAAACCACATATCTCCCTAAACCTCATTCTGATGGTTCTGGGTAAGTTATATATTTATATTTATATATATATATATATATATATATATATATATATATATATAAATATAAATAAACTAATCTATAAACATTGAAAATAAGGAAAAGATCTTAAATTACCTTACTAATTAAAAATATCGATGTGTGATCCAAACACAATAATTGGTGCACAAATACTCGCACACGGTGTACGGGACCGTGTTGCGTAATAACAAAAGGACAGTACTATTTTTTACACTGCGAACTGACTTTACCCACAGTGATTGACCACTGAAGAAGTATACGAAGTAGCCATTCAAAATCCCCACTACAAGCAGAGTTACAGGAATTTATTTACAGGCCCGGTCTCCCACACCGTGTGCGAGTAACGGAGGGTTAAATAGTTCATATAGCTGAACGGTTCGTTTTCGTCGAGGGTCGTTTTATACGCAAATCTGCCATATTCCTTTTCATACCTTAACCACTTCACGTCTTGCCATAAAAATCGATTTCCAGATTCGTCAAATTTTTTTGTTTGTAATTTCTCGTTCAAAAATGCTGCAAAGTCATAGAAATCGTCTTTCATAGAAATCGTCTTAAGCGAACTCATCTCGGTTACCTGGAATGGATTCTTATGGCCACATAATCTCACCAGCTGAACCTAATCACGTGGATGTTCTATTTTGTGTTCAAACTTCTTCTTTTTTTTTCTCTCTCAATTATGGAGTGATCTGTGTCACACTCCATATGAGTATGTCCTGGGATCAAGAATTTATGCTTTATGCATTTTAAATGAGATTGATTCATTGATATTAAAAACATAGCCACTAAATGGGAATTTTTGTTCTGACCCCCACAATTATCTGAGCGTAACGTGTTTTATTGCAAGCGGTAAAGATTGAAGTTCTTTATAGAGACATGAAGCAATCTGATTAGCATCCCTTCCCGAAATAGTCTCGTACCACATGTAACAAATTGCTTGATTGTTATTACATTGATGCAAGGTCAAATTGTATCTCCAAAGTTGCCGCTTGAAAAAGGCAATAGAAGTCGTTATATCTGGGGTTGGGAGATATTGCTTTAAATCAAACGAATAGACTATTTTGGAATCATCTCTGGCAGCTTCTTCCTTATCCTTGCGTTTAGCGGCGTAAGCATTTTCAGCTTCTTCCATGTGTTTGTCTAACGTTTTTCTTAAGTTTTCTCTAGCTTCTGCACTATGTTCATTTTGAATTAGGGCCTTGTATTTATCTCATGTTTGACACGTATCCTTTTTAAACTTTTTAATAGAAATATTCATAGTATGAAACACAGATTCGTATACCTTACGGTACGTAAACTTCACTACACTTCCAGTACTTCACTATCACCACACAATATGAATAGAAAGCAAAACCTTTCAAACAGTATACTTAGAATATGAAATGTATCCTAGAAAGCACTAAAATAATAAAATTTGTGTACAATAATATTATATATAGGTAGGTAACCACTGCTAACTTTGTGTACATTGAGTTAAGTCGAGGGAATCAATTGGCGCCAAACACAAAAAAGTGTAATATGAGATAACTCGAAGTATCTCCAGCGGCACTTAAACTTTTGTACTTATTCATTTTAGCACAATATACGTTGACTGGTAACAAAGCTATAGGTCTGGATCCCGCGTATGAAAAAAAAGTTGATTAATAGCAAGCTGAAAATTTGTTAATAGCTTAAGGGTGTCTAATCGGACAAACTTTGATATATGGGAATACTGGAACAGGGGAAGTTTTAATTGTGGAACAGGTTAAAAATTTGAAACGGTCAGACCACGAAAACGGCACATGTATTTTGTCCGACAGAACAGACTTAAACTCTCCGAACAGAGATTAAACTCTTATGCAAAAATCAGACTGATATTTATCACCAAATGGCCGTTTTAATGAGTGGAATATGTAGAATATGTCAAATAACAGGAATTATGACAGGTGAAAAATAGCAGTCTGATTTTTGCATGAGAGTTTAATCTCTGTTCGGAGAGTTTAAGTCTATTCTGTCGGACAAAATAAATGTGCCGTTTTCGTGGTCTGACCGTTCCAAATTTTTAACCTGTTCCACAATTAAAACTTCCCCTGTTCCAGTATTCCCATATATCAAAGTTTATCCGACTTGACACCCTTAAGCTATTAACAAATTTTCAGCTTGCTATTAATCAACTTTTTTTTCATACGCGGGATCCAGACCTACTAGTGTTACACATATATCCATTTACACTAATTACATATTGGTATAGCATTATCTTCTGTGAAGTTATCTCATTTAACACTTTTTGGGACTTATCTCCTTTTACACGAGCAAGAGCGAAACGTCCTATTAACCTTATCATGAAAAAACGAAAATTGTAGATTGGACGTTTTTACTATACAGTATGGTGCAAATGAAAGGAATAAATTCGTTATTTCGTAAACCGGCGACTTTAATAAAAAATCCCGGAACAGGTCGATTTTTATTTTTAAATTATGATATTTTTTAGCATAATATGTCATACTAGTGACGTCATACATCTGGGCGTGATGACATAATCGATAATTTTTTTAAATGGTAATAGGGGTGGTGAACTAGCTCATTTAAAATGTAATTCAATTCTCCGTTCAGTAATATAAACATTTAAATAAATATTTGTACAGGGTGTCCAAAAAAATTTTTTAATTAAATTATTTGACAAAAAAAAAGAAGAATGTATGTAATTTTGTCAACTCAAAATACTTTTTACTGTTGCCCGAAAACAGAAAAATATTTATTTCAGAAATAAATATTGCTTTTCGATTAAATTCAATATTCAAGTCAGCTCCCGCCAGCCACCTGCATCTTTTAAGTTTGAACGTTTAATTTAAGTGAAAAGCAATGTTTATTTGTGATACAAACATTTTTGTCTTATTTCTGACAGCAGTAAAATGTATTTTTAATTAAATTAATTACATACATTCTTCTTTTTTTGTAAAATAATTTAATTAAAACATTTTTTGGACACCCTGTATAAATAATTAGGTAAATGTTTGTATTTCTGAATAGAAAATTGAATAATCTTTTAAATGAGCTAGCACACGACCCTTATTATTATTTAAAAAAATCATCGATTACGTCATCACACCCAGATCGATGACGTCACTAGTATGACACACATGCCAAAATATCACAAATTAAAAATAAAAATTTACCTGTTTCGGGATTTTTTCTTAAGTTGCCGGTTTACGAAATAACGAATTTATTCCTTTCATTTTACTCTGGGCTAATTAGCAAAATTCATGGAAAAGTTATTTACCAGCAATTTTATTGCTGGAATTGAATTACAAGATCCTATATATTAATAATATAGGTATGCAAAGTCCGCAGATAGTGTGCTACTTTTTTTATAAACAAAATGGCGCCGACAAATCGTATTTTTTTCAATTATTGCTCTATAACACCGAAGATTTTAACTTTACAACAAAAACGCCCAAATAAAAATTCACCGCAATTAAATTCTGCATAGAGATATGTTTTTCACGATTTGCTCGGACGAAAATTTTCCTCGGAAAATGCGGGTTTTCCTAACAAAAACTATAATTTTCAAATAAAGTTTTAGGTAAGTAATTATTAATCAAGAATTAAATAACTTAGTGACATCAAAGATTTCTTGGTATAGATTGTAATTCCAGAAGCCGGTGAAAATTAAGCGAATATTTTAGCAACAATTCAATTGTTAATTAACAATTTACGATCGCAATAATAACCAAAATAATCATGATACATTGATCAAATTTATAAAGATTATAAAGATGAGATGCTTGTTTAATATTTTATCGACAAAATATAAATTTTTCTTTTTTTGCATAATCTTTAAATTTTGAAAAAAAAAATAGTTATAATACGTAGTCTAATTAGTAAAGTACAAAGAAAGGTTATTTACCAGCAATTTTATAGCTTTAATCGAACTATAAGATCCTATATATTATTAATATAGGTATGCAAAGTCCACAGATACTGTGTTACTTTTTTTATAAACAAAATGGCGCCGACAAATCGTATTTTTTTCAATTATTGCTCTATAACTCCGAAGATTTTAACTTTACACCAAAAATACTCAAATAAAAATTCACCCCAATTTAATTCTACATAGAGGCATGTTTTTCCCGATTTGCTCCGACGAAAATTTTCCAGTATTTGGGCCAGTATTTATTTATTAATAATTATATAGCTAGTGAAATAGAAGCTTTCTTGGTATAGATTATAAATTCAGAAGCCGGTTAAAATGAAACGAATATTTTAGCAACAATTCAATTGTTAATTAACAATTTACAGTCGCAATAACTACAAAAATAATCATGAGACATTGATCAAACTTAGAAAGATTATAAAGGTGTGATGCCTATTTAATATTTTGTCGACAAAATATAAATTTTTCATTTTTTTGCATAATCTTTAAATGTTTAAAAAAATTGTTATAAACAAATTAACATTTCTTAGAAATTGTTTATTATATTCTAATTTTAAAAAATACTTAAAATGCGTATTTCATAGGTCTTGAAAATGAATGTTTTAAAAAAATTTACCAACCATTTGCAAAAAAGTTAGGAAACAGCAAAATTAATATACGATATCTCCATTGTTCATAATTTGTTTTAATTGTTTCAAAGCTTAAAAGTGAGTCTATGGTACAATCTAATTACTCACAAAGAATGTCAAAAATTAGTGCAATGGTTATATTTTAATCAAAGATTAAAAATACTTTTTTTTGTAATTTTTAGCGTGAAAGTAGGCTTGATACAGAGCCGGAGATAAAATGTTCACTCGAAGCGACTGACACCCTTAAACTCGCGCGAGTTGTGTATGTGGGCGGGTAGCTACGGTACTGTATTATTCTACTTTCGCGCGTGTAAATTACAAATATATATATATATATATATATATATATATATATATATATATATATATATATATATATATTGATGCACGTTAAGTTGTGACTTCCGGTATACAGAAGAGGCTGTCCGACTTCCACCTTTTCTACTAGGAATTATTTTTTATAAATTGTGTATTTGGCAAAAGGGGGGCTTATAAAATGGGTCTACCTATTGAGGGGAAAGGATTTACCAAAATAAATTTTGTATATATATATGTATATACCGAAGCGTACAGCATACGTTATGGCTTCCATATATAGGGTAGTTCAAGGTGCGTTGTCACTTCCAGCGGTGTTGTCATATTTTGGAAGTCACAACGACTCGTCTGCTGATTTACCTCTTACTTTAAGCGTAATGTGTGATATTTTGAAACTTTTACTGTGAATACAGTTGTGAATGCAGTTCTATGTTTTACAGTTGTCTATTTAATTTAAAAGATTGATATTCTTTTGATTAAACAGGTTTACAAAAAAAATACATTTCGGAATATTTGACGAAACCATGTGACTAGGGGGTTTTTGGGTTCGCTGGTCACGAATCCGGGGTCCGCTGACCTCTATCACGTCAGGTAATGGTCATCTCAAGGTCAAATCAAGATAAACCGACAGTCGCTCTGAAAAAGTATATTAGGGGGTTTTTGTGGTCGCTGATGACGAATTTTGTGTCCGCTGACCTCTATCACGTCTAGCTCAAGGTCATTTCGAGGTCAAATCAAGATAAATCGACACGATCGCTCTGAAAAAGTATATTAGGGGGTTTTTGGGGTCGCTGATCACAAAACTGGGGTCCGTTGAGCTCTACCACGTAAGGTAAAGGTCATTTCAAGGTCAAATCAGTTTTGTGGACTTGTCCTGATTTGGCCTTGAAATGACCTTTACCTTACGTGGTAGAGCTCAACGGACCGCAGTTTTCATGATCAGTGACTCCAAAACCCCTATATTTTCAGAGCGATTGTGTCGATTTATGTTGATTTGACCTTGAACTAGACGTGATAGAGGTCAGCGGACTCCTGATTCGTCATCAGCGACACCAAAAACGCCCTAATATACTTTCTCAGAGCGACTGTCGATTTATCTTGATTTGACCTTGAAATGACCTTTACCTGGCGTGAAAGGGGTGAGCGGACCCCGGATTCGTGATCAGCCACCCCAAAAAACCCCTTGTAATATGGTTTCTTCAAATAGTCCGAAATTTAGTTTTTTTTTGTAAACCTGTGTTATTTATGATATGATTGATATTTATTTTACAAATACTAATATTTTATTATTGTTGCAAAATGGATTTTTTGGAATTAATTAAAAAAGTGTTATTAGTAAGTAATTTATTTATGAAAATTATATCAAAAATTTTAATAAATAAATTTGAACTTATAGGAAATTTTAATATTTATTATTTTTCTTGATTAAATTTTGAATTTTAGATTTTATTACAGGCACCGTCCTTTTAATTTTTGATGGACCAATAATAATGTGTAATAAGAAAATTAAATGGCTAAATACACCAGGTGGGGTTGAGCCGCTAAAAAGCTATCTAGATCCATCTTTTTAGAGCAGATTAGTCCCAGTCTGCTACTCGATACTATTGACTGTGCTTCTCCATTTCTTTCTATCCTCTGTCTTTTTCTGCTAGTCTCTAATTCCTGCCCTATATAAATTTTCCTTTACTTCCTGTAACCATTTATTCTAGTTCCTCCGCGTCTCCTTCTAACTCCGGGTTTCCATTGTAAAATTGAGTTTATAGTTGTTACGCTACCTGCTCTCCATATATGCCCCAACCATCTAACACTGTGCTGAAATCTGAAAATCTGGAATAATATCTACCCGGGTCGAAACATTTTTTTTAATATATGAAAATAGTTATTTATGAAACAGTTCGTGAAGTATGCTTTTTATGAATGCACGTGATGTTTAGAGCACGAGCGACAACGGAGCGAGTGCTATACGGAGCGAGTGCTATACATCGCGTAAGTTCGCAAAAAGTACTTCACGCACAGTTTCATACAATATTTTATCTACGATAAACAAATAAAATAACTGTAACTCTCCATCACTGGAATTCATTCCTATTCTACAATTTTTAGAACTTATTTAAACATTCTAATTTCTTTCAAACCACAAAACTGTCAAATTTTTTTTTGTAATTTATTGCTCATTATGTCATCACCATGACAACGCTAAAGTTAAGGATATTTGATTATATGAAAGTGTGTCAAAAACAGTGCGAAAAAGTAAATCCCGTTTAAAATACATTGTTACTTCACGCACACGTTATCCATTAAATAGATCGATGCAGATCGGCCTTATATCGGATTCTCTACTATTAGTCCGTTCGCTGACGGTAAAATATTGCTAAACCCATAAATTTTAAGAAACCGCTTAGATTGACATGAAATTTGGCATACACATAGGTAACATGTCAAAGAAACACATTGATATTGTGCCGATGTGTGCTTTTGCCATGGGGGTGACTTTTACCTCGTCTCGGGATGAAAAAATATACGTTCAAAATAAGTCCGGAAATGGATTAACTGACTAATTCTAGGCAACTTTTGTTCTATAGCATTTTTTCACTTAGTTACTTTTCGAGTTATTTGCGAGTAAATATGTTTATTTTTCAACAAAAAAAAAACATTTTTTAACGGTTTTTTTGGCAATTAACTCAAAAAGTAAGTATTTTATCGAAAAAACCATTCTTAGGAAAAATATAGCCCATAAAAAAGTAAAAAAAAATGGTGTGCTTATGAATGAGATCCCTAGACCCAGTAAGAGAAGAGTTGTAACTAATGAAAAATAGGTTCATACACGCCAAATTCCAAATTGAATATTTCAACGTGAACTGTCAAAAACTAAAGCACTTATGAGGAACACTCATTACAACTTTTTTGTAGTGTTTAAAAAAAGGTTAAAACAGTTTTAGCATTAAATTAAGGAAGTTACGCTCAAAATGAAGATCCTTTTTTTTGTAAAAAATTATAAAATTCACCCCCTAATTAGCATCCGAAATGAAATGAATAGTCACCACTTCAGAAGTTGATTTACTCGTGTATGTATTGTTTATAAATATGATCTGTAAGCTTCATCGGTTCAAAATGCTTATTTTAAGGGGATGTAATTGAAAGGGATTGAACTAGTCACTAACCAACTGTGTAAGCCAATTTTGAACAGCCATATCTTAACCAATATTTGTCTCAAAGGAAAACACATAATCCTAAATATTTAGAAAAGCAAAACCTACATTTTTTACTATTCGTAATTTTTAGTCACTAATAAATTTTATGTCATTTTGAAACAGCATTTTTTTCTGCAAAAAATTTTACTTTAAAACCAATTTTTTTCAAAAATTAGCCCTTTGAGCCGATCATATAAGATATACAGATCATATAAATATTATATAAGTTAAGTAACTTGTGAAGCGGTAAGTATTAATTTCATATGAGATTCCAATTAAGGGGTGCTGTTTCGAATTTTTTTAACAAAAATAGGACCTACTTTAACTAAAAGTTGTAATAAGTTGTCTCAGAACAGTGCATCATTTTTTGGTTGCTATCATTTTTTGGTTAATTCACGTGAAATTATTCGTTTTTAGATTTGACGAATATGAACCTGTTTCCTGTTTTACATTAGCTACAACTTTGCTTCTACTGATTCTAAAAAGTTCATACGTACATCAATTTTGTTACTTTATAAGCTATATTTTTAATGTTTTTCCCGATAACATACTTACTTTTTGAGTGAGTTATTGGCAAAAAAACCGTATAAAAGTGTTTTTTTGATGATAAATTGCCATATTGACTCGCAAATAACTCTATATAACAAAAATTCTATATAACAAAAGTTGCTTAGAATTAGTCAGTTTATCCATTTCCGAACTTATTTTGAACGTATATTTTTCCCCTCCGAGAAGAGGAGAAACTCAACCCCCAGGGCAAAGTTTTCTTTTCACTTTTTTCTTTGACATGTTACCTATGTGTATGCTAAATTTCACGTCAATCCGTTCTTTAAAATTTGGAGCAAAAACCGTTAATGAACTATACTGCAGTCAAACCCGCTTATTAGAATACCTCTTAAAGGAATATCCCGGTTTAAGGAATAGAAATTTGCGGTCCGGAAACGTTTCTACTAGCGACCAATGATCGGTTATTAAAATATCCCGGTTATAGGAATACTTTTGATTGGCACGAAGGCTATTCCAATAAGATAAGCGGGTTCGAATGTATTTCGGTAAGATCGTAAAAAACGAATCAGAATATTTTTCCTATCGACTAAGATACAACCTGGACTAGGTAAAATAAAATACCTACTTTCAATACACCAATAATCATTGCGTTTTTTATAAATGTATAAAAGCATAATATTTTAGTGCATATTTCAATTATTCAACTGTTTTTTTGTATAATTTAAGGTCTTTTTAAGTATTTGATGTATTTCTCCACGAGTTTACAGCAAAAATCTTGATAATTACAAGTTTTGTTTGTATATTTATTGTTTTATCATAAAGTCGCCCTTGAATCCCAAACATTTTTAAAAGAAAATAAAATTTTTATTGGATATGTTCAAGCAGACATTTCCGTTCAAGCAGAATTTTTAGTCAGAACATATGAATGGTACGGTGTCACGTTTCTTTTAATGACCGACACACATATTATATTTTAATTACGGATCCCACATTTTGCTAAACAGTTGAGAATGTAGTAGAAACATGAATGCTGATAAATTAAACAGTATCAAATATCACTCGTTGACATCTCTGTATTAATTTTAAATAATAAAATATATGTAGTTTTGTATTCTAAAATATTTGGAAAAAATACCTATGTATTTTTTTTCATTTACACATCATTTTAAGGGAGTGTCCGTTGAAGAGTACAGGTTCAATATTATCGGCAAATGAGTTTTGTCTTAAATACCGTCCGTATAGAGGAGGTGTCCGTTAAGGAGATAGGCGCAAAATCTTGGTAAAATGCTAATTAAATGCACTAATTTTTTTCGAATTCTGAGAAAACTAATAAGTATTTTTGAAAAATTTAAACGCAGAATGGAATATTACATTATTACCGAGGGCCGAAAGTCCCTGAAAACTTATATAATGTTTATTTTAATAAGATAACGGGATAAAAAAACAAGAGAAAAGTTAGTGTGATTTTTAATTTCGAATATTTCATTATCAAGAAACTTTTTGTTTATTCTAAGGGACTTTCGGTCCTCCGGAATAATAATCTTTCATTCTGGGTGTAAGTTTTAAAAAGTATTTATTAGTTTTCTCAGAATTCGTAAAAAATGAATGCATTTAAATAGCATTGGACCGAGATTTTGCGCCTACCCCCTTAAGAGAGAGTTTACTGTATTTCATATTATTACTAGAATTTATTACTTTAAACTTTTTATCGCTCTTTTTTCGTGTATTTAATTCCATTATATTGTAATTGTACATTCAATTTTTTTGTATATTTTTACACGTTTTATTACTTTCGAAATAACAATAACTATAAAATCGATTTTTCAGCCTACTTGGGTCAAAAAAATACGCAATTTTCGGAAATTTCGTTAAATGAGAACATTTACCTACATTTCTTGTATTTAAGCTTTTAATAAGATTTTTAAAAATAATTTAGATTATTTAATAGATACATTCACCGGCACGAAAAACGGGCACCCCAAAAAATGGGTCATATTTGATGGCTCGTATCTCCTAAACCTATTCTCCGATTTAAGTATTTCTTTAATATGTTATAGCCTTATTCTTTAACTATATCGCTGTAATAATATTGTTTCTAGACAGGTAAATTATCATTGTATACTGGGCGTACCAATCAAACTGGTTTTTTTTTTAAATTTTCACAACACCCTGTGGAATATTCTAGCCTTTATACAATATTGAAATTAAAACCCAACTATAGGTTTTCTTAACGTTCTGTTTGTTATTCATTCGCTTATGTTGGATAATAAAAAAGTTAGGGACTTTAACAACTAAACATGTTCTTTATCTGTTCTTTATCAATACATGGTGTTTCTAAATAAGTGCGACAAACTTTAAGGGGTAATTCTGCATGAAAAAATAATGATCGTTTACTTGATAAAGCTATGTCCGCAAATGCTTGCAAATATAAAATTATTTTGCCAAACGATCATTATTTTTTCATGCAGAAATTACCCCTTAAAGTTTGTCGCACTTATATTTAGAAACACCTATATCGATAAAGAACATGGCTAGTTGTTAAAGTCCTTAACTTTTTTATTATCCAACGTAAGGGAATGAATAAAAAAACAGAATGTTAATAAAACCTGGAGCTATAGTTAGGCTTTAATTTAAATATTTTATAAAGGCTAGAATATTCCACAGGGTGTTGTGAAAATTGAGAAAAAACCCCAGTTTGATTGGTACACCCGGTATACAATAAAAATTTACCTGTCTATCAACAATATTATCATAGCTATATTGTTAAAGAATAAGGCTATAACATATTAAAAAAATTACTTAAATCGGACAACAGGTTTGGGAGATACGAGCCATCAAAAATTACCCATTTTTTTGGGGTGCCCGTTTTTCGTGCCGGTGAGTGTAGATTAAATTAGAAGTTCATTGTAAAAAAGGAAGTAAACAAAAACACGAGAAAAATGAATTTATATAAGTAAATAGGTAAGTAAATATTATAGATTAAAATAAGTACAGAAAATATATAATTATAGAGATATATAATCACTTATTGTACCTTCATTTAAGGCTAACTTTAAAAGTAAAGCAGATCTGCTATTATTCATGTTTAAAAACAAAAGGCACACAAAACACTAAGTACGATTAGGACCGCGAATCTACAACAGATAAATGTCTGGAAACCGTTACACAGAGTTGCCAAAAAACGGAAGTCACACCGAGCGGTGTGGTATACGGAAGACGCTACGCGTTGTGTACATAACCTGTATAGTAGCACGGGAGCGAAACTAGCGCTGGTGATATACCGTCGAACTAAAATCTGATCTTATGAGTATGTTAGATACGATATGACTTCCAGCGAAATTTTTAATATAAGCCTTCTGATACCATCTAGTAGCCAAATTCGTAAAAATATAGGCAAAACGTTGTGACTTCCGAAATCGGAAGTCATAACGGTATATATGAAGTAACAACGTATTACGAGAATCTACTTTGGAAGTCACATGGATACATGTATCAATATATATATATATATATATATATATATATATATATATATATATATATATATATATTATTATATTTATATATATATAATCTTATAATTTATATTTATTTATATATATATATATATATATATATATAATCCTTATATATATATATATATATATAAGGATTATATATATATATATATATATATATATATATATATATATATATAATCCTTAATTAAAATATAACCATTAAGCTGATAATCGATATTATTTTATAAGTAATTAGCTTGTACTTTAAACTCACTACTACGCTTTGAAAGAATTTAAAAAAATTATTAACACCGTAGTAATCGTATGTTTATTTTGCTGCTTCATAACTTTTTTGCAAATGGTTGCAAAAAAGGTTTAAAGCATTCATTTTCAAGATATTTGAAATGCGCATTTTAGCTATTTTTTAAAATTATAATATAATAAAAACTTTCTGAGAAACGTTAATTTGTTTATAACTATTTTTTTAAACATTTAAAGATTGTGCAAAAAAATAAAAAATTTATATTTTGTCGACAAAATGTTAAATAGGCATCTCATCTTTTTAAGATTTCAAAGTTTGATCAGTGTATCATAATTATTTTGGTTATTATTGCGACCGTAAATTATTTATTAACAGTTGAATTGTTGCTAAAATATTCGTTTAATTTTCACCAGCTTCTGGAACTATAATCTAAACCAAGAAGGCTTTTAAGTCACCAAATTATTTAATTATTGGTAAATAATTACTTATCTAAAACTTTATTTGAAAATTAAAGATTTTTTTGGGAAAACCCGCACTTTTCGAAGAAAATTTTCGTCGGAGCAGATCGTGAAAAACACTTTTCTATGCAGAATTTAATCACGGTGATTTTTTATTTGAGTGTTTTTGTTGTAAAGTTAAAATCTTCGGAGTTCTAGAGCAATAATTGAAAAAAACACGATTTTCGGGCGCCATTTTGTTTATAAAAAAAGTAGCAGACTGTCTGAGGACTTTGCATACCTATATTATTAATATATAGGATCTTATAATTCGATCCCAGCAATAAAATTGCTGGCAAATAACTTTTCCCAAAAATGGCCTGTTCTCCGATAATCAGCCCAGAATATTTGCACCATACGTGACCATACTGTACACTGTACATATGTATAATTATACTATAGTGATTTCTCAGAAATTTGCTTTTTGACGAATATTGCATCTTTACACGATCTTACAGTACGAAAACCCTGTTATTCATCTGTATTCTCTGATTCCTTAGTTCCTGTAAAATTTTAGTTGTAAGTTTTAGGGCAGTATTTATCAAGTTGATCCATACTGTAGTTTTCTGGCTGATTTTGATCTCTTTTGAGTAGTAGAATTAGTTCAGTCGATCTCCGTTCTTTCGGTATTTTATTGTATTTTAGGATTTTGTTAATTAATGTTGCTAATTGTTCTGTCATTGCTGCTCCACAATATTTCAGTAATTCGTTTGGTATTCCGTTCTTAACTACAGCTTTTCTCTTCTTGTAAATCTGTCATAACTAATTAAAATGTCACTTACCAAGAATTTTTTTAATTTAAAATATATTTTCCGTAAAGCCTCTACCGACTTTCTCCTCCAGTAGAACTCAGAAATAGAATTTATCCCACAAATAACTTTTTGTTATATAATAATACTTTATTTTAGGTTCATTAATCTTATTATGTTTCCGGAAGAGAACGGTTAGCTGTATCTAATTTTTCAACCGTATCAATCCGAGCAGAAAAATTTTTCATTTAGTTGGCGTTTGAGGTTCAAGTTGTTATCTTTATTCTGAGAAAAAAAAAACAAACACTGTCTATAATATTAGTGCAGTCACTGAAGGTTTTCCCCTCCGATTTCGTTGAACCTCCATCGATTTTCATGGAAATTGGTGACTAGTGGACAATAAAAATTGAATACACTCTTTGCCTAAAAAACTAAACTAATGTTAATTTTGTCGAAGTGTGAAACCTATCTCGTTGAAGTACCTATCAAATAAGCTCCAGAAGAAGTTAATAGCATTAAAATTAAGCAATTTATGATGAAAATAAGAGATCCCTTTCGAATTTTTTAAGAAAAAATTAAAAATAAAAGATACGCCATTTCCACAAAAAAT
Organism: Diabrotica virgifera virgifera; assembly: GCF_917563875.1. NCBI lineage: Eukaryota > Metazoa > Arthropoda > Insecta > Coleoptera > Chrysomelidae > Diabrotica > Diabrotica virgifera. Next base: position 148,908,270 of record NC_065450.1, read on the forward strand.
CAAATTTATAGTAATTATTACAAGATTTTCTTCATATTAGCATAAGTAATGATTTTAACAATTTTGACTAGTTTAGAATGCATATTTTTGAAAACAATATGTAATTTTAAAAAACCAAGAATTTTTAAAATTATCGTAATATTGTCATATTCTTTTGATTATTTCATTCATAGTAGATTCTGACCAATAGAAAGCTAGAGAAATCTAAATTAGACTGATAATTTTTGATAATTTCCCGTCGTCAAGTAATATATTATATATTACGTCAGATGCCCTTCGTTGCTATGAAAAAATACATTCAGTGACATGGCAATTAATGCTTTAAAAATTATAAAAGTGATGACTTTCAACCGTGAAATATTTATAACAACTGTGTGTTTAATTGTACTAATTTGTACTTACATAAATAAATTACAATAAAATTTTGGTTTTGAACAGTTTTATTAATGAAATAATCGCAACAAATTGCACTCGATCTCTAAAATTAATATAGAATTTTTGCCCTCGTGACACTTAGACATAATTTCACTCGCCTTTGGCTCGTGAAATTAAAACTGTCAAAGTGTCACTCGGGAAAAATTCAATAATTTTAGAGCTCTTGTGGAATTACTACTGATAAGCTCAATAGATCCGCTATAGTAACAGGTAACAATAAAAGTTAATAACAAAAATTGTAGTTATCATTACGAAATTAGTTAAAATGTTACAGGGTGTTCGATAACACAGTGGCAAAACAAACTTATATTTTTTTAAATGGGACATCCTATATTTTATTATAAATATATTAGAAATCCTGTTAACTTCGCCATCACAAAAGTATAAAGGTTTGCTATGTTATACAGGGTATTTACAAAGTTATAACCAATTTTGTATGGAAATCGTAGCAAGTTTAACTCCCTGTATAAATATAAATAAGCACAACAGCAATGGTTTATTAATGCCATATATTTTGTCATATTTATTGTCAACATTTTGAGGAATTATTGACATTGCAAAACGCAAGTACATTATTTTCTCAGTATTGTTAAATGGAACACCCTGTATTTTATATCATTATTAAATGGTAACATTACCGTACTCTAATTTTTATATAACATTCCCTATGTCCAAATTTATTAGTTTTCGAGATATTTTCATTTTTCAGAGCAAATTATTTTAGGTGTCAAAATTTATCTAAATTTTAAGTAAGCTATGACTGAATTGACAATTGACGATTACTGATTATCAATCCGGTAATCAATGTAACAATGTAGCAAATGAATAAATAAAAATAATTTATTAGTAATATATCTTACACAAAAAAAAAACCAACCACAACATGCAACATTTTTGAAACAATTAAAAACTAATTTTTTATGTAAATGTAACAAATAAAGAAGGAAACTTAGTAATAAATTTTACAAAAAAAAACACAAACACAATATACGACATTTTGTGAAGAAAATTAAAGACTAGTTTTGTATGTAAATGTAACAATTTAAAAAATAAAGAACGAAAAATAATTTATCAGTTATAAATTTTGGAAAAATAACATGTTTAGAAGAAAAAATTAGAAGCTACTTTTAATAAAATATTTTTAATACTTAATTACATAAGGTGTTCAAAATTAGGTACCTCCTTACACATTTATGCACGCCTAAAAACGATCATCGAATGAGCTACTTACTCTACGAAGCATTTGTAAATAAACACGTCGAAATACACCTTGTATTCTATTTTTCATCTCATCCCTTGTTGTTGTAGGTATTTTATTAACTTCAATATTATCGTTCGTAACCCCAAAAAAATCAGTCCAGTTTATTAAATTCTGGTGATTTGGGTGGCCACGCTACTGGTCCATTGAAAAATGAAAATATGTCGAAAACTACTAAAAGACATGGGGAATGTTATACAAAATATAAAGTACGATAATGGTACTTTTCAATAGTGATATAAAATACAGGGTGTTCCATTTAAAACTACTGAGAAAATAATGTACTTGCGTTTAGACTCACCTTGTATTTGATATAAAGAAAATTAGCAATATAAATCATTTTTGAAAATTTTCACAATATGTAAAAAAATACGGCATTAATAAACTATTGCTGTTTTGCTTATTTTTATTTATACAGGGAGTTGAACTTCTTAAGATTTTCATATAAAATTGGTTATAATAACTCTGTAAATACCCTGTATAACATAATAAACCTATATATTTTTGTGATAAAGAAGTTAACAGGATTTTAGATTTAGAATAAAATATAGGGTGTTTCATTTAAAAAACATAAGTTTGATCTGCCAGTGTGTTATCGAACACCCTGTAACATTTTAACTAATTTTGTAATGGTGGCTCAAAGGTGGCTAAAATTTTTGTTATTAACTTTTATTGCTGTCTGTTACTATAGCGGATCAATTGAACTCTACCCACTAATCAATCACCCTGTATAGGTAAAAAATTTTATGTAATAAAATTATAGGTTTTTCTATAAACAATATTTTACCGTTTTTACTATTTCTGTAAGGGTAAAAAGAACCGAGATACAAACGTTTAAAGCTTAAATTTTGCTGCGAGAACCATGTAACCGGGGACATTTAGCCTTTTAATTTGAAAAAGTGAGGGGTTTAAGAGAATAATTTCAACGTGGTTTAATAGCCATTGGAATTATCTCTCCAATGGACTTTAGATGAATCTAATATAGTAAAAATTAACGGAGTAATTAAAAAAAACATCAACATTTATTGAGCAAAATTTTAAAAGATAAATTTTGGAAAATTTTTGGAGCATAAATTTTAATGTTATCAACTTGCCCGGTGGCTCATTTGTATATATATTTAAGTATTTTGACAAATGTTTAATAAATTTATGTTATAAAATGCATTATAATAGATAATAATATTACCTTTATTCAAGCTTGAATACTTAGATTTTGATACCCGCCGAAAAAGAATATAAGTACATTCAATTACCTATAACTCACTTTTAGTTAACACTAAAAAGTTTTTCTAGTAAGGAGTTTATTTCGTTTTTTATTAGCTTCAATTTTGGTAATTCTAACTTTTTTGTAAAAACTTACTGTTTTTGAGTTATTTAGGAGAAAATCGGATAAAAACATGCATTTTTCTCACGAAAAATTAAAATCTTTGATATTTAATACCTCAAAAGGATTTGATTTATTTTAATAACTTATTAATAATGTTAGATTAAACTTTATATAACAAATTTTGCTTAGAATTTGTCCCTCTATCGAATTATGGGGTTATTTTATTAAAATAATTTTCACCCCCGAGAAGGGGTGGCATCCACCCCAGGGTAAAAGCGCAAGTTGGCACCATGTCACCTTTGTTCCTTGAGATATCCTATAACCACTCACCAATTTTCATGCAATTCTATGGAGATTCAACGAAATCGGAGGTAATAGCTCAGATCCACTTTCAGTGACTGCACTATATCCATTGAGAATGGTAGTTGCTAAACATCAACGTTAATCTGTCAATTTATTTATGGTAGGGAGCCTGAGCGCGGATTTTTGCAGTTACTCGAGCGCGTCATATTACATAGGGAGAGACCTTGTACCCTGTAAATGTAACTCTACCATATATTGGTTCTTAATACAGGGGAGTTCGTTAAGGGGGGTCCGAAAAAAAATCTTTCCTTAGAAAAACTCTAAATTGTCAGATCAAGATAAGGTAAGTTAAGTACATGCAAACCAGTGTATATTTCAAAAATCTGACGTTTTGAGTGGGGCGTAAAAAAATCGGCGAGTCACAAAATTTCACAAAAAATAAAAGGAATATTTTGCGAAATGAACGTCAGATCGAAAAACTAAAAAACACGTGTTCAATATTTCTCACAAATCTATGAAATGATACCAAACACGACCCCCCACGGAGAGGGGTGGGGTGTAAATTTAAAATTTTAAATACGAACCCCGCCATATTTCGCGGAATGAACATCAGATCGAAAAACTGCAAAATACACATATTTAATATTTTTGAAAAATCTATCGAATGGCTCCAAACACGACTTCCCACGGATGTGGGTTGGGGGTACTTTAAAATCTTAAATAGGGCCCCCAATTTTTATTGCAGATTTGGATTGTTTACGTAAAAATAAGCAACTTTTATTCGAGACATTCCTTCCAATTTTGGATAGATGCCGCTATAATCGGAAAAAACGATTGTTGGAAATGGAAAGTTAAATTAAAAAATGGAAAGTCCCCCACTTCGTATAAAATTTAACTTGGTTTTAGGACCTACTCTTCACAACCCAGCAGGTCACCATAACGCTCAAGTAACTGCAAATTTAGCATACTTTCCTTCCCTACTATTAGTCTATAATAATTTATATAAATGAATTACATTTATAAATTGATTAATTTAAAATAAAATGAAATTTGTTAATGATTAAAGTAATAGAAGGTCTGACCATACTCAAAATAAAATAAGTACATACACAATAAATCATACAGTATACACATAGTCCATTGAAATGTTAATTTAGTGTGCATTTCTTAGAGGAGTCAATTTTATTTGTTTAATGTGTAGGGGGGTTCAGTAGAAGCTTAAGTTCAAGTTTTTGGGGTTGAGGCCCTTGTCCCCCGGCCGATATCTTCGAAAAAGGGGTGCAAAGAGCTTTCGCGCTGTATCTCGTAAACTAGCTACCCTACAGAAAATTTAATTTTATATAAAATGAAGAAAATTAAATTTTCTACAATTTTATATGTATTACTTTTTATCGTAAAGTGACCAACAAAAAAGTTATAAACAAAAATAAGAGAAAATTTTATAAGAAATTTCCTTTTGGAGGTTATAACTTTTTTACGTTCATTTCACAATAAAATAACATCATAGCGATTTTGTAGAGGATTTTTCAATAAACAATTTTCACTATAAAGTTGTTTAATTTTATTTATTATCCAGGTTTTACAGCGCCCCAATCTTGACCAGATTCTCGAATTCTCGTAGAAAAATAACCGTTATGCCAACCACGAAAATCAAATTTAAGGTGAATGATCAATTTTGGTCTATTTTTGTGTTTTAGAGGTCGCTGAATCCGAATATGAAGTTTATTTTTATCTAGAGTTGGTGAAACATGTTAAAAAAATAAATTTTATACAAAAATGCCAAAAATAAATTTTGATGATTTTTCAAATTTACCTCGTTGTATCTTTGGTCATCAGTCATGTATTTTACTGTGTCATCTTTGAAGTATGTAGATAACAATGAAATTTGTCCAAAATGTTTAAAAACGTTAAAAAAAGAGTTGTTAATTTATTAACATTTTGTCATCATATTTGGTTAGTTTCATGTTTACTTAAAAAAGTTGAGTGACAAACTTTTTAGTTTATAATTTTAACCAACACAACAATTAAATATAGTTCATGAAGAAGTTTTTGGGAAAATTTTAAGTCAAAATATATAACAGGAAAAAAGTTATGTTACTTCATATACAAGCGGCACACCCCAAAAAACGCTTATATCTCGAGATCCTGACCACGGTATGGTGAATGGCTAATTTTTATCATACTGTATGATTTTGATATCAAAAATGGTTTTTTTGCTTTGCTTAAGAATTTTGCAATTTGCGGTTGCGTCATTCTTCTTCTGAAGCGGCGAATTTGTCCTCAAACAACTTCTTGGGCCTTTTCTATATATGCTGAGTTATAAGTTTTATAGTGGGAAGAAAGGTCAAAAACAGATTAATAATAGCATAGGAATGTTAAAATCATAATAAATTGAATGAATAAAAAATATATATAGATAGAAAAGTAAGCCTAACTTGTGTTTTTATTGTATCTCTATGAGCATTCGAGAATCTGGTCAAGTTTGGAGCGCTGTAAAACCTCTATACATAAATAGAATTAAACAAATTTATAGTGGAAATTGTTCGCTGAAAAACCCTCTACAAAATTGTTATAATGTTATTTTATTTTAAAATGAACTGAAAATAAGTTATAACATCCAAAAGGGAGCTTGTTAAAAAAAATTTAAATTTTTTGGTTATATCTTTTTTGTTGGTCACTTGACGATAAAAAGTAATAGAAACAAAATTGTGGAAAATTTAATTTGCTACATTTTATGTTTTAATAGATTTTCCGTAGGGTTGGTAGCTTACGAGATATAGCGCGAAACCCCTTTGCACCCCGTTTCCAAGATGGCGACCGGGGGACAAGGATGGCGACCCCAAAAAGTTGAACTTAAGCTTCTACTGATCTCCCCTACACATTAAAGAAATAAAATTGACTCCTCTAAGAAATACAAGGTACGGCATAAAAAATGTAACATTTTAATGGACTAACAACAAATAACACTTTAGAAAAGTCAGTATAGTTCTTCCATGCTATATTTGCACATTCATGAAATTCTTCACGAATTACTTTTTATACTAGGTCTCTTTTTTACTCATATAAACTGGTATCGTAATTTGGCTATAGAAACCACAATAAGTTAAACAAGGACAAACAATACGGCATTGTTTGTCCTCTAGTGACAGTGGCATTAGCGCATTTGTTGTATTTATTGGAATATATGACTTATATTGTGTTTATGTTATAAAGTTATATTATGTTAAATACTGAAAATGCCACAAAAAAATGATTTTCGAACAATAAATATTGGCAAAATTTTTAACTAAATACGTATTTTCTGAAATAAAAATTATATAATAAATATGCTTACAATCATAAAATGTATAAAAAAATAAAAATTTGCATTAGGGATCGAACCCGCGTATATTAGGGTGGTTAGGTTTAAAATCAAAGCCCTTTAGAATTTAGCCACTTAGACACACACGTCATGTGGGAATATAGACCAACTGAACGCTTTAAACTTTTGACAGTTCTGAATTTAATCAAATTTGCTTGATTTTTATGGAAGAAAAATATCAAAATTCAACAAAACATAAAGTAAGAAAACAATATATTAGATGAAGATTGTTAGAAATTTTGTTGGTAATTAAATTATGTAAATTAAAGCACTACCTACTAGGTAGGTACATTTTACATTTTCCAAATAGGTAGGTACATATTTAATTTTTTATTACAATACTGAAACATTTATAATTACGTACCTGTTGACTATTACGTACCTGTACGCTACTAAAAACTATTTAAAAAGTTACTACAATTATAAACTTGCTTTTGCCTCTGTCCTCACAACAATAAAAACTAATATATACAACATTTGTTTACCCATAACCGACATATTGAACAATTATTGACAGGTCATTGTAATACTCAATCAAAGCACGTATAACGTTGCAGCTGCGCCCAGGACCATTTACTCCCACACGCGCCTAAAGAAGTATAACTTAAATAACAAAGCCCCAGGTAAAGACGGTATTATAGCGGAAATGCTAAAATATGGAGGAAAACCAATTATTGATCTGCTCCACACTATGATTAATAAAAAACAATTCTCAATTCCTCATAAATTGACAGTTTGGTTTCGTAAAACCACTCCTCTGTCGGCGCTTTGATCTCAAGAAGTAATACCGGCAGTAAGCAATTGGTAATTCACCAGTGGTGGATGCGGGTTTTCCCTGTTAAAATCCGTACGTTTCTATGCGACTAGCAATGCGAGTGTGGGGCAAAAGCGACTAAGCACATTGCGTGGTCGGCATGCGCGACTACAGATTTTACTTCCAATTTTTCGGAGAGTGGTTCTACTGTCCCTCTTTATACTGTGGTTTCGTTTTGCTTCAGAGGTGTGCACGCAGCTCTAGTGAGGAAGTCGTAAGACAGAAACAGCTGTCTGGAGAGTGTGCATCACCTCTGAATCGAAGTAAAACAGAAACTGTCTTTTTAACAACGTATTACTTTTAGAAATTTCCGTACAAGCAATAATCAGGAACAAATTAATACAATAATCAAAATAATGAAATTGCCCATACGGACAAAATTATCTTAATTAGAGGCATTTAATCTGTTCCGTGTTAATAAAAGAAATAAAAAAGAAACTACTCCTCAGCTCGATAATTAAAGAAGTTTAATTTAAACTTTTACTGCAAAATATTCTATTTTGTTCTTCCAAATGAAATGAAATTATAAAAGTTTAAAGAAGTTACTTCCACGAGTTGTTACCTAATGGTAAATTTCTTGTTATATTATTTCTCCTGAAGCTCTCTTATAATAAACTTACTCTGAACTTGTTAAGTAAAACCATTTTATTACTAGCGATAGTTGAAATGAAAGAATACTTTGCAACTAAAGTAAAGGAGGTACAAATTTTAAAAAAATGGTTGATGCACTCAACCAGTAAATTTCTGTACTTCTTTAATCATGTTCTTTTAAACTTCATTTTACGAAAACTTTGATAAATTAGATGCTAACATTTACGAAATAAACCAACAATGGTAATCACTAAAAAACTGCCTCTTTGTTACATGGAAAGAGATATTAAAAGAACCGATAAGTAAGAGAGACAACTGGATAACCAACGAGATACTCGGCATGATAGACCAACGAAGACAAGCCAAGAACAAAGACAGCCACAATTACAAAATATTTAACAATGAAATCAGAAAAAAAGATAAGAGAGACAAAATAAACTTACTGTGAGGAAAAACCTAAAGAGATAGAAGATCTTCAGAACAAATACTACCTATTTAAACTGCATAAAAGGTTAAAGAAATGACAGGGCTGCAAAAAAAACCCAAAAACACAACTTTTTTATATAAAAAGGGAAATACTATGATAACGACTGACGAAAAGCTAAAACTATGGAAAGAATATATGGAAGAGCTCTTCGACGACGAAAGAGGAAACCTAAAAGACATATCTTTCGAAGACAGAGAAACAAGTTTAGATATTAAAAAGGAAAAAATATTGTATGCACTTAAAAACACCCGAAACGGAAAAATCCCGGGGCCAGATCAACTGCCTGTTGATATCCTTAAAATAATAGAAAATGGGTACATGGATATCCTCTTAAAGCTCTTTAAAGGAATTTATTAGTTGGGTGACATACCCAATGACTGGTTGACCTCAACATTTATTTGTCTCCCAAAAACAAAAATGCTAGAGAATGCACTGAACACCGCACCATAAGCCTGATGTCTAACACACTTAAATTGCTTTTAAAGATCATTCATATAGGCTATTGATTATGTACTATAGAAAGGAACTACAACGTTAACGGGGTTTTATTATTTCATTTGGTCAATGAATCTCTATATATGAAAAAACCGCGGAGTGCTACCATTTAAAGGGGTGCGTTTTTGAGAAATGGGTGAATTAGTCCCTGGGCACAGGTTACATTAGGGAGAGTTCTATGAACTTTTGGTACAAACACGTCTCCATAAAAATTGTTCCTGGTTAAATTTCCTATCTAAATATAACTTTTTAAAGTCAAGGATACTTTTTTTTACAAAAATATATTGAAAAGAAAAAGCACAAAGAAACCCAAAAGAAAGAAATTTTGTTTTTTGTCCCATAACTTTTGTCCACGGAGATATAGGTATAGACATTGCTTCACAGAAAAAAAAAACTTACATATTTTCTCTTTAAAATGGTGTTTAGTGGAGGCCATTAGGATTTACAGTTTGCGAAATATGATTTTTTCAAAATTTGTCACTCACAGCAATTTTGGGCAATTTTCCTTGTTATTTCGCAAATATTGTTCTGTAACTTTTTTCTACGAAACTTTATACATATGCAATTCTACATGTAAGAGGAATAGAAATCAATTACCTTTAAAATGTTCTACTGTATAATGTTGTACGACTTCTTTTAAGGAGGTTATCTTTTTCAAGATTTTATACTTTTAGCGAGTTTTTATATTTTTTACGATTATTTTTTAAATTTCCCATTATAACTTTTTTTTCTACATTTAGGTATATATTATAATAAAAAAGAAAGCTGCTAATTCTGTTTACTTTGAAATGGTGTATTATAAAAAATTCTAGGATTATTTTTGAATAAGATATGGTTTTTCAAAATGTAATAAGTACTTGCATCGATTTTTGATTTTAGGATTATTTTTTTAAATTTCTCATTACAACTTTTTTATGTGATTGTGTGTTATGATTGAATCTTATTTTTTATAGGTATCTAATACTTTGGATCCACTTGACTCGGCCGGGCAAACTTCAAAGTATGGATTAATTCCAATATTTACTGTCAAAGCTCCTGCACCACACTTTGCTTGAAAAAATAGCATGTAAATGTACCAAAGGATGTACAAAAAACTGCGGTTGTAGGAAGATAGGAATTAGTTGTTCAATATTCTGCAAAAGGTGCATGTGCATGGGTACTAATTGTGGGAACTCTAAGATAACTGAAGTGTCAGAGGAAGATATTGAAGCTAATGCTAACGAAGAGATGGAATTTGGTTTTGAAAATTTTTTAAATGTCAACGCTTAAATAATTTTAACTAAAGTGATGTTTTATAAGACTAATTTTTATGTAATTTTTGTAAAAGAAATAATTTTAAATAATACAGGTAAAAAAATATCAAAGAATTACTCGGTTTCCATTATTTAAATATAGATGATACACCATTTTAAAGAAAAGAAAATAAGCCCTCTTTATTGAGCAATATATAGTATATTTACTTACAAGAAAAAAAAATTATAATGAGAAATTTAAAAAATAATCCTAAAATCAAAAATCGTTGCAAGTACTTATTATATTTAAAAAAATAATATCTTATTCAAAAATAATCCTAGAATTTTTTGTAATACACCATTTTAAAGTAAACAAAATAAGCTTTTTTTATTATAAAATATAATATATACCTAAATGTAGAAGAAAAAAAGTTATAAGGAGAAATTTCAAAAATAATCGTAAAAAATGTAAAAAATAATATTTTTTTATACTAAGTATTATATAATATAATATTATATTATATACAGGGTGCGCCAAACATCTGGTCTTCTTTGATTACGGCTAAACTATGAAATATACAAAAAAATGTTTATAACAAAACTAATGTGTATCAAAGAGGTCTATAATTTAAAATTATTTTCAATTATACAGGGTGAGTCAGAACGACGGTATGAACCAAAGCTTTATTTTTTTAAATGGAACACCCTGTATATTAAATCATTTTTGAATATATTATTTAAAAATATGAAAAATTTGTATAAGGTCTTATAGGTCTAAAGTTAATAATTTTCGAAATATTTACATTTTTATTGAGAAAAATGGTAATATTTATAGGGTTGTGGATTATGTTTCCAAGGAAATAAAAATTTGGGTGATAGGTCAAAGTTTTTCAAATATAGTGTTATTTTTAAATAATTTAATATTTTTTACTTTTAGCCATAAAATATACAGTGTGATCACTATTTGCAAATACAAAATTTTCTCATTTTTTTTTAAATGGCACACCCCGTATATTACTTTTGCGTTTTGTAGTAAATATTACAACCTTTCTTTTGGTATAAGGTTGTATGTACCTAGCATGTTTCGTTTTGTAGATATTTAAAAAAAAACTATAGATTTTACTTGTTTGCGGATTTTTTATTTAAAAATTTTTTTGCAAAAAAAATAATTATAATCTGGTTTTAGAAACATACACTAAAATATAAAATATAAAAATAAAAACGTAATTAAAGATTAAAATAAATCGTATGCTAGTACAATTCAATTGAATTTAATAACTTTAAATTATTTTACAAAAAATATTTTACGATATTAATGAATGCATAAATTAGTTACTAAATTAAAGAAACAACCAAATTTTAAATCAACCGTAGTAATTTTTCTACTACAGCAACTTTCCTGTACCAAATTAATTGTTAGTTAAATTGTATTTAGTTAAACTTTTAATTTACCTTTTAAATTTACTTACATACATCTTGAGAATATAAAAATTATTATAAAGTATGCTTTGAAACAAATGAATGTTAAATGTATCATCCAAATTATTTATTAATATAAATGGTATTTACTGGTGTCACAAAAACTGGGAATACTTTTGTAGTTGAAATTTTTGTCACAATTTTTTTTATTTTAAATTTTAATTTTTTAACCGAAACATTTTTGGATATGACATTTGTTTTGGGCGAAACCATTAGAAATTATTACCAGATTTTGTGACACGAGTAGGTACATAGATACTATTTACTTCTAAATATACTTCCATAACGTTCATTTGTTTCAAAGCATACTTTATACGTTCTCAAGATGCAGGTAAATTAAAAAGTTATTAACTGATCTTACTCGTAAATACAATATAACTAACAATTAATTTGGTATAGGAAAGTTGCTGCGGTAGAAGAATTACTACGATTGATTTAAAATTTGGTTGTTTATTTAATTTAGTAACTAATTTATGTATTCAATAATATGGTAAAATATTTTTTGTAAAATAATTTAAAGTTATTAAATTCAATTGAATTGTACTAGCATACGATTTATTTTAATCTTTAATTACGTTTTTATTTTCATATTTTATATTTTAGTGTATGTTTCTAAAACCAGATTATAATTATTTTTTTTGCAAAAAAATTTTTAAATAAAAAATCCGCAAAAACGTAAAATCTATAGTTTTTTTAAAATATCTACAAAACGAAACATGCTAGGTACATACAACCTTATACCAAAAGAAAGGTTGTAATATTTACTACCAAACGCAAAACTAATATACAGGGTGTCCCATTTAAAAAAAATGAGAAAATTTTGTATTTGCAAATAGTGATCACACTGTATATTTTATGGCTAAAAGTAAAAAATATTAAATTATTTAAAAATAACACTATATTTTAAAAACTTTGACCTATCACCTAAATTTTTATTTCCTTGGAAACATAATCCACAACCCTATAAATATTACCATTTTTCTCAATAAAAATGTAAATATTTCGAAAATTATTAACTTTAGGCCTATAAGACCTTATACAAATTTTTCATATTTTTAAATAATATATTCAAAAATGATTTAATATACAGGGTGTTCCATTTAAAAAAATAAAACTTTGGTTCATACCGTCGTTCTGACTCACCCTGTATAATTGAAAATAATTTTAAATTATAGACCTCTTTGATACACATTAGTTTTGTTATAAACATTTTTTTGTATATCTCATAGTTTAGCCGTAATCAAAGAAGACCAGAGGTTTGGCGCACCCTGTATACTATATATAATATAATATTATATAATATATAATATAGTATTATATAATATAATATTATATTATATATACTATATATAATATAATATTATATAATATATAATATATTATATAATAATATTATTTTATTTTTATATTATATTACAAAAAATCGTTAAAAGTATAAAACTTTGAAAAACCATAATCTCTTTCGAAAAGAAAAAGTCGAACAACGTTATACAGTCGACCATTTTAAAGGTAATTCATTTCTGTTCCTATTACGTGTACCATTGCATATACCTAAAGTTACGTAGAAAAAAGTTACAGAACAATATTTGCGAAATAACAAGGAAAATTGCCCAAAATTGCTGTGAGTGGCGAAATTTGAAAAATCATATTTCAAAAACTATAAATCTTAATGACCTCTACTAAACAACATTTTAAAGAAGAAATATGTAGGTTTTTTTTTCTGTAAAGCAATGTCTATACCTATATCCTCGTGGACAAAAGTTATGGGACAAAAAACAAAATTTCTTTCTTTTGGGTTTCTTTGTGCTTTTTCTTTTAAATATATTTTTGTAAAAAAAAGTATCATTGAATTTAAAAAGTGATATGTAGATAGGAAATTTAACCAGGAACAATTTTTATGTAGACGTGTTTGTACCAAAAGTTCATAGAACTCACCCTAATGTAACCTGTGCCCAGGGACTAATTCACCCATTTCTCAAAAACGCACCCCTTTAAATGGTAGCACTCCGCAGTTTTTTCATATATAGGTTTCCATTGAACATATGAAATAATAAAGCCCCGTTAACGTTGTAGTTCCTTTTAGCTATCTTATTTTGAATATAATCAATAGCCTAATAAACGCATTTACCAAACACTTGATATGGGTGTTCAAGAAACCCAATTTGGATTCCGTAGAGGCGTAGGTACCCATGAAGCACTCTTTGCATTCAACATACTGATCCAGAAATGCTTGGATATGAATATGTACGTCTGTTTCATAGACTACAACAAGACTTTTGATAAAGTCCGCCGCAAAGAGCTAATGGACGTTCTCAAAGCAAAACAATTACAATACAATGACCTTCGAATTATAACAAAGGGTACCCCCCGTTAAGATAGGCAAAATGCCCTCACTCCCAGAATTCAACTTTTTTAATTTTTTTATGTTCTATGCAATTAAAAAATGAGATAACGCGGATTTTTAGCTCGCCACCCCCCCTTACCCCTCCCCCCACAGCCAAAAACGTAAATTTTTAGATTTAATTTTTTTTAGTTGGGTTGCAATTGATATAAAAATTTCAAAAAATTCACACTTGTAGCTGAGGCTTTTACAAAAACTGTCTATTTTTTATGGACCCATAGGTCGAGTGTACATAACCTCAAATTTTTTTTTTAACTTTTTTAAAGCTTATAACTTTTTTTTGGAGGGGGCTGTAGGTCCAATTTTTTCTGCATTTTGTGTAATTTATCAAAATTTATCTCTCTGATTTTTTTCAGATTTTTCCGTCAGGTGCGCCATCTTGAAAATTCAAGAAAACTGTTTTTTAGGGGGTTTTTGGGGATTTTCTCCATTTTATAGACTGCAACATGGGTCAACTCAAGGTTTTGTTAATAGATTATGTATAATTTAAAATAATTGAGTATATTATGGTATTCAAAAATTGGGCGAAACACTTTTAAACCCCGCAAAACCATGTTTTTTAAGTTTTGTAAGGGTGTTTGCGGGTCTAATTATATTTTTTGAGGTCGATAGAGCCTAAATATTTTTTTTTTATTTTTTTACGTTCTATATGATTTTAAAAAATTGGGACTCACTGCAATTTTAGTCCACTTCCCCTATTTCCCTCCCCCACCTCCTTTTCACCTCCTTTTTTAAGTTGGTTTGCAAATAAGTTACAAATGTTGTTCTGAAGCTATTTCTTGGTGGAATTTTTGTAATTAACTATTCTAAATGGGAAATAAGCCACAATTTAACTAAAAAATTATTTTATTTTCCATCTGTAATGTGAAAGAGAGAATTCGATAATCTGTTGACGCACTGAAAAAAGGGTTTGGGACGATCTATATAAATAAGTCAGATTAGATTAAATTACTAGAAGATTTTTTTACCAAGCAACAACATTTTTGTTTAATTTATTAATATTTTGTATTTTGACAACGACGTCCGTGGTGGACGTCGAAACGTTAATAAAATCATTTTTAGTTAAATTGTGGCTTATTTCCCATTTAGAATAGTTAATAATTTATTAAATTATAAATTACAAAAAATTCACACGCACAGCTGAGGCTTTTACAGAACATCTATTTTTATGGAACCGAAGGTCGAGTGTACATTATTATAACCTCATTTTTTTTTTGTTTTTTAATAGGTACGTATAACTTTTTTTAGTGATGGCTGCATGTCTAATTTTTTTGTGTTTTGTGTATTTTATCAAAAACTATATTTCTGACTTTTTTCAGATTTTTCCGTAAGGTGCGCCATCTTCAAAAATCCGCAAAACTGGGTTTTTCGGTGGTTTTTAGGGATTTTCTCCATTTTATAGGCTTTAAAATAGATTAACTCAAGGTTTTTTTATAGGTTATGTAGGTATAATTTGAAATAACTGAGTTTTCAGGGATATTCAAACATTGTGCAAAACACCTCTAAACCCCCCAAAAACTATGTTTTTAAAGGTTTTTGAGCGGTTACTCATACAGGTCTGGATACTGTGTATCAAAAACAAGTTTATTAATAGCAAACTGAAAATTTGTTAATAGCTTAACAGTGTCTAGTCGGACAAACTTTGATGTACCGGAACACTGAAACAGGGGAAGTTTTAATTGTTGAACAGGTTACAAGTTTCGAACGTCAGATTACGAAAACGTCCCATGTATTTTGTCGGACAGAATTTCCAATTGATTTGTTATCCTTTCATTAAAGTCTCATGCAAAAATCAAACTACTATTTACCACCAATATAATTCCTGTCATTTGACATGCGGACTTATTAAAATGCCCAACATATTTGTCGGACAAACATTTTTTCATATATATATATATATAAAGTTTGCTATTGAATAAACTTAAAAACAACCTCCCTACCACATCACTGGCTTGTACCATCTACACAACCTATATCTCTGCCTATACTGTCATTTTGCTTTACATTTACTGCCACGTAAAACACAATAAAAAGAATAAGGAAAGTATTACCAAAGAATATATAGCTCCGTATATATACTCGTAGAGTATTCGGAGAGTATATTCGTTGGTATTACACTTTACAGTTCTAAAGTCTCATCGCTGTCTTCGTCTATTACAGGTACCTATAAGTATAACATCTGTATTGACAAAGAGTTTTGTAAGATATTCTGCTGGCTTGATGATTTTTGTAAAATATCTTCCATGCGATAAATATTATATTATGGCAGCTACATGCGAACATCAGCCTATGGTTATGTTGCCGTTTGCGCAACTTGCATCTACAACAGTATCTATCGTTGAATGTTTTGCTTTCCAAACCATCTAAGTTTGGCTCATAATAATGCAAATAGTCCACGCTGTATGCTTGTCCCGTTAGGTAAATTATTCCGATTCATTTTTGTGCACAAACTTATTCAAAAACAGGTCTTTATAACAAATCTACAAGGTGCCAGGCAGTACCGCGGTCGGAAAATTGCTTAAACAATTTTTTAAACGAATTCAAAAAATGAATTTTTTTACTTCGGACAAATTTGTTTTAGATTCTTTGGATCAACCTGAGCAAAAAAGGTATCTTGTGGTTTTTCTATAAAATTGACTGTTGTCGAGTTACATGTAATTTAAAATTTGAAAAACGCGAAAATCGCCATTTTCAAGGCTTAATACCTCGATTAAAAATTATTATTATGAATAGCCTGAAGAAATTTTTGACATTGTTTTATTACTAACTATTATTTTAATTAAAAATGAGCTCTAAGCACGTATTGAAGCGGCCGTCCGCGAGAGAGATGTACAATTCATTGGACGTTATAAAAAAATATCGATTGCAAGTCAAAAATACGTTTTAAAAAAATAAAAAAAAAATTTGAGGTTATATGTATTGTACACTCGACCAACGGGTCTATAAAAAATAGATATGTTTTGTAGAAGCCTCATAATTTTTTTAAAATTAATTGCAACTTAACTAAACAAAAAAAGACAGAAAAATTGACGTTTTTGTGGGGGCAGGGGGAGGGGGTGGTGGGGTGGGGTGGTGGTGCTAAAATACTCAGTTATTTCAAATTATACATAATCTATTAACAAAACCTTGAGTTGACCCATGTTGCAGTCTATAAATGGAGAAAATCCCCAAAAACCCCCTAAAAAAACAGTTTTCCTGATTTTTAAAGATGGCGCACCTGACGGAAAAATCTTAAAAAATTCAGAGTGATAGCTTTTGATAAAATACACAAAATGCAAAAAAAAATTGGACCTGTAGCCCCCTCTAAAAAAAAGTTATAAGCTTTAAAAAAGTTAAAACAAATTTTGAGGTTATGTACACTCGACCTATGGGTCCATAAAAAATGGACATGTTTTGTAAAAGCCTCAGCTACACGTGTGAATTTTTTGAAATTTCTATATCAATTGCAACCCAACTAAAAAAAAATTAAATCTAATAATCTACGTTTTTGGCTGTGGGGGGAGGGGTAATGGGGGTGGCGAGCTAAAAATCCGCGTTATCTCATTTTTTAGTTGCATAGAACGTAAAAAAATTTAAAAAATTGAATTCTGGGAGTGAGGGCATTTTGCCTATCTTAACGGGGGGTACCCTTTATATTATAAACAGCAGGCACACATACGCATTAACAAAAACACATCAGAAGAGTTCGAAATTAAAAGAGGAGTGCGACAGGGGTGTGTGTTCTCACCACTACTATTCAATACATTTGAAGGAATATGAAAATACATACTCTGAAGAAATTATGAAAAGAGCCCTTGACGAAGAAACAGCAGGAATAAAGGTCAATGGAATGCGAATTAACAAAATTAGATATGCGGACGATACTATCACAATAACGGACAACCTCCAAGACCTAGAAAAGCTAATGAACAAGATAGTTGAGTATGGAGAAGAATATGGATTATCAATAAACATGAAGAAAACTAAATTGATGAGGATAGCAAAAACCAAAAATAATGATGAAAGCCTGACAATTAATGGTAAAACTTTAGAACAAGTTGAAAACTACAACTTGTTTCGAACTTGATCTTGGTTCGAATAAAGAAAGCACGAACAAACTTCAATAAAATGCGAAAAGTATTTTGTGCAAGAGAACTGAAATTAGACTTGAGTTAGGCTGGCAAGGTGTTATATTTTCTCGACTTTGCTTTACGGGATAGAAGCATGGACACTTAACGCGTCGACTACTAAAAAGTTGGAAGCATTTGAACTGTACGAGTATAGAAAAATCCTGAAGCTATCATGGACCGATCATGTAACAAACAACGAAGTCATGAGAAGAGTCAACAAAAGAATGTAAATATATATTGGAAATCATCAAGACACAAAAGCTGCAGTATCTGGGGCATGTTATGCGTAATAAGAGATACAACATACTTCAATTAATTATACAAGGGAAAATTCAGGGCAAGAGAAGTGTAGAAAGGAGAAGAATCTCATGGTTGCGTAACTTGAGGGAACGGTACGGATGCACATCAACCGAAATATTCAGAAGATCATCATCTAAAATTAGAATAGCTGTGATGATTGCCAATCTCCGTCGCGGAGATGGCACGTAAAGAAGAAGAAACGTTACAATAATCTTAAAGAACATTATCATATGATTGTAAAAAATAGTTTTTATTTTGTAGTAATCTTGTGTAGTAAGCCTATTTCTTGTAGATATTATACTTTGGGTGTAATGTTAATTTGCCTCCACGTGGTGTACCCTGTGTAACGCTAAACAAAACAAATTTCTGCCAATATCACAATAAAACAAACACAAACAGAAATCAGACCTTTACGGACATATACGATGGAAACAAATAAAGGTTCTTCTAAGGCCGCTATTATATTAGGCACCTGGTGACGCCACCAAGTTGCTCCACCAGTGACTCATGACGTCACGGGGCATTTAAGTAAATGAGAACTATTAGACTACGGCAACTGGTTGCGCCACCAGAAATTGTTGTCGATCTGGTGGCCGAACCAGTCCACCAGCCGGGTAACCGGATCTGGTGGCGCCACCAAGCCGGGGCATTATGTTATATGGACCCTATTAGACTGAGCAACTGGTGTCGGCCACCGCCACCGCCACCACCAGTTCATTTGTATTGTAATCGAGTGCTTCGTATTTCTTTTCTATCAACTTCTATATTTTCTATTAACAAGCGTATATTTTTCTAAAACCTTTTTTGTTGATTTATAAATATGCTGTATTAAAAAGTTCTTCTCGCAGATTTAGGCGTTAATTGTTTATTCATTGTGTAAACAATAAAAGCTCTTTTTATATTTTAGAAATATCGGTGAATTCATCATTTTACCTTGATCAAAAATGTTTCTATTTTGTTTTTGATTATGCTGAATCCGAATGTGACGTTAATTGGAAAATTTAAAAAAATTGAGTTTTTATATATAGGTAGGTACAGTATGTCTGAAAAGGTATGTCAAAAAAATTGTATGTAAAGTACCTTTAGATTTCACAACATCGAAAATTGTTATTATGAAAAGTTGTTAAGGTGATACAGTAGCGATCAACAGGTAGCCAAAACGCGTTCCAAGATTGCGGCTGTAGTTTTGAATATTTTTTCGAGTTATTTGGCACACGTATTCGTAATACAGAGAGAGTCTGTAAAGTGGAATAAATTCAATATCTCAAATACTAATTGTTTTTTTGGAAAATGCTCAGACCCGTCGATTAGTATTTCAAATTGTCCTTTTTGACATTCAATAAAAATGTATACAGGGTGTCCCAATTTAGAGATATGACGTCATCGTCGATTTTCTTAAATGGCAACACTGTCATTTTGATAGCTAATTTGACAGGGTTTGTAAAGTTATACATAACTGCAAAATACCAAATTTTTATTCTCTACCATTTACAAGATAAGAGAAAATAACAAAGTTATATCTGTAATTTGGAATATATTCAATAATTAAAATACTAACTGTTTTTTTGAAAAATGCTCAGACCCGTCGATTAGTATATCAAATTGTCATTTTTGACATATAATAATAATGTATACAGGGTGTCCCAATTTAGAGATATGACGTCATCGTTGATTTTTTTAATGGCAACACTATCATTTTGATAGCTATTTTGATAGCGTGTGTAAAGTTATACACATCTGACAAATTTCAAATTTTTATTCCCTACCATTTACAAGATAATAAAAAATAACAAAGTTATGAAGAACAAAAAATAATCAAATAATAATTGAATTTATTTATTTCAATTAAGAAAATGCTCATAACGTTGCCCATTGACAATTTGACAATAATTGAGGGCAACATTATGAGTTTTTGCTTAATTTATTGAAATAATTAAATTCAATTATTAGTTGATTACTTCTTTTTCATAACTTTGTTATTTTTTATTATCATCTAAATGGTAGAGAATACAAATTTGAAATTTTGCAGTTGTGTATAACTTTACACACCCTATCAAAATAGCTATCAAAATGACAGTGTTGCCATTTAAGAAAATCAACGATGACGTCATATCTCTAAATTGGGACACCCTGTATACATTATTATTATATGTCAAAAAGGACAATTTGATATACTAATCGACGTGTCTGAGAATTTTTCAAAAAAAACAGTTAGTATTTTAATTATTTAATATATTCCAAATTACAGATATAACTTTGTTATTTTCTATTATCTTGTAAATGGTAGAGAATAAAAATTTGATATTTTGCAGTTATGTATAACTTTACAAACCCTATCAAATTAGCTATCAAAATGACAGTGTTGCCATTTAAGAAAATCGACGATGACGTCATATCTCTAAATTGGGACACCCTGTATACATTATTATTGAATGTCAAAAAGGACAATTTGAAATACTAATCGACGGGTCTGGGCATTTTCCAAAAAAACAATTAGTATTTGAGATATTGAATTTATTCCACTTTACAGACTCTCTCTGTATAATAAAGAATGGCGGTACAGAGCCCAATTTGAAAAATATGTTAATATGCGGAAATTACTCTGTAATTAAATACAAGATTTAAAAAACGAGCCTGTTCCGCCATTAAGAAGAACAAAAAAATACACTTTCTTCAAATAAACTTTTTTATACGATGCCTAGATTTTGTGTCATTTTGGAACTACTAATGAAATAAAAAATTTTAGTATTTCCAAAATGACACAAAATCTAGGCATCGGATAAAACAGTTTATTTGAAGAAAGTGTATTTTTTTGTTCTTCTTAATGGCGGTACAGGCTCGTTTTTTTAATATTGTATGTAATTACAGAGTAATTTCTACATATTAATATATTTTTCAAATTGGCCTCTGTACCGCCATTCTTTATTATATTACAAATACTTGTGCCAAATATCTCGAAAAAATATTCAAAATTACAGCCGCAATCTTGGAACGCGTTTTCGCTACCTGTTGATCGCTACTGTTTCCTCTTAAGAATTAAAAAAACTATGTTTTGGGAGGCATTAATTTTATTACATCATTCTAATTGAAAAAAAAATGCAATTTTTTTTAATTTACGGATACCCAACATCATTTTATTACAAATATCTATAAGTATTTTATTATTAATTTTACGAAAAAAGTTATTTTTTACAAAAAGCTTTATATGGTCTAAAATCTAAGATGCAATCATAATATATATATAAACTTTTATCAATTCTATACGAGGTATGTTAAAAAATATGAATTTCGTCCAAGAGTAAATTACCTTTACAGTTCACAATATTTCAATTAGAAGAATGTAATTGCGTATTCAAACATAGCTTTTAATTCCGAACAACTTTTTATAAAACATTTTTCGATATTGTTTAATATAAGGATACTTTACTCTTGAGCGAAATTCATCTTTTTTGACCTCGTATAAAATTCACAAAATTTGAATCTGATGGTTGCATCTTATATTTTATACTATTAGGAGCATTTTATGAAGAATAACCTTTTTTTCATAAAATTGATAACAAACAAGTTTCCAATTGCATTTGATTATTTTTCCAATTCCAATTCATTTTATTATTTTTACTGGTGGCTATTCTCGGCCACCAGTTGCCCGTGCTCACAATTTGGTGGGCCCACTAGTTGCGCCACCAGTTACCTAGACTAATAGAGCCCTAAGAACCAACTTACTAGAGATCTCGGACCGTGTATCCGGGTCTGCCACCTTAACATCGAGGGCATAAGTAAAACAAAATGCCAAGTGTTTCAAAAAATCCTACACGATAACGATATTGACCTTGTTGCCATACAAGAGACCCATGCTGAAGACCCAGCTTGATTAAGACGAAAGGTACCTGGCTACGATTTACTGAGAGCCACTTACGGTAAATATTACGCCATCGCCACCTATATGCGCAGCAATATAGAGAATGGTTTCCTGCTTCCTGCATCCAATAAAAGTAATATAGGAAGCCTGCAAGTGTCATTGCAGACTACCCACATACTCAACATCATCCTCTGCTTATCACTATCGGCATATCAATCCCAATAATTAGATAATATCCTCGAACCAGGTGGAATCTTAGAAAATCAAACTGGAAAAAGTTATCTGAACAACTATACCACACCTTGAGTCGGGTTACTTGAACTAGCAGACACAATGAGAGAATTTTGGGTGCAGTAATAAGCGCTGCAAAGGAAACCATCCCTAGTAGTATGGTATAGTTAGACCCAAACCCAGACATCCAAAGTGAAAGTTATCCTCCAACACCAAATTGTTCTATATGGTCCACATAATGTTCAGAAAAAAGTCACACCATTTTGAGCGTCGGGTTTGGGGGGGAGAGGGGGGAGAAACCTGCAAATTCGTAGTTTTTTACGTTTTTCGTCAATATTTCTAAAACTAAGCGGTATAGCATGAACAACCTTCTACACAAAATTGTTCTATATTAAATTTGAAATAAAAAAGGCCCTATGCATAACCCTTCTAAAATGAACGGTTCCAAAGTTACGGAGGTAGTATAGTATAATTGGTCCAAAAAAAGGCCTAACCCAGACATCCAAAGTAAAAATTTTCCATCAACACCAAATTGTTCTATATGGTCCACATATTGTTCAGTAAAAAGTTACACCATTTTGAGCGTCCGGGGAGATGGGGGAGAAGTCGGTAAATTAGTAGTTTTTTTAAGTTTTTCGTCAATATTTCTAAAACTATGCTTTAGCGTAAGGAACGTTCTATATAAAAATGTTCTACATAAAATTTAAAACAAAAAAGGTTCTATACATAATTGTTATAAAATCAACGGTTCCAGAGTTACGGAGGGTGAAAAGTGGAGGTTTGGGATACTTTTTATATTTACCGATTTCTCCCCCCCCTCCCCCCCCCCCCCTTAAACCCGACGCTCAAGATGAAGTGACTTTTTTCTGAACATTATGTGGACCATATAGAACAATTTGGTGTTGGAGGATAACTTTCACTTTGGATGTCTGGGTTTTTGGTATAGTTATATCATAAATATTGCCCAAAAAATATAAAAAGTATCGAAAACCTCGACTTTTCACCCTCCGTAACTCTGGAACCGTTGATTTTATGACAATTATATATCAAACATTTTTTGTTTTAAATTTCATGTAGAATATTTTTGTATATAACATTGTTTACGCTAAAGCATAGTTTTAGAAATATTGACGAAAAACTTAAAAAAACTACTAATTTACCGGCTTCTCTCCCATCTCCCTCCCAAACCGGACGCTCAAAATGGTGTAACTTTTGCTGAACAATATATGGACCAAATAGAACATTTTGGTGTTGGAGGAAAACTTTTACTTTGGATGTTTGGGTTAGGCCTTTTTTGGACCAGTTATACTATACTACCTCTGTAACTTTGGAACCATTCATTTTAGAAAGATTATGCATGGGCCTTTTTTATTTCAAATTTAATGTACAATTTTGTATAGAAGGTTGTTCATGCTTAACCGCATAGTTTTAGAAATATTTGCGAAAAACTTAAAAAACTACGAATTTACCGATTTCTCCCCCCTCTCCCCCCCAAACCCGACGCTCAAAATGGTGTGACTTTTTTCTGGACATTGTGTGGACCATATAGAACAATTTGGTGTTGAAGGATAACTTTCACTTTGGATGTCTGGGTTATGCTGTCTTTTGGATCAACTATACTATACTATAGGGGGTATCGCACAGAATATGTGCCTGGATAGACTGAAACATGTGAAGATTTATATGCGCAATTTCTCGAGAGTGACTCGAGAGCTTTGAATTGATCTCTGGCCAACAAAAGATGCTTAATGCAGTGGTCACCTTAAGGGTTTTAGTTTTTTAGTTGGAAATATTCATGGCAGCGTAACATTAGACAATGATTTGGTTTCGCACTAGAAGTATTATTTCGCAGACTAGTTGATAGAGGATGGTTTCAGGCAATTGTATAAATGATGACGGCCAACGTCTGAATACTGATAAGACATCTAGAGAAAGAAGAAGATTATTACCATGATTTTAAAAATATTGATATTAATATGCACTATTGCTTACATAAGTTTGTTTGGGTGTTCCAACTGGCTTTAAAAATACTCTACCTAAATACGTCTATCTATCTATCTTCGAGCCTTAATCTATCTATCTTTGGACATAGGCCTCCCCTTCTCTCTTCCACTGGTTTCTATCCAGCATTGTGGTCATCCATCTGGATCCGGCATGCTTTAAGGTTGTCGCTTCATCTGATCTGAGGGCTTCCTCCTCCTGTCTGATGTTTCCATAGTCGACAGTAGCTTACCTACATATACAGTGTGTTTGGTAAAGAATGGGCCATAGCTTAACCTAAGATTCCTGAGTTTAAAGTGGGTCGATTTAAGCTAACTTACCCTAGTACGAAAGTTGTTAATAACCGAAATACAGGGTATCAAAGTTAAACTTACCTATATTTATTAAATAATTAATTTTTCAATATTTCCTGGCATGCATGAAATAACAACACGAAATTTGTTAAGCAAGGGTATTTTGGGATGATATATCTAAATTAGCTACCAAAAATGATGTATTCCCCAAAAAGCACCACATACGTCTTTCAGCGCTCATTTAATATGTTCAATTTTTTTTATCCCCCACTCTACATACTTTTTGAATGAAAACTTTCATTCACTTAATATTTTTACTTGAAAAAGGTATACTACATTCATCTTGCTAAACTCAACTGTTTTAGAGATAAACACATTTTAAATCTGCCATACAACGTAATTTTTTGCATATTAGTGTAGGAAACAAAGGTTGAACTTTGCAAAATGGACACAAGTGTGGTTCTGTTTTTTTTGGTGTATCAAGGAGTGCTTATTATAAAACTAACTTTTTCTGAAAAGATGTCGCCCCGGAACCCCCCTTTTCACCCCTTTGAAGGGGGTAATTTATGGTTTTTGCGGAACGTAACCATTCCTGTACGTTTTACAAAAAATTTCTTTTATAGAAATATGAAGACGACAATATTTTCTAAGATTTATTTCCCGGCAGCATCTGTCTATCATCCATTGTTTAGCGGGGGTGGCGCCCCAAAGTTGACAAGTTTTTAAAAAAGATGTTTTTAAAAAAATATATATTTTTCCCTAACTGTAACGGAAATTAAGAAGAAATCCTGCGGCAATTATTCACAAATAATTGATTGATTTTTTGGTATAGGTTTCACTTAAGGGTAATTGCCCTTTTTTTAATTACAGGGTGTTACATTTTTAAAAAACCCTTTTTATACCATCTGAACCGTTTATGCTAGAGTAAAAAGACTTTCAGCGATTACCCATGTACTGGTGCTATCTACAAATTTGTATAATGCACCCCCATTTTTTCCCCGGAACCACCCAAAAAAAAGATGAATTAATAAATAAAGTGATTTTCTTGGAATCCTTCACACATAATGCCCTTTATTAATATGTTTCATATATCATTTTATGCACGTTATTATTACCCATGCATGGACACCAAAGTCGATTTCCTAGTGAAACTCCTGTAGCCAAAAAAAAATAAAATGGGGGGGTTGAATTTTTTTTTTGTTTTTTGATTTTTGATCCATATGGGCATATGCTTCATTAATAGTGCTTTTCAAAAATATATATGGTTATTGCAACATCCCTGCGGAAACCACCCCTATCCTTGAAAATATACTGCAGAAACTACCCATATCCCTTGGGGAGCATGTTTTTACGATTTTCTCATTACCTATGCAATCTTTTTAAACAAAACTTATACAAGGTTAAAGGCCACTATTTACTCTAAAAATTAGATCCTATTAATTTTTTTCGTATAAGCAACCGTTACGGCACAGTGGCGCCGTAAACCTCATATATGCTTTGGCTGGCTCCAGATTTTGTTTTTTTTTGGTCATCTGTTCGTTTTATTGATAAAGTACTTATGTAAAATAAAACAACACAGTGTAACCTATAAATTATGACTCATGCACATTTTACAATCTTTGCGCCCTAAAGCCGCAGTGGTGGCCCAAAATCAATTTTTGCATATTTTCGCCACCTACACGTATTGTATTGCATTAATGCTACCTTAATAGCACAATATTCACCCTTAAGTGGTCGCTAAGCAGTGAGACGTATCCATGGAGGGGTGATGTGGGAGATCACCCCCCCCCTTCAAACCAAGTGATATTATATTTAAAGATATAAAAGTATTCATTTATTTTTATAGAAATACTTATATTATATTATTATTTTTATAAGAATGGCGTACTTTTTATGCTTTAGAGACAGTGGCGGATCCAGCATCGTTAAGAGGGGAGTGCCAATTGGCTAAATTTCTATAAAAATAACTGAATATTTTTATAATCTTTGAATATAATATCACTTAGTTTGAGGGGGGACCCAAATCACCCCTCCCTGGATCCGCCACTGCTTAGCGACCAATTAAGGGTAAATATTGTGCTATTAAGGTAGCATTAATGCAATAAAATGCGTGTAGGTGGCGGAAATATGCAAAAATTGATTTTGGGCCACCACTGTGGCTTTGGGGTGCAAAAATTGTAAAATGTGCATAGGTCATAATTTGTAGGTTACACTGTGTTGTTTTATTTTACATAAGCACTTTATCAGTAAAACGAACAGATGACGAAAAAAAAAAAACAAAAACTGGAGCCCGCCAAAGCATATATGAGGTTTACGGCGCCACTGTGCCGTAACGGTTACTTATACGAAAAAAATGAATAGGACCTAATTTTTAGAATAAATAGTGGTCTTTAACCTTGTATAAGTTTTGTTTAAAAAGAGTGTATAGGTAATGAGAAAATCGTGAAAACATGCTCGCCAAGGGATAGAGGTAGTCTCTGCAGTATATTTTCAAGGATAGGGGTGGTTTCCGCAGGGATGTTGCAATAACCATATATATTTTTGAAAAGCACTATTGATGAAGCATATGCCCATATGGATCAAAAAGCAAAAAACAAAAAAAAAATTTCAACCCCCCATTTTATTTTTTTTTTTGCTACAGGGGTTGCACCAGGAAATCGCTTTTAGTGTCCGTGCATGGATAATAATAATGTGCACAAAATGATATATGAAGCATATTAATAAAGGGCATTATGTGTGAAGGATTCTAAGAAAATCACTTTTTTTATTAATTATTCTTTTTTTTGGGTGGTTTCGGGGAAAACATGGGGGTGCATTATATAAATTTGTAAATAGCACTAGTACATGGGTAATCGCTGAAAGTCTTTTTACTCTAGCATAAACGGTTCAGATGGTATAAAAAGGGCTTTTTTAAAATGTAACACCCTGTAATTAAAAATAGGGCAATTACAGTTAAGTGAAACCTATACCAAAAAATCAGTCACTTATTTGTGAATAAGTGCCGCAGAATTTCTTCTTAATTTCCGTTATAGTTAGGGAAAAATATATAATTTTTAAAAATATCTTTTTAAAAAACTTGTCAAATTTGGGGCGCCACCCCCGCTAAACGGTGGATGATAGACATATGCTGTCGGGAAATATATCGTAGAAAATATAGTCCTTTTCATATTTCTACAAAAAAATTTTTTTGTAAAAGGTACAGGAATGGCTACGTTCCGCAAAAACCACAAATTACCCCCTTTAAAGGGGTGAAAAGGGAGGTTCCGGGGCGAAATTTTTTCAGAAAAAGTTAGTCTTATAATAAGCAGCCCTTGATATAACAAAAAAAAAAAAAAAACTGGACTTGTGTCCATTTTGCAAGTTCTACCTCTGTTTCCTACACTATATCATTGTAAGTAGTTAGACCCGAACAATAAACTTAAAACCATATTATTATTTAGAGTCATTGAAGCTGTTTAGCTCAGAAATTTTTTACTATGAACCCATTTACATGAACTTTTGGAATTAGGCTTATCCTACCCTTAACTTCAAAAGTAATATTGACCCGAACTCCGTTTTCACCCTGGGGGTGGTTGCCAGCCCTTTTGGTTGGTGGATTTTTTTTTCAAAATAACCTAAGGTGTTGATAGAAGACCTAATTTTAAGCAAAAAATGTTTATAAAGTTTTTTCAAAAACCCAACACTTTTCAAGTTATTGGCACTTGAAAATTCGGAATTTTCTCACGATTTTCAACAGTTTTTTGCAAATATCTGCAAAAATATGCATTTTAACGATAATATTATACTAAACAAGACTGTAGCAGATAAAAAAAATAAACAAATGAGTTTTTTAAAGAGTGTTTTTAGTGCAATATTAAGCGAGATATTGAAGATCAAAACCGTTTCTTATTTTGTGTGAAATTTAATCGATGTATTCAATGCCATCTAGCGGAGAACGAATAAATGTTATGCATGCTGATGAGACAAGATATATTATAGTGCTTAAAATAAGCTTTAAAATGTGCACTGTTAAAAGTCTTTTGTAAGTAAAATGAGTGAGCTGTAATGAAAAAAAAAAAGGAACATCTAATGTTTTTTCTTAAATCAATAGATTTTATAACTGCCATTTTCACCAAAATTAAAATTAATCGTATTTCTTCTAAAGTTTGATGGATGCTAGCAGTTTCGCTGCTTTGGAACACATATTTTTTGAATAAATCACGATTTTAAGAAAAAACATTTTTCGAATTTTTAAAAAGAACCACCTTCTTTTCATAATATCTCAAAAATAATGAAAGGATACATAAAAAAGTAATAATAAACAAAATAGTTTTTTTTACAAAAATTATGGTTTGTTTGTTTTTCCTGTCACACAAAAATTGACGAAGATATGATTGATTAAAGAGCGCGCGGTAGTGCAAGTGCAACCAAAGTCTCTCTCGAGCCCTTTGACCCTTCACCGTTTCAAAATAAAAGGTTTTTCCCTACATATTATAATGAAAACAGTTGTAGCTCTTTTAATTACCTTCAAAATGGTTTTTATAAGTTGTGATAGCTTCAAAATTTAGGTAGTTATGGCCCAAAAACTAATCGTATTTTTTTCTACATAGTAAACTAAACATATCGGAGCGTGAATTTTTGGAAGGTAAGTATGTGTATTGCTGGTGGTCTACTGTGCGTGTAATCAATAAATGGTGATTTCTTACTCTAGAATTGAGTTATTTTTAAATGTATAATCATACATTTTTAAGGGTTAAAGGACTGATTTTCCAGCAGAGCTTTTTCGAGAGCGTGGAACGATATTTAAATCCTTTTTAGTTTCCCAAAAGAATTTTTTTATATAATTTTTAATCCATGGGTTAATTTTAAGGGTTGAGGGAGGTTAACCATTAAATAATTAAGATAGAGAACGTAAAATATTATTTACTCTATATTTAAGTCTTCTTGTCAAACCAAATTAATTTTTTGTAATTTTTTTCTATTTAGGGGTTATTTTTAAGGGTTGAAAGGGGGTTAACAATATGATAATTAAGATAAAATACGTAAAATATCATTTACTCTATATTTAAATTTTTTTATGCCATACCAAATTAATTTTTTGTAAATTTTTTCGGTTTAGGGGTTGATTGCAAGGGTTTATTGCAAGTGAAAATGAGTTTAACATGAGGTTATTGTGTTAGAAAACACTTCACAATGTCACTCTTTATTATTAAACACGTTTTCTGGCGATAAAATGGTTCAATGTCAATTTTTTCATTATGGAGTTGTTTTCACCGTTTAAAAATAAAAAAACAGAGTTCTGGTCAATATCACTTTTGAAGTTAAGGGTAAGAAAAGCCTAATTCCAAAATCTCATGTAAATCGGTCGACAGTAAAAAATTTCGGAGGTAAAAACCTATTTTACGCTTCAATGACTGCACCAATAATAATTGTGCCAGTTCTCATATTTATGTCATTGCATCGAAAATTCCATTTGAAGAAATTTTCGATACATTTTTGTACGTTTTTGGTAAGTTACTTTTCGCTTGCAACAACAATGATATTATGCAAACAATTATGTTGCCTCGCAGATTTAAAATGCGTTTTTCTCGAAAACGGTCAAGTTTAGCAAGATGAATGTAGTATACCTTTTTTAAGTAGAAGTATTCAGAGAATAAAAGTTTTGACCCAGAAAGTATGTAGAGTAGGTAATAAAAAAAATATAACCTATTAAATGAACGCTAAAACGCGTATGTGGCGCCATCTAGGCAATACATAATTTTTGGTGGCGAATTTGGATTTCTCGTCCCAAAAAACCCCCAAACACCAAACTTCGTCTTATTATCCCATGCCTGTTAGGAAATATTCAAGAATAAATAAAATAAAAGTTTAAATTTGACGGTAATTCGGTTATTATCAACTTTTGTACTATCGTATTATATTCTTTACTAAACACCCTGTATATACTATATAAAAATAATTCAAGTCTTATCGTACTATTCGTACTATCGTCCTATATCCTTTACCAAACACCCTGTATATACTATATAAAAATACCTCAAGGCTTATCGTACTATCGTACTATATTCTTTACCAAACACCCTGTATATACTATATAAAAATAACTCAAGTCTTATCTGCGCCAAAATCGTGCGGTCAACTGACCGACAACACAGAAAGCCCATGATCCCAAAACGCGCGTTGACTACAGGTTAATGCAGCGTTCAAAGCGCGCTTAATGAAAACGCGCGTTAGCATGTGTACGGCCTGAGTAAAATGTACATTGTTCTAAAATCGCGTTATCAAAACGCAGAGTTTAGTGCTTGTCATGTGAACGTGGCCTAAGGGCAAGTTTACATGACAAGCACTAAACGCGCGTTTTGATAACGCGATTTTAGAACTATATACATTTACCATACGTGGCCCTTAGGCCACGTTCACATGACAAACGCTTATCACGCCTTTTGATAAAGTGTTTAAAGTGCGTTAGCCTAAAAAGTATGTATTTGTAATCGCGCGTCAGCAAAATGCGCGTTAAGCATTTGTCATGTGAACGTAGCCTTAAGTTTAGTTCAACATCGCTTAGTTTTTATTTATAAGGAATGAATAAGACGTAGAGATTGAAATGCTGGGACGTTATACACAGGTGGTATAAGGGCGGAAGTTCAGTTAGGGAAAAGTATAATGAATATTATCATGTTTCATTAGAGCATAATATGAGGTCTTCTAAACAAAGTCACGTAAGTTTTGTGTTTTATTTAATATTTCTTCGAAATCACCAAAAGAGAGCATTTAAATGAATGGAAAAAGTTACTTTTTTGCTTAAACATTAAGGGGATAGGCGCAAGCTTTTGGCTCCCATGCCATTAAAATGTATTCATTTTTTTCGAATCCCGAGAAAACTAATAAGTATTTTTGAAAAACTTAAACGCGAGATGAAAGATTTCATTACCGAGGGCCGAAAGTTCTTGAAAACTTCTACAATGTTTATTTTAATTAGTTACAGGGGTGAAAAAAAAAGAGAAAATTTAGTGTGATTTTTAATTTCAAATATTTCATTAAATAGAAACTGTTTATTTATTCTAAGGGACTTTCGGCCCTCGCCAATAAATAAGTTTTTCATTCTGCGTTTAAATTTTCAAAAATATTTATTAGTTTTTTCAGGATTTGAAAAAGATAAACACCATGTCCATGGTGATATTTTCCAAATCGAACATTCGCTATCTTTGTCATACAACGCACTAAGTCGAACAGAATAAATATGGTGACAAGACTGGGATAAACAAGGCTACTAAATATTTGACACGGCTTCATTAATATTTTGAGTTGTTTATTAAATGATATTGATAGTGTATTTGATAAATAATTTATTTAAGACCTAAAATTAACAAAAATCTATTTATTGTTTAATATTTATGGAAGATCCAAGCATAGAATACACCAGGATATAATCTGTGATCCAAATATTTTGTTGTTAAAGATGTTCAAAATTTATGTAAGCGTTCTTTAGTAACAATACATTAAAAAATCACGTTATCACTTTTCCTCTTGCCTCGATTATTTGTTTTTATTGTATAATATATAAATTATTGTAATCGCTGAATACATAGTTAGTGAAAAAATGTTCATAGTAAACTGAATTAATAATTTAAGCGATTAAACAAGTAACGGTTATCCAAGAACATTCAAAAGCCATCTTTAAGTTAATGATGACAATGTCACTGTCAAAACTAATATTTACATATCCGCGAAGAAAATGTTTTCCTGTAGTTGGCTGTATACCATGTATTACAAAAAACGATAAAATCCTTTATAAAAGGTATATCTGTTAAAATCCCTATAAAGGGCTACATCACAGAACAGAACTAGTTTTCGAGGTAAAAACCCTTTACAATTAATCCGCCGTAGGAACATAGAAGTAAAATGAGAAATTAAACATGGATTATTAAAGAATCCAATGTTTCATGCTCTAGGTACCATTGGGCTCGAATCTGACTTGTTCACATCATGACTGTATGGTGGCAACATATTTTTTATTTTGGTGGTTAGCATATTAGATTCACGTAAACACTGATGATGATCGGTGATCCGATCGAAAACTAGTTCTGTTCTGTGATGTAGCCTTATACCTTTTATAAAGGATTTTATCGTTTTTTTAATATTCACAATAAGTTACATCTCCATACCAGTGAGAATTTTACTACACGTAATTTGCCGTGCAAAGAAAGAAAAAGTAGGGATAGCCGTAAAATATTTGCTCCTACCTTTTACAAAAATAGCGGGCATTCAAAATGGCGACAGTACATATGTGACTAATAGCACGATAACTAAGAAAAGTCTGACTTCAACCAAATTTGGTATATGGGTTCTTTTTTTGATATATGTATATAAGATTAAGCTCCTGAACCCTGAACCCGAAGAATCGGTTTACCAGAAGTTGTGTTTTTCATGATTTTGTCTGTAAAAATATGTTGTTTTTTTTTTCAATTATTTCACCCTGTATATATTAGTTTTTCAAAAAGGTAATAACGGCGTTTAAAAGAGCCTAAAATAGTTTTTAGGAAATACTTTGAACTTTTTAATTATGTTAATTACCATGTAATAAATGTGTAACTCCTTTTTTTGTTTTATGGCATATACTTGGGTGTCAATTAGCCAGTCACAACTTTTTGTTTTCTGTTCATAGATAAAGAAGGCAATGAGGTCCTTAGAGTTCCATAGCAAACTCTTCCACAGCTCTCTACTCAGTTCAATGTATAACTTATCTTCACATGTACGTATGTGCGGCAGATTCGTGCAAATATTATAAGAATTATTGTGCATTTAATGGAGAACCATATAATTTGGACCACATATACTACACATACAATGGTTCAAATTTAGGTATGAGGCCATCTCAGATTTTTCTTTTTACAAAAAAGGCAGGCATTCAAAATGGCGACTATACATATGTGACTAAGAGCACGATAACTTTTGAACGGAAAGTACGATTTCAACCAAATTTAGTATGTAGGTTCTTTTTTTGATTAGTAAGATCGAGCTCTTGAACCAGAGGAATCGGTTTACCAGAAGTTGTGTTTTTCCTGATTTTTTGTAAAAATATGTTGTTTATTATTTGATTATTTCACCCTGTATATATTAATTTTTCCAAAAGGTAATGCCGGCGTTGAAAAGAGCGTAAAAATATTATTTAGGAAATATTTTCAACTCTTTAGTTATATTTATTACCATTTAATAAATGCATAAAGTATCTTCACATGAAGGTACATATTATGTGCGGAAGATTCGTGCAAAAAATAATATAAAAATTATGATTGTGCATTTAATGGTAGAAGCATATAATTTGGACCACACATACTACACATACAAAGATTCAAATTTATATATGTGGCCATCTTAAATTTTGTCTTTTACAAAAATGGCGGGTATTCAAAATGAATCTGCCGCCCCTAGGAACATGTGAACATTGAACATACGTTATGCATTTATTAATTGGTCATTAAAATAACTAAAAAGTTCAAAATATTTCCTGAACAATATTTTTACACTTTTTGAAGTTATTCTTCTTTAGGCGCGATTGAGAGTAAAATTTATTAAGTCAGCGCGCATGCGCACACAGACAGTAATAGTTCGTTGCTAATCTTTCAAGATAGGTATGTATGTATCTGTGTCAGCGCAAATAAGTCATTAAAGGAATATATTAGTGTTTTTAGTCAATGTATCATTTATTATAATTTTTGAATTTGTCTTTATCTGTAGTAAGATAATAGAATATTATGTATATAGGTATAACATTTTTATATGTCTATTTGTCACCGTGTTGTGTAATTATATCCGAAACTTACGTGTCACTTAAGGAAGCTCGTTGGCGTAGTTGGTAGACCGTTGGGCCAATGATTGGAAGGTTGCGGGTTTCAATCCTGGACGAGTCATATTTTTTTTTTAATTTTTGGTTGTTTTAATAAAAAAATTTTGAAAGTGGTAGATAAGAAAGTTAGTTTAATATTTAAATAAAATACAAATAACCTGTTAAGTATATTTACTTCGTTAAAATTATATAATAGAAGAATAACTTCTTACGTGCGTACAAAGTACACACACACATTCTTTTTTTAACGGCGGTATTACTTTTTGGCTTTTTGAAAAATTTATATATACAGGGTGAAAGAATTGAAAAAGAAACAACATATTTTTACGTAAAAAACAGTAAAAAACAACTTCTGGTAAACTGATTTTTCTGGTTCTAGACCTCGATCTTATTCATCAAAAAAAGGACCTATATACTACCAAATTTGGGTTAAATCTGACTTCTCGTTCAAAAGTTATCGTTCTATTAGTCACTTATGTATAATCGCCATTTTAATGTACGCCATTTTTGTAAAAGGAAAAAAACTGAGATGGCCTCATGTCTAAATTTGAACCTTTATATGTGTAGTATTTTTGGTCCAAATTATATGTTTCTACCATTAAATGCACAATAATTCTTATAATATTTGCACGAATCTGCCGCACATACATAGGTACCTACATGTGAAGATACGTTATGCATTTATTAAATGGTATTTAACATAACCAAAAAGTTCAAAATATTTCCTAAACAGTATTTTTAGGCTCTTTTCAATGGCGGTATTAACTTTTTGAAAAATTAATACATACAGGGTGAAAGAATTGAAAAAAACAACAACATATTTTTATATAAAAACCAGTAAAAACACAACTTTTGGTAAACCGATTCTTCAGGTTAAGACCTCGATCATATACATCAAAAAAAGAACCTATATACCAAAGTTGGTTGCAATCTGGCGTCTCGTTCAAAAGTTATCTTGTTATTAGTCACATATGTATAGTCGCCATTTTGAATGCCCGCCATTTTTGTAAAAGACAAAATCTGAGATAGCCTCATATCTAAATTTGAACCTTTATATGTGTAGTGTATGTGGTCCAAATTGTATACTTCTCTCATGAAATGCACAATTGTTTCACATATCAGCTGCACTATAATTTGATTGGGAAGCACTAACGCAGAAATTATATTTATATTTATTTTTCAATATTTATTGTTACTTTTTCCTCTGGCGCTGCTTCAATAATCCACTTAATATTTTCTTAGAGCAATCAATTACTCGACATAAAAGGTTGTCAGTCGTGTAGCAAAAAGATTTTTAATTCCAAATTGAATTTTAACAGCGTTTCGTGTATCCGTCAGAAAAGGGAAATAAAAAAAAAGAAGAAGGCGAAACCGGAAACAAAAAGCGCAAGAAAAACTAGAACGAGGCGTTGTTTTTCTGAGCTGCCAAAGACCACATAATTAGGACCTGTTTTAAGCTTGGTTGAACATCGCTTAGTTTTTGTTTATAAAGAATAAATAAGCCGGAGAGATGAAAATTCTTGGACGTTATATATGGGTGGAAAAAGGGCGGTTTGACACGTGCTGTTTGATTTCAGTTAGCGACAAGTATAATAATCCATGTTGCGAAACCGCTCTCGGTACGGAAAATTTTCTGAGTCGGTAACTTTGCGGATTTCTGTTCAAAACTATCCCCTTTAAACAAATTAGAAGGATTCCGATCGAAATTTTTAGACAGAAATTGTTTAAACAATATTTTTAAACAATTTCTCACAATCGCCTGTTTTTTGAGAATAGTTTCTCCAATATGGCTGGGAAATGAACTCAGATTGACCGATCACAAGTTTAGTCGTAACCACAATAGACTGGGTGATATTATAGGGTGAAGGGGGGAATAGTGTCCGCCTAAGCATTTTGGTTTATTTATACTGCTACATAGCTTTAAAAATTACACTGTTAACGTAAATAAAACTTCAAACCTTAGTACTTCAGACTCTATTTACGAAAAATTTTTAAACAGAACAAAAAAAAATTAAAACGGTTTTTCACACTTCTGCTGGTGGCCATATTTACCCGCTGCCGAGGGTTACAAGTGGCCATTGCCACTATTACCCCCATTTAAAAAATAATTAAATGCAGAAATCGCAAATGTAAATTTTGGCTTCGAAACTGGTACAGTCTTTGTGTGCCCATTGGCCGCAAGTGCTGCATTGGATCCAGAGTTCTCTGTTTTTACCGAATTCGCCATAAATTGTGCAAATATCTTTGTTAATGTTCCTATCACGATCATCGTCATCATCCTCACCTTCAGATGATATGTGATCTTCTGTGCTCTTATACAATTTCTTTTTGGAAATATTCGCGGAGGACTGGACTCTTCGATGCCTATTTTTCGTTTGGTTCCTTTGCTGGCTTTAGTTCTCATTTGCTCTTCCTTCTTCCGCTGTTTTTCTTCTAGAAGTAACTTCATTGGTGTTGATGTCATTATTTCGGAATGTTGCTTCCTGTTGTTTTTGTGGTTGGATCTTTTATTTCCAACTGAGTCATCTTTTGAGCATCCTGGTACTGGAATTATGTCAACAAAAGATACTTCAAACTTTTTGTCATGTGTCAAATTTTCTTTATTCTCCTTAACTTTCTTATATAATCCACTTTTTTTTCTCTTGGTCTAGTGTCTTTTTATCTTTTTCTTGTATGATTGATTCACCTGAAGCAAAGTATTTATCGGTAAAATTTTCAGGATTATATGGAAATATTCCTATTCTCAAAACCTTTAATGACTTTGAATGGATTTGACCGGTGGCTACGCGACCGTATGAATTTTTAAATATTTCAGCTATTTCAAATGTCGTGATACGCTCACGAGGATGACTTCGAAAACAATTGCCACATTCAATGGTATACGCTGATTTTAACGATGAGTAAAAAGCTACATCCAGCGCATAGTCCAGGGCGCATCTGTTATGAGATGGACGTTGAGAGGTGACTCAAATTTTTTTGCAGAAATTGCTTGAAAATAACTCAAATAATAATATTTGAGTTATCCTTCCACTCAAAATGGTCCGGAACGTTGTCTAAATAATCAAAATGTCAAAATATGAAGGAAAATTTCGATTTTTTATTGGTTTTTTGATTATAACTTCAAAACTGTTCACTTCTGAGAAAAGTTGTATTGACATAAAAGTTGCGTAATTAAATTTCCTAGAATATAGAATTGGTGACAAATTTAAAAAATAGTCACGCTTGTTGCAAAATAGCAATAATTGCGAAGAAAAAATATACAAAAACAAGTATTGGCATTTTACGTTTTTCAACCATTTATCCTACACTTAAGGCCTTCATATTTTATCCAGAAAAACTTTATGATATAGTAAAATAACACCATAAATTTCATTAAGATCGGTTTAACAGATTTTGCAAAATAAATTTTGTAATTAAGCTTTCGCAAAATTTTTTTTTTTTTTTTTAATGTTGCAGGACTGAAAATAAAGCAGATAGCAAGTTGATTTTTGTTTCTTATAGAAGTGTACTGTACCTTTCATTTGCAATTTGCAAAATTAAAATCTATTAATTACCACGGCGTCAGGAAATTTTTTAAACAAACATTAATTTTTGGTGCTACGCGCAGGACAGCGGTGTTCGATTCACACAAGTTGATTTCCACCAAAATTTCTTCCAATCTTTATCTAATATATTATTTTCTTACTCTATATTGTGTTGTATTTTAATATTTTAATTCCACAAAAATCAAACTAATTTGATTATTGTTTTTGAAATATCGTTTAAACAATTGCATATTTTTAAAAATAATAAACTTTTATTCTCTAAGTTAAAATATATGAACAAAGAAAATTTTTGCTAAAAAAGTGTTATTTTAAAGGATAGAGTATGTGATTTTATTTTGCAATAAACAAATTTATTTATTTATATCGAAATGTAATAAAAATTCAAATGTATTAATCATTATCAAAGGTCATTGGAATGCCCAATCAGAGCAAACTATCCGCTGTCCTGCGCGTAGCACCAATAATTAATGTTTATTTAAAAAAATTCCTGACGCCGTGGTAGTTAATGGATTTTAATTTTGCAAATTGAAGATGAAAGGTACAGTACACTTCTATACTCAAGATAAATTTAACTTGCTATCTGCTTTTATTTTCAGTCCTGTAACATTTTGAAAAAATGAATTTTTTTTGCGGAAGCTGGATTGCAAGGTTTATTTTGCAAAATATATTGAACCGATCTTAATAAAATTTACAGTATTGTTTTACTGTATCATTAAGTTTTTCTGGGTGGAATAGCAAGGTCCAAAGTGAGGCATAAATGGTTGAAAAACGTAAAATGCGAATATGTGTCTTTGTATGGTTTTTTCGAAATTATTGCTATTTTGCAACAAGGCTGACTATTTCTTAAATTTTTAACCAATTCCATATTGTAGGAAATTTAATTACGCAACTTTTATGTCAGTACAACTTTTCTCGGAAATGAATACTTTTAAAGTTATAATCAAAAAACGAAGAAAAAAATCGAGTTTTCCTTCTTCTTTTTGACATTTTGATTATTTAAACAATGTTCCGGACCTTCTTGACAGGGAGGATAACTCAAATATTATTATTTGAGGTATTATCAAGCAATTTCTGCAAAAAAATTTTTTTAAACCAAATTTTTGGGAATTAAATAACCTACAATTTCATATTTAAACATTTTTTCTTATCTCTGATGCTACTCTTTCTATTCTGAATGAAATGGCATTTTTACCAAACTGCAAAAATTCGTTATTCGCTTTAACTCAAGTTTTTTTAAAACTAATCATTCTAAGCCAGTAAAACTTCTAGAATCTCTTATTAATACATAAGTAAAGAAAAATGAATAAGGCCAATGACTAAAAACACCGCTAACTTATATTATTATGCTTCCAATTGGATTTCTCCTTTTTTTTTTCAAAAAAATATATTGATTTTTTAACCGTAACTTTTTTATTTTTTATCTTAGAAAGTTTATTAACAAGGAATTTTGTAGATTTTTACAAGGTCTATCATACTATTAATATAAAATCCGTTTAAAATCCTCAGTCGC
Source organism: Diabrotica virgifera virgifera (assembly GCF_917563875.1). NCBI lineage: Eukaryota > Metazoa > Arthropoda > Insecta > Coleoptera > Chrysomelidae > Diabrotica > Diabrotica virgifera. The sequence goes on from NC_065450.1 coordinate 148,948,127, forward strand.
AAAAAGAGGTGAGGTTGAAAATGTTAGTAAAGGTGGTTTTTGCATGTTATTACAAGTTTTAATTGTCAATAGCTCATTCAATTTTTGCCGTAGAAAAAATTTTTGCAAAGAAGGTCCTTGGGAATTAAATAACCTACAATTTCATATTTAAACATATTCTCGTATTTCTGATGATAATCTTTATATTCTGAAGAAAATGCCATTTTATTCCAAACTATAAAAACTAGTTATTGGCTTTTAACTCCATTTTTTTAAAAACTAATCATTCTAAGCCGGTCAAACTTCTAGAACCTATTAATAATACATAAATCAAGAAGACGAAATAAGGTCAATGATTAACTTTAAATAGAGTGGTGATTAGGAGGTTGCCACCGATCATTTTTTCGCTGAAAAAATAGGGACTGACAATACTTTTATTATGTCACTTAATTTTTGAGCTAGATACTTCTTTTGGAAATTATACTTATTTAGGAGCGATTGAGAGTAAAATTTCATAATTCTGCGCGCATGTGCACACAGACAGTATGGTATAAACGTTATACGGGATCTGATTGGGTGTTAAAATCATCTGTCAATAATTGTTCAATATGAAGATTTTGGATAAACAAATTAATAATTGATGGATTCGACCGTTACTTGATGGAAGTTCATTTTATCTCACAATAAAACACTGAAAACTTTTGTTTTCTATACTTCCACAAAATTTATTATTTACAACTATGTGACTACAGCTGTTTCGGTAGAGTGCCTTTCTCAAGTGATATAATTTACAATGTGTTTGCCTTTTTAAGTCTCTAACTGAAGAAGTTGAGGAGTGGGGAGCTGTTTGTCCCAAGTTGGTCATTCAGAATTATATCTGTATTTTTCAGTTTATTAATTTCCATAGATTCTAAAAAAGATAGCTTAAGGCCTTTATTTTGGATATGCAAATTTGAAACTCTTGATTGAAAGAATGATTATGATTTAGAAGGTGAAGTGCGTATGTACAAGCGTCTGTTTTTCTATTGTTGAAAGCCCTTTTGTGCTCTGCTAACCGTTTGTCAAGTTCTGCCAGTTTGACCGATGTACGTTTTCGGACAGTCACCACAAGTTAGTTTGTACACACCACTCTGTAGTTGCTTTCTCTTTCGGCTTTTATTGTTCTTAATATATTTGCTTAAGTTGTTGTTAGTTCTGAAAGCAGGTACTATTCTTTTCTTTTTTTATGTATCTGGCTATTTTTGTTGTTATCTTGCCAGTATATGTGAGAGAGTAGGAGGTACTGGGTTCTTTCTGTGGTGGTGGAAACACTAATTTCAGGGCTTTCTTATGGAGTTTTTGATTTAAAATGTTGTTAACTGTTTGTTCGTTATAGCCGTTGTTTACTGCTATTTGTTTAATGATGTTTAGTTCTATCTCGAAGTTATTTTTTGTCATGGGAATTTCTGTCAGTCTATGTATCATGCTCTGGTAGGCTGCTAATTTGTGTTGTGTAGGATGGGATGATGAATTGTGTATAGTTGTGTCAGTATCATAAACCTACCCATACTGACACAACTATACACAATTCATCATCCCATCCTACACAACACAAATTAGCAGCCTACCATAGCATGATACATAGACTGACGGAAATTCCCATGACAAAAAATAACTTCAAGATAGAACTAAACATCATTAAACAACTAGCAGTAAACAACGGCTATAACGAACAAACAGTTAACAAAATTTTAAATCAAAAACTCCCTAAGAAAGCCCTGAAATTAGTGTATCCACCACCACAGAAAGAATCCAGTACCTTCTGCTCTCTCACATATACTGGCAAGATAACAACAAAAATAGCCAGATAGCCCGCTTTCAGAACTAACAACAACTTAAGCAAATATATTAAGAACAATAAAAGCCGAAAGAGAAAGCAACTACAGAGTGGTGTGTACAAACTAACTTGTGGTGACTGTCCGAAAACGTACATCGGTCCAACTGGCAGAACTTTTGACAAACGGTGAGCAGAACACAATAGAAAAACAGACACTTCTACATACGCACTTCACCTTATAGATCATAATCATTCTTTCAATCAAGAGTTTCAAATTCTGCATATCCAAAATAAAGGCCTTAAGCTATCTTTTTTAGAATCTATGGAAATTAATAAACTGAAAAATGCAGATATAATTCTGAATGACCAACTTGAGACAAACAACTCCCCACTCCTCAACCTCTTCACTTAGAGACTTAAAAAGGCAAACACATTGTAAATTATATCGCTTGAGAAATGCACTCTGCCGAAACAGCTGTAGTCACATAGTTGTAAATAATAATTTTTGTGGAAGTATAGAAAACAAAAGTTTTCAGTGTTTTATTGTGAAACAAATTTATGTTGTGTATATTAGTTTTTATTGTTGTGATGGCAGAGAAAAATGGAAGTTTATAATATTGTAGTGACTTTTTAAATAGATTTTAAAAGCGACAGGTACATAATAATTGTAAATATTTCAGTATCCTAATAAAAAATTTCATAGGTAAGACCTACCTATTTAGAAAATTTAAAAACAACCTACTAAAATGGTATGTAATGCTGTGATTTACATAATTTGATTACCATTAAAATTTCTGTCAATATTCACCTAATATATTTTTTTCTTGCTCTATGTTTTGTTGTATTCTAATATTTCTTTCAATTCTAAATAATTTCAATTCAAAATCAAAACAATTTGGTTAAATTCAGAACCGTCAAAAGTTTAGTCCGTTTAGTTAGTTGATCTTCGCACATGATGACACATTGTCTCCGTGGGTAAAAGTTTAAGGTGAATGAATTTCAATACTAACTGCGCTGATAAGCGGGTTCGAACCCCAATGGAAACTTTTAATTTTTTTATTTTTTGAAGTTATACTTCTTTATGATCGGGGGTGAAATTTTATAATTCCCTGGCGCATGCGCAGACACACAGGGTCAGGGACATGGACAGGGACAGACGCGTTGCTAATCTTTCAAATTACGTATGTATCAGCGCAAATAAGTCATTAAAAGGATATATTAGTGTTATTAATCTTCTTCTTCTTCCTTCTTTTATGTAGGCTTTAAAGCCTGTTTCTTCTTCAATATTAGCCTCCTAAATTGTTTAAGTTATCGCACCATCTTTTTCTTGGTCTGCCAATACTTCTTCGTCCATTTGGTGACTTATCTCGTGTTATTCGTAATATCCTATCCTCTGCCATTCTACTAATGTGTTCGTTCCACTCCTGTTTCCGTTTTGTCACCCATCCATTTATGTCTTCTACATTGCATGATCTTCTTATGTTTTCGTTTCTCTCCCTATCCAACAGACTTTTCCCTGATATTCGTCGGAGTATTTTCATATATGTTGTTTCTAGTAGTCAGTCGTCTCGTTTGAGATGTGTCAGGTATTGTCTCCGCCGTGTATGTCAATATAGGTCTAATTGCTGCTTTATAGATTCTTATTATAGTGTTCTTATTATAGTGTTCTTAGTAAATCTATTATTTATTATAATTTTTGTGTCTTTAGATTTGTCTTCCTCGGGCGTAGGATACTAAAATATCTATTTTTATACTTCACTTTGATCTATTTGTCACCGTGATGTGTAATTCTATCCGACACGTCAATAGCACGGGGCTTCATAACTCGGTTGGTATAGTATTGGACCAGAGATCGAGAGATCGAGCGTTCGAATCCCGGATGATTCATATTCATATTCATTTTTTTTGGTATCGTCAAGTTTTGGTTAATTTTTGGTAATTATTGTTAATTTTTGGTATTGTCACTGTTAGGTATATTTACTTCGTTGAAATTATAAAATATAATAAAAGTATAACTTCTTACGTGCGTACAAAGTACACACACATTCTTTTTTAATTTATGGGGATATATAACTTTTTAAATACTTTAAATTAGTTTGAACAAGATATCCTCGAAAATTGCATAGCTTTCCCGTCTTTCGACTTTGAAACTACAATATTTAGCATTTGCAGCATTTTAGCTCGATTACTGTTGGTCTTAAGGAAAATAAAAAAAAAACGGTTTTGTTTATTTTTTTAAAACGTACATTATTGTTAAGTAAAGTTGTTTTGATAAAACGAAAACTTTTGGAGGTATTAGCAGAAAACCTAATATTAAAACATAATATTAAAACATTGATTTTTTCGATATAAAACTAACACTTTCGATAGCGAATAAATCGAAAACTATTAAATTTATCAAAAAAATGTATAGAACAATTTTTGCTTAGAATGAATGTTTTTACCAACTTTTGCGGTCAAAATATAATAAAAAATTTCCACCATCGAGATGGGGTGGCAACCACCCCCATGGTAAAAGCGCCTTTCGGTCTTATATAGATTTTGATCCCTGGACTATCCACTACTCATTCTCAAATATACAAGCAAGTCGATCCATTCTGTAAAAATTGCGAGGTTTTGTCCTATTTTAAGCTTTATTACTTGGATTACTAATCAATAGGATGAAGTTGAACAATAAAGTTGGGAACCAATTTTTGAAATTTTGAGTTTTTTAGTTTTGTAAAATTTTTGATTTGGACAGCTTTATTCATGAAATAATCTTAAGAAATTACACTCGACCTCTTAAGAGGAAACAGTAGCGATCAACAGGTAGCGAATACCCGTTCCAAGATTGCGGCTGTAATTTTGAATATTTTTTCGAGATATTTGGCACACTTATTCGTAATATAATAAAGAATGGCGGTACAGAGTCCAATTTGAAGAATATATTAATATGTGGAAATTACTCTGTAATTAAATACAATATTAAAAAAAAACGAGCATGTACCGCCATTAGGAAGAAAAAAAAATACACTTTCTTCAAATAAACTTTTTACCCGATGCCTAGATTTTATGTCATTTTGGAACTACTAATGAAATAAAAAATTATAGTAGTTCCAAAATGACACAAAATCTAGGCATGGGATAAAAAATTTATTTGAAGAAAGTGTATTTTTTTGTTCTTTTTAATGGCGGTACAGGCTCGTTTTTTTAACATTGTATTTAATTACAGAGTAATTTCCACATATTAATATATCTTTCAAATTGGGCTCTGTACCGCCATTCTTTATTATATTACGAATACGTGTGCCAAATACCTCGAAAAAATATTCAAAATTACAGCCGCAATCTTGGAACGCGTTTTGCTACCTGTTGATCGCTACTGTATCACCTTAACATTACCGATTTGTATTGCTCTCATGACAATTTCAATTTCACATAATTTCCCTCAACCAAAATATTTTTAAGGTATTTTTGATTTGAAAAATTTATCTACTTTCTCAGAAATGTAAAAACAAATAAGGCGACTTTAGTGTCTAAAAAGACATTCAGTGTCATTCCAAGGGATCGTAAATTCTAGTCTTAGTAAGTTTCCATTTAGTTCAAGGCTTCATACAACGTGATAAGCTGAGCCCACATAAATATTCAGTAAATTACCACTAGAGCCTGTTACATATCATTACTTTTAGCTCTTAGATTCGGTATTTCTCATTGGATTAGTGTTTTACTGCGTACGTTCTCGAATAGAGACAATCAGCAAATGTAATAGTATTTCCCTAATGCTATAATCGCACAGTGGCTATATTTTGTGAGAACAGAACAAGTAATTAAAGCAGGGTATTGTAAGTAACAATGGTGGATCAATTGACGAGAAGTGTTTACATAATGAATTGACGTGACAATAATGAGGCTTTTATCTCTACACAGTTAAAATTATTCGTCTCGTAGATATAACGATTTGATTAAAATTTTGTATTGTGTGTAACCAAAATTCTATAATCAAATGAACCTAATAGGCCTGGATCCTGCGTACCAAAAAAAAAGTTGATTAATAGCAAGCTGAAAATTTGTTAACAGCTTAACGGTGTCTAGTCGGACAAACTTTGATGTACGGGAACACTGGAACAGGGAAAGATTTAATTGTGGAACAGTTTAAAAATTTGGAACGTCAAATTACGAAAACGTCCCATGTATTTTGTCGGACAGAACATGTAATTGATTTGTTACCCTTTTCTATAAACTCTCATGCAAAAATCAGACTGCTATTACTAACCAACATGATTCCTGTCATTTGTCATATTCTTCGTGTTCCACTCATTATAATGCCCAGTTGGTGATAAACACCAGTTTGATTTTTGCATGAGAAATTAATGAAATGGTAACAAATCAATTATAGGTTCTATCCGACAAAATACATGGAACGTTTTCGTAGTCTGACGTTCCAAATTTTTAACCTGTTCCACAATTAAAACTTGCCCTGTTGCAGTGTTCCCATACATCAAATTTTGTCCGACTAGACACCGCTAATCTATTAACAAATTTTCAGCTTGCTATTAACCCATTACCGCCCAGAATTTTTTTTTCCGTTTTTTTTTCCAGAAGTTTAGCTGTTTTAGTATTATTTTATGTATAATCAGATCACATCAGGTTAGTTTTACCAGATATATCTGATAAGGTGGGAGATAATGAGTGCTACCATATGGTATCACTGGGCGGTTGGACTACATTAATTTATTAATAAGATGCAAATTCATAATAAATAGATAGGGTGAGAATACGCATAGAAATAAGTGAAATCAATTATTAAATGATGTATTTTATTGTTAAATTTGACATACAATTAGTATTACTTGGTATGATAATTAGCAAAACAGGCGACACATAGTCCTACATTGCATTTTGAACACATTGTTCTGCCAAAGGATTTGCAATTGGACCCTGCACAACGACGTCTGTTACATGGAGCAACATAGTGATGCAAACCATCAAAACGTAATTCAGGCAACATCAATCTAGGATAGGAAGATCTGGCTGGACCTGGACTCTTTGGGGCTACTCCATATTTTGACAAATATACTTGGACTATTTCTCTCCTAAATTCTAAGTTCGAAGTTTTAGGATTTATTTTTCTATACAAAAACCAGGCATTATTTACTGCTGTATCTATAATCCAAGTAAAAATAGACCAATACCATTTCTTGCTTCGTATATTTATTCTATAGTTTGAAATATTCTCATCCATGAGATCAGTTCCCCCCATATTTCGATTGTATTCAGACACACAATTTGGACGATCTACCATAATATGTTTCTTTCCGACCTGAGAGTATCTTTTTACTGGTGCAACTGGATATACCCCCGCACTTGTAGAAGCTATCGTAACAACTGAGTTGTCTAGCCAACGCACGAGAAGTATGCCTGTGTTTCTTTCCAAGACATGTTCAAAGGTACCTCGTTTCATCTTAGAAAATTTTTTTTTGTCACTCAACGGACAAGATTTTGGAACTCGATTTTCACGTATGGTTCCTATTGCACCAACACCAGTATATCTAAGGTAACTGAATAGGTTCATTCCTGTAAATAAGTTATCGACATGTACTATATATGGAAGCTGATTACTCATTTCTCCTAGCATAGACACCAGAGGCGAGGCACATTTCCCAAAAAGGATTTCGTATTTCTCATTTCCTCGTGGATTTTTTCCTTGATACAGATCAAAGTCAATCAAATATCCATCAGAAGAATTCAGACACCACATTTTGTATCCGAATCTTATTGGCTTACCACGGATGAATTGCTTGCATCCATGACGACCATAATATCTGATCATTGATTCGTCAAAATCGAGATGCTGTGATGGTACAAAATGCTTTGAAAACTTGTTTTGCATTTTATCCATAAGCGGGCGTAGTTTCCATACTTTATTTGATGCATCGATTTGTGTGCTTTCGGCAAAGTGAATAAATCGTTGTATTTGTAAAAAACGGTTTCGTCGCATAGCATTAGAAACGAGTACATTTTTTGCATCATCTTTCACGTCCCAGTACATTCGTTTAGATGGCAACATGTTATAACCACTTAGTATCAATATTCCTAGAAAACATTTTATCTCGGATGCAGTTATATTGGGCTCAGGTTGATTACAGAAGAGAGCATATTTCTGAGTTTCCTTTGTTATGTATTCTATGATGTCTGCATCAACGAACAATTCAAACATGTCTACACATGACATTCCTTGAAACTGTTTGTACTCTGGATCAGGGAATTTACAAGATGCAGGTTCCAGATCCCCTTCAGTCCATGAGTAGTCATTTTTTTGCAGCCAAGATGATTGTTGATCCATTCATCCTGATAATCTGTTGGAGGCTGAGCTTTGCTTGGTTGACCATGACTTGATGTATCTGGGAAAGTATCGGCGTCTAAAGGATCCGGCTCACTTACGATCCGAGTATTATTTATGAGTTTTACTTCTGCTGGTGCGCGTAGTTGACGTCCTGTAAGATTGTGTGTCATGCCTCCCTCATCTTCGTCTGCAGAATCTTCGTCCGTATCCACACTAGGCTCGGGAGGCTCAATAAAAATCTCATCTACCTGTTCTGATAAATTACTGTCTCCCCAAACCATATCCAGAGCTTGAGATAGCGAAAAGCCTTTCCTGAAAGGAATGAAAAAACATTGCAGTGGAAACGTCCAGTGATACCATATGGTATCAAACATCAATCTGATAGACCTGTATATCCCCAAATTTATTCAGATATCTGATTTATACAATTAATACATATTTACACTTTTACTAAGCGAATACTAAAGTGAATATAAAAAATATGATCCCTAAAACTGTATATTCTTACTTAGTCGAAGCGTATTTCCATTTTTACCACAGTTTACGAATGCGAACCAATAAAACACGTGACCACAAGCGTTAGACGTATAAACTGTTCGTCGCAATGGCTTGACTACAACTAGATTAGATGATCCACCTGCCGCACTCCCGCCGGTAATAACGTTTATCCCTTCCTAGATGTAACCGCTAGACGCCATTTTTGAAAGGCACTATTGTGATACCATTTGGTATCACTGGGCGTTAATGGGTTAATCAACTTTTTGAAGTTATACTTCTTTAGGCGCGATTGAGATTGAGGGTGAATTTATATTGATCTGAGCGCATGCGCACACCGACAGTTTGGTATTAGACTTTATACGGGCTCTGATTGGGTGTTGAAATGATCTGTCAATAATTGTTCAATATGGAGGTTATCGGTAAACAAAAATGTTGTATAATATATTAGTTTTTATTGTTTTGAGGACAGAAATAAAATCAAATTTATAATTATAGTGACTTTCTAAATACTTTTGAAAAGCCACAGGTACTTAATTCTAAATATTTCAGTTGTATTCCAATAAAAAATTATCTTCATACCTATTTGGATAATGTAAAAAAATAATGTACTTATCTAGTACTTGCTATGCTATACCCCTAGTAGGCAATGCTTTAACTTACATAATCTGATTACGAACAAACTTTCTACAAATTTTCATCTAATGTATCGTTTTCTTACTCTATATATTGTTGTATTTTAATTCGACAAAAATCAAACTAATAAAAATTAAAATTCATATAAACAAAATGTCAAAAAGTTGTTCAGTTTGTGTATATTCCCACATGACGTATACGCGAAGGTGGTGCAGTTTAAAATCGCTTCGACTCTCGTACGGCGGGATACACGGGAAGTAGGTTTAAGCCCAATGCAAGTTATATCATTTTTTATTTTTTTATAGATTTTATGATTGTAAGTATATTATTATATAATTTTTTTCAGAAAATACGTATTTAATTAAAATTATTGGCAACAAATATTGTTCAGAAATTATTTGTGGCATTTTTCAATGTGTTTGTGTGTGTTTTGTTCTTTTATTTTTTTAATTTTTGGTATTGTTTTAAAAAAATTTTTGGAAAGTGGTAGAGAAACTGTTTAAAGTATATTGATTTCGTTGAAATCATATAATAGAAGTATAACTTCTTACGTGCGTACAAAGTACACACATTCTTTTTTGGTACGCGGGATCCAGGTCTATAAAGGAAATCCTCTCAGAATCTATCATTTTCAAATTCACCAAAGTATGTATTTCTCGAAAGTCAGAAAAGCAATAGAGCAAGCCAAAAAAAATAAAGAACCTGAACCAGATCAAATCCCTGCTAAGGAAGAAGAAACTCTAAACTTATGAACGAGGAAAACAGTACTTACTTAACCACTTTCTTTAGCAAAATTTAAAACAAAGGAAAAATACATATCAATCGATGATTGAGTACATTATAACGAACACACAAGTACACCCCAGGAATATAAATACACGTGCGCACTCTATCATCCTTCAGTGTAGGATCCGAGCATGCCATAGTACTAAGGAAAATAAAATAGCAATCAACACACAAGGCAAGCGAAATACAAAAGTCGAAGAAAGGTTAAACATGGAAAGCTTAGAAGAAGAAGGGACACAAATTTGAGTAGAAACAGACTAACAGAAAAGCTAAACAGCCGTAACCTAGAGACTAAAAAGGATATAGAAGAAAACTGGAAAATTATTAGAATATGTATCCTTCAAGCACCAGAGGAAGCTTTAGGTAAAAGAAAAGTCAACAGAAATAAACGGGAATACAAAACTCCGTGGTATGACGAAAGGGTGAAAGCACTAGCAAATCAAAACAAACAAGCTTCCCTAACATAAAAAAGAGTAAAGACCCCGGAGGCACGAGAAAACTATGTAAGAATCAGGAATAGAGTAAACCAAGAAATATATAACCTTAAAAAAGAACACTGGAAGAAATTTACCAAAGATATAATACGACCTCTATGGATCCCATAAAAATGTGTCGAAGATGATAAGGAAACACAAAACAGAAATGAATGAATTTGTATGAATAGATAATATTACGAAGGAACAATGGACTGAGCATTTCACGCAATTATGTGGAGAAGGAAAAGAAAAGAACAGTGCAAGAAAATTTAACATCACTCACGATGGAGTACTAATATCAGAAGTAGAGCTACAAGAACGAATAAAAAAAATAAAAAAATAGAAAGTCACCTGGTTATGATAGTAGGTCTGGATCCCGCGTATCTGTTAAAATCTGTTAGTAGCTTAAGGGTGTCTAGTCGGATAAACTTTGAAATATGGGAACACTGGAACAGGGGCAGTTTTAATTGTGGAACAGGTTAAAAATTTGGGACGGTCAGACCACGAAAACGGCACATTTATTTTGTCTGACAGAACAGACTTAAACTCTCAGAACAGAGATTAAACTCTCATGCAAAAATCAGACTGCTATTTATTACCTGTCATAATTCCTGTCATTTGACATATTCTACATGTTCCACTCATTAAAATGCCCATTTGGTGATAAATAGCAGTCTGATTTTTGCATGAGAGTTTTATCTCTGTTCGGAGAGTTTAAGTCTGTTCTGTCGGAAAAATTAAAGGTGCCGTTTTCGTGGTCTGACCGTTCCAAATTTTTAACCTGTTCCACAATTAAAACTGCCCCTGTTCCAGTGTTCCCATATACCAAAGTTTATCCGACTACACACCCTTAAGCTATTAACAAATTTTCAGCTTGCTATTAATCAACTTTTTTTTCATACACGGGATCCAGACCTATAAGATAAACAACGAACTGCTAAAATATTGAGGAACAACACTACTCAAATGACAACAGTACTTATTAGAACTGTTCTTCCACTCTATCTTTGCACATTGTCATCATTCGTATTACAGGAAATAAACCAAAACTGACAGCCAAACGTACGTCGTTTATAATAATTAGAAAATGGCTAATATTAAAATGGACGTTTTTATACTTTCCTTTCATTCATTTATTGGCAATATAATTTGTCCAATAACATGGTTATTAGATATTTACTACGGCAGTCCTGTCCGACGGTGGTGGGGAGGGGTAAATTTTTTACTTTACGTCACAAGAATCCACAATCCCATATTTATAAATGATTTTCAATCATCGAATATATATTATTGTGTATGTATGTATGTGTATGATTTGTGTCCATATTTAGCCATACGGCTCACACTCCCTCTAAGGGGAAAATTGACTCATCCCAGATACCTACGGTATTAAAAGGATTGAGCTCTGGTGGGACTCTTTCCGTGTTATCGAGCCCTAGATGACTTGGTATGCAGGTGTATCTTCCAAAATTTTTCGTACACATCTGGCGTTGCGAGTAGTACAGCTTTCTGCATGGTCTTGTAAAGATGTTCATTTAGACCCAGCTTTTTTATGCTTTCGAGGAGGTTCTTCGGAATGACTCCAGTAGAAGACATAATAATAGGTATCGTCTGGGTACTTTGCATTCTCCATTGTGTTATTATTAATCTTATATTAGTTTACTTTATATTTTTGGATTTGTAATTTTGGTGTTGCTTCTCGTAAAAACTTTTTTTTGAATTATTCATGAAGTTATTTGTTGTATGTAGTTGTACATCGTACCTATTTTAGGAGCTTAAATAAGAATAATATATTTATAAGGTAGGTTAAAACTTTAAAATTTCATTACGTATTAACGTAATAATAATGTTGATGACATTATAGAATGCCAGGTACAGGCTGTAGTGTGGCCAAATTTATTACCTGTTATTTAAATTCTTACAATAAATTATACAAGTAATTTTAATTAACATAATCCTAGCTGACCTCTAAGGATGGCATGTGTTCAATAGTTAATCCAGTATTATTGGAAATTCAGCGACAAATTTTCAGTGTAAAATGGAGATTGAAGTCCTAGATTTACATAAATATTGCATTACCCGTTGGATAAATATCAACAGTTTTCCATAATTAGATATTATAATCCACTAAACATGTTTATTTCTTAACTATCTTGACTATTTTCCATACATCAACGACATAAAAATACCGATTAATCATATTACGATTCAAATTACAGTATACTCGTGACGAAATCGCGCCCTTATTTGTTCATTGGTTAGTCGATGTAGACAACCGTAGTAAATGTCTAAGAACCGTGGTCGAATAACATTTACAGTAAATAAATATTTTTCCACCTACCTCTACCGAAAGTATACTTTTCCGGACCTGATTGTAGGGACCAAAGTTGTACTTTTCCTCCGTACGGAGGAAAATATTTTTCCTCCCTAGGGAGGAAAAGTAAAAGTGACGTCATGGTATTTCATTCATGAAATATACCTTATTGACGCCCTGTACAATATCTATTTTCTATTACGATTACGTAAGAGTCTATACATTTTAACGTTTATTTATACCCTGTATTTCGCAGAATGATAAAAAACGCTGGACGGAAGGGCCGCCCGAGAACTTTATCGTGCCGATATATTATCGTTATGGTACTAGATATTGGCATTCTATAAAAATAACAAAGTTACTCGTTATTTTGATATTTTAGAAACACCTACTGTACTTAAAAGTATTTTATGGTTCTACGCATCATTAATTCCTGCATTTGAGAAAATGTTCGATGCCATATTTCGGGGACACACTATAGATGTGTAGATTATTGCATAAATCAATAGAATATTATAGTCATACTTTCATTTCAAATTAGTTCATTTTTCTGAGAAATTAATAGTTTACAATATTTGCATTTCATTATATTTCGATTACGCCAGTCAATGCGCGAGATTAAGAACAAGATATTATCTCCAAATTCTATCCTACTGCATGGATTTTAATGAAATTTTGGGAGTAGCCCAATCTCCTAATTCAAAGTCTATCCTATATACTATGGCGCTTTTATCATGGGGGAAGTTCCCACCACTTCTCAGGGGTGAAATATTTTTATTTTCGAATTACATGGAGAAAAAGGAAGATTTTTAAGAAAATTTAAAAATTCATTCTATAATTTGATCACATTTTTTAAAAAAAACATTCATTTTAAACCCGTTTAACTTTTTGAAAGTAGAAATAACACTATATTAAAAGGTATTGAGAAGAAAAACAATGCATTTAAATTATGGTGGATGGGGAGTTAAATGTATATACTTTTCATTTTTCCTTAAAGTACATTAGTCATTATATTTTTTGCACCATATCTCGCTTAGTTTGTAAGTAACCGACATTTAACGGTGCTCGTTTTAAAGGCCTTTTCAAACACTACAAAAGGTGTTGGTAGCATTATACACCTAAAACCTACCGTTCCTCTGTTAATTCAAGTTGAATACACCAATTTGAGCATGCACCAAAAAACAAACTATTTTCACCTACCATATCTCTTTTTGTATTATAAATAGAACATTTACGAAGGAACGAATCTCTTTATTATTTATAATCTAAAAAATGTTTTATATAGAGTTTTTAGTTCGATGCATAGTTTTTAAGGTATTCACAAAAAATCCGTCCGAAAAGGTGTCATTTTTCAATGAAAATGGCCAATTTTCAACTACGCATAACTCAAAAAGTATTGAGTTCTCAAAAAAAAGTATAGACCAGTTTTTGCTTAGAAATAGGTTCTTCAGCCACTTCCGTGCTTATTTTGACCAACAAATTTTCCACCCCCTTGAAGAAGTGGGAACCGCCCCAAGATAAAAGCGCCATAGTATATAGGGTAGATTTTGTTTCTTGAGCTATTCCCTACTTACTGTGAAAATATCAAGTACATCAATGTAGTAGGATGGAATTCGGAGCCAAATACCCTCATTGACTGCTCTACAATAATGCTCTGCTATGAACGCGTGAGAGAGGACACACATAAGATTATAGCAAAATTTCTATTTACCGTAACTTTTCGAGTTTTTGAGCTACAGCAATAAATTTTATGTCATTGGAAAGGTAATTTTGCATTCTTTCAAAATGTGTTAAAATATACCAATTTGTGTATCAAAAAAATTAAGATTTTTTATTCATTTCCGGTTCAACCGGAAGCCATGTTTTTGGTAAAATTTATTGTGATAATAGATAATAAAATACCATATATGTCTGCAAAATTTCAAATTTTAGTTTCTATTAAGAAGGAAGTTACGGGCACTCGAATATTTTTTTATAAAAAATTCATAACTCCCCTCCTATGGGGAGTTAAGATATATGACTAATGTCATTCAATTTACTGATAGGATATCAAAAATATATCAAAAAATAAAAAAATTCCTTGGAGCCATTTTTGAGAAAATCTAGTTCAAATTTATGTCAAAATTTGAGCCCTTAAATATAGGCAACCCGTAACTTTTTCTGAAAAACGATAACATCTTTCTTATAGCCCCATCTTTAGGCTATATAACGACTTTTTCAAATTAAACTTATCTTCAAAAAATTTTTAGATAGATAGGGAAATGTGTCGGGGGGGCGGTCGGCCATGTTGGCCGCCATTTTGAATTTGGAAATGTCAAATTCCGTACTTTTATTTACCTATCGATGAGCTTACTTTGAGTTGAATTTCATTTATTTCTGTCAAAATTTGCAAAAATGGGCCCTAAATAACCCCCCTATTTCGGCCCCCCTTTGAGAGATTTTTTTTTAAGAGCTTAGTTTCTCGACAAAATTCTCTTAAACTTACTCATACCGAATTTCATCAAAATCGGTCCAGTAGTTTTTGCTGGGCGGTGGCGACATACGTACGTACATACGTACGTACGTACGTACGTACGTACATACTTCCGACATGTTTTTTTTATTTGCTTTTTAGACTCAGGGGGACTCAAAACGTCGAAAAAAAGTGAAATCTGAAAAATTTTTTTTTGCACGATCCTATAACTTTATCTATTATACTATACTACGTATATAGTACGATAAAGTAAAAATGTTTTATACAGTTTTTTTAGTTCGATGTATAGTTTTTAAGGTATTCACAAAAAACCGTCCGAAAAGGTGTAATTTTTCAATGAAAATGGCCAATTTTCAACTACGCATAACTCAAAAAGTATCGAGTTCTCAAAAAAAAAGTATAGACCAGTTTTTGCTTAGAAATAGGTTTTCTAGCCACTTTCGTTATTTTGACCAACAAATTTTTCACCCCCTTGAAGGGGTGGGAACCGCCCCAAGATAAAAAGCGCCATAGTATATAGGGTAGATTTTGTTTCTTGAGCAATTCCCTACCTTCTGTGAAAATATCAAGTACATCGATGTAGTAGGATGGAATTCGGAGCCAAGTACCCTCATTCACTGCCCTATAATAATGCTCTGCTATCATCGCGTGAGAGAGAACACACACAAGATTATAGCAAAATTTCTATTTACTGTAACTTTTCGAGTTTTTGAGCTACAGCAACGAGTTTTATGTCATTGGAAAGGTAATTTTGGATTCTTTCAAAATATGTAAAAATATACAGGGCGTATCTAAAAAAATTAAGATTTTTTTTTTCATTTCCGTTTCAACCGGAAGCCATATTTTGGGTAAAATTTATTGTTATAATAGATAATAAAGTATCATGTATATCTGCAAAATTTCAGATTTTAGTTTCTATTACAAAGGAAGTTACGGGCAGCCGAATATTTTTTTATAAAAAATTCATAACTCCCCTCTTATGGGGAATTAAGAAATCTGACTAATGTCATTCCATTTACCTAGAGGATATCAAAACTACATCAAAAAAGAAACAAATTCCTTGGAGCCATTTTTGAGAAAATCTAGTTCAAAATTATGTCAAATTTTGACCCCTTAAATATAGGCAACCCATAACTTTTTCTGAAAAATAATAATCTTCCTCTTAGAGCCCCATCTTTAGGCTATATAACGACTTTCTCAAATTAAACTTATCTTAAACAAGTTTTTAGATAGGTAGAGAAATGTGTCGGGTGGGCAGTCGGCCATTTTGGCCGCCATTTTGAATTTGGAAATGTCAAATTTCGTATTTAGATTAACCTATCAATGAGCTAACTTTGAGTTAAATTTCATTCGTTTCGGTCAAAATTTGCAAAAATGGACCCTAAATAACCCCCCTATTTCGGCCCCCCTTTGAGAGATTTTTTTAAAAGCTTAGTTTCTCGACAAAATTCTCTTAAACTTACTCATACCGAATTTCATTGAAATCGGTCCGGTAGTTTTTGCTGGGCGGTGGCGACATACGTACGTACATACGTACGTACATACTTCCGACATGTTTTTTTTATTTGCTTTTTAGACTCAGGGGGACTCAAAACGTAAAAAAAAGTGAAATCTGAAAAAAAATTTTTTGCACGATCCTATAACTTTATCAATTATACTATACTACGTATATAGTACGATAAAGTAAAACAGTAAATTATTATTTAGATTTAACAATTTTTACATTAATAATTTGACTTATATTTGATAGTTGACAGTTATATTGTACCTACTTGTTAGTTTTAGTTCTAATAAATTTTGTTGTTTAGTTTCATAAATAAATTAAGTAAAAAGGAAAAAACTACTTGTTATTTGAGGAAGGTGGAAAAACCATATGTATAACATGGGTGTAAAGTGCCTTTTCCTCCCTTGAATGATTACAGTAAACTTCATTCTCGGGAGGAAAAGTAGCACTTTCCTCCGTTGTTATACAAATAGCTATTTCTACAACCGTGCTAAAAGTGCAATTTTTAGCACTCCATATGCTTTAAAATTTTTATGGCACTGCAGTTCGTATTGACCGTATAGACAATTTTGATGTAATGTCAAACAAATATAAAAATGGAATGTCAGTCACGTTCAAGTAAAAGTTTTTGTAGATATTTTCCTGTAATTACGTTTGTAGAAAAAAATATTGTATGATATGCGTGTTAAAAAGTACATTTTTAAGGCACTCATGTGAATTGCAGAACTCGCTATCGCTCATTCTGCAAACTTTCACATGCATGCCTTAAACGTGTACTTTTAACACTTATATCATAAATAACTATTAAACTGTAGTAATAAAAAATTAGTATGTTTTTATTGAAAATAAGCAATTATAATAGGCATTCCAAGACTGACGTTTATCACACCGCTGGGAGTCAAACTGTCAAACATTGTATTTGTTTATTTGTACCACATTGTGTTTCTAAAGTTTTTTAACTTTAATAGTTTTTTAGTTGTATTTTCCGAACATTTTGTTGTTAATTTTGTGTAGGTTTTAGTTGTAGAAATACTTGGACGACTTTATTTAGTTTTAAGCAGTGAATAAATATACATGACTGAATAAATATTTTATGATGTTGCTAGTAGATGCAAGCAAAAGATTGGTAAAATAAATAATATAGATTCATTTTCCCTCAAGGAGTCTGAATTAACCGAGAGTGGAGATAGTTTTCCAAGTGTAAGTAACATGGGCATAGTTAGTTTTTTAGCATTCTTATAGGACATTTTACAGTATTTGACAATTGTTTTTGATCAGTTCAGTTTTTGTCCTAGTTCAGTTTTATGCTTGGGTAGCACTGATAGTAACCGGTAAAATTGAACTGTATACACAACACAAATAAAATATGAATCATTTTATATTTTTAAATTAATTCTTTTAGTGAAAATGTTAAACTAATCCTTGTACAAAACAAAATTACAAAGAATCGTTACTAAAATGACCTAAAGCACATTAAGAACTAACAGAATACCATGTATGTTTGCCTCCGAGCCGTTATGTTGATTTAATTTTGACAGCATGTTAGAATGCCGTATGGTGCGAATATATCAACAGATCATGTTCCTGTTGTTGATAAATTTAAGTTTAAATTTAAGAAGGTTACAAAAAAGAATATGTTGTACCTAACAAAAAATACGATCTGAGAAGTCTAAAACGTAAGGAAACAAAAGAGACAGTCGCACGGATTCTTTCAGAGAAACTAAGTTGCATGGAGCAAACATATATAAATAAAACAGAAACCCTTAAAAATATTTAATATTACCCTGTTTTCGTGGTTTTAGTATTTTTTAAATAACTGATTGTTAATTTAGAGGTTGAGAAGGTATATTATTTGCTATTAGCTAATGAATAAATTTTTAGCCAAATAAATCACACGCTGTCAAAACAAAATTTGCAATTATTGTCTATTGGCCGTAGATAAATCAATTACCGACCATCGTTCTGTAGCTTTCTTTGTTTAATCCATGGTGTTGTGTATGTACAGGTGCTTAAATTTATCGTTTTATTTTCTTAGAGTGAGAAAGAGATGTAATATAAAAGATAATTCGTGAATAATGCCACACTTGTTACAATGGAAGCACATTTTATGTCGCTAGTAACGCCTATGGTTCAGCGAACAGTAAATAAAAAAAAGTTTACTGTGTAATAAACCTGTAAAATTGATATCATCCAAAATAAAACACAATAAGTACAAGCCATTGCATTTCCATTGTGCACATATGTACCATAAGGAATTCAATTAAGAAGGATTAGAATAAGAACATACAATCCAACCAACTAGGAGTCGCATCGGATCTTAGATCTACTTTTAGGATATATTCTTTTCTCGGTTGAATAAGACGACATGGATTTAAATTGTGTTCCATGAAACAGTCTTAATCCGATGAATTTTTATAAAAGAAAAGTTGTGTGTAGAAAATTCGAGTAGGATTTTATTTCGTAAAATTTATTTTCTGTTATGGCAGACACATTTTTTTTTGTTCTTAAGATATCTTTAGTAGATAGAATAAAGGCTTACTCTCCGACCTTTTTTTTATTTCTATAAAAGAAAGTCGTCTTAGGTACAATGTTTATATAAGTATAACTCGAGCACGGCTGGAGTGATTTGTATAATTTTTGTGTTTTTAGATTTGTATTCATCGGGAATAGGATAATAAGTATTAAAATATGATGAAAAAATTACTGAAAAGGATAAAATATTTAAAAACATTTATTAGTTTTTCAGGATTCGAAAAAAAAAAATAGACACCGTGTCCGTGGTGATATTTTCCAAATCGACCATTCGCTATCTTTGTCATACAACGCACTGAGTCAAATAGAATATGATGACAAATCACTGTCAGTTTTAAATATTTGACATGACATCGGGAATATTTTGAGTTGTTGATTAAATAAATTGATAGTGTATTTGATAAATAATTGATTTAAGACGTGAACTAAGACTTAATAAAAAGTTATTTATTGTTTATTATTTGTGGAAGATCCAAGCAGAGAATACATCAGGATATATTCTGCGATCCAAGTACCTATTTTGTTGTTAACCCTTGTAAGGCAGTGCGGGGTGCAGCTGCACCCCAGACCTAGTTTTTCTCACCTATCTTTTTAATAATTTTTTTTTATTTTTGTCTATTTTTTTATTCGTATTAAATTCAATTCTAAACGTATTCCACCCATCACTGCATTTAAAACTCTTTGCGTTTACGTGCTTTTTTGAAAAAATAACTTTTGGGTGAAAATGATGAAAATTTCTTATCCCGATTTGGACGTTTCTGATGTTCCACCTGGAGCTAACAGAACTACGAGACAAGGTCGGTGTTACTTATGTCAGAAAAAAAGACCGAAAGTCGCGGCATAACTGTATTGTGTGTAAAAACTTTTTGTGTTGCTCATTCTGTGAAAAATTTCATGTGTTTGTCTTGCGACGATAATAATTTTGTTTCGAACAAGATAACTTGTACTTTATGTAGAATAACTTCTTTATCTTGTTCTACTCCTTAACTTGCCAGGTTTCGAAGTAAAAATCATTCAATTTAGGTTAGCTGCAACTAATTAATAGAAACTCAGTCAAATTTCATTCTTTCTACCAAATTTTCCAACATTACTTCTTCTACTGACACTTACAATTATCAATTTTTATATAAATAGCTCAATAGGATCAGGGTCAGGAATTTTTGCATTTATTATAAATTAATAAATAAAAATTGTTTCTGTCCTTGTGGGATCGGTACTCACCGGAGGGACCGCAGACGTTCGGATACAATTAGCGTCTCTTTGCAAAGACAATGACGTCGACTTTGCAAAGTAACAAGACACTTACTCAACACACACACACTACACATTACACCTGAGTTAGTGATAAGTTATACAATTACGTGGCTAAAGCTTCTAGTTCTAAACCAAGGCCACAATCAGAGAAAAAGAAAAAAAAACTGAATAGGAGAGACTTAAAATACTAACTTTGTTTACAAATTAGATAGCCACTGGAAAACTACCTAACTTGACATCTGCACTAACTAATTTTGTAATTGTTATTAGTCCAAAGAAATGGTTTAAACATACTGAAACATTCTCCCTCTCTAAGATAAATTAATCTTAAAGAAATTTACAACCAATTAAAATGAATCAAAAACAACAACCAGATGAATAAAAAATAATGGCATTAATGAAATTTAAATATGTAACTATTTAAATTTTCAATCTTCTTGATTGATTTCCATCCAAAATGGGTGGAAACTTGATTTAATCTGGAACTCTATCGCACTTTCTTAGTCATCCTTCCACGACGATGACCCCGTTTTAATTCAAAAATGGAATGAATTGATAAAACTTACTTTCAGTGGAGACGGTTCCTTTTTGGAGCAACTGTTTTATTTCTTCAGTAAAACAATCCAGTTGAACTTGTTTCACCCAAAGTTTCACCTCAGCTCGTTTCACATCAGCAAGGCTCATATTATCTTCTCCAACTTTTCGAATCTTAAATCGAAAAGATCTGATGAAGTTTGCCGTTTTCATAATCAGTTTAGTCCACGTTGAATATTTCTGTGAAAGTTAAACCTTCAAATTTCTTTGAAGTGGAGCCAGGTTGAAGTGGAGATGGGCAGGATACGTAGCCAGAATGACAGATGGGCGATGGACGAAGAGGTTATTGGAATGGAGGCCAAGAGAAGACAAGAGAAGCGTCGGTCGACCGCCTACAAGATGGACTGACGACTTAAGAAAGGTAAATAAAAACTGGATGAGGGCGGCGCAGGATAGATGGAGTTGGAAACGAGGGGAGGAGGCCTATGTTCAGCAGTGGACTTTTGAGGCTTGATGATGATGATGATGATGAATATTTCTTGACATCCGGAACAGACATTTTCCGTAACGGCTCCCTCTCGTGAATGAAGTTGATTATTGCCCGTTTCTCAAGCAGACTATCATCAGCGGTTGGTAATGTCGAAATCGTTGGCCATTTATTTTCCTTCAATTTTAGAAAACTGCTTCTATTGAGCCAACGACAAGAAGTTGACAACTTTGTTGAGCCTCTTAAGCGTGTGGCATCATCGGCAACATTTTCCTCCGTGTTGATATAATTCCACTGATCCAACATAGAGTAGTCCCGAATAAGGTTTACTCGATTTGTTACATATTGGCTGAATCCTCCCATTCGGTAAGTCAACCAACACATTACAGTTCTTGAATCAATCCATAGAAAAGAGCTCGCAAAATTAAGTTCTCGTCCAAAAGCTTTTTCCACATACGCTTTCAACTTGGTTCCTTCAACAGCAGCATCGACTTCCACTCTTGGTATTGGCATTCCTTTGGCTCTTGTTACTTTTCCTTTTCCTGCGATGATTGAAACACTTAAGCTCCCTCTCGCATGATCTCGTACGTAAGCCACAACTGCAAACGCTTCTTCGCTAGCATCACAAAAGCAACAGATGTGAAGTTGGAGTTCACGATTATAATTCATTCCACGATACAAAAGAGTCTGGGCTGGCAGATCTTCTTTTCTCAGTGCAACTTGGTGAAACATCTGCTTAATGATGTCTTCAGAAATAGCAAATCAATGTCTTCCGAATCTCATCAGAACAGCAGCAAGTTGTAGCAGATCGAGTTCAGTGTAAACGAAATCATTAAATGACTTTACTTTACATCTTGCAGCTGCATCAAATACAAGTATTGACTTTTTCAGCTTTTTTCTTTTTAAGCTCTTCAAGATTTTTAAGCCTTTCTTCTTGAATTAAACTTAACGATTGAAGGCCTTGTAGTTTTAGTTAAAAATGCCTCAATATCTTCTTACTTTTTTGCATGTTTTTTTTACATTGACTAGCTTCTCAGCCTCATCTACACTCAAGTCTTCTAGAGAGATTTCTTTCAAGGTTGAAAAGTCCTCAGAGCATTGTTCAATCTTTTCTTCTTCTTCTGTGATCTTAATTTGTAGTTCAACAATCTCTTCTTCGGTCTCGGAGAGTTTGTTTCTTAAGGCATATTCTTTTTCAAGGTCGATTATGGACTGGTTACTCCTTGTCCCCGTGTGGGATGCGGGCCGCTTAGTAGAATACACCCACAGGATCTCCTACTAGTCGTAAGAGGCGATTACAGGAGCAGCTGACCGCTGTCCCTCCCTAACATTCCATCTCAACCTTACCCATTATCTCTATCCTCAAACCTATCTCATCCACACCCCGAGTGACGGATGAGTCCTATTGACCGTGTTTGGAGTGGAAGGGGTCCACTTTGCGTGGGGGGTGTGTATGGCATATTGTCGCACACCCTACACACAAACTGCGTAACCTGCGCCTCTCCCCATTCAAACACTCCTAATTTCCCGCTACCAACCCGCACTGGCCAGCGTGGTAGTGAAATGGCTAATTTTCCCCCGTAAATGACATGACACAAACTAGAAAAAGGCCCTTAGTCCCCGGCGGCCCAACGGTCCCTGGTGACGGTAGCCACCAGATCGGGCCAAGGGCAGAGGGTGCAAAGAATCACCGGGATAGACACGGCTACCATGGACAACGAACATTGCATATTGCCACTTATAACGTAAGAACGCTTGCAACTGAAGATAAGCTCATTGAATTACAGGAAGAACTTAACTGCATAAAATGGGATGTACTGGGACTTTCCGAAATACGAAGAAAAGGAGAAAACCAATTAGTTTTAAAATCAGGGCATCTGTTACATTCCATTGGAGAAGACGATAAGGCAGTTGGCGGCGTAGGTTTTCTCGTCCACAAGAAACACCTAGATAAAATTATAAAAATAGATAGTGTAAGCTCAAGAGTTGTGTACCTCATACTAAAATTGAACAAGAGATGCTCTATTAAAATTATCCAAGTATATGCACCCACGACGAGTCATAGCGATGAAGAAATAGAAAACTTTTATGAAGATATAAATAGAGCTATGGAAAAAGATAAAACCCACCACCTAATCTTAATGGGCGATTTTAACGCTAAACTTGGATATAAAGAAGATAACGCAGAAGTGGCTATGGGCTCATTTGGATATGGTGAGCGAAATGATAGAGGAGGTATGCTACTAAATTTTTTGTTGCATCATCGGCTATACGTGATGAACACATTTTTCAAAAAGAACCAGCAACGTAAGTGGACGTGGGCTAGTCCAGATGGCATAACAAAAAACGAAATTGATTTCATCATCACAAACAGAAAAAATATTATCCAAGATGTTACAGTAATCAATAAAATCACTGTTGGGAGTGACCATCGGTTGGTTAGAGCAAAAATATTGATCAACCTTAGACAAGAGAGGACAGCAATGATAACAGAGAGGCCTTCTAATAAATGGGAATCGATAGAAGATAGTGTAGCTTATCAGAATCTCATAACTTCAGAACTGAAAGAAGTAGAACATCTAAATGAAAATGCATTAGATATAGAGGTGACAAACATGCGAATAAACAGTGCGATTCGAAACGCTCATAGCAAATATAAGGAAAAAAGAAAAAACAAGATAGATAAACTTACTCAAGCTACTAAAGACCTTATAAACAAAAGAAGAGAATTGAAAAACAAATACACCGAAAATTTTGCAGCACTTAGACAGTTAAACAAAGATATCACAAAATTCATTCGAAAAGATGTCAGAAATTACAACACTGAACACATAACTCACGCCATTGATAAAAATAAGAGTTTAAAGGTACTGCGCCGACAAATGACTGAAGGATCGAAAAATATTTGTAAACTTGTAAATAAAAAAGGAGAAATAACAACAAATAAGGAAGATATTTTAAAAATTGCTCAAGATTTTTACTCAGAATTGTATAAGCGAGAAGAACTTCCAGATCCTGATCAAAGTCAAATACCAAAAGTTCAAAATGTAGGCTCAGAAGACATCCCAGACATCACAACAGAGGAAATAAAATCAGCTCTCTCGGAGATGAAAAACAATAAATCACCTGGAGAAGATGGGATAGTCATTGAACACATCAAAGAAGGAGGAGAAACGTTAATAAATGTGTTGAAAAAGATGTTCAATGTTTGTTTGACAAGAGGCGTAACCCCCTCTCAGTGGCATAATGCAATAATAACCATAATGCATAAAAAAGGTGACATTTCAGATCTGAAGAACTACAGACCTATTAGTTTGCTCTCCCATACATACAAACTATTCATGAAGATAATAACAAAACGGCTTGTGAACAAACTGGATAGTTACCAACCTTGTGAACAGGTTGGGTTCCGCTCCAGATACGGAACAAACGATCATCTACAAGTTATAAAAACGCTAATAGAAAAGTGCACAGAGTATAACAAGCCTATCTTTCTTATATTCGTGGATTATGAAAAGGCGTTCGATACTATAGATCATCATAAAATGCTTCGAGCATTGGCGGACTGCCGCATTGACTACCGATATATCGCCTTGATTAAAAGTATCTACGAAACTGGTACAGCTTGTGTTCGACTTCATGAAGATACCAAGAAATTTAGAATAGAACGTGGAATTAGACAGGGTGATACTATCTCCCCGAAATTGTTTACAGCTGTTCTTGAATATATGTTCAAGCAAATGGAAGGAGAGGATAATATGGGAATCAATATAAACGGGGAGGATCTGAACCACCTAAGATTTGCCGATGACATCGTTTTAATATCTGATAGAGTTGATAAAGCTACAAAAATGCTGCACACGCTCTATAAAGTGTCAAAAACAATTGGTCTTAAAATTAACACCTCAAAGACAAAATTTATGACCAACCTTGTAGTCAGCGATAAAATTCAGATTGGGAGTCATAGCATCGACCAAGTAATAGCTTACAAATATCTAGGACATGAGATTCGCTTAGGCCGAGATAACCAGACAACTGAAATACAAAGAAGGATAGGTCTTACATGGGCTGCCTTCGGTAGATTAAATAACATTTTCAAGTCTAATATTCCAGTTTGTTTAAAAAGAAAGGTCTTTGACCAGTGTGTTTTGCCGGTTCTTACATATGGTGCAGAAACACTAACTCTGACAAAAAGAACAATAAATAAAATAAGAGTTACACAACGCGCTATGGAAAGATCAATGTTAGGTATTACCATCAGAGATAAAGTACCAAACCTAGAAATAAGAAGAAGAACAGGAGTCACGGAGGCAGTTGAAAGAATAGCCATGGCTAAATGGGCTTGGGCAGGACATGTTGCCAGACTGACGGATGACAGATGGACCAAAAAGATTCTGGAATGGCGACCAAGGCAGGAGGCATATCGAAGCAGAGGACGACCACCGACTAGATGGACGGATGATATCAAGCGCATCACCACAAAGTGGATGCAAGAAGCTCAAGATAGAAATAGGTGGAAATTTTTACGGGAGGCCTACGTTCAGCAGTGGACAAATATAGGCTAGTTGATGATGATGACTCCTTGTTGAGTATACTTATGAAGCTCGTGACAATGAGCTTCTTCGGCTTGAATAGACTTATGGTTGTCTTACGATCACTGTAGTTGGGGCGTCTATTGGATTTCCAAACTCATTATATGTCATTCTTGGAGGGGGACTTGATATACGCTTACTTTCACCTTCGCTTACTGACATCGTTGTAGACAGTAGTTTACCCTTGAACTTAAAATGACTGTTTCCTTCCTTTGGAGAGCAGCTAACATCTTCTTAATTACTTCGATTCCCGGGTTTCGGCACCAAATATGTTTTGAACAAGATAACTTCTACTTTATGTAGAATAACTTTTTTATCTTGTTCTACTCCTTAACTTGCCAGGTTTCGAAGTAAAAATCAATCAATTTAGGTTAGCTGCAACTAATTAATAGAAACTCAGTCAAATTTCGTTCTTTCTACCAAATTTTCTAACTTTTTTATTACTTTATCTACTGACACTGACAATTATTATCAATTTTTATATAAATAGCTTAATAGGAGAGACATAAAATACTTACTTTGTTTACAAATTAGATAGCGACTGAAAAACTACCTAACTTGACATCTGCACTAACTAATTTTCTAATTGTTATTAGTCCAAAGAAACCGTTTAAACATACTGAAACAATTTGTTTTAAGAAGAAATGAGTACTTTTTTTTGCAAAATTATGTTTTGTACTATAATAAATAAGTCCTAATGATTTATTTCAAACTGTAACTGTGCCGATTAAATTTACTAACTGCAGTGATTGCTTCCACACATGAAGGGCGAAAGTTCTGATATGTAACTGTAAGTTCGGTTGTCTTCATTTTTGTCTATATTTAGAATTTAATTTCAGTTATTTTATAGGAATTACCTAAAAGTAGGTAAAAGCTGAAGAATGAAGGTGATATAAATACGAATAAAAGGAGCATTGAGCGTCTAATTTATTGTCTTGGAATAATTTTTATAATCCCCCATATAAAACTTACATATTCTTGGGATATTCAATCCCACTTTCGAAATTTCTACAACTTTGTAGTTTACAACAACTCTTAATGGATCGTGCTGATTTAAACACAAGTATTTGGGTTAGTAGGTGCAGGCGGTTATTGTTTACCAGAGCTTCGGCTTAAGCAGGTAAAAAGAGTACAGTACCTGACAAAAGTTTTATACCGCTCCCGTTTTATACCGCTCACGTGGTTTTGGTAGTATAGCATCGTAGTCTGCTATATCTAGGGTCTACGGTATACAAGGAAGGTAACAGGGCCAGTGCTACGCTTCAACAGCCTATTATTAACCCTGGTTTTACCCAAGGTACTCATTATATTCAGGCTGAGTCGACCTGGGGCCTATAAACATTTTTTTTAAATGTGTAGTTGTTCTTGCCGGCGGTAGGATTTGAACTCCTTACCACCGGCACGCGAGCCAAGCACACTACCGCTTAGCTACGCCGCTATTTATAATTACGTACAGAAAAATAAAAATTTATTAAGCAGTACATTTCCTAGTGTGTACTTGTGTAGTTCAAAATGTCCCCATCAAATTATAAACAAAAAGCGTAATAGAGCGGGCCCCTGCGGGGCCCGGGCCCTGATTCCGCGGAACCAGCGAAATCAAGCTCAGTACACCACTGGACATACCACAAAAAGTTTTAGAACTTTATTTTTTACTTATTTGGAAGACAGCAAATTCTCTTTGGTTGAGAATAAAATATTCAATAATATTCATCATTATAAAGTTATATTTTCAATTAAATTTAGTTCTGTTTTAAATCCCTTGTAATTAATATAAATACCCACTTTATAGTGCGTGTAAAGGGAAATAAAGATTATCATTATCCAAGTATAAACATTTACAAGAACCACTTCTGCATGTAAGATTAAATACTGTGTAATCCTGTCGTTCCTTTCAACATATATTTTTGCATAATGAGCTGGTTTATTCCCTTAAAACTAATTTCGTTCCTTTGCGTTCCATAGGGACCGATTCACCTTTTAGAAACTTAAGGTATTTGCGTAACCTCCATGATTATCAAACTTTGTCAAGATGCGAACAATTTCACTAAATGGAAGAAAAGATCAAAGGTTTTCAGGGCACTCATTTTGTGTAAAAGTTCATGGATGCAGGGCGTTTATTTGAATAATTAAATTAAAAAGTGATTATTTTGGAATATTTATTATGCATGTTCCTTTTAGGGCGCTAATATTATTATAATTAAATTAGAATATATTTAATTTTTATTTACATTTTTCATAAAATCTCTGATAAAAAATAAAAGCATTCATTGTAAAACTCACATATTTATTTAAAATGTTTTTACAATGACGAAAAACGCAACAACAAAAAAAGATATAAAATATGTAACAACGTGAAGTAAAAAACTCCCCGGTGTAGGTGGTATAAAATTTAATTAAGAATTAAAATTCTAAAAAATACCAAAAGGATTACGTTCATTGCTTAGAACGTTTTCTGACTTAATAGTCCATCATCAGTGAACTTCGCGTCCTTGCAAAATAGCCACAGTGCCAAACACTGGTTGGGTTAAATGTTCATAAATGTTTAAACTACATTTTAATTACAAGAAAATAATGTGACTTTAGTCCATGGCAATGGATTGCCTCCAGGAATATATGTGAATACTCTAATTTTACATAGTTTTTTATTACGTCTGCTTTGGACCACGTTAAGTCTGCCAAATGGTATTAATATTTAAGAATATAAAATGAAGAGTGGATATCTATAACGGGCCAAGTGACAAAAAATCAATATTTATGTTTTTTCCATTATAATGGTCTTTGCAACCTGTATTATTGGACAAATGATAGTTGAATTGGAAACAGCTCTAAATAAATTCAACATATAGCCGTTAAGTATATGTAGTGTTCCGCTTCCTGATAAAAACTCATTTTTG
This sequence comes from Diabrotica virgifera virgifera, assembly GCF_917563875.1. NCBI lineage: Eukaryota > Metazoa > Arthropoda > Insecta > Coleoptera > Chrysomelidae > Diabrotica > Diabrotica virgifera. The sequence continues at coordinate 148,977,221 of NC_065450.1, forward strand.
TCGATTGTGTATTTTTGTCACTTGGCCCGTTATATATCTCCACTCTTCAAATATAGATTAGGACAAACAAGGTCTTGTATAAGACAACTCCATAATGCAATCTGGAATAAAAACATCAAAGAAAAAACAAACAAAATTATATACCAAATAACAGTAAGAAGTATCATGATATATGCAACAGAAATTTGGATCGTAAACAAGAAAATCCAAATGATTCTGGCGACCGAAATGGAATATTAGAGATGATGCTCTGGCTTGACCAGAAGAGACACAATAACAAATGAAGAAATATGGAGAAGAATGAAAGTGGAAAAAGATTACCTGTGATAGATGGGTGAAACAAGACTAACATTAGGTTAAGCAGAAAATACATTGACAAAAAGGTGGCAGAATGGAGCCCAAGAGAAACAAGAAGGAAAAGACGACCGAGACGATCATGAAAAATGAAGTCAAAGAATGGATTGGAAGACGGAGACTAAAAAGATCGTGAAAATTGAAGTCCTGGCTGGCGAACGTGAAACGGCACTAGGTGTGGACGGCGTAGTGTAAACATTATAGTATATAGTTGTTATAATGTCAGTTGGAACATTTTATTCCCATGTGATTTAGTTATATCAAGTTAAATTATAAACATTGCCTCAATATTTCAAACCTATTTGAACAATCCCCGTACTTCGTAGGAGAGATATGGAAGAAACACGGAATGAACATAAAAAGCCCATCAAATAATTTAATGGACATACCTATGTTATTCAAGATCCCTAACATTTTACACGCTACTTGGACATTCATTATCGACGGTGGGTGAACACTTTTCCACGTAATGCTTTGGTAACACTTAGAATTGCGAAGTATTATGTATTATTGCCTTCTTGTACTGGCATTGTATTTGTTTGTGGAACAATTTTTTTGCAGCTGCATTTAACAAAACCTTGTCCTGATACAACTGAATCTCTCGTATCTGCAATTATTAATGATATCTCAAAGCCTTGGTTTACATTTACTACCTCCAAAAAACATTAATGGCAAATGTCCATTTTTTATTTGAAAAAAAAAATTAGAACCTATTAGACCCAAAAAAGTTAGATGATAAATTATTAAGGAAGAAAAAATAAAACCCAAAATATGGTTTCTAAAATACTCCATGTTTGGTGCAAACAAACAAGGTTCTTGAACAATTTGTACTATTTGAATGATGCTTTTTTAACTATTACAAGAGCCGTGTTTTGTTTAATCTGACAACGGTAGGAAATTTGTCAATAATGTTAAGTGACTTTGCCAGTCTTTGACCACAAACTGAAAATTGTGCACGGAAAGCCCATGCATATTTAAACCAAGTGCTCCGTTTAACGTGCCGATCAGGATATTAGGAACATTATAATAGGTTCATGGATGAAAGACAGAGGTTCAACAAAAAGGCCAATAGTCTTGCAATATGTCCAGTTCATAAAAAATCGCGCCTGTCATTCAGGGATAAAGCAATCGCCATACGAGCTAGGTATTATTTGGAATAGAGCCCAGAGCAGGACTGTCGAATTCCTCCTAGCCACAATAAATTAAAAATGAACTACAAAGATAACTTAAGGAAGGTAATAAAGGATAATTTGGATAAGGATAAGTTGAGGAAGTTAGTAACCAAGAAAAAGTTTCTTTATCTGACAATGACATTAAAAAATATAGAAAAAGTGTAGCAGGAAATCGTGTGAAACAGTCTCGTCTAGCAGTCACATTTATTGGAGATAATTTGACTATACCTACCTATTTCCCAGATGTTGACCAAGGCAATTAGTCCAGAAAGCCATTGCGCATCTGCTAGAAAAAATATTTTGATTCGCATTTTTTGCACAATTTTACTCAAAAAGAACTCCTTTTAACAAATTTGCATGTTGCCAGGTTCAAAAGGGAGTAGAAAATTGTTTTAAAGTTTTTTTTTATTTTTTTCCTAAAATTATTTTTTTTGCATCGAACAAAGTTTTTTGGATCATTCCAAACAGAATTAGTGACTTTTCCCTAAAGTTGATAGTTTTTGACATACAGTGATGAGCGCGCTAATAACCGGCAAAATAGCTCAAAAGATGGAAAACATAATACATTACGAAACAAAAAGAGATGAAACTAGTCGAGTTATCGCTATAAACGTCTAAAATAACATCACATTACATAGTTTCAAAAGACAGTTAGACGTATCAAAGGAGCATGATAACTGTCACTGTGGCAGTAGAATTTTATAAAATACTCCTGTCACAGACGTCTAAAGGTGGGAAACTATGTAATGTAATATTATTTTAGACGTTTATAACGATAATTTCCACCTCCACTAGTTTCATCTCTTTTTATTTCGCAATGTATTATGTTTTCTATCTATTGAGCTGTTTTGCCGGTTATTAGCGTGCTCATCACTGTATAAGCGATTAAACATTTAAAAACTGCGAAATCGGCCATTTTTAACCTTCAAAAACTATATGAAAAACTGAAAATTTCAATGTTGCCAAGGAAGGTAGATATTCTTTAAACATCTATTGATTAAATCCCGAAGAATTTTTTGCAATACAATATCGAAAACCCCTTTGTTTCTTAATTGCTAATCAAGCAGGCGCGACACTACTTTCAACGGTTGCAGGTATGTCATATGCGTAAATATATTTGCGGAAAAATATTCTGATTCATTTTTTTCACCATCTTGCTTGAAAGGTCCCCTTTTAACAAATTTTCATGTTGCCAGGATCAAAAGGCAGTCAAAAATTTTTTTTAACGTTTTTTTTTTTGTTATTTTCTGAAACTATTTTTTTTTGCATTGGACAAATATTTTTTAGGTTTTTTGGATCATTCCAAATAGAAAAGATCTCAAGTGACTTTTCTCTAAATGTGATAGTTTTCGAGATATAAGCGATTAAAAATTTAAAAATTGCAAAATCGGCCATATTTAACCCTCTAAAACTATGTAAAAAACCGAAAATTTCAATGTTACCAAGGTACGTAGATATTCTATGAGCATCTATTGATGAAATCCTGAAGAGCTTTTTGCAATACAATATCGAAAACCCCTTTGTATTTTAATTGCTAATCAAGCGGGTGCGACACTATTTTCAACTGTTGCATGTAGATGTAATCGGAAAACATTTGAAGTTTAAAAAAAATTGTTTAAAACATTTTTTGACCCATTTTTGACTCTGGCAACATGCAAATTTGTTAAAAGGGAACCTTTTCAAGCAAGATGGCGAAAATAATTAAATCAGAATATTTTCCCGCACATATATTTACGCATATTACATATACATATTTATGTACATGAAACGGTTGAAAATAGTGTCGCACCCGCTTGATTAGCAATTAAAAAACAAAGGGGTTTTCTATATTGTATTGCAAAAAACTCATCGTGATTTCATGAATCGATGTTTAAAGAATATCTATCTACCTTGGCAACATTGAAATTTTAGCTTTTCACATAGTTTATGAGGGTTAAAAATGTCAGATTTCTCAATTTTTAAATTTGTAATCGCTTGTATGTCAAAAACTATCAAGTTTAGAGAAAAGTCACTATAGTGGAGTCAATGAAGGTGGATATGAGTTATTACCTCAGATTTCGTTGAACCTCCATCGATTTTCATAAAAATTGGTGAGTTGTTAAAGGATACTTCAAGGAACAAAGGTGACATAGTGCCAACTTGCGCTTTTTGCACTTTAGGGATGAAATACACCCTTTTTTTAAAAATTATTTTTTAGATTTCTGAAAGTGCAGTCACTGTAAGTTTTCACTTCCTATTTTGTTGAACCTTCATCGATTTTCATGAAAATCGGTAAGTGGTTAGAGGATACCTTAAGCAATAAAAGATATATAGCATCAACTTGCGCTTTTGCATTTTAGGGGTGTAATATACCCCTACTTTTTAATTTGTAAAAAATGCAGATTTCCGCATTTTGGCGCAAGTAATCTCGTTTAATTAAGAAAAACAAATATTTATTTTATATTTATGTGCATGAATTACATTTTTTTTTTATTTTTCAAACCTTATAGCAACCAAAAATCTGAAAATTAACAAGTCGAAAATCACGAAAACCTTATTCTTCTATATTTCTGAAAGTGTAGTCACTGAATGTTTTCACCCACGATTTCTTTGAACCTTCATCGATTTTCATGAAAATTGTTGATTAGTTAGAGGATAATTCTAAAAACAAAAGTAATATGGCACCAAGTTGCGCTTTCTGCATTTTAGGGGTGAAATCCACCTTTTTTTTTAATGATAAAAATGCAGATTTCAGCATTCTGGCTCAAGCAATCTTGTTTAATTAAGTAAAATAAATATTTTTTTACATTTATGTGCATGATTTATAATTTTTATTAAGTTTTGAACCTTATAGCAACCAAAAATCAGAAAATTAGCAAATCGACAATCACGAAAAAAATTAATTTTTTATATTTCCAAAAAGGCAGTCACTGAAGGTTTTCACCCCTGATTTCGTTGAACCTCCATCAATTTTCCTGAAAATTGGTAAGTAGTTAGAGGATACCTCAAGAAACAAAAATGATGCGGTACCAACTTGCGCTTTTATCCTGGGGGTGGATGTTACCCCTTCTCATTGGTGAACACCATTTTATTAAAAATAACCCCATAATTAGATAGAGGAGTAAATTCTAATCAAACTTCCTTCTATCAAGTTTATAAATTTTTTATTTAAATTATATTTCATAATTTAATAAAATATTATTGGTACAGTAAAACCTGACAATAACAGCCACTAAAAATAAAAAACAATTGGCCGTTATAGAAATGTGGCCGCTAATGCTACTTTAATTAAATATAATTCTACAAACAAGCGGAACATACTAAAACTAAATTAAATTTACTACAATATAAAACAATATCTATACGAAAAAACAACTACAAGAAAAACAGAATTTTTGTTTGTTTTACAGTTTTTTAGATAAACGAAACATACTAAAACTAATTTAATATAGGTAATACATAATGTAAAACAACATACTATAGCGACTACGAAAAATACGCTTATCACTAAAGTATCGTCGTGCTTCCATGCTATATTCAACAAAACCAACTTGGTAGGGCCTTTAATTAGATATCGCACATCACTTTGGCTGATTTTGTCTGCATATATATTATGTTTGAAAAATCCCTTTTTTTTTGTGAAACTGGATATAGGACATTTCTCAAGTATGAATTCACATTCATGGTATATCGTTGCTATACAAGGATAATAATCTGTGCAATGTTATGGTACAGGCTACGTTAAATATGAAGTAAATGTGGAAGATATACACTGGTTATTCATTTCAATTTAATTTGATTGTTTTTTAATCGTTTACAATATTTAAAATAATTAAAGACATAAAGTTAGGGATTTCATAAATAAATTCAGTTCTCACTGGCAGGGTGGGAAATAATAAAGTGCCATACAATAGCATTATATTACAATGCTCATTACAGGCATTACAGGCTGCTCCGTTTGAGAAAACTCATACTCTGAAACTTTGAGAAAACATTCAGTTTCGACCAACCCTGTATTAGCTAAAATTAAACGTTTTGCTAGATTAATAATTTTTAACAATAATAGATTATATTAAAAATCACTTGAACATAAACTGATTTTCTGATGTCAAATCACTACAATTATACAGGGGGTGAATATTGCTATAAAATTTGAAAATAAAAACGTAATTATCTTTTAAACTACTTCGTATAACACCACAAAACCTGATATTTTAAGAAACAAAACATAGAGGATAATCCAAAAATGTAAAAATATACAGGGTGTTCCATTAAACAAAAGATAATTTTGTTTCACCCTGTCAATATGGGTGGCCCTGTATATTTGGAAATGTATTTAAATTCTGATATTATCTATGCCCCAATCTCACCTAAATAAACTTTTTTCGTATCTTCTACAACAAACGACTTATTGGACTTCCCACAACCTGTATACATACAAAATCTCCGCTATAAAATTTTTTCAAAGAAAATGTTATTGGTTTGTTTAAAATAACTCCGTTAAATTTTGAAAAATGAGGTTTATCCAAAAACCATTACAAAGCCAAGTAAAAGTTCTATAACACTGTATTAAACATAATTTTCTAAATCCTTTATTTTTTTTAAATACAAGGTGAAATGGCCCCGGTTACATGGTTCCCGCAGTAAAATTTAGGTTTTAAATGTTTCTATCCCGGTTATTTTTTGTCGTAAAAAAATATTAAAAAAAGAAAAAGCTTAAATTAAGTTAAAACTAAAATTTTGTTCTCTACCATTTTTTAAGTGTATCGAGTATTTTTGGAGTTATTATCAAAAGAAAATGAAAATGAAACCTTCATTGACTCCAATACTAAATACCTTTTTATTTGGCTAGGTGCTACGTTTTCTCGACTCTCTTTTACGGAATGGAAGCTTGTACCTTGAATGCGGCATCAATGAAAAAACTGGAATAATTCGAGTTGTGGGTATATAGAAGAATTCTGAAAATATCATGGATAGAACACGTCACAAACAAAGAGGTTCTGAGAAAGATGAATAAAGAAATGGAAGTGTTAAATACAATCAAAACCAGAAAACTGGAATATCTTGGACATGTTACACGTGGAGAGAGATACAACTTGCTCCAATTGGCTATTCAAGGAAAGATTCAAGGAAAGAGAAGCATAAGAAGACGCAGAATATCGTGGCTGGGCAACCTGAGAGAATGTTACGGATGTACATCAAATGTTCAGAGCAGCCGTCTCCAAAGTTTGAATAGCTATGATGATTGGCGAGCTCCGTCGCGGAGATGGCACTTAAAGAAAAAGACAGAAAATATGAAGGTTGATAATATTGCTAATCTAAGTGATAATAAACCTGAAGTAAAAAAATGACAATGTTGACCGTGAACACTTCACCTCCGTGTGCTACTACAAAATGTAAAGATTGTAGAGCTTGTTGTTACGCTGTTTTGCATAAGTACAACCATGTACAACTTATATCAGTGTGCTTATCCAAATTTAAATATAGTACATAAGCATTTATTAATTCTTTCAATGACCCAAGTATCTTGCGAAAGAAGCTTTTAAACGTTGAAATATATAAAAAATCGGTTAAGAAGTACCTTAACACAAGATCACTGGGAAACATTTATTTTAATGGCTATAGAAAAATAAGCTTTGTATGAGCTTAAAAATGATGGCGTTATCGACCATATTGCTCAAAAATCTACTTTAATGCGAAAATTATTGATCGAGAGGTAATTATTTTATAAAATAATCGTAAAAGTATATTTAGATTATTGCGTTGTATTAACATTTAAATATTGTTTTTGCACTGTACTTGTATTTTTGTACCCTCTTGTACATATAATTGATTAACTAAAATTCAACTTAATACAGAATTAAAAATTCTCAAAATTCTATTTTATTTTTATCTTAATTACATTAAATTCATATATATTTTATTCAGGAAATTATGGTTTCTCCCTTACTGCATACCATATTGTCATACATGTGATAATGTTTATTATGTGCAAGATTGCTTATTCTGAAAAAAAAATTATAGCAAATTTAATAAAAAGTCATTGAATTCAAAGTTTTATGTTTGATTCAAAAATAATTTATATTTTTGTTTTATAAATAACGAATAAAACATCCTGATAGATAGAAGGTAAAATGAGGATGGGAGGCCGCTTTTTCTATAAAATCACCGGGTCGCTTGAAAAGTTGCAGCACGCCACTGCTTAATCTGATTAAATCCATTACAATGTATATCTTGTTACGAAAGGGACAGTCATCTTAAATTATTTCATAACGAACGTAACTTAAGGCCATTTGAATACGAGGTACAAGATGAGAGTTTACTACAAATCAAACTAATTTGCATAATCAACACTAACACCACATCCGAGCCATCCATTTCTCGATACATTGCTTATAATTAATAGGTTTAGAGGGGATCATCGAATATATTTGAAACCCTAAATGATCACAATTATTATTTAATCTAAGCCCTTAAAGGATATATCACGGACGGGTATTGTTGGGCAAGCAGTCCTTGTTATTGTTTGTATCTAAGAATTCAGATTTAGTAACTCCACTTAACGGATTAAATTTCAATTAATCAATAATTCTGTAATTTAGCGATAATGCTACGTAAGTGTGTAGAAGAGGACTAACTGTTACTATTTGTCAGTTTTAAGTTTTCTTAAATCAATAAGAATATAGGTACTTCCAATTATATTCATGAGTGATTGGAATAATAGATGTGTAAAAGTCAATTCTTATTAAAAACCATAAAACCAATGTGATTAAAAATCTTTATGTAAAATTCTATACAGGGTGCGCCAAACCTATGGTTTTCTTTAATTACGGCTAAACTTATACAAAAAATATTATACAAAAACAATGCTTATAATAAAACTAATGTCTATCGAAGACGTCTATAATTTAAAATTATTTTCGATTATACAGAGTGAGTCAGAATGACGTTATGAACCAAAATTTTATTTTTTTAAATAGAATACCGCATATATTAAATCATTTTTGAATATATAATTTAAAAATATGAAAAATTTGTATAGGGTCTTATAGGCCTAAAGTTAATATTTTTCGAAATATTTACATTTTTATCGAGAAAAATGGTAATATTTATAGGGTTGTGGATTATGTTTCCAGGGTAAAAAAAATTCAAGTGATAGGTCAAAGTTTTTATAATACAGTACGTCCATAAAGTAACGCATAAATTCATTATTTCGTAAACCGGTGATAATAAGGAAAAATCCCGAAACAGGTCGATTTTTATTTTTAAATTCCAATTTTTTGGCATATATAGCATACTAGTGACGTCATACATCTGTGCATGATGTCGTAATCGACGATTTTTTTTAAATGAGAATAGGGGTCATGTGATAGCTCATTTGAAAGGGTATTCAATTCTCTATTCACTAATATAAACATTAACATATTTATTTATACAAGGTGTTAAAAAAACATTATTTTAATTAAAATAATTGAGACAAAAAGAAGAATGTATGTAATTTATTTAATTCAAAATACGTTTCACTGTTTTCAGAAAACAGGAAAAAAATGTTTTTTTGACAAATAAATATTGTTTTTCGGTTAAATTCAATGTTAAAGTTGCCACCCACCTGTCTCTTGGCAGTTTGAACATTTCGTTTAAACGAAAATCAATGTTTATTTGTTAAATAAAATTTTTTTCTCTTTACTGACAGTAGTAAAATGCATGTTGAATTAAAATAAATTGCATATATTCTTCTTTTGGTCTCACTTATTTTATTTAAAAAAATGTTTTTTGAACACCCTGTATAAATAATTATGTTAATGTGTATATTATTGGATAGACAATTGAATACCCTTTCAAGTGAGCTATCACATGACCTCTGTTCCCATTTACAAAAATCATCGATTACGTCATCACGCCCAGATGGATGACGTCACTAGTATGATGTATATGCCAAAAAATCGTAATTTAAAAATAAAAATCGACCTATTTCGGGATTTTTCCTTAAAGTCGCCGGTTTACGAAATAACGAATTTATGCGTTACTTTATGGACGCACTGTATAATGTTATTTTTAAATAACTTAATATCTTTTACTTTTAACCATAATATATACAGTGTGATCACTATTTGCAAATATGAAATTTTATCATTTTTTTTAAATGGGACAAACTGTATATTAGTTTTGAATTTTGTAGTAAATATTACAACCTTTCTTTTGATATCAGGTTGTTGTATGTACCTAACATATTTTGTTTTGTAGATATTTAAAAAAATATATAGATTTTAAGTTTTTGCGGATTTTTTATTAAAAAAATTTTTTGCAAAAAATGTAATTATAATCTGGTATTAGAAACATACACTTAAATATCAAATGAAAAACAAAACGTAATTAAGGAATGAAATAAATCGTATGCTAGTACAATTAAATTGACTTTAAATAACTTTAAATTATTTTACAAAAAATATTTTACCAGACTAATGAATGCATAAATTAGTTACTAAATTAAATAAACGACCAAATTTTAAATCTACCCTAGTAAATTTTCTACCACAGCAACTTTCCTGTAGCAAATTAATTGTTCGTTATATTGTATTTACGAGTAACATCAGTTAATAACTTTTTAATTTACCTACACCTTGAGAACGTATAAACTAGACTTTGAAACAAATGAACGTTATAGAAATATATTAAGAAGTAAATGGTATCTATGTACCTACTCGTGTCACAAAAACTGGTAATAGTTTCTAATGGTTTTGCTCAAAACAAATGTCATATCCACCAATTGGTCGGTTGAAAAATTAAAATTTAAAATATAAAATTTTTTTACAAAAATTTAAACTACAAAAGTGTTACCAGCTTTTGTGACACCTGTAAATACTATTTATATTAAAAAATAATTTGGCTGATGCATTTAACATTCATTTGTTTCAAAGCATACTTTATAATTATAATTAATATGTTCTCAAGATGTAAGTAAATTTAAAAGGTAAATTAAAAGTTTAACTGATCTTACTCGTAAATACAATATAGCTAACAATTAATTTGGTAGAGGAAAGTTGATGTTGTAGAAAAATTACTAGAGTAGATTTAAAATAATTTGGTCGTTTATTTAATTTAGTAATTAAGTTATCCATTCATTAATATGGTAAAATATTTTTTGTAAAATAATTTAAAGCTATTAAATTCATTTGAATTGTGCTAGCATAATATGCTAGATTTTAATCTTTAACTACGTTTTTATTTTCATATTTGATATTTTACTGTCTATTTCTAAAACCAGACTATAATCATATTTTTTTTAAAAAGATTTTTTAATAAAAAATCCGCAAAAACGTAAAATCTATAGTATTTTTAAAATATGTACAAAACGAAATATGCTCGGTACATACAACCTCATAATAAAAGAAAGGTTGTAATATTTACTACAAAATGCAAAACTAATATACAGGGTGTGCCGTTTAAAGAAATGAGAAAATTTTGTATTTGCATATAGTAATCACACTGTATATTTTATGGCTAAAAGTAAAAGATATTAAGTTATTTAAAAATATCACTATATTATAAAAACTTTGACCTATCATTTAAATTTTTATTACCTTGGAAACATAATCCATAACCCCATAAATATTACCATTTTTCTCAATAAAAATGTAAATATTTCGAAAATAATTAACTTTAGGCCTATAAGACCTCATTCAAATTTTTCATATTTTTAAATAATATTTATCAAAAATGATTTAATAAGGGTGAGTCATGACGAACTGTACATACTCCTACCTCGCATAGAGGCCCCTATAGGGAATAACAAATGACCATTAAAAAGTGTCTGCTCCCATTGTTTAATAATATACTGGGCGAGTTTCGTATTTTGACAGAAATTTCTATTCGTCATAATTTTTGAACGGTCAAATCGATGTGTCTCTTATTTTGGTCAATCGTTACACTATTGCCACCTAATCAACTGATTTATTCAAACTAGAAAAAAATCAGGTCCGGCTTTAAAAAAATTAGTTCGTTTGGGTCTTAGAAAAAATTTCACCCTGTATAAGCTTTTTGAAAACTCTAATATGAATTTTACAAATAAGACAAATAGGCAATTAAAATAACATATTTATTTTTTTTCCGCAAACGATTGCTTAATTTTTTATAAAAAAATCAAATTTGATTATGAATTAAAAGTTTGGTAAAGTGAACCATAGATTTAAAAAAATTAACTTTTATTACCAAAATTAATTTTTTTTTGAACAAACATTTAATTTATGTGACCACCAATTAACTGATCCATTCAAGCAAGAAAAAAATCAGGTCCGGATTTAAAAAATAAGTTCGTTTTGGTCTTAGAAAAAATTTCACCCTGTATACGCTTTTTAAAAACTCTAATATGATTTTTACAAATTAGACAAATAGGCAATTAAAATGGCATATTTATTTTTCCCCCACACGATTACTTAATTTTTTATAAAAAAAATCAAATTTCACTATGAATAACTAAAAGTTTGGTAAAGTGAACCATAGATTAAAAAAAATAACTTTTATTACAAAAATGAATTTTTTTTGAACAAATATTTAATTTATGTTATCACCCAATCAACTGATTTATTCAAACTAGAAAAAAATCAGGCCCGGATTTAAAAAATTAGTTTGTTTGGGTCTTAGAAAAAATTTCACCTTGTATAAGTTTTTTGAAAACTCTAATATGAATTTTACAAATAAGATAAATAGGCAATTAAAATGGCTTATTTATTTTTTCCCCACACGATTACTTATTTGTTTATTAAAAAATCAATTTGACTATGCATAAAAAGTTTGGCAAAGTTTTTGCAAAAATTTTAAAAAAATAACTTTTTTTACAAAAATTAATTTACAAAAACAACGTTTTTGTTAAAATTATAAGTTTTACCATTTTTTTTTTCTATAACACGTCTAGATCTAAAACTTCCCATAACACTTCTTTTGGACTCTATATTTTAACATAGACGTGATCAAATTGATAAATTTTAAATTTTTCCACTTAATTTTTGCGATTTACAAGTTTGCTACTTTTACAAGAAGAAGACTGAAAGTCTACAACAATTTTCATAGTCTTCACAATGGTAAGAGGTATGTGCTGTAAAAATTTCAGAAAAAAAATATTAAAATGGAACAGAGTTGTAGCGAGTTAAACCGTGAGCTCATTTTTTTTTTCATTTTTAGGTTAAAATTCAGATTTTGACAAATTTGATTTTTTAATAAAAAATTTAGGTATCATGTGGGGAAAAAAATGAATATGCCATTTTAATTGCCTATTTGTCTTATTTGTAAAATTCATATTAGAGTTTTCAAAAAGCTTATACAGGGTGAAATTTTTTCTAAGACCAAAACGAACTAATTTTTTAAATCCGGACCTGTTTTTTCTCTAGTTTGAATAAATCGGTTGATTGGATCGTAACATAAATTACTTATTTGTGCAAAAAAAATTAATTTTTGTAATAAAAGTTATTTTTTTTAAATCTATGGTTCACTTTACGGAACTTTTAATTCATAGTAAAATTTGATTTTTTTATAAAAAATTAAGTATTCGTGTGCGGAAAAAAATAAATATGCCATTTTAATTACCTATTTGTCTAATTTCAAAAATTTATATTAGAGTTTTCAAAAAGCGTATACAGGGTGAAATTTTTTCTAAGACCCAAACGAACTAATTTTTTTAAAGCCGGACCTGATTTTTTTCTAGTTTGAATAAATTAGTTGATTATGTGGTAATAGTGTAACGATTGTCCAAAATAAGAGACACATCGATCTGACCGTTCAAAAATTATGACGAATACAAATTTCTGTCAAAATGCGAAACTCGCCCTGTATATTATTAAACAATGGGAGCAGACACTTTTTAATGGTCATTTGTTATTCGCCATAGTAAAATGCAAATTACATTGTTGTTTATTGGAATAATTATTAGCGCCATTTACTTTCGTACTTCTTATGTTGCACAGTAAAATATTCGTTGTCGATTTTTCCAAGACAGGCGTATGTTCGTGGAATGGAATGGACCATAAGAGGGATGGCTTGTAATACTTTAATACTTGGTTTAAATACGTTTATTATATTCTGAAACACGAAATATGTAATTCCTTAAAAGTGTTTATCCTGAAACTGATTCGTTAAATTGATAAACATAATTCCATTTATGACTGTAATAACAATGCGTTTTCAACAATAAACAGAATAATTCAATTTGGACGTTACGAATTGTCCGTTAAGAATTTGTATAATTACGAACTGTCGCTGTTACGAATTGTCCGTTACCAAGTGTCCGGTTACGAACTGTCGCGTTACGAGATGTCATGGAACCGCTCCTTGGATGCTATGACGGTCCTTCTCGTACAAATTGTTTCAAAAATAAACAAAAGCACTCGCTCGTAATCTCTCCTTAATTTTTTCTCTGCTCGATATCTTGTGCAAACTGATATAACCCGGCTACTCGTTCCAGACAGAAAACTGGAATCTCTTCGGACACGAGAAGATTGAACTTCTCAACTCGATCAACGATTTGTTTCAACACGATTCTTCTTATCACAGCCACCAACTTCACCACTTTACACAAACTTACTACTTTTCAAAAACTGGACTGGTCTCTTCAGATTTTTTTTACACAGTGCCTCTTTTTTTCTCCTCAAACTCCGACTGAACACTCTCTTCCCCTTCCATCCTTCCACTCTCTTCCCATCCATTACTGGCATAAATTAATTTTATAAATTTTCCCATAAAAATTATACAACAGTATATTTGTATTTACTTAAGAAATATCGACTCTAAAACCTTCTAACTGACATGTAATTTTTGTCCGATGTGTATATTCAACTTGTCGGCATAAATTAGAGAATATACGATGAAACGTAGACATACTTCAGACGTGGGTCGCCTTCGGTGGAATTCTGGCTACGATGCGGAGAAACTTTTCATGGAAATTTCAAAACAATTCGTCAGTGTCAGCCTTGGATTTAATAGCGCATTAAAATTTTGTCAAGAATTGTTATCAAGATTGCCGGTATGCCAATGAAGGGTTTTGTTCGCTGCATTCAACTGTAAAACAAGATTATTTAGAAATAAAATGCAAATTGTGAGTGGTTCACAAAGGCAGACTGTTTTCTGGATTAAACAATGTTTTTCTTGTTATAAAATCAGTATATTATGAAAGAAAAGTACCCAATAAAAAAATCTCTCCCTATAAAAACATCGTGTTTAGGGCATATTTTAAACTTTTTATGAGTAAGGCTATATTAACCTTTCTTACCTAAAATTGCTATAAACAAATAATTAAATTTTTTAAGGTTTTAATCTAAGACTAAATCTTTATAATATTAAAAAATTATATAGGATTTATCTGTATAAAATATGCTATCTCAATATAGACCAGGTCATTTAGCACAAAATAAATCGATTTTTGAATACATCACCTAGAGACTTGCAACTTTTTGCATTGTTTTCAAGATAACGTCAGCAAAAAATTCTACCGTAAAAAATGGGTGGAAATGCATAATTGCATTTTAAAGTGCATAGAATGCACACTAAATGCATAGTGCATAAACATGTCAAGGTAAGTGTATCTAGGCCCAGATATTGTTACTCGGGGGTTTTTGGAGTGCCTGAAAATGAATACGCCATCAGGACCGACCACCAGAGCACCTGGTGCCCGGGTTCACTGCTAAGGCACGTCAGCTGTAGTTTAGGCCTAAAAACCCTCCAAACTCTAGAAGATAACATTCCTTATCAGTGACTTTGGGATCCAGGTGGTCCGGAGTCAGTTCTGTTAACGTATTCGTATTCAGCAACCCAAAAACCGTCTAGTAATCTATCTTAATGCATTCAGTGCCAAGAATTTTCGAAACTCCAGAATATGACGTCTCCTATCAATAATCGTGGACACCAGGTGCTCCGGGAGTCGGTTCTGATAATGGATTCGTATTCATTAACCCCAAAAATCCCCGTGAAGCCTGTTTGCACCAATTTAGTGCCGAGATTACTGGAGACTTTAGATTACCCGAACCTAGACACCAGGTGCGTCGTTCTGAGAGCATATTAGTTTTCAGCAACCCCAAAAACTTTCCCGAGAAATCTGATTGCATCAATATAATGCCGAAAACCTTTGAAACTCTAGAAGATGACGTGCCTTAGCAGTGACACTGAGCACCAGGTGCTCCGGGGGTCTGTTCTGATGGGGTATTCGTTTCAACGTTCCAAGAACCTCCAAGTAATCTAATCAATTTATATTAAACTTATCTAATAAATTTAGTGCCGATAATCCTTGAACCTCTAGATGACGTGCCTTAGCAATGACACTGAGCACCAGGTGCTCCGGGAGTCGGTTCTGATGGCGTATTCGTTTTAGGGTTCTTAGAACCTCCAAGTAATCTAATCAATTTAATCTAATCTAATCAATTTAGTGCATATAACCCTCGAACCTCCAGATGGCGTGCTTTAGCATTGACACTGGGCACCAGATGATCCGGAGGTCGGTTCTGATGGCGTAGTCGTCTTCAGCGACCCCAAAATCTCCCGACTAACAATATCTGATCGTTAATATTCTTAATTTGACATGTTTATTTACTTTTGGATCCATTTAAATGCAATACATGGTTGCAAGATTTCCACAGAAAAATTGCTCCGGCATGGGTTCCAAATGACGACACCGTACAAGAAGATATTCAAACAGTATCCAGACAAAACCACAATTTTGACGAAAATTTTCATCTATGGGAATTGTATCGAGCCCTTGAACAAAGAAATAATACTTCTCCAGGTATAGACAATGTGTCATATTCGCTGTTGTACAACTTACCGATCGAACATAAAATTTCACTACTAAACATTTTCAACAATATTTGGACAAATAAAATACCAGTACCAAATAGTTGGAAAGAATACCTGATAATTCCTATTAAAAAACCTGGCAAACCAGACCGTGATCCAAATTCTTACCGACCTAGTCTCCTTGTCTTCATGTCTTTTAAAAACGTTCGAAAGAATAATTAAAAATAGATTTGAACATTGGTTAGAACACGATGGTATACTTCCAAGATCCCAATATGGTTTTCGCAAGTCTAGGTCTACTCAAGATGCAACTGCAGCTCTAGTTATGTCAATTCAGCTTAACTTTACAAGAAATAAGTCTACAGCAGCTACTTTCCTTGACATTTCAGCTGCTTTTGATAATGTTAATTTAGACATTCTTTACAAAAAAATGTTGTATATTGGAATCCCTAATTCATTTACTCCCTTTTTAAAATTTTTATATTCCAACAGATTAATTTATTTAAAAATTAATAATGATGAATTTTCATATCCTCGACTAACTAATATTGGATTGCCACAGGGGAGTATTTTAAGCCCGATTTTATACATCCTGTACCACATAAATCTTGAAGTAAGTATACCCAACAATACAAAAATTCTTCAATATGCTGATGATGTTGTTTTTTATACAGAAGGGAAATTGTTAAGTAGATGTGAGGATAATTTAAAAGTCGCATTAGAAATCGTAAATCAGTGCTATGAAGAAGTAGGATTATCAATTTCTGACACAAAAACTGAGGTGTGTTACTTTACAAAAAAGCGTAGAGTTCCACAAGGCAATCTTAACGTTGGAAAATTTAATTTTCCAATTAAAAGCTGTGTTAAGTATCTTGGTACCTATCTAGACCGGAAATTGTCATGGAAAGATCACATTCATCATATTGTTAAAAAATCAGAAAACCCAATAAATATTTTAAGAGCTTTCTGTAAAACAAATTGGGGAGCAGACCCAAATATTGCTTTGATGTTTTACCTCGACATGATCAGACCCATCTTCGATTATAGCTGTCATTTGTTTGGATCAGCGACCAATACACTTTTAAATAAACTTGAAATTAAAAAAAAATAAATGCTTAAGATTATGCCTAGGCTATTTAAAATCCACTCCAGTCCAAATAATGGAAAATGAAGCAGTGGAACCTCGATTGCCTTTACGCCGCCAATTTCTCAGTGATAAATTTACAACTCGAATTCTGTCCAAAAAATGTAATTACCTTCAAGATCTACATGAGCTATCAGTTTTAGACCTCACTCATAGGTACTGGAGAACTAAAAAATCTATACCTTTGGTAGAAAGTTATCTAAGTACGGTAAAGTACCGTGAAGTTATCTATAAAAGCCAAATTCTGCCTTACTACAGTGCAATGACAAAAACATTATTTTCTAACAAGGTTAAAACATGTTATTAAACTCACATTTACCGCCAAATATGTTTGATATACTTATTTGAGAAAAATGGTTAAATTTTCAGTACATATTTACCGATGGGTCAAAAGACGCAAATGGAACGGGCTGTGCAGTATTCCAAGAAAATAAAAATTACCATCATCAATATAGCCTACCTATTGAATACTCAATACACACAGCAGAAATGATAGCAGTAATGTTTGCTGTTCAGTATGTACTACTGAATCCAACTAGCAATTATGTTATATTTACTGACAGTAAAAGCGTGGTGGACAGATTGAGTAAAATTCAAACAGTCAAACACATAAACCACATTGAATTGAATATTCTTAAAACTCTGTTTGAAATTATACAATTAGGAGTAAATGTAACAATTGCTTGGATTAAGGGTCATTCGGGAATAAAAGGCAATGAAATAGTTGACAATTTTGCTAAATCAGCTTATAGAATCGGAGAAAAAATAAACAAAAATTTAATTCCAGCTTCAGATATTGATACTTTTAGCAGACAAAAACTTAAAAATAATTGGCAATTACATTACAGAGAATGTAATACTGGCTCAAATTTTGCTCATTTTAACCCTAGGATATTCTCAAAAAGATGGTTTTACACAGAATATAACAGACATTTTATAAAGACCATTAATCGGTTGAGAGCCAATCATGCTCTTACGCCATCTTACATGCATAGAATCGGCTTGGCAGATACTCCCAATTGTACTTGTGGCAAAATCGGAGATCTAACACATGTCATATTAGAATGTCATTTAAACATAAATAACATAAACGACCTTTATAAGGAATTAATGTTTTTTCCCAATAAACCTAAATTCTTTAATATTTACAAATGATATGGAAATTCTTCATCTCATTTATAAACATGTTAAATTATGGAAATACAAGTTGTAAACGTAATATGTAATAAATAGGCATAATTTGTTAATGTGGTTTGAAAAAATAAAAAAAATAATATTAAAAAAAACAAAATAAAATAATAACAAAAAAATAAACAAAAAAAAGAAAAAAAAAGGAACAAAAATAAAAAAGAATAGAAAAAAAAAGAAGTAAAAAAAAGTGTTTCGCACAAATTAAAATATATAAAAAAAAACAGTAAAATAATTAAAAAAAAACAAAATAAAAAAAAAGCTACACAATGTACCAATGTACACAGAATGTTGTACACACAATGTACACAGAATATAACAGACATTTTATAAAGACCATTAATCGGTTGAGAGCCAATCATGCTCTTACGCCATCTTACATGCATAGAATCGGCTTGGCAGATACTCCCAATTGTACTTGTGGCCAAATCGGAGATCTAACACATGTCATATTAGAATGTCATTTAAACATAAATAACATAAACGACCTTTATAAGGAAAAAATGTTTTTTCCCAATAAACCTAAATTCTTTAATATTTACAAATGATATGGAAATTCTTCATCTCATTTATAAACATGTTAAATTATGTAAATACAAGTTGTAAACGTAATATGTAATAAATAGGCATAATTTGTTAATGTGGTTTGAAAAAATAAAAAAAATAATATTAAAAAAAACAAAATAAAATAATAACAAAAAAATAAACAAAAAAAAGAAAAAAAAACAGTAAAATAATTAAAAAAAAAACAAAATAAAAAAAAGCTACACAATGTACCAATGTATCTATAAAAATAAAATTGTAGAATGTACTTATGTTATAAGAAATTTATGACTATGAATCTGCAATCAATCAGAAACAAGTCTGGCTAATTGGCTCTGCCAAAGCCATTTTTCAAAAAAAAATGCAATTATGTATTTCCAGCAATTTTTCTATGGCCGACTTTTTCCTGACATCTCCCTGAGCACAATGCAAAAAGTTGCAAGTCTCGCTGGTTGCCTCCCAGAGCTAACTCTTGGCAGTTTGAACATTTAATTTAAGCGAGAATCAATGTTTATTTGCCAAATAAACATTTTTTTTCTATTTTCTGACAGCAATAGAATGTATTTTGAGTTAAATAAATTAAATACATTCTCCTTTTTGCGTCAATTCATTTAATTCAAAAATTATTGTTTGGCAACCCTGTATAAATAATGATATTAATGTTTACATTACTGAATAGAGAATTGAACACCCTTTTAAATGAGATACCACGCGACCCCTAGTCCCGTTTAAACAAATTGTCGATTACGTCATCACGCCCAGTTATTATTCCTTAATAATAACTACTGCCAAATATCGAGGTGGACTGTTTTCTTTGGCCCACCCTATATGAGACAAATTAACTACATTTGATTATACAATAGAATAATACATCTCCTATATGTTTTATCTAAATTGTGAAACAAGTTTCGCACGAGTGGATGTTTTTTATCTTGCGATTATAAAAGTTAATTTAAAACTAATACCGAAAACTTGTCAACGATACTGCTGATATACATTATCTAATTTTAGAAAACAACTTTCGGAGAAGCTTTAGGCAGAGAAAGTTTTAGTGTACGACCTAAAATCTCCGTTACAGTTTAATTTATATTAAGTAACTTTAAATTAGATTTTGTGATAAGAATGACATTATTATTTGTTGAAATCTACAGACTTATGGAATCTACAGGCTCAAAATCTATGTAAGAGATGGTTATTGATTTTGTTTTATTTTGAAAAAAAAAAACGAAATAAATATTAATTTTGATTTCGAAAGCGTTAAAGCTCTTCTAAGTTGATCATCAGCCCGTAGTCGTCCACTGCTGAACATAGGCCTTTTGGAAAAACTTCTATTCAGATCTATCTTGCGCTGCTGCAATCCAGTTGGTGCAAATACTCTTTATGTCGTCAGTCCATTTTGTGGGTGGTCTTCCCGGGTTTCGTCTATCCGCTCTCGGTCTCCATTCCAATATTTTTTGGTCCACCTATCATCTTTCATTTTAGCGACGTGTCCTCGCCACTGCCATTTATTTTTGGATGTGTGTGTTTTAATGTCTTCTACACCACTTCCATGAATTTTTTCGTTTCCTACCCTATCTTTCAACGTTATGCCCAACAATGATCTTTCCATTCTACGTTGCGTCACTTGAGTTTTCGTGCAGATGTCCTTGTTAGAGTAAGTGTCTCTACGCCATATGTAAGAACAGGCAGGACAAATTAAAGGCTTTTCTTTTCAAGCTAATAGGTATAACACCTTTAATAATATCGCGCAGTCTTCCATACGCTGCCCATCCCAGAGTTATTCTGCTTAGCAGTTCAGCAGCGCTAATTTTTACCACGTCATCATCATCATGGCATCTACACTCCTAGCGGAGTGATTGCCGCCCTCTTTGGGCTCTTCCGATTCGTTTATCGCGGTAAATCAATCCGCATTAACATTTTGATTTTACAATTGGTTGTGTGACTTGGCATATTCTACGGTTTTCCTCCATTCGTTCCTGTTTTTTCTTCTGGTTACCCATTCTCTGACTCCCATCTTCTTAAGGTCCTCTACTATCTGGTTGTCCCATCTAGTTTTGGGTCTTCCTCGTGATCTGTCTGATGCAGGTCTCCATTTGGAAATTTTCGTGATAACGGCTTCTGGATTCCTCCTTTCTATATGTCCCATCCATCTGAGTCTCTGTGCTTTGATAAATCTGACGATGTCTTCTCCTTTCAAAAGTTCTCTTACTTTGTGGTTCATGAGTTTTCTAAATTAATTATTACCTAAATTTAGCGGACCTGCTATCCTCCGAATTATTTTCCTTTCTAGGATCCTCAATCTTTCTTCCTCTTTTTGTGTCAGACACATTACTTCAGCACCATATGTGATTACTGGTGTAATTGCTGCTTTGTAAATTTTCAGTTTTGTATTCTGTTACTGTAGTAACTGAAGTTACTGAAGTTACTGTATTTCCAGTAGGTTCTGTTTCCTGCCTGGATTTTTTTATTAATTTCGATACTTTTATCCTTAGTTCCATTTTACCATATATTCAAGGTATATGTAGCTGTCAACAACTACAATTTCGACGTCTTCTACCTTTAAAGGATGCTCAGAACTAAAGTCATAATTTTTTTCTTTTGGTAATTAATATTTAGATCTACTTGACTTGCTGCATCGCTGAGTTCATTTAACATGGGCAGTTTTTAGGTCATCTCAAATCAGAACAATATTATCTGTGAATCGTAGATAACCAAGCATCTCACCATCGATATTTATTCCCTTATTTTCCCATTCCAGTGACTTCAAAGCATGTTCAAGTAGAGTAATGAACAACTTAGGCGACATAATATCTCTCTGTGGAATACCTCTCCTGATATGTATCTTCTTGGGAGGACCGTGTAGATTTATAGTTGTTGTAGCATTTCTGTACATATTTTCTATAATATTGGGGTACCTATGATCAATTCGACATTCTTCCAATGCCTCTAGAAGTTCAGGTAGTTCGATAGTATCAAACGCTTTATGAAAGTCTATAAACGTTAGAACTAAAGGTCTACTTAGTTCAGAGAAATAAGGAAAAAAATATCCTGTTGGTGACACAACCCCTCCAGACCGAAACCAAATTTTTTGAGTAGTATGGACATCTATATTAATAACCTATAATATGTTTCCTGCAGCCGATTTTGATGATATACTTAGTTATAAACAAATGGAAATCAAAAAATGGTAAATTTTCGCTTTTTTCGTCTATAACCAAAAAGTTAAATATTTAAACAAATTTGAGAGTGAGAAACTCATAAATCGTATAAAAAATTTCAATATGGCGTTCGCTGAATATGTCTATCCTTATTGGTTGCTTAGGGAATTGCAAAATAAATCATAAATTTTGAGTTTTTATAAATATTCATAACTTATGTAAAAATTAACTTGAACATTCTTATTATACGGAATGCTGAGAATTCTGGCGTTTAAATCAAACCCTAAATTTCAACGCAATTGGCCAAATAGTTACAAAAGGTATGTAATTTATTCTTCCCAAATTAATTTTTTCTGCAACGCTATAAATCGGAAAATGATGAAGTTACATTAATACTTTGGATAGGCTATGAAAGAAGAAGATTTATACTATTTAGTTTAATTAAAAAAGATGACAAAAATAATTCTAAATACTGCAAAATTATTTTGCAAAAACATGTGAATTAAAAAAAAGGGGGGCTAACTTCGTCCCTAATTCTCCTAGGACAATTGTTTTTCTTTCTAAATGTGTATAAAAATTCAGTCTTTCCAAATATGAAAAAATGATTTTTCTACGGGTAACGGTTAAAAAGCTATCCTAATTGTTTATAAGTAAGCAAAAAATCGACTTGTTTTTGCAAAATAATTTTACACTGTTTAAAATTACTTGTTGTCATTTTTTTTAATTAAGTAAATAGCATAAAAATGTTCTTCTTCCATAAACTGTCAGAAGTCTTACTGTAACTTCATAATTTTCTGACTTATAGTGTTGCAAAAAAAATGAATTTGGGAAAACAAATTAAATAACTTTTAAACTATTTGACCAATTGCTTTGAAATTTTAAATTTAGTTTAAGCACCAGAAGTCTCAGTAATTCGTGTAATAAGAAGGTTCTAAGTTAATTTTTACATAAGTTATGAACATTTATAAAAACTCAAAATTTATGATTTATTTTGCAATTTTCTAAGCAACCAATAAGGATAGACATATTCAACGAACGCCATATTGAAATTTTTTAGACGATTTATGAGTTTCTTACTCTCAAATTTGTTTAAAATGCTTAACTTTTTGGTAATAGACGAAAAAAACGAAAATTTACCGTTTTTGATCTTCATTTGTTTATAACTATGTGTATCATCAAAATCGGCTGCAGGAAACATATAAGTTATTATTATAGATGTCCATACTACTCAAAAAATTTGGTTTCGGCCTGGAGGGGGATGTGTCACGGGAAAAATCTTATTTCTCTGGACTAACTGTATAATTGATCTTTTAATTAACCCTTAAAGGACGGACTTTTGTTTTTATTAAAAAACTGAAAAAAAGTTCGTGATTTATGTTTTATTTTGAACAAATATTAAAATTATAATAAAAAAAATAAACAATTTAAGTATTTTTTATAAAAAAAGAAGATTTCCATATGGCAACCGTAGTCCTTCCTACTATCTATATTATAATAAACATAAAAATTACTACAACTATGAATAACAATAAAAACTATAAACTATTTAGTGTGAAATTGCACATTGCACGCTAGGCATAAGCCAACGTTACATTTAGAGCACATCGTTCTCATTATAGACTTGTACCTTTTATTTGCACATTTCTTTTTCTTATTTTCCGGAGTAGATACCAGAATATGGCTAAGATTATCATACCTAATATCATGTCATATTCCATGTCCCAGTCAGTAGTATTTTTTGCCAGGTAATTCGTTATATCCAGTTATGATCAAAATTATTATAAAACATTTCATGTCGTTGATCGTAATTTGGGGATCTGTTAGATTTTTAAAATGTCCATACCTCGTAGAGTCTGTAACCAATAGTTCGATTAATTAGTCATCAAAATTTTTTTCGAAAAGTTCAAAGGGCGTGCAGTTACTGTATCCTTCGCAGCTGGATGCTTGAAATGGCCTAGCAGTTGCTTCCAAATCTCCCTCTTTGTCCCAGTTTACCTAAAATAAATTAAACTTTATCACCTATATTTTTCGTAAAAATACAAAATATACCTTGGTAGCGTCTATTTTCTCCATTGCAAAATCCTTTTCGTTCGAATTGCGAACCTGAAGCTCGACTGGAGCTCGTAATTGGCTTGCTGGTAAATTATCTACCATACCACCATTATCCTTATCAGCAGAATCTTCATCGGTCAATTCATTTGTGTCTGGTGGTTCAATGTAGATTCCCTCCACATCTAAATCGTCCGCGTACGTTCGCCATTTGTAACGCCTCTTCAAGAGTAAAGCCTCTTCTAAAATTAAATAAAAACATTCAATAATAGGTACTGAAAGAGACTCTGGTTGCCATATGGCAATTTCAGTTTTTCCAGCCCTAAAATAATTACACACTAAAAGAAAAAGACAAACTAATGCAACATTTTTAAAATCTAGTATATTCTTATAAATAAAATCATATACTAAACAAAAAATAATTTATATTGGGTATTAAAAAGTTACTTACACAAATCTGATGTCCATTTTCTTCCACCAACAAAAATCGGATATATACACAACGATGTTAATCAAACAAACACTAACTTGAGACTGAACTTTCAGTACTACCTTAAAATATACTTATTTTACTATTCAGAACAGCATGCGCCATCTGATTTTTAACAGAGAAACCTACTGAAAAAATTATTTAGATCACTGCTTACAATGGTTGCCATATGGCAACCATAGTCTTTTAAGGGTTAAGTCTTTTATGCAATCATTTGTACCGTAGTTAGGGCAAAGACCAGCATGTTCTCTTATCTGATACAGCTCAAATTTTGCTTCCAATCGATTGGTAATTATTCTGGTGTACAGTTTGCATAAATGGTTGATTAGAGAAATTAGCCTGTAATTCTCTAGGTTCATGTTGCCACTCATTTTATGCAGAAGAATTGTATTGGAGTTATTCCAAGCTATAGGAATTTTTTGACTATACAAGCGGAGAGTGAAGAGGTCTCGTATTTTTTTCAGAAGAGAAGTTTCGCCAAGTTTCGTAGCTTCTGTAACTATTCCATCATCTCCTGGAGCGTTGTTGCTTTTAATTTTTTTTGAGTGCATATTGTACCTCATCTTAAGCAATTTCTGGAATACTGACACGACAAAATAGTAATAAATTAATGCGGCTATTCTTAGAGAGAGAAAACTGTAAAACTGCAATAAATATAGGAATTACTGTATAAAACTGTCTAAAACATATAGAAAGGACATTGTTAAGCAAGCCAATACTCACAAAGGGTTGTAACGCTATTACGAGTAGAAGTTGACTGTATAAAACTAAAGTAAGATTTAATTTACTATTTTAGTTGGGCATAAGTTACAATTTTACTTGGAAATTAGGTTTATTATACTTTTCGCTTTCCACTTCGGAAATCGTTATCAAAATACAAAACATATTTTGATGTAAGTCGTGTGCCCTGATTTAAGAACAGTTCAATGTAAGTGGGGTATCTTTCTGAGAAATTATCTGCTTTTAATTTTGTAACTTCTGTGTCAAAATTTTGCTTTTGAAGAAGAAAAATTACCAAGTTTAAAGCAGAGTGTTCAGTATCAAAGTACCAACTTGTTTTTTTTTGTGTTTTGAGTTATAAATAAATCTTGTCACAAAAGCAGTTGTTCAGTAACCAAAAAAATTTTTAAAAATATAAAAATTTCTCGCACTTTAATAAAATTATCACTTTGTTTTAACTTTAAATTTGAGGTTTGTCGAAATTGTGGCCCGTGAGACCCAAAAACCAGAGCAAAATAGGTATTGTGAAAAGTTTCTTTGAGATCAGCAGGGTTATCCTCGTATTTGATATCAGACAAAATTAGCAATGGGTTCCTGTATCTGAGACACTCTGTTAGCTACAAAGGTCGGCTATCTGCTTCCATGACCTCTACACCAAGCGCTATTTGGGAGTCTCACTACAAGTTTATAGAGAAGCCATGGATGTTTATTTAAAAATCCCTTGGGCAAGAACGATAAAAACTGGAACAACCAGTTATATGGGTCATTTGTTACGTGATTAAAAGTACCTACTATATTCCTCAATGGATCGTTGAGTAAAATAGAGGAGAAACTAAATACTGGAAAGATAATTGTACTGGCTGCATAATATTAGAAAGTCGATCGGATTACGCTTTGAATTGAATAACTTATGAGTACAACTGAGGACAGAATTCTTTGCCAGCATAACCGCTAATCTTCAATGATGAAAACGGCACATGAAAGAAGTTCTCTTGAGTTCCTTGTATGACTCAATCTGTTCTAGTCCAATTAGTTGAATTATTAAAGTATATTCTGGTTGAGAACAAGACCCGACCTAATAGAAGACATGAAAAACCTAGATATACCAATGAAACTTATAAAGCTTACGAAAATGACAATGGAAGGATCGACTGCAGCAATAATTACAGATAACGGAATCATTAAAAATATAGAAATAGCAAGTGGAGTACGACAAGGCGACTCTCTGTCAAAGCCACTATTTAATATCGCTATAGAAGGAACAATAAGAGCTACAGAAATAAAGGGTACGATTATAACATCGACGTCGCAACTTGTGGCGTATGCTGACGACATAGCATTAATTACCAGAAACCTAAACAGTTTAAAGGAAGAATTTATGAAGTTGTGCAAAGAAGCATCCAAAAGGGGTTTAGAAATAAATCAAAATAAAACAAAATACCTAATATGCTCAAAAAAAAGCCCAGTTAATATGATAAGCTTAAATATTGGTGAATATAAATTTGAAAAGGTAGAACATTTTAAATATCTTGGAGTCTCAGTTAATGGAACTAATGATAGAAGCATTGAAATTAATAAAAGAATCCAGGCAGGAAACAGAACTTACTGGAAATACAGTAACTTCCTCAAAGAAAAGAAGCTTACTCAGAATACAAAACTGAAAATTTACAAAGCAGCAATTAGACCAGTAATCTCATATGTTGCTGAAGTAATGTGTCTGACACAGAAAGAGGAAGAAATATTGAGGATCCTAGAAAGGAAAATAATTCGTAGGATAGCAGGACCACTAAACTTAGGTAATAATAAATTTAGAAAACTCATAAACCACGAAGTAAGAGAACTTCTGAGAGGAGAAGACATCGCCAGATTTATTAAGGAACAGAGACTCAGATGGATGGGACATATAGAAAGGAGAAATCCAGAAGCCGTTATCAAGAAAATTTCCAAATGGAGACCTGTATCAAGCAGACCACGAGGAAGACCCAAAACTTGATGGGAGAACCAGATAGTGGAGGACCTTAAGAAGATGGGAGTCAGAGAATGGGTAACCAGAAGCAAAAACAGGAACGAATGGAGGAAAATTGTAGAAGATGCCAAGTCACACAACCAATTGTAAAACCAAAATAATAATGCGGATTGATTCACCGCGACAAACGAATCGGAAGAGCCCAAAGAGGGCGGCAATCACTCCGCTAGGAGTGAAAATGCCATGATGATGATTCTGGAGTATCTGTAAGCTGTATTTTAAATGGTAAGGGAAATTACTAAGGCTCGATGCACATTTGCGTATTTTCAAGCTGCGTTTCCGCTGCGAGCAAGCTGCTTGTTTTCAAGCTAAGGTTGTAGCATTTCGAAAATCTGCTACAATGTTCTGTTTGAAACCCTTCCTATGAACAATAATTATTCTTTGTATTTTGAAATATCATTCATTAAATTTTAAAGCCCGCCCTGTTAGAAATATTACAACGAATAATTTTAAATCTAATAGTAGCATTATGTTTCGTTAACCCACTCTGTAAGCTAGAGTAAACATAAAATTGGTGACCTTCAGAAGTGCTTTGCAGGTGTCGAACCATGCGACGCAGATCTTTTTCGTCGAGTAAACAGCTTTACGGGCGAAAGTCGTCCAATAATTGCGCGATTTTTGCGATCTGTGGCTTCACCTTCACCCGGTGTCCGGGGAGCGAAGGAGAGGTCAGTTCCACATCAACATCTGAGATGGTAATATGTCAACCAGTGGTGGAAGTCACAACCTCACAAGATGCGTCGATTGATTTGATTTAATACCACCCGGAAATAAAGAATTGTAGTTATTATTTACCAGATTCCAGATTTGAGTATGAGATTTGTGAAATGGTTTGTGTTTTAACCGTTTGTTTCAAAGTGAAAAGCCCATGGAATGGATACCCGGAATTGCGACGCAACTGAAAACCGGTATGTGGTGGAAGTTTCTGTTCCTTTTTTATGAAGTTTGGTCCAATGTTTGAAGTCCCCTACTGAAGTCCTCTATTTGAAGTCTCCGATGAGATGTCTGGTCTTGTCCCAGTTTTTGTCCTCTTTCCAGTTTCCCAGAGTCCTTTGTATAATTGAATGCCTGCCACGCCCACCTGTTGAATGGAATGATAAAACATTTTTGGTTTATTGTGACGTGTGACAAGAAAGTGTTTTAGTAAGGTACAGTACGATCTTGTTTTTAAATTAAAAGTGATGAAATTCCAAGTAAACGATATTAAAATTTGCAGTCGGTAAAATTTTTTAATATTTTAATAGAGATTGCTTTCACAATGGTAGTTTTGTGTAAATTAAATAATAATATGGAATGACATTTGACAGCCCACCACTTCGAAATATATAGGTCAAATCTTGTTTTGGAATACACTGCCCGATAAAGTTTAAAGTTTTGTGTATTGTAAGTCATGTAAAGTTTATAATTTTTTTATGGTCATTCCTATGGTAAAGTCATTCATTTCCTGTTCGAGAATGTGTTTTCTCAGAATAATAAAAATAAAGTCTGAAGTTTTAAAATAAACATTACAAAAATGTACCCATTTTTATTTCTGTAAAATTTTTGGAAAATTATTAACCAAATTTTTAATACAACTGAAATTGGGTTTTAGTATAAAAGAAGAACGAAAATGGCATAGAAGCCAAGGATGAATTTAAAAGTTGCCCAGTTTGACCCAAAAGAGGAATCTCCTATGAATGTCACCCCATTTGGTATCCGTAAGTACATTGATATGTCCAGTAAGTACCCAATGGTGAATCAGAGAATTTTTTTTCCAATCGGCGTCATATTTTAAATAGTAGGAAGTTCCTCCAGTCTGTGTAAGTATCCTTTGCTTATTGGTAATGGTTAGTCTTCTTAAAACCCTCTCATCTTCCTAACGAACCTACGACCTGCTTACCGAACAACCAACTGATGCGCCGTACGCAAAAGAACGTTATAAGTGTCTATTTCTTCTACTTTAGCCCCATTTCGCCCCAGTATCTATGTAGTTAATATTATCCCTGACCCCATCTGAGCAGATATTTAAAACGCTTTAAGGTTCCCCTCAATACACATTTGAGCGGTTTCTCGGGGTCAATGTACGCCAGAAATAAACAGATCTGTAGCGACGTTGAAATCCATCGCGAGGTCAACTTCTATTGAATGATTGCCCATCATAGACTGCCAAACCGCTTGACTTGTTTTCATCTGCGTGCACGTGGCGGCGTAACAGAAACTGGCGGGCTGTCGGTCAATGCGGCTTGCAAGTTACTTGCATGCAGCGGCTCAGCTCGAGTGTGCAGTGAATAAATTTAGCTCATGTACTGCTGAACCGCCTGCTGTCGCACGTAGCTTGCTCGCAGCAGGCACGCAGCTGGAAAACACGCAGATATGCATAAGATAGGTAGGGTAAAGCGGGGGAATGGGGGCCCCTAAGCAAAATATCAAGTTGTTAGTTATTTAAGTGAGTTATAACAGGAAAAATGAAGAAATAATAAGAACACATATTTCTCAATGTAAGTTTAATGAAAAATATTTTTTAATGTGTAACACATATTTAAAAAAAAATATTTTATAAAAAGTGTCCGTGGCCGGTATTACCCAGCTTGGCGGGGTAATGCCAGCCGTCTTCACATACGAAAATCGCAAATAAACCTTTTTTCTTTTGTTGTGCCTGTACATGCCTTATGGGCCCACTGTCCGCACATTACACATCTTAACCAAATTTCATTATTTTTTCCAAATTCTCCGCACAATATACATACGTCTTCATTGATATCTAAGTCTCTATCATCGTCATTGATTTCTTCATAGTCTTCTCCCTCAAATTCTGTATAACTAACAGCTTTTTTTGCGATCTGGTTTCTGTTTCAGCATTGTTGAACCCGTTCCTTCCGTCATCCATTTTTTTAACTTTATCAACTTTTTCTCTCATTATCTCATCTTGTTTATTCTTGTATTTCCTTTCCAACTCTTCTTTTAGCGGCGTTGAGGTGAAAATAATGGAATTTTTTTTGACATTTCTTTTTGGTTTTGGATTTGCATTCGAGCAAGACGGAATAGGAATGATGTTAGAAATAAAACTTCTGACCAGTTCCTGACTTTCATCCCGAACAATCTGTTCCTCAGGAGTTCTAGCCTCATTTTCTTTTTGAGGCTCACATGGTGGCTCAACAAATTCAAGCTCTAGGGCTTCGGGGTTGAAGGGAAATAATCCTGTCTCTTTAAAGCCTTTAATGGCCTTTTCCGGGGTAGCTACTCTACTGAACGCCATGTTAAATAACTCGGCAATATCCCCAGGATTAATTTTTTCCCCAGGATGACTCGTCAACAATTTGGAACATTCCGAATTAAAAGCTGCCTTCAAGGGTGCGTAGAAGATCACATCCAAGGGCTGAAGGCGGTGGAATGAGTGTGGAAGAATTGTCAAAGATATAATCCCATTTTCTTTGCAAAAATTGTACGCTGATAATGTGCAGTGAATAATATGATTATCCATAATCAAAAAAACCGGATCTTTGGCGAGCAAATATGTACATGGGTGGAATGTAAGTACCAGAAGCATTGAAAGCACACATTGCAGTAGTGTTTTTCCCCGCTCCCAGCTTGTGACGAAACCGACCCGTTTCTGCCCTCGTTCTGTGAATATTTTTGGTGGGAGCTGCACCGTGGTAACGCCAGTTTCGTCACAATTGTATATTTTATTAGGTGGAAAGTTAAATTTCTCCATGAGTTTAGATAAATTATCTGAAAAATTGTTACCCCTTGACGATTAAATGCCTTAATTTGGTTGATACTGTTTCCTTCGGGTTTTCTTAAGGTAATATTGTGTCTAGACGTGAATCCAGCGGCCCCGTCCTTGCCAGCCAATTGTGTTTCTTGATTGAATGGGACACTGATATTGTTGGATTGTGCATAGGCATATGCACATCTCCGAACTTGAATGGGTGTTAAGCCAGCTTTTTAATTTGGTTGGCCAGTTCAATCTCGGCTTCTTTTGAAAAGACTGGCTTACGTCCCAATGAAGGTCCAGAATTAACGGCGTCATTCTTCATTCGGTCTTGTATAGTTGATCCCAAATCTCACTGCTGCTTGTCTCACGGACACACCATTTTGGATAGCACGTAGTGCTCCTTCGACCAGGAAGCTTTTTCCATTTTTCTTTTATAATGCCGTGGCATCTGAAAATAACAAAAAAGTAGATTACCTAATAGTTGTGACATTTTCTATATGTGGGGAAATACCGGCCACAGCCCATGTGGCCGATATTACCCCATTTACTGTGGCCGGTATAACCCCAAAATGACATAAGGTAATTTATTTGTGCTGGTATTTTTTCTCATAACTTTACGTACAAAATATATTACAATTATTGAAATATATTTAGTAATCTATGAATTTACGTATTAGTTCATCAATTGCTAGTAAACAAATCGTCAATATAATACTTACGTTTGATAATGCCAGTTCCTTATAGCGACACGAGCAAAACACGTTTGTTCACGATAACGATCGGTACATACATACAAGTCTGGATTAAGCTGAAGACTGCGTCTGTTGCCCTTGAAACCAAGCTAGCAATGAACACGCCGCTCGGTTATATACGGTTAGACTCGGAATAGTTGGCGGCCGGGATTACCCCACTGGCCGTAATTCCCCCGCTTTACTCTAAATATTTTTAAATTTTAGAAATTGACAAAAAACTAGGTTTCATACCGACGTTTTAAGATTTCGATAAAATTCCTGCTTCTGCAGAATTAATACTGAACTAAAATAGTAAAATAAAACTCTTACCAAAACAAAAATGTATTATATTCAAAATATTTACAAATGTAATGTACATAATAATTATTATTAGGTAAACAATTAAAAAAATATACATACTGAGTCTGTAATGTGGAAGAAAGTCAATAGTTCAAATACTAATTGTTTTTTGAAAAATGCTCAGACTTGTCGATTAGTATTTCAGATCTAAATTTTTTACATACAATAATAATGTATACAGGGTGTCCCAACTTAGAGATATGACGTCATCGTTAATTTTTTTAAATGGCAACACTGTTATTTTGATAGCTATTTAGTTAGGCGTGTAAAGTTATGCATACCTGCAAAATATCAAATTTTTATTTCCTACCATTTACAAGATAATAAAAAATAAAATTATATCTATAATTTAGAATAAACTTAATAGTTCAAATACTAATTGTTTTTTTTTAAATACTCAGACCTGTCGATTAGTATTTCACGTCGAAATTTTTTACATATAATAATAATAGTTATGTATAACTTTACACACCTTATCAAAATAGCTATCAAAATGACAGTTTTGCCATTTAAGAAAATCAAAGATGACGTCACATCTCTAAATTGGGACACCCTGTATACAATATTATTGTATGAAAAAAATTTCCATTTGAAATACTAATCGACAGGTCTGAGCATTTTTCAAAAAAACAGTTAGTATTTGAGCTATTGAATTTATTACAAATTAGAGATTCACTCTGTATACGGATAAAATAGGTCTTTTGCTGAACTTCTTTTAGTTTTTGGGCATTGTTTTTTTTTATTTGTTATGAGTTTCTAATTCATGTAGCATTTTATTATAACATAGATAGATCCCTACCGGAATAACTTCATAGATCCCTACCGGAAGGGCGTTGACGCCTAAAAACGGCGTATATATAGCTTTCATATCAATTTTCCGATATTGGTCTCCATCTTGCGCGGCTTAGTAACAATTTATTTGCTAAGCCAGTCCATTGACGAAGGTTTCGGAGCCATGAATATTTCTTCCTAAGAATTCCTCTTTTTTCCTCCAATCTTTATGTTGAGTGATAACTGCAGTATTCAGTATCTGCTACCTCTCATTATATGCCCCAAATATTCAAGTTCTCTCTTTTTTATCATCTTTGTCAAGTCACCTTCGCCTCGACGTATTCTGTTTAGAACTTCTGTCTTTGAAATGCGTTGAACTCTTGACAATTTAAGCATTCTATGGTATGACTACATCTTGAAGACTTCTAATTTTTTATCATATCATATTATTCTTCATGAGGTCTCATATCAAAATATTAATATAGAACACACATAACATTTTATCAACTTGATTGTTCGTTGTAATTTCAGCTGAGAATTGCACACTATAGACCTAAGTTTCATAATAATTGTTCCTCTTACAATTTCTATACGAGTTTTAATTTCTTCGTCAAGATTTAGTGTCTCATTTATCAACAACCTAGCTATTTAAAATGGTTACCAAACTTTTTTAACCAGCTAATTGTTGACCATTAGTTGCATAGAGCCAACGTCTTCTTTACTTCTTAACTACTCTATATTATGTTCTATATATCGTTAATCTATATTTTGCAGAAACTTTTAGACCCTGCGATGAAATTTTTTTGTTTCCTCTCTGAGTTAGTTCTTCGATTTCTTCATACCGTGTTCTAATTGCGTTATATTCGTACAATTTTATTTTATAATTATTAGTAAAAATTGCCAAAGTTTCTTTTACTTCTAAACAGAATATTTTGTCAAAATAAAGTCGTACCATTAATAATTCATTAACGTAGGAAGTTAACCAGAATGCCAGAGTGCCTACTACTGAGGTTACTCTAAAATCCAACTCTTTACCACATGATAACTTTAGCCCTTTCTTAGGCCAGTTTTCTTGAAGTTTTTCTTTGGTACCGTTAAAATGCTCCATTCCTTCAATTAAAGTAGGGAATGTATATAACCTACTCGAACATATCTGTTTATGTAAAAGAAAATTCCAACAATCTATTTTTTGTGTACAGCCAGGCCAATCACATGATAACTTTATATTTTGTAGTAGTTTTTCAAGTGATGTGAATATTACTTTAGCACTTGTACACCGAACACAATATTCCAAGCAGTTACTGCAAAATATGTGACTGTACTCACAAATATAAATATGAGGCTTCTCATTGATAAGGGTGTCGCAGTTTGAACATTTAAAATTAATTTTCATAAATACGCCAAGAAGACGTTTTAAAACCGATTCTGCTGTTTCTCTCTGTGTGAATACAGTATTTTCTGTTACATCTTCTACATTTCCAGGATTATCCAATTTAACAACAAGTTTATATGTATAATCTGTTGGAAGATTAGACATATACATTTTAGTGGATCCTTTTTGAGCAAGTGTTACAAACTTTTTGTAAATATTTTCGTTTTCTTTTTTGCGCATTAGCTCTAGCTTATAATTGTTTGGAAAACAGGCAAACTTTTCATCAACTTCCAATACTTTTCCAACAGCCTTAAATTGTATTAACAACAATTCAAACAAGTTATCTGTCATCCAATACATATTTTGTCGTGATTCAATGATTATTTTTGAATCAAATATTAATGGAATAGTAGAATGCCAATGGTCTTCAAGTTCTTTCCTGTTTCCTTTAAAGTCACATCCCAGTTCAGGACAAGTATATTCTCTTTTACAACAGATTTGTTTGTGCATATCAAAATCCAAACATTTGATTTGTTTATTACATTTTTTCCAATCACATGGTAAGTTAAAATTTCCAAGTAAGTATTTCATATCCATCCAATGGCAAGAAGTTTTACAAATAGTACAATAATCGTCTACACAATCAGTGCAACTTACGTGACTTTGTGGACAAAATAACACACGCGATTTTAATCTGATTATATTATTGCAGTGGCAACATATAATTTCTGACTTTAAATATAAGTTCATAATTGTCTTAAGAATTTTTGTGTATAAATCGTCTATTGTTTTTTTCACATAAGCAATAGGTTCTTTCGCTTGCTCTTGGCAATAAATTTTTATTGCTCCAAAAAGTGTAGATGAAGAAAGTGATTCTGGTAAGTCATGTAAATCTATTGAATACGATTCTATTTGTATATCAATAGGTTTAGAGACAAACTCAATATCGGAACTTGGATGAAAGATTATTATTTTATACTTCGTTACTACAGAACATATATTAACCTGCTTGCATGATATGTTTAAAGTGTCATTTAGTAATGAAATTGATATTGACAGGAGTTGTTGATCTGTATGAAATAAAACCTTGTTTGTTTTCAACTCAAATACTCCATCGTAAGCCAAGCTATCAGGATGGTTTTGTTTATAGTGTTGAATTACTTGACAAGCATTCCACCGAGCTGGACAGGACAAACATTTGTATGTTCTTTTAAATTTACATAAAGATTCATGCTCTTCTACATTTTTGGAAAAAGAAAAAATCTCCATACAACCTTCATAATGATAAACACAATTAAAAAAATAGTTTTTAGCAATTTCGTTATAAAGAGATAGTCGTGGAAAAGATTTCGTGCTTTTTTTAGAATCTGCGCATTCTTCTCGACCGCATACGGTAAATGGACGGGTGTTTGAAATTGTTACTGGTCCAACTGAAAGGTAATTTAAACAATTACCACATGTTTGCCTGTTTAGAAATCGTTTTGGTAATACCATAATGCCTCCAGTGGGTTGCACCTAAAAAACACTTAAACATTAGTAAAGAAATTAGGTACATTATATTCATCCAGAATAACCATTAATCCTCAATGTTGCGTAAATTCGATATGATTTTATTAATTTTTTTATTATATTGTCAAACTATGTCTTGTACATATTATGAAGTTACACTCCAGAAATTACTGTATAAACTTAATAACAATATTTGATGTTACAACCTTAGAACCTATTTTCTACATAAATTAAAAATTTGTCTTAATATGCTACATCAGCGCGTTTTCCATATTTTTTTTTGAAAGTTCTAAGAACTTTCAACAGGGCGGCAACAGTGCGTCGGCAGTACGTGACGAAAAACGAAGGCGCAATATTGTGATACATAATAATAATTGTAATACTCATAGGCGCGCTAAAAGTTGCCAAGTCAGTTAAGTTCGATTTCTTGTTATACATAATCAGTTTTACTAATTCCAATGTAACACAAAATCTAGGCATGGGACAAAAAATTTTATTTGATGAAAGTGTATTTTTTGTTCTTTTTAATGGCGGTACAGACTTGTTTTTGTAATATTTTATTTAAGTATAGAGTAATTTATACATACTAAGGTATTTCTAAGTAAGATTGAAGACTCTGAAAGCAAGATTGGAAGTTTTGGATTCGGCACAAGAAACACAAGGGGAGAAAAACTTATGGAATTCCTGGAACAGGAAAACATGTATGTTATGAATACCTTCTACAAAAAGAAACCAAACAGAAAGTGGACATGGGTTGCACCTAACGGGACCACCAAAAATGAAATAGACTATTTTCTCTCAAACAACAAAAGAATATTTGAAGATGTAACAACAATCAACAACGTAACAACGGGTAGTGACCATCGTATAGTTAGAGCAAAAATAAATACTAACATGAAAGAAGAGAGAAAAAGAATATTTAAAAAAACAACGCGAATAGATGCCTTTAAAGTAAAAACAAATGAAGAGCAATTCCGAGAGGTCTTAGCGGATAAGTTCAAATATGATCCTTCACATAATGAAGATGAAATTGACGAAATTAACAAAAACATCAATAAGAACCTTCTCGAAGCCGGACTAAAGGTCGCAAAGGAAACAGGTACTAAAGAAGACAAAATAAGCAACGAAACTAAACAACTAATTACGGAAAGACGACAACTACTAACGCAAAACAAACGCCATACTCAAGAATACATAGAACTTAATAAAACAATTAGAAAAGAACTAAAACGCGACTTACAAAAATGGAACGAGAACTTAATAGAGCGAGTCATTGAAAACAACAGAGGCTTAAAATGTTTAAGACCGGCACTGGGTGTTAAAAAAATCATCAAAATTAAAGACGCCAATAGTAAGGAAGAGAAGGATAAATATAAAATTACAAAAATAGTCGAAGACTTCTACAAAAGCTTGTACAGCTCGCAAAGCCAGCCTAATGAATCAACAAAGGAGAACGTCAAAAGAAAAACAAAAACGTGGGATCAGAAGTACTACCAAATATAAAGGGATTCGAAATAGAAAGAGCTTTAAAAGAACTGAAAAATAATAAAGCTCCAGGACAGGACGGTATAATTGCCGAGCTCTTGAAAACAAGCAAAACAGTAACAATCCCTATACTAACAGAGCTATTTAATAAATGTCTCCATAATAACAAGATCCCTAAAGACTGGAACGAAAGTCTAGTAATACTTTTACACAAAAAAGGGGACAAATGAGACCTACAGAATTATAGACCGATATCGTTGCTCAGTCAAGTATACAAACTATTCATGAGAATTATTAACAACCGGTTGACCTACAAAATGGACAATTACCAACCAGTGGAACAGGCTGGCTTCCGCAAAGGATATAGTACATCAGACCATCTGCTGACAATGAGAACATTGATAGAGAAGGCAAATGAATACGAACTACCCGTATTTTTTGCCTTCGTAGACTATGAAAAGGCGTTTGATAATATCGAGATGTGGGCCATAGAACAAGCTATTAATAATTGTAGAACAGATTCGAGATATAGACAACTAATACATAATATATATGAAAATGCAACTATGATAGTACAACTAGACGAAAATACAAATCCCATCCCTATTAAGAGAGGCGTGAGACAAGGAGACGTAATATCGCCAAAGCTTTTCAACCTAGCACTAGAAGACGTCTTCAAAACGACAAATTGGCCAACCTATGGTATTAACGTTAATGGCAAGAGGCTAAACCACCTCAGATTCGCTGACGACATTGTGATTACAGCGAGCTCATTCGAGGAACTGCAAATTATGATTAAGGAACTCGCAGGCAGCTCCCAATACGTCGGCCTGAAAATGAACATGAAGAAAACAAAAATAATGACAAACACAGATGACCCCAGGCCCTACCTAGGCCAAATCCTGAAACTAGACAAAGAAAACCAAAGTGCGGAAATTAATAGGAGAGCAAGACTAGCATGGGCAGGATTTGGAAAACTTGGTTGAATACTTAAGAACCGCAAAATACCTCAATATTTGAGGACCAAAGTGTTCAACCAGTGCATCCTTCCTATCATGACATAGGGGTGTCAAACCTGGACCCTAACCAAGGCAAATATGAATAAACTAGCCACAACAGAAAGAGCTATGGAAAGAGCAATATTAGGTATACGACTGTCAGATAAAAAGAGGAACGACTGGGTAAGATCAAAAACAAAAGTCGAGGACATAACAACAAAAGTTGCCAAACTTAAATGGAGCTTCGCAGGCCACACTGTTAGACAAAAAGACCAACGTTGGAATGCAACGATACAACATTGGAGACCTTACCAAAGTAAACGACCGAGAGGAAGACCACAGATGAGATGGGTTGATGATATTAAAAGAGTAGCCGGAACGAATTGGAAATATGTTGCTCAGGATAGAGACCGATGGAAGGAGTTGGGAGAGGCCTATGTCCAAACATGGACGATAGAAGGCTAAGAAGAAGAAGAAGAAGGTATTTCTCAAATTGGGCTCTGTACCGCCATTATTTACTATATTTCGAATAATATGTGTGCCACATATCTAGACAAAATAATCAAAATAAAACTGCAATCTTGGCACGCGTTTCCGCGTGCTGATCTAGCCTTTTAATTATAAATATAGTCCAATTAATATATCTATAATATATTTAATATATTTATTTTTCATAAAAATAAAAATAAAAAAACGTACCTAAATTGTTAAATATATTCAAAATTTATCATGCGCCTTATTCGGCCGCATATGACGAAGTGTAGAAATTTGGAGGGTTCATTCGTTAATATTGGCTTTATTCGCACGCCTAACTTATGCCTCATAATACAAAACACTTAGCGAAGTGTGGTGCTACCAATATTTTTAGTACATAGTTTTTCAACTGGCCTGATTACTAATTTACCGAGTGCACATCTAATACAATGTAATATTCTAATAGTCCAGGGCGCATCTGTTTTGAGATGGACGTTGAGAGGTGACTCAAATTTTTTTACAGAAATTGCTTGAAAATAGATCAGATAATAATATTTGAGTTATCCTCCCTCTCAAAAAGGCCCGGAACATTGTTTAAATAATCAAAATGTCAAAAAATGAAGGAAAAATTCGATTTTTTTCTTCGTTTTTTGATTATAACTTTAAAAGTATTCATTTCCGAGAAAAGTTGTGCTGACATAAAAGTGGTGTAATTAAATTTTCTACAACCCAGAATTGGCTAAAAATTTTAAAAATAGTCACCCTAGTTGCAAAATAGTAATAATTGCGAAAAAACCATACAAAAACAAGTATTTGTATTTTACGTTTTTCAACAATTTATGCTACACTTAGGACCTTCATATTTCACCTAGAAAAACTTTATGATACAGTAACACAATACTGTAAATTTGATTAAGATCGGTGCAATAGATTATGCAAAATAAATTTTGCAATCCAGCTTTCGCAAAAAAAATTCATTTTTTTAAAATGCTACATGACTGAAAATAAAGCAGGTAGCAGGTTGAAATTTTTTTGCTTATAGAAGAGTACTGTACCTTTCATTTGCACTTTGAAAAATTAAAATGGATTAATTACCACGGCGTCAGGAAATTTTTTAAATAAACCTTAATTTTTGGTGCTACGCGCAGGACAGCGGTGTTCGATTCACACAAGTTGATTTCCACCAAAATTTCTTCCAATCTTTATCTAATATATTATTTTCTCACTCTATATTTGGTTGTATTTTAATATTTAAAAAAAAAGACTAAGTTTTCACTCTAATGGCATATAACATATCCCACCAGAATGAAAACAATGGGAACCTTCTCTGGTTACACCTCCGAGGCTTCTACAATTTGCAAGCCATACGGATGCTGAGACTAAGGAAGATGAGGGAATTCTACAATTTACAATTCACGTCACATCTGCTCAGCGCGGTAAAGTTCCAACGAGACTGGTTCCCTTCATACTCCACACAGAGTAAATGTAAA
The DNA here is from genome assembly GCF_917563875.1 of Diabrotica virgifera virgifera. Lineage (NCBI taxonomy): Eukaryota > Metazoa > Arthropoda > Insecta > Coleoptera > Chrysomelidae > Diabrotica > Diabrotica virgifera. The sequence continues at coordinate 149,017,703 of NC_065450.1, forward strand.
TCAAAAATGTTGTCTTTTGTAGTCTTTTGCTAGCAGTTGCCGCTAGGGCATCTATGCCATTTCGTTCGTTGCAATTCGGGACTGCACGCTGGGGTTTGTTTTGGTTGGATCAGGGAGAGCAGCATATGTGCCTCCTGATGAGAGACTAATAAGTTTCGAAACCGGTAGAGGTGCTTGCAGCACTCTCTGATTGGACTGGAATATGGTTCGGCTGTATTTTCGTTTTGCAACGAAATTGAAAATGGTTATTCATTTTTAATATTTTAATTCCAGAAAAATCAAACTAATTTTATTATTGTTTTTGAAATATTGTTTAAACAATTGCTTATGTTTAAAAATAATAAACTTTTATTCTCTAAGTTAAAATATATGAACAAAGAAAGTTTTTGCTAATAAAAGTGTTATTTCAAAGGATAGAATATGTTTTTATTTTGCAATAAACAAATTTATTTATTTATATCGAAATGTAATAAAAATTAAAATATATCAATCATTATCAAAGGTCATTGGAATGCCCAATCAGAGCAAACTATCCGATGTCCTGCGCGTAGCACCAATAATTAATGTTTATTTAAAAAAATTCCTCACGCCGGCCGTGGTGTTAATCGATTGTAATTTTACAAAATTGCAAATGAAAGGTACAGTACACTTCTATAAGCAAAAAAAATGTCAACTTGCTATCTGCTTTATTTTCAGTCCTGTAATATTTTGAAAAAATTATTTTTTTTTGCGAAAGCTAGATTGCAAAATTTATTTTACAAAATCTATTGAACCGATCTTAATGAAATTATCAGTTTTGTTTTAGGGTATCATATCGTTTTTCTGGGTGAAATATGAAGGTCCTAAATGTAGCATAAATGGTTTAAAAATGTAAAATGCGAATACTTGTTTTTGTATGGTTTTTTTCGCAATTATTGCCATTTTGCAACAAGGGCGACTATTTTTAAAATTTTTAACTAATTATATATTATAGGAAATTTAATTACGCAACTTTTATTTCAGTACAAACTTTCTCGAAAATAAATACTTTTAAAGTTATAATCAAAAAACGAAGAAAAAAATCGAATTTTTCCTAAATTTTTTGATATTTTCGATTTTTTATACAATGTTCCGGACCTTTTTCCGAGGGAGGATAACTCAAATATTATTATTTGATTTATTTTCAAGCAATTTCTGCAAAAAAATTTGATTCACCTCTCAACGTCCAAATGTACTAATATTTTTACAGATGCGCCCTGGTCTATAAGTAGTTCCTGCAGAATAAGATGACTACTCACAAAATATAAATATGAGGCTTCTCATTTATAAGGATATTTTGGAAATTTGTAAGAAAATTTGAACTTTTAAAACTGGCTTTCACAAAAATACTTTAAGAAAACGATCGATTCTACTATTTAGTGTTGTCGAAAGGAGGGGTACAACGGCCTCCTTTATTTAGATGGGCTTACAAGTTTTTATGTATTTTGACTCGTAAAAGACGAATTTTTTTGCGTTACAGTTGATCTTTTTAAGCAAAAAAATGTCTTTTTTTCAATTTTGTGAAAGTTCAACCACGTTTATCTAACGAAAACTATACGCCCTACGAAAAAACTTGTAAGAATAATTTTAGCTTAGAATGACAAAATGCAAAAAAATGTTTTGTTTCGCGGAAAATCGCTGTTATGTAATTCTGCAAGTTCTTTGTTCATAACAATCTAATTGACATCCGGATCAACGACTACCCACAAAATTCTTGTTCTACGGGTCAAACTACATAAATAAAACTTAAGTAAGTTCATCTAAATAAAGAAGGCCGTTGTACGCCCCTGTCGACAGCACTAATTTCTCTATGAAGATATAATATTTTCAGTTACATCTTCTAATTACATTGGATTATCCAATTTAATAACAAGTTTATATTTATAATACGTTGGACGAGCAGATATATGCGTTTTAGTGGATCCTTTTTGTGCAATTGTTAAAAACTTTCTGTACTGATTTTCGTTTTCTTTTTTGCGCCATAATTCTAGTCTATAATTATATTTAAAACGTGCAAACTTTTCATCAACTTCAAAAATAATGTCGTCTCCAATAGTCCTAAATTGAATTAAGAACAAATCATAGAAATTATCTGTAATCCAATATAAACTTTGGCGTAATTCAATGATCATTTTTGATCCAAATATTAATGGAATAATGGAATGCCAATGCATTTCAAGGTGTCCCCTAATTCCTTTAAACTTACATCCCGGTTCAGGACAAGTGTATTCCCTGTAATAACAGATTTGTTTGTGTATAGGAAAATCCGAATATACGATTTGGTTAGTACACATTCTCCAATCACATGGCAATTTAAAATCTTGAAGCAAGTTTTCCATGTTCAGCCAATGGCAATGAGAGTCACAAATCGTACAATAATCGTCGATACAATCAGTGCACTTCACGTGACTTTGCGGGCAAAATACCGCACTTGACTTTAACTTGATTATATTGTTGCAGTGGCAACATACAAGTTCTGATTTCAAATATAAGTCAATAATTTTCTTAAGAATTTGTGAATGAATATCACCTATTGGTTTTTTCAGATTAGCAATAGGTCCTTTCACCTGATCTTCACAATAAAGTTTTATTGCTCCAAAAAGTATAGATGTAGAAAGAGACTGTGGTAAGTCATGTAAAACTATTGAATACGACTCTGTTTTTATATCAATAAATTTCGAAGCAAACTCAATATCGGAGTTTGGATGAAATATTATTATTTTATACTTCGATACCACAGAACATTTATTAAGTTGCTTGCATGATATGTTTAAAGTATTGTTTAGTACTGACATTGATATTGACATAAGTTGTTGATCTGTATGAAGTAAAATCTTGTTGGTTTTCAACTGAAATACGCCCTCATAAGCCATACTATCGGGATGATTTTGTTTATAGTGTTGAATTAATTGACAAGCATTCCCCTGAATGGAACATGACGAACATTTGTACAATTTTTTAAATTTACATATAGATTCATGTTCTTCTACATTTTTGGAAAAAGAAAAAATCTCCATACAACCTTCATAATAATGAACACAGTTAAAAAAATAGTTTTTAGCAATTTCGTTATAAAGAGATAACCGTGGGAAAGACTTCATGTTTTTTTTTAAATCTGCGCATTCTTCTCGATCGCATACAATAAATGGACGGGTATTACATATTGTTACTGGTCCAACTGAAAGGTAATTTAAACAATTACCACATGTTTGACTGTTCAGAAATCGTTTTGGTAATACCATATTGCCTATTGCATAAACCATATTATATCCAGTGGGTTGCACCTAAAAAACACTCAAAATATACTAAAAACTATTGCAATATCTATCCAGAAAACCCATTTAATTTCCAACGTTGTTTAATGCCTGGTTGCACCAACAGATCTTAAGCTCCAGCTTAGCTAAGCTCTACTTATAGATCGGGCCTCCTTGAGTATCACTTACGTTGCACCATAATTTTAGATTCTTACCTTATTATCACTTATGTCTATTATAGTCCGTCTAAAAAGTATCCGGAATTTTATATTTTTCGTAATTTTAATAGATTTCCTTTTTGCAACATTTTAAGACAAAAGTAATGCATCAAGTAGGTTGTGCCGATAGTAGGTTATGGACAAAGTCGCATGACAACACCATCTGTCAAATATTGTTGTTTGTAAACAGACTTAAAATTTGTGAAATAATGTCGCAATTAGAACAAAGAAAAGTGGTGGAATATTTGTATAGAAAAGGTGTCCGAAACGTTAAAAAATTAGTGCAATTGACTGAACTCGGAAAAAGTGCAGTGTATGAGACAATAAAGAGGATAAAAGAGGCCGTAGATATGAGACATAGACCAGTTTCGGGTAGACCGCGTAAGATTCGCGGAAACAATTTAAACGCTTTAGTGGCTTTAGGATGACAAAATCCGCGCCTAAGGTTTCGAAAATTAGCGAACAGATTTGGAAATCAACGAAGAATAAAAGTCTGCCCAGAAACTGTCCGCATGTCACTGAAAAAGCAAGGCTACATATCAAGGAATCCAAAAAATCCCTACAATGACACCTCTGCAAAGGCAACGAAGAATAGATTTTTGTCAACGTTTTCGAAAAGATAATGTTAATAATGTATTTATATCTGATAAAAGTTGTTTCCAGCTTCGTGCAAATCATCTAAAAATCCTATCAAGAGAAAATGTTACCGTTCAAATCTCCAAATTTCCCACTAAAATAATGGTTTGGGGAGCAATATCTCAGCGTAGTGCTACACCTCTCTGTATAGTTTATGGTACTGTTGATAGTGCGAAATATTGTGACATCCGTCCTAAATGGTTTTCTTCTTGAAACGGTTCATGTTTTATATCCAGAGGGGTGGCGTTTTCAGCAAGATAATGCAAGATGCCATACTTCTGCTTATACTCAAGCTTGGATGCAAGAACACGAATTGGCAACAATTCCGTGGCCAGCAGCATCTCCAGATCTTAGCCCATTTGAAAACATATGGGAACTGATGAAGATTGAAGTGGAACGAGCAGCGCCACCAGATAAAGAAGGTTTGATTCGGTCAGTTTTACAGGCCTGGAATACCATTACCGAAAATTATGGCCTAGACCTAGTTTCGGGTGTACCTTTTTTTTGGATTGAGGTGGAACGCTCTTAGCAGACTAGGGAAGGTGTCCCTAGTACTGTTAGACTCGGACAGGAGAGGAGAACAGGCTGGGCCCCACAGACCAGAGTATGGTTCATGCGCCCCGCGTACCCCCATAACCAGCCGCCTACCAACTAAAACCACCCCCTCTTCCGACCCGGAACATCCCTGTCTGTAAGTAGGTCCCAAGAAGATTTGCATAAGCCCTGATATGCTATCCTCACCTTCCTAAGAGCGGATAGGAGGATAGGGGTGGTCTTTAAGTGACGTGTTGAATTGAAAATAAAGATAAAGTAGGGGTTGAGGTCATGTGTATCTGTGTACAATATTACTAAATCTTATTCTTAACGTAAGATAGGGGAATAGGGGTATATCTCTGTATACGATGTTTGTAAATCTTACTGGGAGAAGTATTGTTCTTTTTGTATTTTTTTTAATTTCTTTTAATTTTTTATTTATTTTTTATTTTTTACTGTTATTTTTATTTTTTTCTAATTTTTTATTCTGCTGACTTTGAGGGCCCACTTCACCCGTTTTGTTGTTCTACTGGTTCTAGAGCCGCTTTACGTTTTACGATGGCCGTAACGATGTCAATTATAAATTCGAAATTTATTTTGTTCTCGATCGCGACATTAATTATATTATCTGGGCCTACCTCACCAAAACTGTTCCTGAGCTCGGCCTGTTCGCGAGCGAAGACGCTACACTAGAAGACACAGTGCTCTGCATCTTCCCTCACGTGACAGGTCCGGCACACGTCATCAGTCTTGACGATTCTGTGAGTGAACGCCCAGAAGGACCCGTGTCCAGTTAAAAATTGAGTAAAATAAAAATTAACCTTCTTAACCTTGCAAGCGTACCACGTCCCTACATTCGGGATGAGTTTTTTGGTCCATTGGGCTTTGTTATGTTCCGCTTCCCATTCTGCCTGCCAGTCCGCGAGAAGCTGCTCTCTGGCAGCCGCTCTTACCTCTGGAAGGTGACCGTTTTGTTGTTCGTGTAATGTTTTTCTTTCCCTGGCTAGCAGGTAGATAGGAGGGGCGCCTGCTATCACCTGTAAGGCCGTGGTAGACGTAGTCTTGTATGCATGACTACGTTCAACAGAGGTTTTCTGTGCGCCTTGTTTAGCACGTCTCTATATTTCTTATAGCGTAGAACCTCGACCCAGACTGGAGCTCCGTAGAGAAGGGTGGACTGTATAGTGTGGAGGTAAAGTCTCCTTTTAGCACTACCTGGTCCTCCGATATTTGGTGTTATTCTTCGGAGGGCCCCGGTTTGTGCCTCCGCTTTCCCTACCACCCTCGTAAGGTGCTTGGCGAACCTCAGTCCTCGCTCGAGGTCTACGCCCAGATATTTTGCCCCCAGAGGCGCAAGAGGAAGGTTTGACCATGTTATTTCCAAAACGGAATAAGAGGTCTGGTCCGCCTCTGGGTGCCTTAAGAACCACCACCTCTGTTTTTGCGCTTGCAAGTTCAGGATCATTCTCATTCATCCAGGCGTTCACCCGCCCGAAACAGCTTTCCGCTATATTCACCAGCTCCAAGTAGTGATCGTGGGTAACTAGGATAGCTAGATCGTCGGCGTAGGCTACAGCTTCGCAATTCTCTCCGTAGCGGTGATTTAATACACCGTCATAAAGAATGTTCCACAGCGTGGGCCCAAGGACCGACCCTTGTGGAACGCCGGCCGTGAGTTTACTTGTTCCGTTTTTGTTCACGATAATAACCCTGTTGGATAGATTACTCTTGATAATATTTATCAAATAAACTGATATGTTGAGGGCTTCCATCTTACTAATGATGTGCCCCCAATTTGCCGAATTGAACGCATTTTTTAAGTCAAACATGATCAGTACAGCCCAACCTTTCCTGGTGCTCCCGACGTTTTCCGTGATGCGCCTGACAGCGTCCACCGCCGATCTCGCCTTCCTGAAATTGCCTGTCAGAAATGGCATTTGAGGCATCTAGTTCCGCTTGTAGGCGGTTTTTAACTATATTCTCGAACAATTTGCCTAGGCAGTCAAGAAGGCAGATCGGTCGGTAGGCGCTGGCCTCTTCCGGTTTTTTTCCGGGTTTTGGTATTAATGTGAGGCGTGCCCGTTTCAGATCATCCGGGAAAACCTGGGACACGAGGAGCCGGGACAGTACTGATCTCACCAACTCAGGTTGAACATTTACTAAAATATTGATGGCCTCTGGCGGCACGCGGTCGGGTCCCGGCGACTTCCCTGCCTTTATCATTTCCACGGCCCTGGAGAGCTCCATGGTGGTGACAGCTTCTGGGTGCTCACATAAAGCCGGCAATAACAGCAGTTTAGGCCTCCTGGGGAAAAGGATGTTCGCAATGTCTCGTTTCTTTACCTCAGTAAGTCTGTAAGCGGTTTCGACCTTAAGGGTTTTTGTGACTAACCTATAGGCCTCACCCCAAATGTCATTCTCAAGCGCATCACACAGGTTCGTCCAGCAGGCGCGCTTAGACCTCCTGATGATCTTCTTCAGGTCATTTTTTGCGTTCTTATACGCGTCTTTCGCCTGCTGGGTTCTGTTCCTCTGTGCAATGCGCCTTAGTCTGAAACACTGCGTGCAATGATTTTGCACATCCTCATTCCACCAATACGGTACCATATACGTTATCTGAGTGCTGCTCATGCCGGCCTTATACGCGCGTATTATGGCACTTCTAAGACTGGAGAAGTCCGTGACCTCCCCGCGTAAGTCACTAACTCTCTCGGTGAAGATTGTCCTATTGAATTCCACAACCTTTCGGCCGTCACCGATGTTCCCCTTGGTGCCGACCTCTTAGGAGATATACTTGTGGAATGTGAATAGATTGTCATCTAGCACATCCCACTTCGTGACCCTACTGGCATACTTGTCTGTCACCAGCGTAACGTCGATATGGGTGCGTGAGTCCCCTCTCTCGAAAGTATGCTTGCCGTTGTTCACGACTAACAGATTGACAGAGGAGATCCACTCATTCCATACCTCTCCTCTACTATCGTTCGTTGGGATCCCCACAGGACAGATTTCGCATTAATGTCTCCAGCGATAATATAGTCTTTCTCTACCAAAGCCGTTTCCATGATGCCATCCACCTTATCCCAATAGGTCGCCATGTTGATATTGGGAGAGATGTAGCAGGCTATAATAGCCACATCAACCAGGTTGAGCTTTACTACTCCCTCCCTTCTTGTGCCTTTATCTACACATATTATGTTCTTGTTGATAAGGTGGCTAACGACATCGCAGAGCGTATCCGATATTCATCCGAAATTCCTGACAATATCCTTATTCGGCTCTGGAATAATTATCAGATCCGCCCCGATGTCCAGGGCTTTCGCATGGACCAGGTCGTGCGCCACCTTGGCTCTCCCGACATTTACCTTAGAATCCTGAGTGGTTTGTTGACTGTTCCCGCCATTTCAGTAATCGAGAGTCATCTATCCCGGGTTAATCCAGGGGCGGGACAATAGTGGGACTTAGTCATCATCACCAGACATGGTGACATTGATGATATTGTCTGGGTAGGACGCTGTGTGCTGTGCTGATTTGTCGCTCGTCTCCTTTTCCGCTCTGTGTTGGGGCGGAGACATGTGATGCATGGGCATCAGCGACCCTTTGTCCATCGTGTCATCGATTTATCCTGCGAGGCTGGTGTGTCATTGCCTCTAAATACTCCTCCATGGAAAACTTCGTCGTCCATCTTCTCTCCCACATCAGTAATTAAAATAGGGGGTAGATTAGGTGTCACACTAGTAGAAGCCTGTAGCTCATCCGTTATTGTCTCTGTATTTGTATGTGTCGTATCAGAAGAGTCCACTTGTTCACTTGTTGTGGCCAATTTATCGGTCTGGGGGGTATATAGTTGAGTGGGTTCGGGTGTTCTTTGTGTCTCCGCTGTTCTTGCTCTCTGGAGGGCTTCCCAGAAAGCTGGGCATTTAGCGCTTCCATGCCTGTGAGCCTGGCTGCATACCACGCAGTACTCATCGCCTCCGCATGCGTCCATCGCGTGTCCCGGCTTACCGCACTTAAGGCACGACCCTGTGCGATCGGATCCGTTACATTTGGTAACGTCATGGGAATAACTCCGGCACATCTGGCACCTTCTCACATTGTATCGCTTTTTAACTTCACACCGAGCCAGGCCCACCTTAAGGAAACCGATGTCTAGAAGTTTCTTCGCAGCCTGCGCGCTTAGAACCAAGGTGGCCGCCTTGGTATTGTTCCTCATGGGCCGAATTTGCTTTATTACAAATGTCGGATTCCATGCACCCAGATATTGTTGGATGGCGGCCTTTATATGCGTCTCTTCGGTGTTGGCAGTCATCCCCTAAGGTGGACGACAGCTTGCCTTTCAGAGCCCACAAGTTTGGCTGTGAGCCCGTTTTCCTTATTTGAGATGGCGTTTTTTATGGCCGTAACTGCCTCTTGGTCTTTGTCCAGAGTTATTAATAACCCCTCCTCCCTAGTGCTACGCAGGCTCTGGATAGCCCCCTTTGCCTGCGTGTCACCAACGGCCTTCTCCACCCCATCCAGGAGCTGAGAGTATGTAGCATCTTTTTTCGTTACTATAAATCCATATGTGTGTCTATCCTTCCGTGTTTCGGGTGTACCTGGACGTTTAGTTAAGTGTTTAGATTTAAATGGAGGTTGTATAAGTAAATGAGATGAATTATTTGTTGAAATTTTACATTTCAAGTGATAGAAATAAATACCGTAAAATTATAATTCTGCTTTCTTTTTTCCGGATACTTTCTAGACGGACTATATTACATTATGGTATTTTTATTGTAATATATTATAATTATATTATATTAATTCTTATGATATTCTCGATAAGCCTAAGATCTGTTGGTGCAACCGGGCATAAATGGAACATTATTTTATTAATTTTTTTTAATGTGGTGGAATAAAACTATTAAACTTTATGAAATGACACTCAAGAAAGAACTTTATATACAGAGAGGGGCAAAATTATGGAATAAATTCATTTTTTAGAGAATGGGAGATTTTTGAGAAATATTCAAAAACAGGTCGATTTTTGTTTTTGAATTATGATTTTTTGGCATATATTTCATACTAGTGACGTCAGGCATCTGAGAGTGATGACGTAATCGATAATTTTTTTAAATGAGAATAGGAGTCGCGTGATAGTTCATATGAAAGGTTATTCTATTCTCTTTTCAATAATATAAACATTACCATAAATATTTATACAGGGTGGTCAAAAAAAAATAACTTTTGAATTAAATCAATTCAGTTAAGTATATCGTTTATTTAATCCAAAATACATTTTTGAAGTTATTCTTCTTTAGGCGCGATGCGATTGAGAGTAAAATTTCATACATTTGCGCGCATGCGCACACAGACAGTAATAGTTCGTTGCTAATCTTTCAAGATAGGTATGTATGTATGTGTATCAGCGCAAATAAGTCATTAAAAGAATACATTAGTGTTTTTAGTAAATGTATTATTTATTATAATTTTTGGATTTGTCTTTCTCTATAGTAATATAATAAAATATTATGTAGATATAACATTTTTATATGTCTATTTGTCACCGTGTTGTGTAATTATATCCGAAACTTACGTGTCAGTTAGAGAAGCTCTGTGGCGTAGTTGGTAGAGCGTTGGGTCAGTGATTGGAAGGTCGCACCGGTCGCAGGTTCCAATCCTGGACGATTCATATTTTTATTTAATTTTTGGTTGTTTTAATAATTTTTTTTAAAGTGGTAGAAAAGAAAGTTAGTTTAATATTTAAATAAAATACAAATAACCTGTTAAGTATATTTACTTCGTTGAAATTATATAATAGAAGAATAACTTCTTACGTGCGTACAAAGTACACACACATTCTTTTTTCTACTGTCAGAGAAAACAAAAAAAAAATTAAACATTATTTTTCGCTTAAATTCAATGTTAAAGCTGCCACCCAACTGCCTCTTTGCAATTTGTTAAGCGAAAAGCAATATTTATCAGATAATTATTTTTTTCTGTTTTCTGACAACAGTAAAATGTTGTCTGAATTAAACAAATTTCTTACATTTCTTCTTTTTGTGTGAATTAATTTAATTCAAAAATTATTTTTTGGCCACCCTATATAAATAATTATGGTAATGTTTACATCAATGAAAAGAGAATTGAATATACTTTCAAATGAACTATCACACACCCGCTATTCTCATTAAAAAAATTATCGATTACGTCATCATGCTCAGATGGATTACGTTCCTAGTATGCCATTTATGCCAAAAAATCACAATTTAAAAATAGAAATCAACCTGTTCCGGGATATTTCTACAGAATCTTCAATTAACGAAAAAATGAATTTATTCAATCATTTTGCCCCTCACCATACAACAGTTTTGTGTCCAGCAGTATACATATTCACATTTTCTAGCAGTACGGCCTACGAGGCTTCATTTGAGTTTGGCAATTTTTGTTGTGATATCCTCGACTTCTGTTTTTGTTCATTGATTTGATCGAAAATACAGGTTATTTATCCCTTTAAAAGTTAATCTCAATATTTAGTTTTTATCAGACTATTTTTTATTTATTTTTGGTGTATTTGTCAGCAAATACACCAAAATATCTGCACCAAAATCATTTGGAGTACCTAACATTAAATATTACTGCCTAAAGTAAATTTTACTGCCTAAATAATTTATACTAAGACTATTATTAATTACCTTTAAATCAGTGGCATCATTTACTGGCCCATGCTTTTCTTTAAAAAAAATTATAGCTTCATCTAATATCTTTTTACTTATGATCTTGTCACTACTTGGGATAGTCTTCATACTACTTGCAATTTTTTTAGTGCTTGATACCACTAGATCTCCATCGATATTGGGCTTAATGATTTCTTTTTTAATGCTTGTGTTAATTTTTACAATATTTTGTGTTACTTTAGTAGAAGATGACTCTGAAATGTGTACAAGTAAGGTACGACAAATTAAACGATATGCGAATAATAAAACGATAGACGACATTAAAAACAATTTTATGAAAAATGAAGAAGGTAAGAATAAGACATGGATGACGACAGAGATTCTGCAGCTAACTGAAGAAAGAAGGAAAAACAAGAACGATAACTACATGTATAAAACATTATAACGAGAGATGCAAAAAAATTTCAAAGAAGCCAAACAAAAGAACTGAAGAAAAAATTCCAAGAAATAGAAATTCTACAAAGAAAATACGACGACTTCAACGTGCATATGAAGGTAAGCGGAATTACAGGCAAATGTAAAAACAGAAGAGTAAGTAAACTTGTTAAAAACAATGGAGAAATAATCTGGAAAAAGTGAGTATTGACAATACCTCAAAAAATTACATACGAAATTTATTGTTTGATGAGAGGATGAGAGGGGGTACCAGTACCCAATATATACGGAAACAGGACCAAATATACTGATAACAGAAATAAGAGCAGCCATAATATCACTAAAAGAAGGGAAAGCTCCAGGGCCAGACGGAGTACAGTCTGAATTTCTTAAACTTCTTGGTAATTAATCTTTAAGAATACTATGTAAAATCTTCAATAATATATCACTATGACACGGGCAATACTCCAAAAGATTAGCTACTTTCAGAATTTATTACGTTACCAAAGAAACGGGGAGCAAAAAAGTGCGTAGAATATAGGCTAATAAGTCTAATGAGCCAAATATTAAAACTTTTTGTTAAAATTATACATATCTCACAGTATACAAGCTATGCGAAGAAAGAATACAAGACACACAGTTTGGATTCATGAAAAGGGTAGGGACGAGAGATGTACTGTTTAGTCTACAGGTATTATTCCACTGATGCAGAGATATGACTTGTGATATTTACACCTGCTGTGTGGACTACCAAAAAAAAGCATTTGATATACAGTTCAACACCGAAAAATGATGGATGTTCTAACAAAAGCCCAAATGGATGATAAAGACCGGCCTATAATATGAAATTTATACTGGAACCAATCAGCCACAATAGAACAAATCTTCAAGATGAACCGACAGAAGCGATTCAGATTCTGCGAGGCAGACAAGGATTTATACTTTCACCTATATTATTTAACCTATATTCAGAGAAAATATTTATAGAGGCCTTGGAAAATTGCGAACATGGAATACTTCTAAATTGGAGAACGTCTAAACAACATTCGCTACGCAGACAACACTACAGTCGAACCCGCTTATTGGAATAGCCTTCGTGCCAAGCAAAAATATTCTTATAACCGGGATATTCTAATAACCGATCATTGGTTGCTGGTCGCAATAATAGTGCATACCATGTTAATATGTATGCATATGGTTTTAGATATTTTTATGTCAATAATACAATAGCGTAACTTATTTATTAAAAGACCTAATTACATTAAGTATATTATGTGGATGCATACAGTAATTAATACGAAATTTATGCAAAATATAGATTATGTAAATATTTTCGTATTGAAATACATATAAAAAAATTACTTATTTAGTCTTGAAAAGTAATCGGTAATTGTAGCTTGTTTTTTTATTACATAAAATACTAGTTACTTGTTGCTCTAAATCTAAATTATAAAAATTAGGAAAATTTACATTGGTTTGGCCATTCAGAAAACGTCTTATCTTATAACATTACAAGCGATTAAGATGGGCGAACTGTTTTTTAAAAATTTTATAACAGGCAAGTGGGTGGCAATATGTACAGTTTGTACACAAAGGAAATTATTTTATGACCTGAAAATGTGAATTTGTCGGCGACCGATTGAATTGGTACTCATAACAAACTACACTCGGGTGCAAAATTAACCGGACACCTTAAAAATGGGTAATTTTTGATGTCCCGCAATTCCTAAACCTGTGGTCCGATTTAAGTGATTTTTTAATATGTTATAGCCTTATTCGTTAACAATACTGTTTTAATAATATTGTTGCTAAACAGGTAAATTTTCATTGTATACGAGGTGTACCAATGAAACTGTGTTTTTTTCTTAAACTTCGCATCACCCTGTGGAATATTCTAGCATTTACAAAATACTGAAATTGAAATCTAACTACAGCCTCATGTTTTCCAAACATTTTGCTTTTTGGTTCATTCGCGTACATTGGACCATAAAAAAGTTAGCTACTTTAACAACTAGCCAGCTTTTTCCTCAATACAGGGTCTTTTTAAATAAGTATAATTTCAACACCCTCTATCTTAGAAATTAAGCATTTGCGGACATAGGTTTATAAAGCAAACTGTCATTATTTTCTCATGTAGAATAACTCCATAAAGTTTGCCATGCTTATTTAAAAACATACTGTTTTGATAAAAAACATGGCTAACTGTTAAAGTACCTAACTTTTTAACGGTCCAACATAAGCGAATGACTCAAAAAACAGAATGTTGAGAAAACATGAGGCTATATTTGGGTTTAAATTTGAGTATTTTGTAAATGTTAGAATACTCCACAAGGCGATGCGAAATTTTAGAAAAAAACACAGCTTCATTGGTACACCCGGTATACAATGAAAATTTACCTGTTTAGCAACAATATTATCGGAACGATATTGTTGAAGAATAAGGCTATAACGTATTAAAAAATCACTCAAATCGGACAACAGGTTTAGGAATTGCGAGACATCAAAAACTACCCATTTTTAAGGTGTCCGGTTAATTTTGCACCCGAGTGTAATAAAATATTTATTACCTGACAACCCTAATATAAAACAGCACTATATGCCGTCGAGGCCCTTGGCGGGAAACCATAATACAAGACAATTTAAATTTTTAGGAAATTGTAGGTAAAAATTTATTCGTCGACCTGAAAAATATTCTAATAAGCGGTATTATTTTATTAATACGTATTCCAATAAACAGATAAATTTATTAAGGAGTAAATGGAAACTTTCGTGGCCTCGAATTTATATTCCATAAACCGGGATATTCCTATAACCGGTACTCTAATAAGCGGGTTCTACTGTATTATTTTTGCAGACAGTTTGAACAGTTTACAGCAACTCATAAACAAAGTAAATGAAGTAAGTGAAAGATTTGGACTACAAGTAAATCAAAAACTAAATTTATGGTCATCAGCAAAAATAACGTTAGAGAGGTACAACTCCTTATCAAGAATACACCACTGGACCGAGTAAAACAGTATACCTATCTTGGAACAATAGTAAATGAAGAATAGGATCACTCACAAGAAGTAAAATGTAGAATAGAGAAGGCTAGGAATGCCTTCAACAACATGGCCAAACTCTTTAAAAGCCACAAATTTAAACTGGAGATAAAAGTAAGGCTCCTACGATGTTATATATTCTCAATATTGTAGTACGATGTTGAATCCTGGACACTCACTGAAGCGATGGGGAAAAATCTTGAAGCCTTTGAGATGTGAATATACATGCGAATCCTAAGGATATCATGGACGGACAAGATAACCAACTAGACCGTACTACGAAGAATGAGACAAGAAAGAGAAATGATGTTTAGAATTAAAAAGAGAAAGTTAAAATATGTTGGACACATAATGAGAAAGGCACTAAATAGAGATTACTATAAATAATCCTCCAAGGCAAAGTATTAGGAAAGCGAGGTAAAGGAAAAAGAAAAATATCAGGGTTAAAGAACCTGAGAAAATGGTTCTCAATAACAACAACTAATATATTTAAAACATCAGTTAATAAAATAATAACAGCCAGAATGATCGCCAATATTCGAAACAAATAGGAACAAAAGAAGAAAGATACGATAAATCTAAGGGATATTAGAAATAAAAAGAGTCTTAGGATTATCATCCTGGTTTTTTTTAATTAATGTTCAACACGCTTGAAAAAAAATATTCACTAATGCTAAAAACACTCAATGAGGTTTAACTAATACAAAGAAATCAATAGAAAATATATTTAGAGAAAATTTAAATACCACTTCTCGAGAAAATGAATTTATTCTATAATTTTGGCCCTAAAATAGTAAAATTATAATTGTTACCTCTTTGTCTTTCTCCTGAATCTTTCGTCCTCGCTGGTTGTGTGTTAAGAAATTCTTTTAAGGAAGTTCCCAAGTTAATAAGCTGTTTTTCACTTAGGGAAGTAAGTGAGAGATCAAGATTATTTAATGCCCTAGGTTTCTCGGTGGGATCTAACGAAGTAAATTCTAAAAAGATTATAATTAGTTATCGTGCCTTTTTTCATAAAGATAACCAAACCTTTAGATTTCTCAGACCGAGCACTAGACAACTCGTTTTTAATTAATTTTGGTTTTCTGGAAGATTCACTTTGTTTCTCACAGCTTTCTAATGATGCTAGGTCTGGAAAAATAAATTTATTTTAGAACGTCTGATATATAATAAGTAACCTATATTTGATAAATAAACCGTCTGATAAATTTATGTTAAATAAACACAATGAATAAGCTAGAGGCATTTGAGATGTGGATCTATCGACGGATCCTTAAAGCTCCCTGGACCGCAGAATAACAAATGAAGGAATCCTGAGAAGAATTAGTACAGAACGACAACTGCTATGCACAATTAAACTTTAATTAAACAGAGAAAAACGGCATACCTGGGGCACCTAATTAGAAATGAAAGATACCAGGTTCTGCAAACCTTAATTGAAGGAAAGATCGAAGGAAGAAGAGGAGTGGATAGGAAGAAAATGTCATGACTCCGTAATGTCAAACAATGGAAAGGACTAAGAAACATAGGAGATCTAATACATACTGCAAGGGATAGAGAAAAATGGTCAAACGTGATCGCGAACATCCATTAGTGGATTGCATAAAAAGAAGAAAAAGATAAATAATATTTTTTGCAGAATAGTCAAATGTACCTTTTGACAAAAGTTAACATTAAAATCATATTTTTCTTTATTATCTATTTTTATTCTTTTATCTATTTTTTTCTTTATTATGCTTCATTGTATTGAGAAACTCTTCTACTGAATAATACGTCTTTTAGATAGATGGACTTTTGTCATTTTACGGAACTTGAAGATGTGTTGCAGCTTTGAGTTGTAGACGGATATGGTTGTACAGGTTTTTTGTGGAATATAATATAGATTTCTTTACTAAATCAGAGAACGGGATCGGTAAATGGACATCAAAAGTTGAATTTCTGGTGGAGTAGTCATGATCAGGTCTTGCTGGAAAGACATGCAGGTGTTTACGAATTAAGCAAACAGTTTCTAAAATATAAAAGGATAAAAGGTTAAAATTCCGTCATCTTTGCAGTAACGTCTGCAGTGTATTGTTCTTCTGAGGAAAAACAGATGTCTTATTGCTCTTTTTTGTAATTTAAAGTAACATCTAATTGGGCTGCTGTACTACTCATAGAACCCAAAAAAGAAGACCATATCGAATATGACACTCGAACAAAAAAAAATATATTATTTTAGATGACGCTAAATTAAGTTCCTTTGAAGCAGATCTTATAGCATAAGATATAGCATCTTTTCGGCGAATAAACAATTATGTTGTTATTATCAACGGCCCAAAAAACCTATAATACCACCATCAAATCACGGCGACCTAGAATTTCCCACGGGACCCCTTATGTTGCGACTTGACTATTACCTGTTTCTTTCTTCAGTAGCTCTAGTTGTTGACCTAAACCTCCTTCGTGTTTAGACGAGGCAAGTTTAATGGACGTAGAGTTTTCCCACGTGTTTTGAGTCTGACCACTTTCTGGATTATCTAAAAATAATGAATAAATATTAGACCGGGTGTTTTTAGACTTACTGGACTTTTATTTCGGATTGTTTAATATTTTTAAACAATAAAAAATAAATATCTTTATTTATTTTGCAAAATTTTACTTGTTATTTTCTTATTATTATTAGTACAAATAGGCTATTGATTATGTATTTTAGAAAGGAACTACAACGTTAACGCGGTTTTATTGTTTCGTATAGTCAATGGACCTCTCAGTATGAAAAAACCGCGGAGTGCTACCATTTAAAGGGGTGCTTTTTAGAGAAAAGTGTGAATTAGTCCCTAGGCACAGGGCGAATTAGGGTGAGTTCTATGCAAATTTGGTGCAAACATGTCTACAGGAAAATTGTTTTAGGTTTAATTTACTATAGAAATATCACATTTTAAAGTTAAAAATATTTTTTTCACAAAAATATATTCAAAAGAAAAGCAAGAAAAAACACGAAAGATAGCAATTTTGTTTTTGTCCCAAAAATTTTTCAATGGGGATATAGGTATAGGCATTGCTTCCCAGAAAAAAATTTCCACCTTTTTTCTTTAAAGTGACGTTGGTATAAGTCTCTATTATTTATAATTTTCAAATTATGATTTTTCAAAAATTAGCCACTCACAGCGATTTTGGGACATTTTCATTGTTACTTCGCAAAGATTATTCGGTAACTTTTTCTACGCACCTTTAGGTATAAAGTGACCTATGATACATTTAATAGGAAGCAAAGTCAATTATCTTTAAAATGGTCTATAGTAAAAGGTTGTGTGACTGTTTTTAAGCAAGATATGGTTTTTCCAAATTTTATGCTTTTAATGATTTTTGATACATTTTACGATTGTTTTTAAATTTCTCATTATAACTTTTTTTATATTTTTTATGATTTATGTTCAGATTTGCATCCTTTTATCATAAATATTATATCACTTTATCAGAAATCCATCATTGTTTTTTATTGTATTATTATTGTATTCTGTTATTTATTGTATTAGTATATTGATTCTGTTTAATTTTGTATTAGGGATAGGATTGTATATTCTTGATTGCATCTGGCTGAATGACTAATGTCTATGCCATTAAATAACAAAAACCTTTTTTTATTGTATATTAAGGTATACACATTGTGCAATAAAAAAGAAAACTTATTTTATTTACGTTAAAACTGTGTATTGTAAAAAATTCTAGGACTATTTTTAAACAAGATTTGCTTTTTCAAAATGTCACATTAGTCCTGTCGCCAGGGGGGGTACAACGGCCTCGTTAATTCAGATGGACTTACTCAAGTTTTTTTTATGTATTTTGACCCGTAGAACACGAATTTTTTGGGTAACAGTTGATCCGGATGTCGATAAGATTGTTATAGACCAAGAACTTGAGGAATCAAATAACAGCGATTTTTGGCAAAACAAAACAATATTTTGTATTTTTTGGGCCATTTTAAGTAAAAAATATTTCTACAAGTTTTTTCGTAGGATGCACAGTTTTCGAGATAAACGCGGTTGAACTTTAAAAAAATCGAAAAATTGCAATTTTTGAACCCGAATAACTTTTGATTAAAAAATAAAATAGCAAGTCTGCTTACCGCATTTGAAAGTTTAAGTCAAATTTTATCGGTTTTGATTATTTGCATTGGTAAAAATTTATTTTTTTATTGTTTAACAAAGCTATAAACACGTAGGGTTTCCCGTGCTTTTACATGCGTTTTAACGCATGTAACGTAGAAATAGTCTTGATTGCACTAGTACCTATTCTACCTACTCGTTCGATTTTAAATGAGAAATCATAGAAACATCACTCACGCACTAGTGGTTTGTAGCTTTGTTTAACAATAACACAATAAATTTTTAGCAATGCAAATAATCAAAACCGACATAATTTGACTTGAACTTTCAAAGGCGCTAAGCAGAATTGCTATTTTATTTTTTAATCAAAAGTTATTCGGGTTTAAAAATTGCAGTTTTTCGATTTTTTGAAAGTTCAACCGCGTTTATCTCGAAAACTGTGCATCCTACTAAAAAACTTGTAGAAATATTTTTTGCTTAAAATGACCCAAAAAATACAAAATATTGTTTTGTTTTGCCAAAAATCGCTGTTATTTGATTCCTCAAGTTCTTGGTCTATAACAATCTTATCGACATCCGGATCAACTGTTACCCAAAAAATTCGTGTTCTACGGGTCAAAATACATAAAAAAAACTTGGGTAACTCCATCTGAATTAACGAGGCCGTTGTACCCCCCCTGGCGACAGGACTACATACACATGCAATAGATCCCACTAAGCTGGAACCATATGGATAACTTTTTTATTATTAACTTTATGAAAAAAAGTTATTCTTTATAAAATTCTTTGCATAGTCTAAAACCTAAGATGCAATCATCAGATATAAAGTTTTGTCAATAGTGTACGAGGTATGTTAAAAAATATGAATATCGCTCAAGAGTAAAGTAGCTTCATATTTCAAAATATCGAAAAGTGTTATTAAGACAATTTATCTGGAATTAAAAATTATGTTATAATATGTTATTATATTCTTCTAATTAAAAAAAATGATAAATTTTAAAATTTTTCTCAAATGGACATCCTACGGATATTTTGTTTAAAAATAGTCCTAGAATTTTTTGCCATACACCATTTTAAAGTAGAGAAAATATGCTTTTTTCGTTTCACAATGTATATACCTGAATGTACAAGAAAAAAGTCATAATGAAAAATTCTAAAAATAATCATAAAAAATATCAAAAATCATAAAATTATAAAAACTTGAAAAAGCATAACTTCCTTAAAAGTAGACGTACAAACTTATACCTTTGATTGATAAATACGGAGTCAGTAAATTTATCAGTCAACGCTTATACAATAGACCATTTTAAAGGTAATTGACTTCTCTTTCTACTCCAGAAATGCGTAGAAAAAAGTTACAGAACAATATTTGCGAAATAATGGGGAAAATGGCCCAAAAATTCTGTAAGAGGCGAATTTTGAAAAATCCTATTTCGGAAAATGTAAATCCTAGAGACGTTTATCAAACGTCATTTTAAGGACGAAGGATGGTAGTTATTTTTCGCTAAAGCGATGCCTATACCTATATCCCTATGGAAAAAAGTTATGGGGTAAAACACAAAATTGCTTTCTTTTGTGTTTTTTCTTGTTATCCTTTCGAGTATATTTAAGAAAAAAAATATTTTTGACTTTAAAATGTGATATTTTGATAGTAAATTTAACCTGAAACAATTTTCCTGTAGACGTGTTTGTACTAAAAGTGCATAGAACTCACCCTAATAATTAGTTAAATTTGAAAAACCCGCGGAGTGCTACTATTTAAATAGGTACGTTTTTGAGAAAGGGGCGAATTAGTACCTAGACACAGGGTGAATAATTCACCCTGTGTCTAGGGTCTAATTCGACTCTTTCTCAAAAACGCACCTATTTAAATGGGAGCACTCCGCGGGTTTTTCAAATTTAGAGGTCCATTGACCATATGAGATAATAAAATCCCATAAACGTTGTAGTTCCTTTTAGCTCTCTTATTTTAAACATATAATCAATAGCCTAAAAAGGTAACAAAATGATAGGCAACTTAAATATTTATGTAATATAGTTTTTTTTTAATTTATGTGTCTCGGCAGCGATGGCCATTGACACAAACAATATTAGTTATGCAATAATTAATTACAATAAGGACTTAAAACTAATTATTACAACAATTAATTTCTAAATGTTAAATAACATTAGGTAAAAATTATGAAGAAAAAAAAATCGAATATACAATCATTGGATATTATAGAGACGTACAACTAATTATGAAATTGCTTCGGTCTTCTTGGGATACTTCGGACGTTGTTTAGTCATAGTAGCAGTTGCATATGAACTAGTAAGATTACTGGAAGAATTGGGTCCAGACATGGTGATGCTAAGAGTGGGGGAACATTGATTTAATTTGTTAGTCATGTAGTCTAAAGTGTTTTGAATTTGTTTATGTTACGCTTTGGATGTCTGGAAATAAGTGATAACCTTGGATACATCACTGCAATACTGGTTGCCTAACCGTTGGCGTCCGGTGGGACGGGATAGCAACAGTGAAAAACTATTGATTGTTTGACACTGAGTGTGTTTAAGTTGGAAGATTATCAAGTAAAACATCTCTTACTGACTGAAGTTACAGCTTGTTCTTGATTATTAGCACGTAACACAATTGTTATTAATCACTATTTGAGCGAAAACTAATTTTAATAACTAGTACTTACAGTAATAATTACAAATTTCGGCACCAATTTACAGTTCGATACATACACGTTCTGACGTTAGTTTGACAGCCTGTAATATAGTTAAAAAAATACAAATCCGCCAAACCCGGTAAAAATTAGTGGCTCACACGATATTCCAGCTACAAAAGATCTGATGTGAATATTACGTGGCAAAAAAATGTATGTTAATTTTTATGGAAAATAAAATTATAGATTTATTTTTAAAGATGTTTCCATAGTATCTGTTAAATTTGAAGTAAAATGCGCCATAAAAGGCCTCAAATTGTAAACTATATTAATGCTACTATTTTGTGGAACGTTTTACTTCAAATTTAACAAATACTATGGAAAAATCTTAAAAAAATAAAACTATAATTTTCCCTTTGTCACATTATGGCTCAAATCGTCTAGGGGTTATAATTCAATAAAATTGTGTTTTGACTAGGAAAGTTTTGGGGTAGTTCTGATTTCTTTCATTATATATGTATTTTGGTCTCCTAAATCCGAATATGATGTTTGCGGACAAAATTTCTTGACGAAACATTGAAAAAATCCCGATAATAACGAAAAATTTCTGCTTTCTCCCGCATTTTGCTAAAATCTTGAAAACTATTAATTTTTAATAAATGATCATTTACTTTTTTTTGCAGACGAACCGTTCGGTCTAAAGTGTAAATTGAAAATTTCCAAAACTTTGCAAAATCCACTTTGTACATTCCAAAACTGTAATTATTATTAGAATGCTGTCATTTGATAAATTTCTCCTAGTATCTAATAGTGGAATTATTTCGTTACTTCTTCTCCACATACCATATCCTTTCAAAACGTTGGTTACCATCATAGCTATCTTAATTCTATTCACTGCCACCCTAAATAGCATGCTTGTATTAACACAATACCAATTTTGCAAGTTCTTTAACCATGATGTTCTTCTTCGTCCTGACAACGTTTGCCTGCTATTTTTCCTTGTATAATATTTTGCAGCAACCTATATTTGGGACCTCTCATTACATGTGCGAAATACCCCAGTGTTTTTGTAATATTGATATATAATTATATGTTAATGAAAAAATTTCACGATTCACAAATTGATTCAAAGCAAGCTCTGGAGGATGCTGATATCCTAATTATCACAACACCTCTTGAGATGGCACCGTTAAATTAACATGTGACAGTGAAGGAGGAAGATAATCTGAAACCAGGAAAAGGAAAGGTTTCGCAAAGCTTCTACAACCCTCATCTGGCTGCTGGAAAAATCCTAGTAAACCATATATTATCCCTAAATGCGATGGGTGGTTGTGATACTACTTCTGCATTGTTTAATCCCGGGAAACTGAAATTCCTTAAAAGTGCTGCAGAAGAACACAGACTTGCAACCAATCATTGAGGCTTTTAAAGACCCTAATGCACATCGAGATGAGCTTTCCATAGCAGGAAACAAGTTTCTCATGGCTCAACATGGAAGAAAAAAAAATACTAGTCTGATCAATTTGAGATACATACAATATGTATCTTCATCATACAAAAATAAGACCAACATTACCTTATTACCTTCTACCGAAACTACTTCACGAGAGCATTTACTTGAGTTAAGAATTTAGAGTTTAGAGTTTTACTATCAAGTGCAAGTGCAGCTTATATCAAGTCACACATGAGGAGCAACAAAAAGATAAAAGTGAGTGGGGTTGGAAAAAAGCTGCTAGTGGTCTCGTGTCAATGCCAACTACTTTGGACCCTGCACCAAGCTCACTACTACGGCATATTTCTTGTAAATGTAAAAAGAGCTACCAGTGCAATTCTGGATGCAGGAAGGCGGACTTCCATTTTTCCCCAATTTGCAAATCATGCGAAGAGTGTGTGATAATGTTGAGCCCCCGGAAGACAGCTATGATATAGACGTAGAAGAAACTGAAGAAAGAGACAGAAGTATGTAAAATCTCACAAGTTATTTCGTCATCATTCGTCTCTCCTTGATTTATGATCATAAGTCAGTACCTCACTACCTCTTTATTTTCCAGTAGAACGACTCCCGATACTGACTATGGAGCAATCAGACCCTGAGCCAGGACATGACGACATCGAAGAAGCTCAGCATACTGAGGAAGATATGTTTAATCTCACAATCTCTTTTGCAATCCGCAATCCTCACCTCTCCTTCAGAAATGACACCATCTCTTTTATTTTTCAGAACAAGCAGAATATGTATCGAGACCCATCGTCACCGCAGAACCAGAGCAAGGACTTTCTAAAAGACAACAGATCATATAATTTTATATTAAACAACATTTTGTATTTTAATTTGTTTTGTATTTTTAGTTGTAATACTGATAATCATGATATTCTAGGTTTTATTTTGTATGATTCTTACATTTTGTGATATTAAGTTTGTATAATTTCGACCTTTTTTTTTCTTTTTAATTATTTCCAAGGAAGTTTGAGTACTTCATTTTTTAATTAAGTGTTCAGAAAACTAGGAGAAATTGATCAAATGACAGCATTCTAATAAAAAATAAAGTTTGGGAATGTAAAAAATGAGTTTTTCTACGAGCGTGCAAAAATGTCTACTTTCGCGCTTGCATTTTAGTTTAGAAAGTTTCACTTTTCCGCACGCGTGTTACTTTTCCGCACGCGTGTTACTTTTCCGCACGCGGTTTTTACTTTTCCGCACGCGTGTTAATTTAGATATGTTAATATGACCTTAAAGTAATTATAATACATGCAGTAAACTAATATTTAGATATTATTTACTAATTTATTTCAAATATATCTTATTGTGTTCCTGTTTTAATGAAATTAACGCGACAATTCGATGAAATAAAATTATTTTGACATAATATTCGAAAGTCAAATCGATAGACAATAACAGTCGTTTTGAATCATCGACATTAAAACCAAGATCGTCGCCATGCTAACTAATTATATTGAAAGTTTGGTTTTGACAACCTTGTCAAAGAATTAATATGTGTATGTATTTTCATATTAATTAAATTAATTTATTAATATTTGGTAATTTTTTAAAGACTTTTAGAAAAAATATTGTTCCTAACTCTTGCAGAAAGTCTCTTTTCCGCACTCGACTGATTGCCGAACTCCCGCTTCGCTTCGTTCGGCAAACTGCAGTCGCGTGCGGAAAAGAATGACTTTCTGCACTTGTTAGGAAAATAACTATTTGCAAAGCCCGGTAAAAATTGGCCAATTTTAACTTGCCCTTTAGACAGAACGGTTCGTCTGAAAAAAAGTAAATAGTGATGTTTGTAGAGAATTTGAAGTACTTTAAAATTTATGTAAACAGACCATTTACTAAAAGTTAATAGTTTTCGGGATTTAAGCAAAAAAGCGGGTAAAGACAGAAATTTTTCGCTTTTTGCGTGATTTTTTCAATGTGTCGTAACGATATTTTGTCCGCAAACCTCATATTCGGATTCAACAGCCCAAAATACATATATATATATATATATATATATATATATATATATATATATATATATATATATATATATATATATATATATATATATATATATACAGGGTGAGGCAGATAAAGGGCCTATTAGAAATATCTCGAGAACTACAGGTAAGAAAATCCTGAAAATTGGAATACAGGGGTTTTGAGGTGTGAACTATTTAATGAAAATATTTTGATCTCTCTGCTACTTCCGGTTATACCGGAAGTTGACTGTAACTTCGTTTTTTTAAATGAGAGGCCCTATATATTTTTACATTTTTGGATATTCCTCGATTTCTTCTTTCTTTAAATGTAAGGTTTTGTAATATTATACATGGTAGATTAAAAGATATTTACGTTTTCTTATTAATATCGTAGCAACATTCACACCCTGTAGGATGGTAGTAGTTTGACATAATAAACTCTATTTATGTTCAAATGACTTTTAATATAGTCTACTATTGTTAGGAATTATTGGTATAGTTAAATTTTTCATTTTAGTATACAGAGTTGGACGAAATTCGGAATGAGTATTTTATGAGTTTTCTTAAATAGAACATCCTGTATTTTAGTATTGTGGTGAAATGTTATTTTATGGTACTTTTAAATTTCTTAAGCATTCCCTATACCTAACTGCTTTAATTTGTGAGTTATTGGTGATTCAAGCCAAACATTAACTGCAACACAAAATATGTGAAATTGTATTAGGTTGGCCGTGAAAATATTCAATCACAAATAATTTTTTGGAAATAAATACATATTAATCTAGACTGATACTTAAAATTGCCAATAATGGTTGAGCTATCAAACTAAAGCAGTTAGGTATAGGGAATGCTTAAGAAATAAAAAAGTACCGTGAACTATCATTTCATTACAATACTAAAATATAGGGTGTTCCATTTAAGAAAACTCAGAAAATACTCATTCCGAGTTTCGACCCACACTGTATACTAAAATTGAAAATTTAGCTATACTAATAATTTTTAACAATAGTAGACTATATTAAAAATCATTTGAACATAAATACAGTTTATTATGTCAAACTACTACAATCCTACAGGGTGTGAATATTGCTCCGATATTAATAAGAAAACGTAATTATCTTTTAACCTACCCTATATAATGTTACAAAACCTTATATTTAAAGAAAGAAGAAATCGAGGAGAATCCAAAAATGTAAAAATATACAGGGTGTCCCATTAAAAAAACGAAGTTATAAGCAACTTCCGGTATAACCGGAAGTACCAAGTTGATGAAAATATTTTCATTAAATAGATCAGTTTTCAAAACCCCATTGTTCTAATTTTCATAATTCAGTTGTCTTTAGTTCTCGAGATATTTCTAATAGGACCTTTATCTGCTTCACCCTATATAATGAAAGAAATCAGAACTACCCCAAAGCTTTCCCACTAGGGGGTTCGTAGAATACAAATTAACTGAATTATTACAACACTAAACTTATGACAGGGCAATTAGAGTTCATATCTCGTTCATATGTTCGAGGTCATGTCTCCATCGAATGTACACTAGATTTTTCTTTATATTCGAAACAGGTTGTAAAAAAAAATATTGGGATGTCTGGAAAAAGAACTTAAATTGCCCGCTCACGTTCAGCGTCGCAACCACTAGACCATTTCGGCGATAATGGTTATATGGATTATACTTTGGAGC
Organism: Diabrotica virgifera virgifera; assembly: GCF_917563875.1. Classification (NCBI taxonomy): domain Eukaryota; kingdom Metazoa; phylum Arthropoda; class Insecta; order Coleoptera; family Chrysomelidae; genus Diabrotica; species Diabrotica virgifera. The sequence continues at coordinate 149,044,377 of NC_065450.1, forward strand.
TCGATAACTTCTAAACGACTTTTAGTCTCTAAACATGAGTTCGAAACAAGTCGTGTTTGATGCACCCAAAGTTAAATATAATATCTGAACGTAATATAGAATTTAGTGAGTGAAAACCGTTTTTTCCTATAAGAAATGAATATGATCATACCTATGCGCCCTATAATTTAAAAATTCGAATTTTCCCAGATATAAGGTATACACCGTTAGGCTCGTATGGAGTGCTCCTACAGACGCTCAATTATTGCCATTATTGGCGTAATTCGTAGGTTAAAATTTTGAGTTATTGTCGAAAAATTAAAATTAATTTTCAAAGTTATTTTTTTCAGTTTTTCGGCTATAATGAGACGTGTGTATTTCTGAACCTGAATATTTATGCACCATTTGAAAGCTGAACTCAAGCGCTATTGATTTGTTGCATTTGCTGTTTTCATGTCTATTTTTAGATTTTAAAAATATATTTATCCACAAAATATTCCCTGTTGTACCTACCCAGTCCTACAGCTGTCTTATAGGTGGTCAAAAGTCACAAACTACACCGGTTCTCAATTGATCCGACCCCGTCACATAACAAACAAAACTCAGATCGGTGTAACTTTTCCAAAAACATACAAACATACATACATACACACAAACATTTTCCTATTTTTAAATAGAAATTGAGAAAAATTTCTGATCTCGGAAACTTTTGAATGGTATAACCGGTTTTCAAAATTAGACATGCGTTAGAACGGTAATGATCTGTACTATTAGAAGCCGCAAAGGTAGGACTTAAATTTTCGAAATATTTGGAAGTTTAGGGGGCGGTAAAACCAACACCCGTAGACCAAAATGGATGGTTGACATACGAATTGGCGGAGGACATTTTGAACACTAGGACACTATGTCCCTGTAAGTTGTATCCATATGGAAAACGTTTTTATTATTAAATTTACGAAAAAAATTTATTCTTCATAAAAAGTTCTGCATGGTCCGAAACCTGAGATTTAAAAATCAAATATCAATTTTTCTGAATATTATACGAGTTCTGTTCAAGAGAAAAGTAGCTTTATTTTTTACAATATTGAAAATTGCTATTATGAAAAGTTTTTTGGAATTAAAAACTATATTCTAGTGTGCAATTACATCTTTCTAATTGAAAAAATAATTTTAGAAAAAATATGGAAAACTAACATTATTTTCAGTTATTTCAATTCAGATAACTCTTTTATTATTAATTTTACCAAAAAAAGTGATCCTTAATAAAAAGTTTTGCATGGTCTAAAACCTAAAATACAACCATCTTATGTCAAATTTTATCAATTTTATACGAGGTATGTCAAAACATATGAATTTCGCCCAAGAATAAAATACGTTTATTTTTCAAAATATCGAAAATTGTTATTGTGAAAAGTTATTAAGGATAATTAAAAACCATGTTGCAGTGTGTAATTACATCCTTCTAATTGAAATATTCTGAACTATAAAGGTACTTACTTTTGATCTAAATTTATCTTTTTTGACATACCTCGTATAAAATTAATAACATTTGACATAAGATGGTTGTATTTTAGGTTTTAGACCATGCAAAACTTTTTATTAAAAATTACTTTTTTTCGTAAAATTAATAATAAAAGTGTTATCTGAATTGAAATAATTGAAAATAATGTTAGTTTTCCAGAATTTTTCAAAAAAAAATTCAATTAGAAGGATATAATTGCATACAAGAATATAGTTTTTAATTCCAAACAACTTTTCATAATAGCAATTTTCAATATTGTGAAAAATAAAGCTATTTCTTGAGTAAAATTCAAACTTTTTGACATACCTCGTATAATATTCAAAAAATTTCACATTTGATGGTTAAATCTTAGGTTTTTGACCATGCAGAGCTTTTTATAAGGAATAAGTTTTTTTCGTAAAATTAATAATAATAAAAAAATATAAAAATTTTTTTTAAGAAACGCTTTTCTTTAGTTACGAGTGACTAAAATTAAAAATATTATAAAAAAATCAACCAAAAAGCAAAAAATAAAAAAATTGAAAAAATCTAACACATTCGTCAAAGAAAAGCGTGGCGCGTCTTCATCGAATAAACGGTTTTCACCCCACGCTTTTCTTTAACGAATGTGTTAGATTTTTTAAATTTTTTTTTATTTTTTACTTTTTGGTTGATTTTTTTTATAATATGTTTAATTTTAGTCACTCGTAACTAAAGAAAAGCGTTTCTTAAATTTTTTTTTATTTTTTTATTTTTTACTTTTTAGTCTTACACTTTTCAAACATTAAAATATATCGTCATGTTTATTAAAATATGTTAGATGTGCTAACATGAAAAGTAGTCGGAATCGGCAAAAAAATTGAAACTTTATTGTTTATTTATTAAGCATAACGTAAAAAATTAACGTAAAAAGTGAAATTATGTAGAGTTCTTATCATTAGCTACAATTAATAAACATAATTTTTTTTTTCTATTGATTATTCCTGTATTGTTCCCACGAATGCATGTCTGTCAAAATTTTCATTTATTTGCATTGGAGAAAAGGCAGTCAAATTAACGTCTAAAGATTTGACGCAAACTGTTGAAATAAATAAAAGCGTTTAAAAAAGTTTTCCGTATGGATACAACTAACAAGGACATACTGTATATTTATTATTATATAAAATAATATCAAAAGTATTATAATATACGGTTGTAATGGTATTGAAGTGTAGATATTAATAAAGGTGTAATATACAGGGTGCCTCATTTAAAAAATCAAAGCGGCTAATGATATCACAAATATGGGAAATCTGGTAACGTTCATCATAATCATCAATCATCCCTAATTTGTCCATTATCGAACATAGGCCTCCTCCGGATATTTCCATCATCTTCTCCTCTGCGCCTCTGCTATCCAATTTGCCACAATTCTTTTGCGGTCGTCTGCCCTTGGTCTTCACTCAATCGATTTTTTTGTCCATTTCATCCATCTTTATTATGTCAGATATCAAAACAACACCTGGCAACGTTACAAACATCAAATTTCAAATCTTCATCTTGCAAATTAGTTGCATCCCTGTTTTTTCATAATTAAGATCATCCACTCAAGAGGTGTTAGACAAGGATGGGTGTTGTCACCTGACTTATTTAACATTTGTGGTGAACATGTCATGAGGATGGTTTTAGAAGGATGGGTCGGTGGAGTAACAGTAGCTGGTAGGAAAATCCCCACTTTAAGATTTACTAAATCCACGAGGAAAATAAACTTCCTGTAGCTGGCTGTATACCATAAATCACAAAAATGCCAAGTTTCTTGTAAAAGGTATATATTAAAATACCCTAAATAAGGGTCAAAATACAAAACGTTTTCGGATTAAGGAATCCATCATCAGTGTTTAAAAGCCAAAATTTGCATGCCTGAGCCACCAAAATGTATAGGGTAAAAACCCTTTAAATGTAAATAATAAAGATGTTTTACATATTTATATAAAATTCATCGGATGTAATAGATAAACCTGGATGTTACCCAGGGCAACACAGGAAAGAAGCTAAACAATTGCTAAAAAAGTGATATTTTAAAGGACAGTGTACGTGTTTTTATTTTGCAATAAACAAATTTATTTATTTATATGGAAATGTACTAAAAATTAAAATGTATCAATCATTATCAAAGGTCATTGGAATGCACAATCAGAGCAAACTATCCGCTGTCTTGCGCGAAGCACCAAAAATTAATGTTTATTTAAAAAAAATCCTCACGTCGTGGTGGTTAACCGATTTTAATTTGGAAAATTGCCAATCAAAGGTACAGTAGTGTTCTATATGTAGAAAAATCAACTTGCTGACTGCTTTATTTTCAGTCCTGTAACATTTTAAAAAAATGATTTTTTTTGCGAAAGCTGGATTGCAAAATTTATTTTGCAAAATCTGTTTACCCGATCTTAATGGAATTAACAGCGTTTTTTATTATATCATAAAGTTTTTCTGGTTAAAATATGAAGGTTCTAAGTGTATCATAAATGGTTGAAAAATGTAAAATGCGGATACTCGTTTTTTTATGTTTTTTAGAAATTATTCCTATTTTGAAAAAAGGGTGACAATTTTTAAAAATTTTAATCAATCCTTTATTGCAGGAAATTTAAGTACACAACTTTTATGTTGGCAAACTTTTTTCAGAAATGAATACTTTTAAAGCTATAATCAAAAAACAAAGAAAGAAATCGAATTTTTTTTTTTTCATTTTTTGACATTTTGATAATTTAAACAATGTTTCGGGCTTTTTGAGTGTGAGGATATCTCAAATATTATTATTTGAGTTATTTTCAAGCATATATCTTTCAGTAAAGTCGTCCCAGGAACGCAACTCATAAATATTGGCAATACCATTTTAAAGTCTTCTACTTTAAAATGTATCATATGTATCTGAATTGCCGATGTAAATGAGTCAAATTAAATAAATTATTAGAAGAATTTTTTTACTAAGCAACAACATTTTTGTTTATGTTATTAGTATTTTGTATTTTGACAACGGCACCCGATTTGGGCGTCGAAATGTTAATAAAAATCATTGTTTAATAATATTGTGGCTTATTTCCCATTTTAAATATTTTCAAGCAATTTCTGCAAAAAAATTGAGTCACCTCTCAACGTCCAAATGTACTAATATTTTTACAGATGCGCCCTGGTCTAATAAGAAAAAGTTATTTTATCAAAATTATTTCAATTTGTTAGTATGTGAAATTTTAATAATTTTTTAAGTAGTATCCTTAAATGGAGGCCGAAGAACGAGCCAGATTTAGATCGAGACCATAAAAAATTAACGATTTGTTTATACTAACAAAAGCAAAAAAAAAGTATACAGAGTGGACCGAAATTCTGTAAACGCCTAATTATCTCTCTCTTGTCTCAACACACTGTGTTGCCCTGGGTAACATCCAGGTTTATCTATTACATCCGATGAATTTTATATAAATATGTAAAACATCTTTATTATTTACATTTAAAGGGTTTTTACCCTATACATTTTGGTGGCTCAGGCATGCAAATTTTGGCTTTTAAACACTGATGATGGATTCCTTAATCCGAAAACGTTTTGTATTTTGACCCTTATTTAGGGTATTTTAATATATACCTTTTACAAGAAACTTGGCATTTTTAAGATTTACTGATGACACTACACATACAGCAGCAAATGAGCAAGACATGTTTGATCTCCTGCGAAGAGTTGAGTACAAAAGCAATAAAGTTGGTCTAAAAATTAATAAAGCTAAGACAAAAGTAATGGCGGTCGACACATTCGACACTATTCAACTGACTAACATGTTACAAGAACACCAGATAGTAAACACCTTTGCCTATCTCGGGTCTAGTATAACTAAAGATGGCAACTGTGAAGCAGAAGTTCAGAGACGTATTGGTATGGCAACAAATGCGATGAGTCGCCTAACTAAAGTTTTTAAAGACATATCTATCTCTCAAAATATTAAGATGATACTGGTGAATACCCTTGTATTCTCAATATTTCTATACGGAGCAAAGATTTAGACTCGTCGCGCATGCGAGCGTAAAAAAATTATGCCTTTGAGATGTGGTGCTGAAGAAGAATGCCGCGCATACCTTGGACAGCTCATAGGACAAACATTTTCATATTAAACCAACACAAGATTAAAAAAAAGGCTGTCCACAATATGTGTGCAACGAATACTGCAATTTTTGGTCACATGGTTCGCAGAGGTGACGACAGTTTGGAGAGATTAATTGTTTCTGGAAACGTTCCGGGGAGAAGATCAAGAGAACTATCACGAACTAGATGGTCCGACCAAATAAACAATTCAGCTGGAAACTCATTCTGCGAAGCTCTTAGAGCAGCTGAAGTTAGAGACCACTGGAGAAACATTGTTAGGAATATTACAAGAAATCACGATTCTCAGTAATGGGGAAACGACAAGAGAGAGACAAGAGAGAGATAATTAGGCGTTTACAGAATTTCGGTCCACTCTGTATACTTTTTTTTTGCTTTTGTTAGTATAAACAAATCGTTAATTTTTTATGGTCTCGATCTAAATCTGGCTCGTTCTTCGGCCTCCATTTAAGGATACTACTTAAAAAATTATTAAAATTTCACATACTAACAAATTGAAATAATTTTGATAAAAGAACTTTTTCTTATTAGACCAGGGCGCATCTGTAAAAATATTAGTACATTTGGACGTTGAGAGGTGACTCAATTTTTTTGCAGAAATTGCTTGAAAATATTTAAAATGGGAAATAAGCCACAATATTATTAAACAATGATTTTTATTAACATTTCGACGCCCAAATCGGGTGCCGTTGTCAAAATACAAAATACTAATAACATAAACAAAAATGTTGTTGCTTAGTAAAAAAATTCTTCTAATAATTTATTTAATTTGACTCATTTACATCGGCAATTCAGATACATATGATACATTTTAAAGTAGAAGACTTTAAAATGGTATTGCCAATATTTATGAGTTGCGTTCCTGGGACGACTTTACTGAAAGATATATGCTTGAAAATAACTCAAATAATAATATTTGAGATATCCTCACACTAAAAAAGCCCGAAACATTGTTTAAATTATCAAAATGTCAAAAAATGAAAAAAAAAATTCGATTTCTTTCTTTGTTTTTTGATTATAGCTTTAAAAGTATTCATTTCTGAAAAAAGTTTGCCAACATAAAAGTTGTGTACTTAAATTTCCTGCAATAAAGGATTGATTAAAATTTTTAAAAATTGTCACCCTTTTTTCAAAATAGGAATAATTTCTAAAAAACATAAAAAAACGAGTATCCGCATTTTACATTTTTCAACCATTTATGATACACTTAGAACCTTCATATTTTAACCAGAAAAACTTTATGATATAATAAAAAACGCTGTTAATTCCATTAAGATCGGGTAAACAGATTTTGCAAAATAAATTTTGCAATCCAGCTTTCGCAAAAAAAATCATTTTTTTAAAATGTTACAGGACTGAAAATAAAGCAGTCAGCAAGTTGATTTTTCTACATATAGAACACTACTGTACCTTTGATTGGCAATTTTCCAAATTAAAATCGGTTAACCACCACGACGTGAGGATTTTTTTTAAATAAACATTAATTTTTGGTGCTTCGCGCAAGACAGCGGATAGTTTGCTCTGATTGTGCATTCCAATGACCTTTGATAATGATTGATACATTTTAATTTTTAGTACATTTCCATATAAATAAATAAATTTGTTTATTGCAAAATAAAAACACGTACACTGTCCTTTAAAATATCACTTTTTTAGCAATTGTTTAGCTTTTTTTCTTTGTTCATATATTTTAACTTAGAGAATAAAAGTTTATTATTTTTAAACACATGCAATTGTTTAAACAATATTTCACAAACAATAATCAAATTAGTTTGATTTTTGTAGAATTAAAATATTAAAATACAACAAAATAGAGAGTAAGAATATAATATATAATATAATAATATAGAGAAGAAATTTTGGTGGAAATCAACTTGTGTGAATCGAACACCGCTGTCCTGCGCGTAGCACCATAAATTAATGTTTATTAAAAAAATCCTGACGCCGTGGTAGTTAATCGATTTTAATTCTGCAAATTGCATATGAAAGGTACGGTAATTTTCTATAAAGGAAAAAAAAATGCAACTTTCTATCTGCTTTATTTTAAGTCCTGCAACATTTTGAAAAAATGAATTTTTTTAGCTAAGCCTGGATTGCAAAATTTATTTGGCCAAATCTGTTAAACGGATCTTAATGAACTTTACAGTATTGTTTTATTTTATCATACAGTTTTTCTGTGTAAAACATGAAGGTAATAGTGTAACAAAAATAAGAAAACTTCTGTTGGAGTGAAAGTAAAAAGAAAGATATAGGTACTCCAACAGAAGTAAGGAAAAAAAAGAAAAGACTACGTAACTAAATAGTTGTGGCTGAAAAGAAGAGAATGTGGGGTGTGTAAAGAAAAGGGTGAAGTGACTTCTACGTTGAGAAGCCGCAATAGGAAAAATAAAAAAAAAATACTACTAAAGTGCAGTAGTACTGAAGAAAGGGGAATTAGAAGGGATAGAAGTAGAAGTGGGAAGAGACAGAGGCAAACTGAATAGAGTTGGCTAGCAAGAGATGCAAGAAAACCACTTGACACTCAAGGATGGATACGGCTCGTTTGCATGCCTGTCGAAGAACAGTAGCTCTATATAGATAGTAATGATGACTAAAAGATGAAATAATAAAATAAGAATAATGTACTGAAACTGAATGAAGATGGATAATTGCTAAAGACGAACAAGATAAATAAATCTAACAAATCATGGGCGCCATGAAAATGATCTTCGATCATTTTCCCAGGTATCTTATACTGCTGTCAAATATTAATATATCAAACCTGTAGTAATGAACATAAAGGAGTAATAAAATAATTGATATACAAAATGAATAAATATTTATTAAAAATAACTGCTAGATCTTTGACAATCTCTGAGTTACATAAAGTGCATATCATGTGACTCTAAAATGACATAAGTTATACAAAAGTTATATCTAAGATAACAAAAATAATATTATCTGTTACAAAATTACAGGTATAAGTACCTCTCACTAACATATAGGGTACAAAATTATATAAGTGTTCTACCAAATGGTTATAGTACGCCCGCTACGTACAACTAAAGGAAACTGACAAAGATGAAAATACTACAAATAAATAGGCCCAAGCCTCACTAAGGGAAAATACAATAATGAATAAATAAAGTTAAATATACAATTGACTAAAGTAGAAATGAAGTTGAGATAAATACCGACGATGACCTAAATTAACAGAACAAACGGAATAAAGCGAATAACAGTAAAATATTTGGGAAACAAGCTAGTAATATTAAAAAATAAATTTACCCGAATTACATAAACCAATATCAAAGCAATAATAAAGTATTAAAAACCTAATTTTCTCTAGGCTTATTCCTGTTCACAAGAAGTTACCGTAGATACAAAGTTTGGGAACCAAATAATCTAATATACAAATATGTCAAAAAAAAACCAGAGGTAACCTAAATCTGGAAAAAAAACATAGTGTATTTAACAGATAGTCTGAAATATAAAAAAACCAATAGTTACTAAAACACCTCACTAAATGTTCCCAAACGAGGTTGCGGTTGCATCCTAGAAAATGATGCACCAGGATGGTGCGACCCCATGACTCCTGTAGGCCCAGGTGCCAAGACGAAAATTGAGCTGGAACGCTCCCAGAGCTTGCTCCCAAATAGACATACTCCCAATGGTGACTTGGCCGTGGCTGCAGTGGTTTCCCTAGGTGGTCAAAGGGCTACGGTTTCATGTTAGGGTTTCTTCCAAATGGCTAAAAACATTCCCAGTTTTATTTCCCATTTTAAACATGAGCAAAAATTAAAGGGAAGAAGAAATACTTTTTAGAAGCAATAGTATAGAAAAACCGGCCATTAAAAATGGAACAAAAAACCAATCTCAGGTAACCTTGAACTATTTTAAGTGTGAAGACATGAATAAATGACATTGAAATGATTTATTTGAGGAAATATCTGTAAAAATATATTGAATTTATAAAATATTGGATGTTCAATAAATTTAAAACCTACATAGAAATGGTAATTATTTCCAATATTAATTTGAGGACTTCCAAAAATGTTTGGTTATGTAAAACCAAAAACCCCATTAATATAAAGATCGATATAAAGATAATATAAAGATCGAAATCATCTACACCCTTCCCTTAATAGATTGACTAAGAAAGTTTAACAATGGGACCAATATTTTAAATATTCCACAACAAAAAACACATGACAATGGCTAATTAAAAAATTATTACAAAAAATTAATCTCACCGAATGATTCCTATTAGGCTCCAACAGGAGTTGTCACACACATGTCTCCCTAACTCCAGACAACCCTTGCTGGTAACTTTTTACTTTAAAAACTGGATCGATGTTATAAAATAGGGTGTATGGAACTCATCCGCCATTTCATGGTACCAGTACCAAGTACCCAACCAACCCACTTAGCAGCCACAAACCAAGTGACGAACGAGAGACGTTTCTCCGCCAAGGCGAACGTCAAATTCTCTCAGAACACGAAATAATTCTCGATAGGTGGAGTACGTTCCATCACCGAGGTATGACGTCACCTCAGTAGTCCTATACGCGAAATTAGAGAATTTAAATGGAGACCGAGGGAAAATAATTATAATAATAATTAAAGAGCTAATTTCGTAACGTGATCATTACAATCCCCTTCTACTCGGGAAAAAAAATTTTATCCATAAAATTTTTTTCCTAAATATCAAAATATTAACAATTAAATTTGCAATAGTCTAACAATCCACGTTGATTCGCAAGATTACCACTAAGCATAAACTAAGGTTCAAGGAAAAATAAATAAATATATGACTCAAACTCATGCTAAAATGTTACTATGTTACTCTCTGCTACCAAATATTGACATAATATTGCTTAAAAGTCAAAACAGAACTAAATATTGCACTAAAGTTCATAATAATGCTAAGTGTCGAACTGGGCACCAAAACCAAAATTGAACTATCCATGGACATCAGATTTATAAAGGGTATATCCAAGGACGGAACAACCAGGAAAAGGTGTGAGCCAATTCGAACCATCACAAGTAAATATACCAAAGTGAAATTAAAAAAAAATCAGTAACTAAAATAAGTAAAGAATTGAACACTTTATCCAAAACTGAACTAACAATGGACACCAGATTCATAATAGTATATCCAGAGAAGAACAATCAGGAAGATTTATGGAACAATTCTCACTAATGCCAAATAATACCAATGCTGAACATACCAAAGGAATCCAAAACTCAATAACCAAAATAAATGTGGAATCGGACACTTAATCCAAAGTCGGATTATCAGTGGACACCAGATTCATAAAAGGCATATCCAAAGAAGGACGACCAGGCAAATTTATGGACCAATTCACACCAATACTAAACCACATAAACAGATCAGGTCTACGTACACCCACATCCGGTAATACGAACCTATCCAACCAAATACACAAAATAAATGAAGAATCGGACACTTATCCAGAATCGGACTATCAATGGACACCAGATTTATATTAGAGTATATCCAAAGAAGAACGATCAGGAAAATTTATGGACCAATTCTTACTAATACTAAATAAACTAAATTATTGGATCCAATGGTAACTAATACTGAACAAAATAAATAAATTAGGTCAACATACACCCTCATCCGGTAATATGAACCTATCCAAACTAAGTAATCAAAATAAGTCAGAATAAATATTGCTAACAGACTAAGTAACAGAGAGGTAACCAAACTAAATCAAAGGTAAGATAAATACTTAAAGCGTATTGACTAAAATATTCTACAAACTACATAAACTAATTCATGCTGGTATTCGCGAACTATAGCATGTTGCTACAACAGATGTATGAGAATAACCAGACAGATAAAGTACCAACTAATTATGTAATAATAAGTAAGAAAGAAAAGAATGAATGGTGAACTTACAAGTTCTATGACACTATGATAAATAATGGGAAGAAAAAATATATGATAAGTGATAGGAAAAAAAAATGTCGAGAACAAGCAACCAATTTAATTTAAACTGCAAATTCATGCGTTCTCACATACGCGAAATTATTCAGGAAATGAAAGAAGTGAAAGAAGTATATTAATCTTTCAGTCTTCAGTATATTAATCTATCTATCAGTCTTTCAACTATTCAGGAAATATTCCAGAATCTGAATAACAAACCTGATAACTAAGGAAAGAAGTGGGAATATACTCTGAAGAACAACTCATTTGTCTAAACACTCCACATACTGAGTTAACGAACCTACTGTGTATAGGGATGGCCTAAGCATTGATTTATAAACAAGTGCGCAAGATATTTATCCATGTTTATCCATCAACTATCAAAGTACAAACATACTATGAAGTAAAAGACCTAATATGAACTAAATGCTTCCCTATCTAACGGTAAAAATGTAACTGGAATAATTGGACCAATTACAGAAGAATGGTTAGGAAATGTGGCCAACATTTCCTGACCAGAAATTATATGATGAAAAAACATCCGCGTACTCAGCCATGAAAGACATAGATCACGAAGTCAATCGAACAGCAGTGATCAGTTGCTGAGCAACAACCTCGAATCCACTCATTCACAAATCACAGTATCAACAGAGTAATGACAAACTAGTCCAAAAGAAGAAATCAATACATACATCATCCATACATACATACATCATCCATACATACATACATTATGCATACAAACACATACCATGCATACATCCAGACTTAGAGACTTAAGAATCCGTACATACCTCAAACTTCCAAACTAATTCCAGAATCATAGTGTGTAGGAAATAAGGATATAAATTATTATAAAGTGTTTAAGATATTGGAGACAAATGTCAATAGAGTAACTCAACAAAAAAAATTAAAAACCACGTCTTTCCAATATGGCAAATTCAATAACAAGATATAAAAGTGATATGAAAAAAAAATAGTAAGTAATCAAATATTCAAAATAATATAACACATAACCTGAGATATGGTAGTGTAACATAGTTCCATCATAATATACATATTAACCAAGAGTAGGTACTTGTATGAGTTCACCTATCCAAATATATAAATATATAATACTCAACAACCCTTCTAACTTAGGGGTTAGGTGTGCAAAAACTAGACAAAAATACAAGTGAAGTTCTTATTAATTGTATAATCCTACTGACAGGATTAGCAATTAATAATGTTGACTCATAATAATAATTAAAATGCACCATACCTAATACCAAAAAAAAAAATAAACTCATACATAAAGTACTACATAATAATTAAATTAATAAGTAATAAATAAAAGTCATCAAAACTAAGCCAAAGATGAAATCAAGCAATGTATATGGGTACCTGCATTATCAGATGATTAAAAAAAAATATTGGACTAAAATTTATAACCATACTAAAGATTGAGCTAAGCTGAAGACAAACAGAAGAACAGATTAGCTTGAACAACACTGTTAAGGTAATCTTCTTCTGAAGTTTATTCTAAAACTTAATAGAAAAAGTACCAATGTTTCCTAACTAATAAAGAATTTATATTTAAATCTCAACCTAAAGTATCTATCTGATTTATAATAGCAGTAATTATATTATGGTACCTATATTGATATAATATTATTATCAAAATTAACAACCTAGAAGATGAGATGGATAATGGAACTACTTTACCATACAATAATTATAATTGTTATGTTTAACACTACCAATTAAAGAAAAAAAAATAATTTGGATGACCATCTGTAACCATCCGAACCATGCGAATTCAACGTATCATGTATAGAAGTTATTTTCTGGACTGATATTGCTTTGTGGTGTGTGCCTGTCTTACCAAACAACCCAAATATCAAAAATAACAAATATAAAATATAATCTAAAGTTTGTAAGACAAAGATACATATGGAGAAAATATTAGCGACACACCAACAAATCAAAATGCCAGCAAAATATATAAATAATCAAATCAATAAAGTAAATAAAATACCTAAATACTGAAAATAATTTCTAGTTAGGTGTAAAATATAAGCACACTAGAAAAAAAATATGCATATATTCAACGCTTAATTGTACGCGCAAACGTACTACCATTGGTAGAAGGAATAAAAATTTAACTAATAGAACATAATGTCAGTTATGTATACTCAATCTAAATACATAAATAAGTTTCCAATAAAAATACAAAATCCAAACTAAAATATGAGCTGTACCACTAAAACTAAAAATGATGTATCGAAATAACCTAATCAAAACCAAAAGCAGCATAAGTCTACCTGTTTAGTATTCGTAAAGTTTTAAAGACCAAAAATAAATCAGAAGTAACATGTATACAAAGATATCAAAAAGTTAATAAAAACAGAAAATTCCAATAAAAGAAAATTGAACTAAAAGAACTACTGTCTTAGAACCATAAAACGGTTGGCACCACGCATTGGGCAGCCAGTGTAACAAAAATAAGAAAACTTCTGTTGGAGTGAAAGTAAAAAGAAATATATAGGTACTCCAACAGAAGTAAGGAAAAAAAAGAAAAGACTACGTAACTAAATAGTTGTGGCTGAAAAGAAGAGAATGTGGGGTGTGTAAAGAAAAGGGTAAAGTGACTTCTACGTTGAGAAGCCGCAATAGGAAAAATAAAAAAAAAATACTACTAAAGTGCAGTAGTACTGAAGAAAGGAGAATTAGAAGGGATAGAAGTAGAAGAGGGAAGAGACAGAGGCAAACTGAATAGAGTTGGCTAGCAAGAGATGCAAGAAAACCACTTGACACTCAAGGATGGATACGGCTCGTTTGCATGCCTGTCGAAGAACAGTAGCTCTATATAGATAGTAATGATGACTAAAAGATGAAATAATAAAATAAGAATAATGTACTGAAACTGAATGAAGATGGATAATTGCTAAAGACGAACAAGATAAATAAATCTAACAAATCATGGGCGCCATGAAAATGACCTTCGATCATTTTCCCAGGTATCTTATACTGCTGTCAAATATTAAATATATCAAACCTGTAATAATGAACATAAAGGAGTAATAAAATAATTGATATACAAAATAAATAAATATTTATTAAAAATAACTGCTAGATCTTTGACAATATCTGAGTTACATAAAGTGCATATCATGTGACTCTAAAATGACATAAGTTATACAAAAGTTATATCTAAAATAACAACAATAATGTTATCCGTTACAAAATTACAGGTATAAGTACCTCTCACTAACATATAGGGTACAAAATTACATAAGTCTTCTACCAAATGGTTATAGTACGCCCGCTACGTACAACTAAAGGAAACTGACAAAAATGAAAATACTACAAATAAATTGGCCCAAGCCTCACTAAGGGAAAATACAATAATGAATAAATAAAGTTAAATATACAATTGACTAAAGTACAAATGAAGTTGAGATAAATACCGACGATGACCTAAATTAACCGAACAAACGGAATAAAGCGAATAACAGTAAAATATTTGGGAAACAAGCTAGTAATATTAAAAAATAAATTTACCCGAATTACATAAACCAATATCAAAGCAATAATAAAGTATTAAAAACCTAATTTTCTCTAGGCTTATTCCTGTGCACAAGAAGTTACCGTAGATACAAAGTTTGGGAACCAAATAATCTAATATACAAATATGTCAAAAAAAAACCAGAGGTAACCTAAATCTGGAAAAAAAAACATAGTGTATTTAACAGGAGTTGTCACACACATGTCTCCCTAACTCCAGACAACCCTTGCTGGTAACTTTTTACTTTAAAAACTGGATCGATGTTATAAAATAGGGTGTATGGAACTCATCCGCCATTTCCCTAATAACACAAAACATTCCATGAATGTTCCTATAATGTACACACAGGACATTGAAAACATTCCTGGAATGTCCCCAAATGCACACGAATGTCCCTGGAAAGTACCAGGAAAGTGCTGTGTCAGCATTTTAAATATTCTTAGAATGTTCTGTTGGAACATTCCATGAATGTCTACGAATGTTCTTTGGACATTCACAGTCTATTTTTTAGACTGAATGTCTTGTTGGAACATTCCATGAATGTTCTTTGGACATTCACAGTATATTTTTAGACTGAATGTCTTGTTAGAACATTCCATGAATGTCTACGAACGTTCTTTGAACATTCACAGTATATTTTTTAGACATTCACTGAAATATATCGTCAGTAATGTGACAATACCTCCTATATGTTTTTTCATGAGGTTTGCAGGAGATGAAAAACATTTTTTAAGGTCACTTTCTGGTTTCGTACGTATTCTGACTTTTTTTGTAGTAAATAGATAGTTGAATTTACTGCAAAACAAGTCAAAAAATATATGAAAACAGGAGGTGGCCGAAACAAGTTTTTAGTCTATCTTACAAATCTCTTGAAAAAAAACAGATAGGAGGTACTGTCACATCACTGACGATATATGGCCATACCAAATAATACATCCTTGATAAATATAAACATTTTTATTGCAAAAAATCTTTACATACATTTTTTAATGTAATTTGCTGACATTCCTAAATATTATAAAAAAATGTGTCACATTTGCTTTGTAAACCTTTCTTTTGCTTTTCGTAGCCACATATTCCGTTTCCTTTCTGGTTTTTTGTAGACCACTTCTCTCAGCTGATTCTAAAAGAAAATAAAATAAAAGGTAATTTTTCTATCCTTTACAATTAACAATCAGAAGAAATATTATTTACAGGTAATAATATGCATAAATAATAATAATAAAAAAATAAATACTAAATAATATTTAAATAAATAATATTTAATAAATAAAATAATAATAATGAACATTTTGTATTTTGACAACGACATCCGATGTGGAAGTAGAAACTTTAATAAAATTATTTTTTCAAGTAAATTGTGGCTTATTTCCCCATTAGAATAATTAATTACAAAAAAGCCACAAAGAAATAGATTTTTCACAAACAAATAAGTATTTAGTATTCATTATATTTATTGTTTTTATTATTTACTTTAATGTCCTACTGGTACATTATTTGACAAATAATGACATTTCGAAGTCTGTTAAGTACGATATAACGCCCTTGGGCATTAAATTTAAATAACGACTTAGATACTGTCAAGTTGACAAATATCAACCTAACTAAAACTATGGTTACCACAATTACGTTACTACTGTTACTGGTAAATGTACTTATTTAAAAACTAATCAATTCAAAATTCATTCAAATTTTTCGCATATAAAGAATAATTTAGTCGGACATTAAACGTTGAAGGCACCACAGGTATTATAATAATAACGCTTTCGGTCAACGTATATCCCTATAATACCCTTGGTACCTTAATAACTGTAACATAAGATTATACCTTAATTCTTGTTTTCGATTTCTGATGTTTTTATTTATTTACATTGAATATTAATCTGTTTTGTTGTATAATCTACTTCGCAATAATTATGTGATATATTTGACTTAAAATGAATTCAAAAATTTTTTGTAGTTGGGCAACAATGTCAACTTAGATCTCCGATGTATATAATGAATTACAACAGTATCTATATTGTACGGACTGTATTATTAATTAGGTTATGCATATACCTGTGTGACATAAGCTATTGGAACAGCACAGTCTCTCAAACGAACAGATGAAAGTGAAGTTCTGTCAATATCTTTTTCTAAAAAGTGTTTTGAACATACTCCTCTATTAACAAATCTAATCTATACTTTCTTGTCTTCTTCGCAGAATCTTCTGGAAAGCTAAAAATACAAAATATATGCATTACTAAGCATTATTAACAAATTTTAGTTTTAAATAAAAAATATGATTAATGAACTCACAAAATTATTATAAAACAGCTTAGAAATTGTTTATTAGTATAGTCGGTTCCCCAAACTCAGACACAACTGGCTAGTGATTTTAGTAGGTAATTTTTTTTGTTTTTGGCCAATTTTGCCAAAATTACAGTAATTAGTACTGAGACTGAGTTTAGCAAATCGATTATAATATTCTGTGTATTCATTAGTTGGTACTGCATATTATAGTGTGTGGTCTACCATCCTATTTATAAACGCATACACTAGCAAAAACCCAAAAAGAATTATTTTAGTTTTACAAATCCTTTTGTTATTACCTATCTCTATTTACTATTTTAGTTAGGAATAAGCGAAGTTTGTGGCTTATTCACAATTATTATTAAAATAATAAATGGATATGACCAATTATTAACTTATAAAATAAAATAATAATTCTTCTGATTTATGCCTTTTATTCACTTTGTTATATCTACGTTACTTAAAAGATTTTTTATGAATAGTATTATTAGGGTATTAATAGTATTAATTTATTTTCTGAAATACAGGGCATGCTTTCGTTTACATATTTGCATACTAACCTTTTAATAGGGCTTTTCATTCACAGTCATTTGTTTTGAGCTTCTGTCATAATTGAAACGTTATTCCTGCAGATTTTTTTATCTACATTTGTTTCTGCTACTCCAACTGCGTTAAAAACAGGACACCATTTTATGCACTATGTTAATAATACTATTAAAGCTATTATAAAAGTATCCGAATTAAAAAAATATTCTTAAAAAGCACAAATAATACAAAATACAAACAACAATCCACGGCAAGGCAAGGCCGGGCAACGGCAAGGTCGCCAAGATGAAGATGCCAAGATGGCCGAAGCGAGGTCGTTGGTTGGTCGTTTTTAGTCACGTGATGCCCTCTCAAGCGCCATGCACAAAAATATATGCACGGCGAATTTGAAAATGAACGCAAAAGAAATAAATATAAATGCCTCGCTTGGGTTTTGCATAAGTTATAAGTATTTTTTTTATTAACAAAATCGCATTCCAAATTGAATATTCGCGAACAATAATTTTTATTACATTTGTATGTTTATAATATTGTATTCATTGAACTTGGGAAACTCTTTAAATTTGACATATTATTGCACTGTAGGCCTAAAATGTCACTTAGTTTGTCTGGTATGTTATAAGTAATGTTGTATCTCTTACACGTATGTATTATTTCGCAACTTAAAATATAGGAACATTGGTGGTATGTTCACAGAATGTCTTATGGTAACATTCCAGGAATAATTTAATCAGATGTTCACCGAATGTTCCCTAAATGTCCAGGACATTCAAATATTGATAGAACTTTGGTAGTACATTCCTGGAATGTTGTGTGTTGTTAGGGTTCATGGTACCAGTACCAAGTACCAAACCAACCCACTTAGCAGCCAAAAACCAAGTGACGAACGAGAGACGTTTCTCCGCCAAGGTGAAGGGTGAGGCCCAAGCCTCACTAAGGGAAA
This sequence comes from Diabrotica virgifera virgifera, assembly GCF_917563875.1. NCBI lineage: Eukaryota > Metazoa > Arthropoda > Insecta > Coleoptera > Chrysomelidae > Diabrotica > Diabrotica virgifera. The sequence goes on from NC_065450.1 coordinate 149,063,243, forward strand.
ATACAATAATGAATAAATAAAGTTAAATATACAATTGGCTAAAGTAGAAATAAAGTTGAGATAAATACCGACGATGACCTAAATTAACCGAACAAACGGAATAAAGCGAATAACAGTAAAATATTTGGGAAACAAGCTAGTAATATTAAAAAATAAATTTACCCGAATTACATAAACCAATATCAAAGCAATAATAAAGTATTAAAAACCTAATTTTCTCTAGGCTTATTCCTGTGCACAAGAAGTTACCGTAGATACAAAGTTTGGGAACCAAATAATCTAATATACAAATATGTCAAAAAAAAACCAGAGGTAACCTAAATCTGGAAAAAAAAACATAGTGTATTTAACAGGAGTTGTCACACACATGTCTCCCTAACTCCAGACAACCCTTGCTGGTAACTTTTTACTTTAAAAACTGGATCGATGTTATATATGTTATCTTAGCAGCCACAAACCAAGTGACGAACGAGAGACGTTTCTCAGCCAAGGTGAACGTCAAATTCTCTCAGAACACGAAATAATTCTCGATAGGTGGAGTACGTTCCATCACCGAGGTATGACGTCACCTCAGTAGTCCTATACGAGAAATTAGAGAATTTAAATGGAGACCGAGGGAAAATAATTATAATAATAATTAAAGAGCTAATTTCGTAACGTGACCGTTACAATAGGTGCACCATAAATGGTCGAAAAACGTAAAATGCAAATACTTGTTTTTTGATGTTTTTTTTTGCAATTATTGCTATTTTGCAAACAGGGTGATAATTATTGAAATGTTTAACCAATCCTGCATTATAGTATACTTAATTGCACAACTTTTATGTCAGTGCAACTTTTCTCGGAAATGAATACTTATAAAGTTATAATCAAAAAACCAAGAAAAAATTCGAATTTTTTCTTCATTTTTTGACATTTTGATTATTTAAACAATGTTCCGGACCTTTTTAAGTGGGAGGATAACTCAATTTTTATTATTTAAGTTATTTTCAAGCAATTTCTGCAAAGAAATTTGAGTCACCTCTCAACGTCCATCTCAAAGCAGATGCGTCCTGGACTATATACATTTTTGTTAGGTACGAATACATTTTTTATGCAAGAACTAGTTTTCGATATGTATTTACCTGATTTTTTATTTGTTCTTCGGTAACCTCCTCTTCTTTCCCCTCGAAGTCCACGTGGACCCCAATTTCTACTTATAGATATAATACTCGATGTTTGTCCTCGTAAATCTGCTGTCTCACTAGATAAACTTTCTTGTTCTGAAGAGTTTTCTGATTCCGTTTTAATATGGGATAAAGTATATACACCTAAAATACACCTAAAATTTTATAATCTACTAGATAAGGGTGACTGTATTGTGTTGTATTGTATTGACTGTTTATTATATTTCAACCTTATTAGTATGGTATCACTGGACCCAAACCCAGACATCCAAAGTGAAAGTTATCCTCCAATACCAAATTGTTCTATATGGTCCACATAATGTTCAGAAAAAAGTCACATCATTTTGAGCGTCAGGTTTAGAGGAGAGAGGGGGGAGAAATCGGTAAATTCGTAGTTTTATACGTTTTTCGTCAATATTTCAAAAACTATGCGGTTTAGCATCAACAGCTTTCTATACAAAAAATGTTCTGCATTCAATTCGAAATAAAAAAAGGCCCTAATTCTAAAATGAACGGTTCCAAAGTTACGGAGGTAGTATAGTATAATTGGTACAAAAAAAGGCCTAACCCAAACATCTAACACCAAATTGTTTTATATGGTCCACATATGGTTCAGTAAAAAGTTACACCATTTAGAGCATCCGGTTTTGGGGGGGAGATGGGGGAGAAGTCGGTAAACTAGTAGTTTCTTTACTTATTTCGTTAATATTCGTAAAACTATGCTTTAGCCTAAACAATGTTATATACAAAAATGTTCTACATAAAATTTAAAACAAAAAAGTTCTATACATAATTGTTATAAAATCAACGGTTCCGGAGTCACGGAGGGTGAAAAGTGAAGGATTTCGATACTTTTTATATCACTTGGGCAATTTATAATATTATTACTGATGCAAGAAATTTTCTTTAACAGGATTGTGTTTTGTAAATAAAATTTGATATTTCAGTGGCCGATGGTATGCTAGTGATAAGCCCTTGAAGCAACGTCAACCTCACCACCCAAAATCATCATCAATTGCCAAAAAAAAAAAAATATAAAAAGGATCGAAAACCTCCACTTTTTACCCTCCGTAACTCTGGAACCGTTGATTTTATAATAATTATGTATAGAATCTTTTTTTGTTTTAAATTTTATGTAGAACATTTTTATATAGAACATTGTTTACGCTTAAGCATAGTTTTAGAAATATTGTATTGTTCGTTAAATATAATTTACCGAATTCTCCCCTATCTCCCCCCCCCCCACCAAATCGGACGCTCAAAATGGTGTAACTTTTTACTGAAACAATATGTGGACCATATAGAACAATTTGGTGTTGAAGGAAAACTTGTATTTTGGATGTCTAAGTTAGGCCTTTTTTTTGGACCGATTGTACAATACTACCTCCGTAACTTTGGAACCGTTTATTATAGAAGGATTATGCATACGGCCTTTTTTATTTAAAATTTAATGTAGAATATTTTTGTATAGAAGGCTGTTCATGTTAAACCGCATAGTTTTAGAATTATTGACGAAAAACGTAAAAAACTACGAATTGACCGATTTCTCCCCTCGTTCTCCTCCAGAGCCGACGCTCAAAATGGTGTGACTTTGTGACTTTTTACTGAACATTATGTGGACCATATAGAACAATTTGGTGTTGGAAGATAACTTTTACATTGGATGTCTTAGTTATGCCAACTTTTGGATCAATTGTATCATACTATATTACCAATAAATAGAAATAGAATTTAAAATGATAATCTCTATAATTGGCTGTATACTATAGTTGTTATAAAAACTTCACATCGAAGTAAAAACTTCCAGTGTAAAATGCTGTATATTTTTTTTATTATTTTTTTTGTTTAATTATCAAAATGGATGTATAAGACACATTAAAGGTTTTCGGTCCTATCATACAAGTTATTTTATATTTAAATTAAATAAGCATATTAAGTTAACTCAAAGAATACTCAAAAAAAATGTAAGGCAAAATATTAAGAAATAAGCCAACGGTGGCAAATTTTTACAGACACCTCCAAAGAAATAAATTTTGTGGGGGACATCATAGCTCATCAGTGGATCATGTAAAACAAAAAAATCAAAATAATATTATTAGCTTACGAGTCTCTTAAGGTAATGCGTTTCGAGCTTTTCTAGTTCTAACGATTATGGAGGTTATTCTGGTATCACTCAGAAGCCAAAATAACCATTTTTTTTTAAAAAGAGTGAAAATTAACATATTTATGATTGTTAAAGAAAAAAATAAGCATAACACAAAAAATATCTCGACATATTTACCTCACGAAATGTCTAAAAAATATATTTGCAAAATTTTAGATGGATCAATCAAGTAGTTTTTGAGTTACAATGTCCAGTACCTTTGAAAAGAGCAGTTTTACGAAAAACGCGTTTAAAGTTTTGACATCTTTTATTTATATGTAATTTATTTTTTGTCATGTCCTCCCACTATTTTGATTTGTAATGAAGTTCAAAACCTTTAGAAAACACCATAGTAGTTATAAATGAGTGGTACACGTCTATTCTACTTTATTCCCTGAACCGGCATGTAAGGATTTTTAATATTTATATTTTCAATCCTTAACTGAATAATATTAAAGACCTGAAGAAGGATAGTAAATTGTATTGTCCGAAACCGGTCGGGCCATCATTTGCACTCATTAAAACATATTGTGAGTAAGTCTGAATTTTATTTCTTTACCCATATAAAAAGTAATACTCAGTCTTTGAGAATTCTAACCCATATAAAAAGTAATATTCAGTCTATGTCAAAAAAGAAATTGCCAGTTACTCCCAAAAATACGATATACGACTGCAAAACCACCCCAACAGGCTAGCGAAGAACCTAATGAGACCCCAACCAAACAAAAGGCTAAAGCTCCACACTCCAAGCGAGATACCGACAAGATTTTAAATTTTCACTAGTAATACCACTAGAGGTCAAATTATTTCCGGAAATTTTTTTGAGATCATGAATATTTTGAAAATTTCCCGAGTCGCAGACGAGGGAAATTTTCTAAAAATATTCATGATCAAAAAAAATTTCCGGATATTAATTTGACTTCGCGTGGTATTCGGTAAGAAAATTCCACACCAAATTTACATTTGAAAATCCAAAGCTGCATGAACAGATTAATAGCGCGCCATAGCTTTGTCAGCAATTATTTAGGCTTTCAAATTCGTAATTTCTACTCATTGTAGTTGCATGGGAATACCATTTCAAGATAGAAAATAGTATATTCTTCAATTTTACATAAGTTTTGAGTAGCTACAAGTGATAGAAACTGAATCAAAACTAAATTATGTAAACAAATAAAAACCAGTCTGTCAAAAATGTTCTGTTATTGTAAACGTCAAAAAATTTCCACTATAATTCGCTGTTGGGTACCCCACAAGCAAAAAATTTCCGATAAAATGCCTCCGTTGCCATGGTGATCTGTCAAAATAACGTATTTTGATTGGTTCAAAATTACAGGTGTGGAATTTTCACTAGTAATACCACTAGAGGTCAAATTATTTCCGGAAATTTTTTTGAGATCATGAATATTTTGAAAATTTCCCGAGTCGCAGACGAGGGAAATTTTCTAAAAATATTCATGATCAAAAAAAAATTTCCGGATATTAATTTGACTTCGCGTGGTATTCGGTAAGAAAATTCCACACCAAATTTACATTTGAAAATCCAAAGCTGCATGAACAGATTAATAGCGCGCCATAGCTTTGTCAGCAATTATTTAGGCTTTCAAATTCGTAATTTCTACTCATTGTAGTTGCATGGGAATACCATTTCAAGATATAAAATAGTATATTCTTCAATTTTACATAAGTTTTGAGTAACTACAAGTGAAAGAAAATTATTTTTTGGCGTTTTATTTTAAATTATGTAAACAAATAAAAACCAGTCTGTCAAAAATGTTCTGTTATTGTAAACGTAAAAAAATTTCCACTATAATTCGCTGTTGGGTACCCCACGAGCAAAAAATTTCCGATAAAATACCTCCGTTGCCATGGTGATCTGTCAAAATAACGTATTTTGATTGGTTCAAAATTACAGGTGTGGAATTTTCAAAACTATATAATTTTGTTATTAAAATTATGAGTTCATAGGTTAGTGTCACTGGACAGTCTCCTGCAAGTCTTTTGTAATTTAAAATTTACTTATTGTAATCATTATTACAGATTGTAAATAAATGGAATATCAAAAAAAGTCTTTGAGATTAGTAACACGTTACCTACGGGAACAGTTTTTATGTACGAGGTTGATTTGACCCCTTACCTCCATAAAGTACCGATTTTTACCCATTTTATAACTACGTCGAATAAGCCCCGTATTTTCACGGGTTTCCTCGTGCTTAGTCTGTTTCAACAATGTCTACAAAAAAAATGGACAGTTTATAATTCATAACTTTTACTTTTTTACAAATGTTTGTATTTTTGAGTTTTATTTCCAAAAAAATTAAAAAAAAATGGAAAATTGTGACTTTTTTATTACTATCTAGGATTTGTGAAAAAGAAATATTGTTTGACAGTTTTACAACGAATTTCTACAAAAAATATTCAGTTTTCATTTATTATAACACAACAATTTTCAAAAATACATTACAACCTCTTCGGGGTTATAATATATGCCCTGAACCGCCAGATCAGAAAGTTTCTGACGAGGTCTTTTAGCTATATATTTGAAGAATTAAAAAAATTGATTCCGCCATATACGAAGAACTTTGATGAGGCCAAATAGACCTCGTCCCGCAGGTAACGTGTTAAATAAGATGAATATAATAGCAAATAAAAATAAATTTAAATATACAATTTGATTTTGAGACTCCCGCCTACGTAGTTTTGTCACTTTAAAATATATTTTTTATGCAATACCTAGTTTTTGATATTTATGTACCTGTTTCGTCATTTGATCTACTGTGTGATCTTCTTCTAACAAAATATCTACCCGGAATTCTATTTCGAAATGGATGTCTTAATGTTTGTCTTCCTCGATGAGGTGATTCACCTTTAAATAAGCTTTCGTGGCCTAAAAATAAAAAATTTTAGAACATATTTATATTAATTTGTGACAAATGATGAAGGGTATTCACGTTGACAGGCAAACTGCCCTCACGCCCATAATTTTTTCTTTATTTTATTACGTTTTATGTGATTAAATAAGACTCAGCTTAATTTTAACCTTCCATCCCCTTCCCCCTGCAATCAAGTTAAAAATTTTAAAAAATTTCACACTCATACACGACTACATAAAATAAAAAAATTACACCTGCAACCTTCAGCCATGTCAAAAAGAGTAAGTTTAAAAAATGTCCTTGTGGCATTTTATAATCAACTATTATCATTGGGAAATAAGCCACAATTAAATTTAAAAACTAATTTTATTAACGTTTCGATGCCCAAATCGGATGTCGTTTTCAAAATACAAAATATTACTAAATTAAACAAAAATGTTGTTGCTTGGTAAAAATTCTTCTAATAATTTATTTTATCGCCAACCGTCACTAAAGTCATTCATTATTGTACTCATTTGACGCCATTTGCGGCAGTAAAGTAACACTTTATTGTACTGAAAGAAGAATTTTACTTTACCTGCCGCGATTAATCAAATCAACTGAGATTGAATGTAAGTGGTCGATGGCAGTAATCGATTATTTATTTGAGTGACCTTAAAATTTATTTACTCTAATTATTAAAAATATTGTACAAAATTTACGTTATTATTAATTAAATTTATGTCAGAAAATGAAATTCTGTAGTATTTTGCAATTATATTTATAAAACATAAATCACAACTTTACAGATTTAGTAATTAGGTATACAATATTGATACCTAACAGCAAGCAAGAGCCTTCTGTCATTACTGCCATACCAATTTTTTATTTTGTGTAAAAGTAAAAGAATTCTTAAATATTATAAGTTTCGTAATTCGTATTAATGCGAATATAGTATGAAATTGTGTTTTTGTTAATTCTATTAATATATAGGACGGTGATAGATATGTAGGTACTAATAATTTGTTAGAAAATATATTTATTTAGATTGTCTACTATTCATCACGGCAAATCAACTTCGCTTCGGCAGGCTACACTACACTTCATAAACAATGATGTAACTATTAACGGTATTTTTAATTTTTGGTATTTTACTTTAAGTATTAAAATTAGTATATTATTTAAATATAAATACGATAAAACTGTTTAAAACATATTTATTTCGTTGAAGTCATGGTGATAGAAGTATAACTTCTTTCGTGCGTACAAAGTACGCACACTCTTTTTTCATTAGAAGGGTGTAATTAAGTAGGTGCTAAGTAAGTGTTAATGTTTTTTATGATTGGCGATAAAATTTTGTATGCACCACGTCAGTAAAGACTCTTGATCGAACTCGTCTGTTATTCGCCTTGCTCGCTACGCTCGCTCGGCTCATAATATCAGACTCGTGCGATAAAGGGTCACTTTACTGACTTGGTACATAAATAACTATAATCTGACTCATTTATATCGTCAATTCAGACATATTATAAAATATTATATTATACATTTTAAAGTAGAAGACTTTGTGATCTGTCTTTAAAAAGACAATCAAATGCAACGGTGACAGTAAAATTCTCGTGTTAGAGATTCCATAGTAAATCATCCTCAAATTAGGGGTGTGCCGCTCGCCTAATATGTGTGAATTGAATCCCACCGAAAATAAAAAAAAATAAAAACGAAAAAATTATGTTTGTTGTATGGGAGGGGGTAGGGTGGAGGGTTAAAATTGCACATTGCCTTGTTTTTAATTCACATAGAACGTAAAGAATAAAAAATTTAAATATAAAAGTGAGATATTTTGCCAATCTTAACCCGGCAATGGTCGCTATATGAGATTTTCTCTCACGCTTTCAGAAAATGCGCACAAATTTTTTCCTGGGAAATTATACGCGCTACGCACTATAGTTCCTTCTAATCTCCTAACTATCCTCCCTCGACAATCTAGTAGACTTGTCTGTTGAGATAGTGACTCAGTTGACTTAGTATCACCCACAGATCACCTACCTCCTCTAGATTTTTCACGATAACGCTTTGGTTAATTATGAAAAACAGCGCTCCAAGCCGCCTGTCTCGGAACTACTCCAAGCGGGAATTTCAAACTGTAATTTTGGTAGGAAGAAAATGTTAGGTTAAAATATTTTTGTATCGTTGAAAAAAAATAATTTGATTTTAAAATAAGCAAATTATATTTAATTTCAAATATACAAAACACCATTTGGGAAAAAATAAGACATGGCAACGTATTTTTATTTATTTATTTAATACCAGCAAAACCACTTTGTATATATATATTTTTTTACAAATCGTATCTTTACAAATGAAATTATTAATACTTATCTTCCAAATGCTTCTACAAAAGGTTATCTCAAATAATTGAAACATGTGTGCATCTCTACTTGTTGAAGGACTTTCAAATAAAACAAAATATTAATATAATAATTTATACCATGATTCATTTCACGCAAAATAATTTTTATTAATTATAATATATTTTCAGTAGGGGTTACTTACTTGGTGTTACATTCATTTGCTTCCATACACCACTGTGTTACTTGTTCTCTAATAACAAAATACTTTTTGAACTCATCATGCAAAAATGTAAGCTAGGAATTGCTTTTGGATATAATCTATGACTTCATGATACAATGCAAACTGATCTTCAAATCACATTCGTTTTGTTTCAAAAATTGTATTTGAATCCATTTTATCTAAATCAGGATTTTTGTATTATTGCTAACAATCAGATAAAGACAGGGCCGCGCCGTCCACGTGTGCAATGTGTGCGGCGCACACAGGCGCCAGCACTTAAGGGGCGCCACTAGAGTTGTTACAAAAATTTTACGCAGGTCAAAACAACACTTACCCATTTAACGACCTTGCATATCTCAACTTCAAAGGTAGGTAAATTACGTATTGATTTATACAATCTGCATAAACAAGGAAAATCCGGTCCAGCAGAATTTATGCTTTAAAGCCATTGCACAAAAATTTGCTAAAAATGTAAGATGCTTTATGTGATATAACATATTCGGAAGATCTTAATTTAAAATATTAAGCTACTAGATATTTAGGAGATAAAATATCAACATTTACATTCATATGCCCAGTCCACATATTATAGGTATGGTATGAAGTTCTTATAAAAGTTAACTTCGTTAGCAAAGTTTAACAATCAAAAACAATAAATATGCAGCCTACCTTAAATGCTTACAAGAGTTAAAGACGTATTCTCAAAATTTAGCGCCAATGTGTTTTAAATTAATTTATTTATTTTTAATTCTGAGAAAACTAATAGGTGTTTTTGAAAAATTTAAACCTAGAATGAAAGATTGCATTATTACCGAGGGCCGAAAGTCCCTGAAAACTTCTATAATGTTTATTTTATTAGGTTACAGGGGTAAACAAATTTAGTCTGATGTTTAATTTCAAATATCTCAAACTTTTTGATTATTCTAAGGGACTTTCTGCACTCAGTAATGATGTAATCTTCCATTGTGCGTTTAAATTTTTTAAAAATTATTATTAGTTTTCTCAGAATTCGAAAAAAGTGAATGCATTTAAAACATATTGGAGGGAAATTTTGGGCCTACGCCCTTAACCCTCGTAAAGCGGTGCTTAGATTCTTACGTAAACAACGGTGCAGGGTGCATTTGCACCCCATCTGTATATCCATTTTTTATATGTGAACGTCGGGGAAATTGATTTGAAAGATAATTAGGATTTGTTTATTATAGTATGAAACATAATTTTACAAACAAAGTACCCATTTCTATTTAGAGTACACAACGTTGCGGGGTGCATTTGCACCCCATCTGTATATCCATTTTTTTATATGTGAACGTCGGGGAAATTGATTTGAAAGATAATTAGGACTTGTTTATTATAGTATGAAACATAATTTTACAAACAAAGTACCCATTTCTTCTAAAAAAAATTACTATTGTTGCTTGTTGCAAGATAAATACATGAAATTTTTCGCAGAGTGAGCAACACAAAGTTTTTACACATAATACAGTTACGTCGGGACTTTCGGTCTTTTTTCTCTGACATAAGTAACACCGACCTTATTCCGTAGCTCTGTTAGCCCCAAGTGGAACACCAGAAACGTTCAATTCAGGATATGAAATTTTCATCATTTGCACAATACAGTCATTTTTCCAAAAAAATCACGTAAACGTAAAGCGTTTTAGATGCTTCAATGGGTGTAATGTGTGTAGAATTGAATTTAATTCGAATAAAAAATAGACAAAAATAAAAAAAATTTATTAAAAAAGATAGGTGAGAAAAACGAGGTCTGGGGTGCATTTGCACCCCGCACAGCCTCACGAGGGTTAAAACAATTTTTGCTCTAGTTTCGGATAGATAGCAAATTTAATGATGTTATTACTACAGCGAGTGAAACTGCAGAGAAACTGGATGTGGAGCCCAGTTTTCAACCAGACACACAGTTTGGCGTCGGAAAAAAAGCAAACAGTTCGATGACCTATCCTAAAATGTCATACAAAGTTTATTTCTTTTATTGTGTTCTCAACCAATCATTAATTTCAGTAAATGAAAGATTTTCCATATTGGAAAATCCTGTTGATTATTTCAAATTTTTATATACTTAGTTTAAACGACAGTACAGAACACTGATAATTAAAATTTTTGTGTAGAAATTTGTAAAAAAAATGAGATAATAGGGGGAGACGATTTAATTGAAGAAATTATACAGCTTCAGCCTTTGTTAAAAGAATTAAATATTGTTTGTAAAATTTTAAAATATATTTTTATAGAGTCGTCAGTATTAAATCAAAGTGATATTCACCATATTATAAACAGATTTTTCAAACTTACGACGCGAAAAGTTAATTTTTTATAAAAGAACTAAGTACAATTTCATGTTTCCTACCTACCTATATCTTTAGTTTTTTATGCTGTTATGCCAAAGATATATTTTTACTTAATTATTTTAACTTACTTTATTTTCCTGTTGCATGTGTAAGAATTTTTAGTTATTTTTTTTTGGATACAATAAAAATTTGTTCATTTTGGGCGCCATTAAAAATGTTTTGCACACAGGCGCTACCACGTGCTGGCGCAGCACTGGATAAACATTACTGACATAAAGGCATACTGACAATGATGACAATTGACACATTATAATGACACTCAGACTCAGTGATATAGAAGAAATCTTCACTCCAGTGCATAGCGACATCTGAAAAAATGAATCGGTACTCCAAATGACATTTAGTTTAGGATGACCTTGAGATACCTGCGTGAAACATCTATACGCTCTGAGCTTCGCTGGTGTCACTCCTGGCGGATTACTAATTCAACTTTCACCGGTAATTTTTAAATTTATTATTTAATTGTTATCGCTTAATATTTACAACGCTAAAAAGTAATTAAATTGTAATCGATTTTTTTAAGATTTTGCTAATCATTTTGACGTTCTATTGATAAAATATGAATTTCTTACTTCGGATACTTTCACAATTATCGTGAAGATGGCGCTAAGATTTTTAGCTTAAATTATAATTACATATTACGGAACATTAAAAAAACTTAAATTCAGTACTATAAACGTAAGTATATTTAAGGTAAAAATATATACCACAGCTTTGACCAACTAATATTTTTTATAATTAATGTTTTTAGTTTTAATTTTAAATTAATCACTTTGACATTTATGTCAAATTTCCGGTAAACGTTTACAGACTTGCCACTACTGGCGCTCGCGAATTTGTAAATATCCCCTCTACGTACGAGGTCACAGCGTATAGAGTTAAGTGATCTGTGGTATCACCAGATTGTTGAGTCAGTGCGCTCCATGTGAGCTATTCTCTCATCGCGCGACCACCGGCGCCACCAACTGTGTATAAAAATAAATTTTATTTTTCCACTTAAAACCTGAAATAATATCCTTTTATAATGTAATAAAAGGCGCAATGGATGTGGTCGATGAAATGAAAACCCTATTCTGTTTCACGGGTTAGTTGTAGATGGCCACTTACCATACATTTTTCAATGTTAAATATTGGCGGTATCAATAGTCACATTGTATATAAAGATAATAATGATAAAACAGAAGAACGTCGTGTCTTTTCAAAGGAATTGGCTTTATCATTGATGAAACTTCATCTTATAAATCGTTCGACAATTCCAAACTTAACTTTAAGCCTTCGGAATTCTATTGCAACAATGGCCAAAATAACATTACCGAACTCGTCACAACCTGAACCATCGGATATTCAGTTTTGTTATTTTGCCCTCGCTGCAACAATGAAAAAGTAGAAAAATTGTAATTCTTGTCATCAACCAATTTGTCCAGAGCATTCTTGTTACTGATCAGACCATAAGGCCTAATATAACAAGAAGATTCTTGTTATACTTGTGTAAAGTGCGGTGCCGTAAATGATTAAGTTACGGAGATTCATTAATATTGGTTTAATTCCGATCATTTTTTGTATCTTATATTATTATGTATATTATGTAATATTATTATGTTCCTATTATTAGTTAATAATAAAAAACAATTAAAATGTGTTTTAAAAATTTTATTTTGTAAAAAAAAGGCAAAAGTTAGATATGTGAGAGAGAATCTAACGCGCGACCACTCGCGTAAAAACCTACCTAGCAACCAATGCCGGGTTAACGGGGATAACCCTTTGGATTAGTTGTTCATGACGTTTTAAAATTGTAACTATTAAAAAAATTGACGCAACAAAATAAATCTGTGGTATAATACCATATAACCCTTGTATGTGTTACGAGATATAACTACCCAATTATGTTATATAATTCCATACGTGAGAATATTTTCATATTTATGATGATTTACTGTGTTGCAGCCGTAATTATCAACAAAATCGTTTACCTTGGACAGCAATTGAATTGTAACGTAGAAAGCGACAGCGAAATTACATCTAGGATATAGCAGACCAGAGCCACTTTTAGAAGGATGTCGAAGGTGTTATATAACAGAAACCTAAAATTGGCATTGAGGATCTGCCTACTTCGCTGCTACGTGTTCTCGGTCTTATTTTATGGTGTAGAGTCCTTGACTGTGAATAAAAACGATTTAAATCGCCTGGAGGCTTTCGAAACGTGGTGCTATAGAAGAATTTTAAAAGTTTCTTGGGTGGAGAAATTCGAAACTCCACAATACTAGAACGTCTTATCAAGACGACTGAGATTATAAAAACCATCAAGCAGAGAAAGCTGGAGTATTTCGGACATGTAATGAGAGGTCCCAAATATAGGTTGCTGCAAAATACTATGCAAGGAAAAATAGTAGGCAACCGCAGTCCAGGACGAAGAAGAACCTCATGGTTGAAGAACTTGTCAGATTTGTATTGTGTTGATACAAGCATGCTATTTAGGGTGGCAGTGAATAAAATTAAGATAGCTATGATGGTAACCAACATTATCCCTTTCAGTCCTGAATTTTTTTTTAGTGAAAATGAAGTTTCCCTTTAAATAAATATGATATATGGTATCTAGAAGAGGTGTAAAAAATGCAGAAAAAAAAATTCATTGTTTGAATCTGTCATAAATGACATGTCACGTTCGTGCACTCTGGGCTTATGTTCTATGAATGCGGGATCGTAAGTGTATGAAAAAATTCATTTTTATTAAACGTAAAACACCATTAGGGCCAAATAAAAATTATTTTTATAATTGTTTAATATGCTATTACATACTAACTAAAATAGAACAAACATTTTTTGCTGAAATGTCATGTCTTTCCATTGCGTCTTTGCTGAAGAAGAGCTCGTTGAAGGAACAGGTTCTTCATCCAATACAGGTTCTTCATCTAATACAGTTTCTTCAATATCCTTGTCATCGGTGTTATTATTAAACATCTGAACGTCAAAAGCAACATCATTTTCGCCATCTAAATCTTCTCTTTCGGACTAGTTACCATCATTTAACACCTCTAGAGCCAAATCGTGGGTGAGAGGCACACCTGTAATAATTAGAAAAACTACTTTTATCATTAAAATATAGAAAAATTAATAAAAAGTCAAACCAATAAATATTTAGTATTTTAATTTCCTGCTTTGAAAATTGAATGTATGACGGCAACTCACTATCGTGATATGCAAATTTTACGGGACAAGATCTCTACAAACAAACCAATAATTTATTAAATCTTGTTTATTATCTTGAAGTTGAAACTTTATCTATACCACAACCCCGTTACAATAACATAAACACTTATAAAAAACAAGATATCTTTTACTTACCTTTATCGGTTTTGTCGTCAAAATACACAGCCTTCTTTATAGGATATTCTATTGCAAACTAAGCGCGAATTCGTTAAATAATTTCAGTTACTCTGATAATACACGATAGACACAACATATTGATATCATCTTTCCTAGTAAAAATATGTTTATTTTGATATCGATACCCACATAAACATGAGCTCACGATCGTGTGAGCCGGTCACGAAAGGGTTATGAAAGGACATGTACATGATGGTAGGGGAGCAAAGTATGCTAAATGTGCAGTCACTCGAGCGCTTTGGTGACCTATTGGGTTGTGAAGAATAGGTCCTAAAACCAAAAAAAGTTAAGTAAAGTTTTCCATTTTAGTGGGCGCTTGCCATTTTTTAATTTAATTTTCCATTTTCAACAATGGTTTTTTCCGATTATAACGCCATCTATCCATAATTCCAAAAATTGTTTCGAATAAAAGTTACTTATTTTTACGTAAGGAATCCAAATAGGCAATAAAAAATGAGGGCCCCTATTTAAGATTTTAAAGTAACCCCCACCCCACCTCAGCGGGGGGTCGTGTTTGGTGCCATTCGATAGATTCTTAAAAAATATTGAACAAGTGTATTTTACAGTTTTTCGATCTGATGTTCCTTTCGCGAAATATCGCGGGATTCGTATTTAAAATATTAAATTTACCCCCACCCCTCTCCGTGGGAAGTCGTGTTTGGTATCATTCGATAGATTTTTAAAAAATATTGAGCACATATTTTTTAGTTTTTCGATCTGTCATTTATTTCGCGAAATATTCGCTTTTTTCTTGTGAAACTTTGGGACTCACCCATTTCCTTACGCCCCGCCCAAATCGTCAGATTTTTAAAATATACACTCTTTTACATGTACTTAATTTACCTTATCTTAATCTGACAATTTCGAGTTTTTTTAAGGATATATTTTTTATTTCGGGCCCCCCTTAACGAACTCCCCTGTGTTAAGAGCCAATATATGGTAGAGGTACATCTGCAGGGTACCAGGTTTCTCTCCATATGATAATCTGAATCTGACGCGCTCGAGTAACTGCAAAAATCCCCGCTTGGGCTCCCCTACCATGATAAAGAAGCCGCAAAATAATGTCATGGGTATTAAACATTGAAAGATGGAAAATTGAATCAGTGAGTATGGATATTTGTGTAGCATAAATGGTTGAAAAACGTAAAATGCGAATATTTGTTTTTTTATGTTTTTTTTTCCAGTTATTGCTATCTTGCAACAAGGGTGACAAATTTTAAAATTTTTAGCCAATCCTATATTGTAGAAAATTTATTTACGCAACTTTAATATTCACACAACTTTTCTCGGAAATCAATACTTTTAAAGTTATAATAGAAAAACAAAGAAAAAATCGAATTTTTCCTTCATTTTTTGACATTTTGATTATTTAAACAATGTTATTTGAACAACGGATCTTTTTGAGTGGGACGATAACTCAAATATTATTATATAAGTTATTTTCAGGCAATGTCTGCAAAAAAATATGAGTCACATCTCAACGTCCAAATGTACTAATATTTTTACAGATCCGCCCTGGTCAATAGATAAAACATACTACTTGTACAAAGGTTACTGTAATTTCTTAGTTTTGGATTAAGAAATTATTCTACTGAATAATATGGTCTTCCAGATAGGTATAGGCAATTGATTATGTATTTTAGAAAGGAACTGCAACGTTAATGGGGTTTTATTGTTTCATATAGCCAATGGACCTCTAAATATGAAAAAACCGCTGAGTGCTACTTTTTAAAGGGTGCGTTTTTGGGAAAGGGGTAAATTAGTCCCTAGGCCCAGGGCGAATTAGGGTGAGTTCTATGCATTTTTGGTGCAAACACGTATACAGTAAAATTGTTCCAGGTTAAATTTACCATCGAAATATCACATTTTAAAGTCAAAGGTATCTTTTTTTACAAAAATATATTCAAAACAAAAAAAAGCAAGAAAAAAACACGAAAGCTAGCAATTTTGTTTTTTGCTCCATAACTTTTTTCTACGGGGATATAGATGTAGGCATTGCTCCACAGAAAAAGAACCTCCATCCTCCCTCTTTAAAATGGCGTTTGGAAGAAGTCTCTACGATTTACAGTGTCCAAGATATGATTTTTTAAAATTTTCAACCCACAGAGGTTTTGGGCCATTTTCCTTGTTACTTTGCAAACATTTTTCTGCAATTTTTTTATACGCAGCTTTAGGTTATGCAATGCAATGTTACATTTAATAAGAATAAAAGTCCAACCGTTAAAATGGTCTATTGTAGAAGGTCGTATGCCTATTTATAAGCAAGAGAGGGTTTTTCAAAGTTTCTATACTTTTAATGATTTTTGATATATTATTTTATAATTATTTTTAAATTTTTCATTACACCTTTTTTTGTATTGTATAATTAGGAATATACATTGTTCAATAAAAAAGAAAGCTTATTCTTTGAAGCTTATTCTTATACTTTGCTTTAAAATGGTGTATTGTAAAAAATTCTAGGTCTATCTTTAAAGAAGATATGCTTTTTCAAAATGTGACATATACACATGCAATAGGTCCCACTAAGTTGGAACCATATGAAAAACTTTTTTATTATTAACTTGAAAAAAATTATACTATATAAAATGCTCTGCATAGCCTAAAACCTAAGATGCAATCATCAGATATAAAATTTTATCAATAGTGTACGAGGTATGTTCAAAATATTAATTAAGCCCAAGAGTAAAGTACTTTTATATTTCACAATATCGAAAAATATTATTAAAAAAAGTGATTTAGAATTAAAAATTATGTTATAATATGTAATTATATCCTTCTAATTGAAAAAACGAAAAATAATTTCAATTTTTCTCAAATTACGGATACCCTTGTATATCATACTGATATCTTGTTTAAAAATAGTCCCAGAATTTTTTGCAATACACCATTTTAAAATAAAGAAAATAAGCTTTTTATTTCACAATATATATTCCTAAATGTACAAGAAAAGAGTCATAAAAAGGAATTTAAAAAATAATCCCAAAAAATATCAAAAATCATTAAAAGTATAAAACTTTGCAAAAACATTTGCTTAAAAGTAGTCGTATAACCCCATACAATAGTCCATTTTAAAGGTAACTGACTTTTTTTTCTACTAAATGTACCATTACGTATACCTAAGAATGCGTAGAAAAAAGTTACAGAACAATGTTTGCGAAGTAATGGGGAAAATGGCCCGAAATTGTTGTGAGCGGCGAACTTTGAAAAATCATTTTTCAGAAACTGTAAATTCGACAGTCTTCTCCCAAAATTTATTTTAAAGAGAAAGGATGGAAATTATTTTTCGCTAAAGCAATGTCTATACCTATATCCCTGAGAAGAAAGTTATGGGGCAAAAAACAAAATTGCTTTCTTTCGTGTTTTTTATTGCTTTTCTTTTGTATATATTTTTGTAAAAAAAAATATTTTTGACTTCAAAATGTCATATTTTGATAATAAATTTAACCTGGCACAATTTTCCTGTAGACGTGTTTCTACGAAGAGTTCATAGAACTCAACCTAATTCACCCTGTACCTAGGGACTAATTCACCCCTTTCTCAAAAACGCACAAAATATATAAAGAAGAAGGTGTTAAAATCCTGTGATTTTTGAAGTAGCATCTGCAATGTGTTACTCTTTTGATATAAAACAGATATCTTATTTCTCTTTTTTGTAATTTGAAAATAACATCGGATTGGCAGCTGTAGCAGAACCCCAAATAGGAAGACCATATCGAAGATGCGATTCGAACAAAGAAAAATATGATATTTTGGAAGATACTAAATTGAGTTCCGTCGAAACAGATCTTATAGCGTATCAAGCTGAAGATAGTTTCTTCCTTAACAAATTGATATCAAGGGACAATTTAAGGTTGCAGTTCCAGTCTAAAAAATACCAAGAAATCTTACATAATCACACCTTGTGGAATTTCCACTTTCTCTAATTTTTCTTGTTGAATTTATAAGAAACTGATTGATTTTAGTATAAATAATCCACAAGGGCATAATTAGTAATTGACGATCATCGATTAGAAAAATAGAAAACTACTTACGTAGTATTATAAATAAATTGAATTATTCTGCATGCATGTTTCTAACAGGTGAACATATTTTTGTATGCAAGACCTAGTTTTTGATATTTACCTGTATTTTTATTTTCTGTACTAGATGATCTGCTTTTACTAAAATTTGAAATTGTTTCATCTCCTCGACTTTGACTTGCATCTCGACGTCCACGATGATTTCTAGATCGATTCATGTTAAAAAGATCATGTACTGGCAAAGTAATGAAGAGATAATCAACACCCTGAAAACAAGAAAGCTTAATTTTAACACGTTGGCGGACAATGCGTCAAATGTATAAGCAAGTGTTGTGACATTATATGTAATTTGCAAAGTAGAATAGGGAAAATGCAACGTCTATAGACGTTGTGTCACATTACATCAATCCAAATTAGACGTCTATAGACGTTCTGTCCGTCAACCTGTTAAATACACTGGATAAGTTAGGGCATAAGTTAGGGATATATAAATTTAAGGCGTGCATGATTTGGACGCTAAATTTAAAATTCGTTGCTGAAAAATAAAATTACCTGTTTCTGCATACATGATTTGGACGCTGGGTCTAATTGAAATGTAAATGGAAAGTCAGGTAATAAAATTCTAGAGATTAAGCTTGATAAGGTTTATTTGTCACTTTAAAATAAATACGACATACATTTTACGAAATGGTATCGATCGATACAGTTAGTTTGATACTCATGTATCC
Organism: Diabrotica virgifera virgifera; assembly: GCF_917563875.1. Classification (NCBI taxonomy): domain Eukaryota; kingdom Metazoa; phylum Arthropoda; class Insecta; order Coleoptera; family Chrysomelidae; genus Diabrotica; species Diabrotica virgifera. The sequence goes on from NC_065450.1 coordinate 149,082,466, forward strand.
TATCTCTAACGAACATAATTTTTTTTTCTACTCTTTGGATCTTTAAGTCTATTACTGTCATGGACACTATTAATTTTAATATAAGTTTCAGTTTGAAAATTTTTTAAAACATCAATAAAATGGAAAATATTTGGATGAGCATGGTAAAAATTATCAAACGCGAGTGGAACGATTCACAAGCATTAGTTGTTAATTCTAAACTCTCACTCATCGTAGCCCACATCTCCGGCGGAAATGTTGCGTGGTCGCCAATGTAGTTGTCCAATACGTAGTCGGAAAACTTTTCAATTTTTGCATCCTTTGGTTGAATAGCCATTAAATCATATATGAAAGATTCTTCGACTTCTGAGGGAGGTAAAAACGGCAGCCCAAAAATATATTTCAGCCATTTAGATATTTCACTGTCTGCCAATTTATATTCCCGAATTAAGCCACAACTGCCGATATTACGATACCAAGCTTGCATAAGATGAAAACGGCACCTTTTAATGTGCACATTTGGAAATTCAAAACGCGCAGCATTGTGGATGGCAATTTCAAAATCGGAGAAAATGATTTTTGGATTGAATTTCAGACCAATTACTTCACATTTGCTTTTCAAAACATTTTGGACGGCCTTTCGGTCAAAGTATCCTTAGCCTTCCTTTTGGCACTGCTACGCACAATCTGTCTATTAAGCGTCTTGATATCACACTCGTGATTATGTTCTAGATTACTTCGGATCACTAACTTTTCTGGCCCTTTCGTGAATATCATCGCTTTACACGACCGTTTTATGCACCTCCAATACGTTTCCCCGATTTTAGTACTTTATCTTGAGAAAAAGTAAAACTGTTCACTTTGAGCAAAATTTTACCACGATTACTTACTAACGTTGAAATTTCCATATTCACTATTAGTTTATATTCCTGTCTAGTACATGAGTTATTGTAAATAGACACAGGTTTATGGATTACAAACAAATTACCAGTTTATTTTTTGCGGGAAACGAAAGTAATTAGTTTCGGTAGTACCGTAAATAAATTATCAATATGTCATCAGATGTTACTATACAGAATGTCTCACCGAATAAATCCTATTCTACCTCTTACTCTACATCAGTGGAATTTATACAACCCGTTGGATGTGCATGATTGGGACGCTAAATTTAAAAGACCCTAAGGAGGAAGACCCAACCCTTCGGTCCTAACTTTACTTTCTGGCAGCGTCCAAAACACGGGTACTTTTAAGACCCTCAGGTACTTTAGCGTCGAAAACATGCCCGCCCTAAATTTATGCTCATTTCCATTGTTGATTTTTTCGTGAAGTACCTAATTAACTTCTTCTTTTCGTGCCATCTCCGCGACAAAGGTTGACAATCAGCATTGCTGTTCTAACTTATGACACTACAGCCCAAAAGAGTTCAGTTGAGCTGCATCCAAACCATTCTTTGAGATTCCTCAGCCAGGACATTTTTCTTCTACCTATGCTGCGCCTTCCCTGAATCTTTCCCTGCATTATTAATTGTAGGAGCACATATCTGTCACTACGTATTATATGACCCAAGTTTTCTTATTTTGATGGAATCCAGTATCTTCCTGCTGTTCTCTATTCTTCTTAGTACTTCTTCATTGGTTATTCTGTCCGTCCAGAAGATTCCTAGCATTCTTCGATATGTCCACATTTCAAATTCTTCTAATCTATTGAAATATTGTTTATTAAGAGTCCATGTCTCCACACCATACAAAAGAACAGAATATACATTGTAACGGTCACTTTCCAAAATTAGCTATATAATTATTTTTTATAATTATTTTCTCTTCGTCTCTAAATTAATTTCTTTAATTTTCGTAAAGGACTACTTACGTGACGTCACATTCTATATACGGAACATATTCTACGCCTCTGTTGGTAAATTTAATTCGTGTTCCGTGGTAGTTGACGTTCTGATCGTTCTGAAAATTTGACAAAGCGATCGTCCGTTACTTGGTTGTGAAGTGTGCTAGAATTCGGTCGACAAACTTTTGGTTCCATAATGGCGGAAGGTTTCATTTCTTAAGCCATTTTTTTGGAAAAATACAGTTCCACTGAAGTAAAAATGGTATTCCGTGGTTTTCCCAGAATCCATCCAGAGTTTCTAGGGGGGCAATAAATGAACAACTGACCTATCCGGTAAATAATTTTTTTTTACATATAAAGGTTAGGTGATATTACATCATTTTTCATTTAAAATATTCTTTCTTAATTTGGTTTCTCTTAATCACTCCACTGTGTGTAATATTTTTTCGGAGAAAATTCTCATAGTCGTAATTTTTTTGGGGTAGTAAAGTTTAAAGTTAGTCCACACCCAATATTTGATAAATTGTGAATAAAAAAATCTAATGCTATGCTCATATCACACAGCCAATATAATTATCTGTAATCTTTTGTTCTCAATATCATACTCTGTATTTAAGTAACATCAAGGTCACACACAATATCTTCTTACATCTGATAAGCCTTGCTAATTGATGTTTTTTATTGCTGTTCATTCTAAAAACCTCTTCTTCATTACTTCTTCTGTTGTTTTTTTATTCACACATGTTCGAGTGTAAAATAAACTAAAACTGGGAATGTTTTTAGCCATTTGGGAGAAATATTAAAACCTACCATGTAAATCCTTCAACCACCTGGAAGGCGTCGACTCCAGCCACGACCACAGCCAAGTCACTGTTGGAAATATGTCTATTTGGGAACAAGCTATGGGACGTTCCAGTCCCATTTTCAGTCATCTGTACACCTTTATCTACAGGAAACATGGTTCAGCACCTCCTCTGGTGCTAATTTTATGGATTTCAGCATCAGTTTTCACCTTGAGGTCGTTCGATGAAGGGATTAGTTTGAGAACATTTAGTGTTGTGCTTTAAGTAACTATTGGTTTTTACGTTGGAGACATTTGGTTTAATGCACTATGTTCTTTTCAGATTTAGTTTACTTTTGTTTTTTTTTTATATGACATATTTGTATATTAAAATATTTGGTTCCCAAACTATTGTAAGTTATCTATGGTAAGTTACTTGTGTGCACAAGGTAATAAGCCTAGATAATTAGGCTTTTATACGTTATTGGTTTGATATTTATTTTGTAATATTACTTGCTTGTTTCCCAAATATTTATTTGTTTATTCGCTTTATTTCATATGTCCGGTTAATTTAGGTCATCGTCTCGGTATTTATCTTAGCTTCATTTTTATAACTTTTATTAATTCATTTGCTTAATTCATCATTGTAGTTTCTCTTTGTCAGGCATGTGCCTATTTATTTATATTACTTTTAATATTTGTCGGTTTTTAATTTAGTTGTACGTAGCAGGCGTACTATAACCATTTGGTGGAAATTTCATGTGAGTTGTACCCTATATATAATATGTAAGTAAGAGGTACTTATGTAATTTTTTAACAGATAACATTATTGTAGTTATCTCAAATATAACTTTGTATAGCTTATGTCATTTTAGAGTCACATGAAATGCACTTGGTGTAACTCAAAGATTGTCAAAAATCTAGTAGTTATTTTTAATAAATATTTACTTATTTTGTATATCATTCATTTTATTATTCCTTTATTTTCACTATTACAGATTTAATATATTTAATATTTGACAGCAGTGTAAGATACCTAGGAGAATGATCGAAAATCATTTTCATGGCGCCCATGATTTGTTAGTTTTATTTATTTTGTTCGTCCTTAGCAATTATTCATATTCATTCATTTTCAGTACATTATTCTTATTTCATTATTTCACCTTTTACTTATCATTACTATCTACTTAGAGCTACTGTTCTTCGACAGGCATGCAAACGAGCCGTATCCATCCTTGAGTGTCAAGTTGTTCTCTTGCATCTCTTGCTAGCCAACTCTATTCCATTTGCCTCTGTCTCTCCATACTTCTACTTCTATCCCTTATTATTCCCTTTCTTCAGTATTACTGCAAAGTAGTATTTTCTCCTACTGCGGTTTTTCCACGTAGAAGCCACTTCACTCTCTTCCTTACACCCCATCTATTTTCATTTTTGTCCCAATAGTTATCTAGTACTTTCTGTTTCTTTACTTCTGTTGGTGTATATCCTTCTCTTTATTTTCACTCCAACAGAAGTTTTCTTTGATTTGTTTCAACATAACACTTTAGTAGGTACTCGTTTTTTAAGATTTAGGCTGAGGTCTCTACTACATAATATTTGTTTCATATTATTGAATGCACTTCTAGCCTTTTTCATTATAATTCTGATTTCTTTAAGTAATGAGCGGATTCCGCTATTTTTTTATCATTTTTGATTTTTTTTTAGTATAAACACAGTTATAAAGGTTTACTAAAACTTCTTTTTTGTAGTTATACCGGGTGGAAGAAAAGGAATGTTTTTCTTATATTAAGTTTGAGATAACCCCCTCTGTGGCTCAGTGGTAAGAGCGCCTCACCTTTGGATCGAAAGTTCCGAATGGTAGTGAGTTTGAATCTCACCAGGGTCAGAAATTTTTTCATTTATTATAAATTAATAAATGAAAACAATTTCTGTCCTTGTGGGATCGGTATTCACCGGAGGGACCGCAGACGTTCGGATACAATTAGCGTCTCTTTCCAAAGACTATGACGTCGACTTTGCAAAGTAACAAGACATTTACTCAACACACACACACACTACACATTACACCTGAGTTACCGATAAGTTATACAATTACGTGGCAAAAGGTTCTAGTTCTAAACCAAGGCCAGAATCAGAGAAAAAAAAGTTTGAGATATCCTATATGGAGGACGACGTGCAAATGTGAGTATACATCGAAATCGTATTGTAGTTTTATGCTTTGTGAACATTTTGTTTTTTGAATGTCTCTGATGTCTTTAGAAACAAAGAAAATAGTTGGTTTTATTCTTTAACATGTGTTTCAACTGAAATAAAACTCAATTAACAATCAAAAATAACAGCTAACAAAACTGTAAAAAGAGAAAAGCATATAACGTAAACAGTTGTTACCGACACCTATAAGTTGTCGACCAGGTAAGCGGTATGCACAGCGCAACATAAGAGAGACGAGATTGTTTAATGGAGGCTCTGTGATGTTTTTTGGTGGAGTTTCCTTGAGAATAAGTACGGATTTGGTGTCTACGTGGAGGCTCTTTAAATAGCGAGAAGTATATTCCATAGGTTTTTTCTTTAACAACTCTGTTTCTTTCGCGATATATATAAGAAATAATTTCATCTTAGTGGTATGATAAGACATGGCTTCCTCACGTATCGTATGTCGTTAGTTAAAATATACATTAAAGAATAAAACCGTCTAGTGTCTTAATTATTAACACTAGAAAGTCGGAGGGGCTAATTTGGTCCCTGTTGTGATTTGAAGTAATTATAGTTTTTTTATTTGAGGCAATAATAATTTCATATTTTATGACTTTTAATATTTTGATACAAAGCCTTATTTTACACAAAAAAATTTTGCTTACTAAATGTATTAAATGATTTTTCTAACAAATCTACCACAGAAGTCTAAAGGTGCCAAATTGGCCCCATGTAGTAAATATGGTTTTCTGGGAAATTCGACGAGTTTTTCTTTCAAATTCCTGTCGGATGGGTAAAATTATATTTATGTATCTTTATTGTAAATTTTTACCCTTATACTGGTTTTGATCATATACGCAATAAAAATACAATTGTTGGTGAACATAATTGAACACAAAGATACAATTTTTGGTGTAGACGACCAAATGACGCGTCTTTATAGTACAAAAGTTACTTCAAGACGATGGCCTATGTACGTGTTTTATAATTTATAATAGTCTTGACTTGGGAGCAATACATATATGGATTATTTATAAAGAACTAACTGGAAGTACAGTCAGTCTTCGTAAGTTTACTCTTCGGCTGTGTGAAGAATTACTGGCTCCATATCTTGCCTCCCGAAATCTGGTACTACACCTAGCAACACCAGCTCTATCAACAACCAGCACTGTTACTATCCAAAAACTAAAAAAATATCAGTTGAAAATATTTTGTCAAGGAAATCATCCTTCGAATCAATGCCAAGGCTGTAACAATGCAGTGTGTGGCAAATGTCAAAAACTGCAAACTGTATGGTGTTCCGAATGTTTTTGATAGGCAGCGAATGTGTTAAACAATGAAACTAAATAATAAAACCAGATTCTATCGTCTAGAGTAGATTTAATATCTTTAAACTGAGTTTTTATTGATTTAAGAACTTCGAGGCCAAAATGATCCCTTCAGGTTTTCTAGGTAGGTATTAGTCCATGTGGTGAGACCGCTCCCGTCTGAAAAAAAAATTTCTGATTCGGTTTCTTTGTGGATTCCTATTCAAAAATGTCCCCTTTAAACAAATCTGAAGGGTGCCGGACGGAATTTTTGGGCAGAAATTGTTTAAACAATTTTTTAACAAATACAAAAGATCATGTTTTTTTGCTCTGGAACATATATTTTTAGATTTTTTGGGTCAGTCTAAACAAGAAAGGTATCTTGTAATTTTTCTCATAAATTGATAGTTTTGGAGTTATAGGCGATTTAAGATCTGAAAAATGCGAAAATACGCATTTTCGAGGCTTAAAAACTCATATTTAAATTAGTATTTTTGAGGTTGCCATATACTTAAATTGAAGACTAAACATTCACCTTCAAGATTCTGAAGAGTGATCGCGTCTAACTTTAATTTATACCGTTGTTTTTTAATGGTTAAATATGCGTGTTTATCCGATTTTTTTGCCGGTGGCGCGCTCCATTTCAAAAATCTCCTATTTTCATCCGAGAAATATTTTTCTAGATTCTTTTAGACATTCTAAATAAAATAAGTTTCTTGACAGTTTTCCCAAAAGTTAACAGTTTTTAAGTTATAGGCGATTGAAAATCCGAAAAATGACAAAAAACGCATTTTCGGATTTTAAATCGCTTATAACTTTAAAACTATTCACTTTTGAGAAAAATGTCAAGAAACTTATATTATTTAGAATGTCCCAGAGAATCTAGAAAAAATATTTTTCGGAGGAAAATAGGAGATTTTTGAAACGGAGCGCGCCGCACCGGCAAAAAAATCGGATAAACACGCATATTTTACAATTAAAAAACAACGGTATAAATTAAAGTTAGACGCGATCACTCTTCAGAATCTGGAAGATGAATATTTAGTCTTCAATTTAAGTATCTGGCAACCTCAAAAATACTAATTTGAATATGAGTTTTTTAAGTCTCGAAAATGCGTATTTTCGCATTTTTCAGATTTTAAATCGCCTATAACTCGAAAACTATCAAATTTTGAGAAAATTTACAAGATACCTTTCTTGTTCAGAATCACTGACAAAACTCAAAAATATATGTTCCGGAGCAAAAAAACGTGATATGTTGTATTTGTTTAAAAAAATTGTTTAAACAATCTCTGTCCAAAAATTCTGCCCGGCACCCTTCAGATTTTTTTAAAGGGGACATTTTTGAATAGGAATCCACAAAGAAACCGAATCAGACATTTTTCCAGACGGGAGCGGTCTCACCACATGGACTATATGCTAAGTCAGACTTTCTAGTGTAAAGATATCAAAGAAATTAAAAAAAAATATATTCACAAAATATGAGTATAATGATATAAGTATGACAAAATATGGTATACCATCCTTTGTATCTTTTCCTCACTAAAAGGTGTGTTCCAAACTTTTGTTTCGGTTAAAACACATGTTAAACTACAAAACCGTCTATTTTCTTTTTTTCTAAAGATATCAGGGGCAATTACAAACAATTAAATGTTCACAAGACATAAGACTGTAATACGATTCCGATTTGTACTCTTAGTTGTACCTCGTCTTCCCTACAGGGTGTCTCAAACTTAACATAAGAAAAACATTTCTTTCTTTCACCCGTTATAAGTACATGAAAGAATTTTGAGTAAACTTTTGCACAACTTAGTAAAACATAGTACATTTTCTCACGGTTTTTGCTAAAAATTTTAAAGAACCGCTTTGATTGAAATAAAATTTGACATAGGCATAGCTAACATCTCAAAGAAAAAAAGTGATGTTGTGCCGATGTGTGTATTTGCCCTGGGGGTTTTCACCCCTTCTCGGGGGTGAAAAATCATACGTTGAAATTAAGTCGGGATTTGATAAACTGACTAATTCTAAGCAACTCTTATTCTATACAGTTTTTTCACTAATTCAATACTTATTGTTATTTGCGAGTGAATATGGTCGTTTAAAAAAAAAAAACAAGTTTTTAGACGATTTTTCTCAAATAATTCAAAAAGTAAGTATTTTATCGAAAAAAGTGGTTAGCAAAAATAAAGCGTCTAAACAAAATGGAAAACATGATGTATGCATGAGGTCTCTAGACCTAGTAGAAACAGAGTTATATTTATGAAAAATAGGTTCATATTCGCCAAATTTCAAATCGAATATTTTAATGTAAAATAACCAAAAATGGAGCCCTTTTGGAAAAACTCATTATTACTTCTTTAAAGTGTTTAAAAATAGCTTTATTTCTGTTTTTATAAATGCGTGTTTGTAAATTGTTTCTAGCGTCAAATGTAAGCAAGTTACGCTCAAAGTAAAGTTGGTTTGATTTGTTTTGTCAAGAAAAAATCTGAAAAATCATCCCCTAATTAGAAACTGATCAGCCGAATGAAATTAATCGTTACCGCTTCACAAGTTGCTTTACTTATGTTGTGTTTATATGATCTGTAAGTTTCATTGATTCAAATGCTTATTTTTGATTTTCATATTTTCATGCTTATTATTGAAAAAATTTGGTTTTAAAGTAAAATTTTTAAAACTTTTAATTTTGAAGAAAAAATCTGTTTTCCATATAACTTAAAAATTATTAGAGATACCAAAACTATCAAACAGCAAAAAAGGTCGGCTTTGCTTTTTTGAATATTTTGTGAACCGATGAAATTTACAGATCAGATAAAAAATGCATACACGAGTAAAGCAACCTCTGAAGTGATAACGATTAAGTTCAGTTGAGATGCTAATTAGGGGGCGATTCTCCCGATTTTTTACAAAAAAAAAGGATAAACTATATTTTGAGCGTAACTTGTTTACTTTTGATACTAGAAAGTTTTTTTATAAAACAAGAATAAAGCTTTTTTAAATACTTTAAAAAAGTTGTAATGAGTTTTCTCCAGTGTTTCATTTTTTGGTTATTTCACGTTAAAATATTCGATTTGGAATTTGACGAATATGAACCTATTTTCATTAGCTATAACTCTGCATCTACTCGATCTAGAGGCCTAATATATACAACATTTGTCTAACATTTTAGAGGCTATATTTTTGCATGTTTTTTTTTCGGCAAAATAATTACTTTTTGAGTTATCTGCGAAAAACCGTCTAAAACGCGGTTATTTTGTTAAAAAGTAACATATTTACTCGCAAATAATTTAAAAAGTATTGACTTGGTAAAAAATAGTTATTTATGATATAAGTGTTAAAAGTACAATTTTAAGGCACGCATGTGAAAGTTTACAGAATGAGCGAAGCGAATTCTGCAATTCACATGAGTACCTTAAAAATGTACTTTTTAACAGGTATATCATACAATATTTTTTCCACAAACGTTATAAATTTATAAAATACAATATTTTTGTTAATTGCTGAAACCATGAAACCTATGACCCGTAAAAGGTAGAACTGGTTGTCTACACTCGAGGGGAATGTCTAAAAATTCTCGGCGAAAATATTATACCGCTACATAATAGTTATTTATGAAATATAAGTGGTAAAAGTACACATTTAAAGCACGCATGTGAAAGTTTGCAGAATGAGCGAACCGAATTCTGCAATTCACATGAGTGCCTTAGAAATGTACTTTTTAACACGTATATCATGCAATATTTTTCTACAAACGTCTTATATATCAGCAATTATAATTTTTTCATTCTCAGTTACAGGACAATATCTACAAAAACTTTTACTTGAACTTGACTGACATTCCATTTTTATAATTTTCTTGACATTACATCAAAACTGCCTATACTGTCAATACGTAAATCATAACAACTATAGAATAACATCTTACTTTTATTGTTGTATACCTATTCTAACAAATTTTAATAGTTTTTTCAAAAACTTGTTAAAAATGCAATAATACAGTTTAAATTAAATTATAAAAAACCTTTTAAACCACCTTTTTCCATTTGCGCAAGTTGAACTATTAATATTAATGTTAATAAATGAAATATAAATATTTTGACGTTTCACAATTTGTCAATTTACTTTTAACTGCATTGCCTTAAAAATTTTAAAGCACTAGTGCCTTAAAGTAGCATTTTTAACGCTCCTATGGAGTGCTAAAAATTGCATTTTTAACACGGTTGTAGAAAAACTCTATTACACAAGAGTTGCTTAAAATTAGTCAGTTTATCCGTTTCCGGACTTATTTTGAATGTACATTTTTTTCACGCCCGAGAAGGGGTAAAACTTACCTCCAGGGTAAAAGCACACATCGGCACAATATCACTTTTTTTCTTTGACTTGTTAGCTATATGTGTATGCCAAATTTCATGTCAATCCAAGTGGTTATTTAAAACTTAGAGGTTTTGTAATATTTTACCGTTAGCGAACTGACGAAAAGATTAAATAAAAATCTAAAATAATTAAAAAATAGTGGAATCCGTTAATCTGTTCACGAAAAAATCAACTATGAAAATGAACATAATTTTCTATATCCGTATGTTTCTTACATAAAATTCCACATAATAGACGGTATTTACTTAATATAAAATTGGAACATGGAAGGCCAAGAGAGTTCGTCTTGACCCCAAATTCAGAGAAAAAAAATGTTCGTAAAATATAGGGAATTTTTTTTATTACAAAATATGAGGGTGTCTGTATATTAACGGTGTATATTAAAGTCAAATAAAAAAATAATGAGTTTAAAACTGAAAATATTTCTGAATTTATTAAATAAAAACATTCAGTGGGGTCAAAATTTACCCCCTTGGTCATCCGAAGGTTAATGAAATTAATGATTTAAAAGTTCAATTTAAAATCAATAGATTGTTGTATCATTTGTCTACTACATATAATTAATTCTTTTTAAAAAGTGTTGTTTGATGTTGTAGTTATATGCATTTTGATTTCAACTATTAATATGGCGTTTATATTTTTTAATAAACACCAACTCCAGATTACGCTGATATCTATTAACAATAATCTCAAGTATTATTAGATAAACCAATATCGAGATTATACTAAACACTATTTCTACTAGCTAAAACATTCAAAGTATTTATGATTTCAGTGTAATCTCATTTTATATTTTTTGATATCATCATAATAGTCATTGGTAGAATTCTAGCAGTTGTGTAGAAGAAAAAACACCTTCGTGCTGTTTGGACATATTTTCTCGGAATAAGTCTGAGTTTTTGCGTTGGCATACCACAATGGATGAAACATGAATCACTTAATTCACTCGGTATCAAATCGGCAGTCCTCTGAGTGGACAACAGTCGAAGAAACCGCTCAAAATTGACCAGAGACTATAATCGAGTATATAAAATATTGATTATTTAAATCCTAAGAACCAATCAACAGCGACTATATTAGTTTATTGAAGCGTGTAAATACCAAAATAGCCTCAGCAAAAAAAAGAAAATTCCTCATTTGTTGAACAGAAAAATTTTATTTTACCTAGACAATACACCGTGTCACAAGTTGATGAAAACGATAGCAAAAATACACGAATTGGGCTTTAAATGATTTTCCCACCCACAGTTTGGTCCAGATCTGGTCCCCGGCGATTGCTACCTCTTTTCCGATTTCAAAAATGCCCTACGACAAGAGATATTGCTCTCATGAGAAAGTAATCGTTGAAACTGAAGACTATTTTGAAAACAAAGATAAATCGTTTTACAAAGGCGGCATCGAAAAATTATAAAAGCGTTGAAATGATTGTATCGCCACCAAAGGAGATTATTTTGATAAATAAAGAATAATTTGTGTAAGATAGTGTTGTGCTGTACTAGTTAGGCCCGGGACTTCACGACCAAGTTAAAATATCTGTAAAATTGAAATCAATATTTGCGATGAGGTAAATAGCGGAGAAATCATTAGAATATAACAAGCCAGCCTTTTCCTCCTTCATAGACCTAGAGAAAGCGTTTGATAGAACACAATTAAACGATGTGATACACCTACTATATGACAAAAATTTACCACTGGATTACCTCATAAAACTGATAGTAAACATAATAACATAATAATGGAAGTCCATGGAATAATAAGAGAACCCATAGAAGAAAACACAGCTTACACATTCAAAACACATTTAGCATAATGTTGGATGCAATAAAAAAACAAGTGAAGAAAAAAAAGAGGGTACAAAATGGGCGAAAACGAGATGAAAATACTCTGTTACGCTGATGACACCGTATCAGTAGCAGAGTGCGAAGACGACCTACAAAGATTACTGCACGAATTCAACATTAAAGCAAAAGAAATGAATATGAAAATATTAGCCCAAAAAAACAAAAAGCTTAGTAATTGCCAAAGAACCAATAAGATACAAATTGGAGTTCGACAATCAAATTATACATCAAGTAATGATTTTCCAATACCTAAGAATTATTCTATCAGCCGATAACAATATCGAAGAAGAGGTAAAAGACCATATAATTAAAGCCAGTAAAACGGCCGGTTGCCTAAATGACATAATTTGGAAAAACAAACAACTAAGAGTGGAAACAAAGGCCTGATATATAAGTCAGTTATTAGGCAAGTTATGACTTACACAGCCGAACGGAGACCAGATACAAGCAAAACACAAAGACATCTGGAGTGGATACCAACGAAATGAAGATCTTAAGAAGGATTGCTGGAAAAGGACTACAGGACAGAGTAAGAAGTGAGGAAATCAAACAAATATGTGGGGTAGACCATATAAATACCTGGGTAAAGAACAGAAAAGAATATTGGAATCATCACACAAGCAGGATCTTAATCAAAGATAGTAAGGAAAAGCCACTGTTAGGCTGAAGAAGTATAGGATGTCCAACGAAAAGATGGATTGACAATTTAGGAACAGAATGAAAGGCACCGTTGAAGAAAAACAGGCAGTACCGCCTATATTAAGTAAAAAGAAGAAGAAGAAATAAATATTGTGTATTAATTAGTAAATAAATAAGTAAAATTTTATTTAACTCGTAAATCCGTTATCAACAAAAATATTGTTAATGCCTAATTACTAAAGGTGCATTTAAATTTAGTTCTGAGAAATATTATAAGATGCACAAATATAAATATGAAAATAAATTAGAGAATATAATTTATTATATACATACCTCTCATGTGTAATTCACCGATCTCCGACCACTGCAACGGTTTGAATCATAATACATAATACAAAATATTAAATTCACCAAGGTTCTATCTTATCAACGTTTTGTACAGTCATTAAATTGACAAACTAAGATCATATAAAAATCGATCCAATGCAGTTAAAATATTTTAAATATCTTTTGAATTTTATGACTAATTCAGAATTGAACAGCAGAGGTTGATAATGTTGTGTATGAGGACTCTGGAAAAAATATAGAGTGGCTTTTGTTCTTTTATTAGTTGCGTTCACAGAGACTGTCGGCTACTATTCAAGATAAATTGTCAGAAAATCGCATGCGCACTTTAAAATAATAATAATATAAATAATACCGTTAATAGATAAATATACAAAGTATATTTACTATTAATTAATATGAATAATTAGTTATTAATATTAATTAGAAGTAAATATACAATAAAAAATCAATGGGAAAATCCCAATAGTTGGCTGTATACTATAGTTTAAAAAACCAATACAGAAATAAAAACTTCGAGATGTATTCTGGTATAAAATCGTTTATTTAAAACTATAAAATGTCATCGATTGCAGAACGTTTTCGTTCTAAACAGAACATCTTCAGTGCATCCTGCCGAGTATTTTGAAACTAGCACACTGTAAATAGTGTTAACATCATCATATATGGTTTACATAATGTAATATGTTAAAATGTTATGACTACAAGTCGATGTTAATAGATAAAGTGGAACACATGCTAAAAGGGTGCCATGGTTCCCTGCTCGAAGATGCTAGGTACTTGCCAATTCAATGGGCACAGACCAACTGTGCAAGTTGTGCAAGTTGTGCACAGTTGGTCTGTGCCCATTGAATTGGCAAGTACCTAGCATCTTCGAGCAGGGAACCATGGCACCCTTTTAGCATGTGTTCCACTTTATCTATTAACATCGACTTGTAGTCATAACATTTTAACATATTACATTATGTAAACCATATATGATGATGTTAACACTATTTACAGTGTGCTAGTTTCAAAATACTCGGCAGGATGCACTGAAGATGTTCTGTTTAGAACGAAAACGTTCTGCAATCGATGACATTTTATAGTTTTAAATAAACGATTTTATACCAGAATACATCTCGAAGTTTTTACTTCTGTATTGGTTTTTTAAGTAAATATACCTTATATATTTATCTATTACCGGTATTATTATTTATAACCCTTTCGTGACCGGCTGACACGATCGTGAGCTCATGTTTATGTGCGTATAAATATCAAAATAAACATATTTTTACTAGGAAAGATGATATCAATATGTTGTGTCTATCGTGTGTTATTAGAATAACTGAAATTATTTAACGAATTCGCGCTTAGTTTGCAATAGAATACCCTATAAAGAAGGCTGTGTATTTTGATGACAAAACCGGTAAAGGTAAGTAAAAGATATCTTGTTTTTTATAAGTGTTTATGTTATTGTAACGGGGTTGTGGTATAGATAAAGTTTCAACATCAAGATAATAAACAAGATTTAAGAAATTATTGGTTTGTTTGTAGAGATCTTGTCCCGTAAAATTTGAATGTCACGATAGTGAGTTGCCGTCACACATTCAATTTTCAATAGCAGGAAATTAAAATACTAAATATTTATTAGTTTGACTTTTTATTATTTTTTTTGTATTTTAATGATAAAAGTAGTTTTTCTAATTATTACAGGTGTGCCTCTCTTCCACGATTTGGCTCTAGAGGTGTTAAATGATGGTAACTAGTCTGAAATAGAAGATTTAGATGGTGAAAATGATGTTGCTTTTGACGTTCAGATGTTTAAAAATAACACCGATGACAAGGATATTGAAGACACTGTATTAGATGAAGAACCTGTATTGGATGAAGAACCTGTTCCTTCAACGAGCTCTTCTTCAGCAAAGAGGCAATGGAAAGACATGACATTTCAGCAAAAAATGTTTGTTCTATTTTAGTTAGTATGTAATAGCATATTAAACAATTATAAAAATAATTTTTATTTGGCCCTAATGGTGATTTAAGTTTAATAAAAATAAATTTTTTCATGCACTTCCGATCCTGCATTCATAGAACATAAGCCCAGAGCGCACGAACGTGACATGTCATTTGTGACAGATTCAAACAATGAATTTTTTTTTCTGCATTTTTACACCTTTTTTAGATAACGTATATCGTATTTATTCAAAGGGAAACTTCATTTTCACTCAAAAAAAATTCAGGCCTGAAAGGGATATTAGGTGAGGTTAGGAGTTGTCAGCGACAAGTTGTCTAGGTGTACGCGAACGCACTTAATATAAACGTTTCGAAAATTTTATAATTTTCCTTACAGAGCTGGAATTTAAAATAACTATTATCCCAGTAGACCAGTGCAAATAGCAAAAAACAATAAAAAATTAATAGCAGGATGAGACCAATTCCAAATGAAAGTACACATATTAGATAACATGTGGAACATTTTTCACCAAATCTTGATGAGGGGAACATGGGTTGGGGGAGCGCTTTTAGGGGTGAAAACGGTTAATTACGATTGGCGGCAAAACGGCACATCCTATCGAAAAAAGTTAAATGGCACAGTTGTAGGCTATAAGAAGATATATAACTTTTGTAAATAAGCATTTTTCACATAACCTCAAAATATCCGAGAAAATTGGAAAATTCAATGTTTTTGATTTTATTTTTTTTTCTCACTGAAAAAAAAGTTTTATTTTACCAAATATGGTGGAAACTTACCTCTTTATGTCCCAAATACGATGTAATTTTTTTGTATAAAAATATTTTTTAAAACTCTTGTCTTTTATGTTTAAGGGAAAATGTAAGCATTTTTTCAATTGAAAAATCTCCCGAAATTTTTTTAGCTTTTTTAAAGAAGTTGGCATTTTTTTTGTTTATTGAAACCTCTATTTTCTGATGGTGTAAAAAAATATATACGTTACTGTGGAAAACTTTGTCACAAAAGGCAAAAATCGGAAACTTATTTTCAGCCCCTCACCATTTTCACATTCTCAGACGTAATGTAAGTTGCATAGCGAGTAGGTGCAGCCCAGCCAGACGCCGCCCCGCGCCGCGGCCATTATGTACCATGATGACACTGTATGTACCATGATGACACATACAGTGAATCAAACGTATGTGTTAAACATAATTTTGTGAAAAGAATTTAGTGACAAATTTATTTATTTTAAAGGAAATTGTGGAATCTACATAAAAATGTAAATACTACCTGTGTCTTATTCTCAATTAATCAATGAAATATTATTATTTTCTTTCATAGATAGTATCACTAAAATAACCTGAAATTTTTTTAATTAACAAATTTTTAATAACAATTTAATACAATATATTTCAAAATAAATGAGAAATAGGTACTTGACTAAAGACTAAAATAGGTACTTCAGTACAATATTAACAAACAATAATTTCTTTCTTTTGCACAAGCAAATTTAGTTTTACTCAAAGAGAAAATTGTAAAATCGTGATTTTGTATTTGTAGATTATCACTATGGATATGGAAGAATCTGTTTGTATAATCTGCAATGAGGCAGAAAATAAGCAGTTGTATAAAATAAAAGAAAATGCTTTGAAACGTTTAGTGGAGTCTGGTAAAAAAAGATTTGACAGTAGACACAAAAAATTTGCAAATATGACATGAGCTTTTATTCATAAAAGTTGTCAGAAAAATTATAATGATGATGCTTTAATAACTAAATACCTTGATTCATGGCAAATAAAAGCAATGGAAGGAAAACAAGTTGTGTGTGTGTGAGAGAGATCCTGGCATCAGACAAAATCTATTTGCCACAAAACATGTAAATTCTTAATTACATTAAATGATTTCATATTGTCTATTTCTAAACTATACCGCTATTTTTGAATTTCTGATAAAATTAATGATGGAATCTAGTACCGCTTTATCTGGGGAAGAAAGGAGAGCTGTAATATTTAGTGGCAATGGACACTCGTGATGAATTAGTTCTTGATACAGAATTGAAGAAGATTGAGAGTTCAGAGAACATTCTAGAAATATATGATTTAGATCACTAATGGATACATTGTCACAACTACAGACAGGAGAGTTTTTTTTTTATTTGTGACTTTAGCACTTAGCTATTTAGCCAGATACAACTTGATAATAATTAATACTAATACAAAAAAACTATTAAACCTAATACAAATTATTAAAAAGAAAATCATATTATTCTAATTTACTTAATACTAAATAAAAAAGTGTCTATCTATACCTACTATTGCAAACAGATCAAAATAGTCAAAAGAAAAAAAAAACCTCTTAAAAATTACTAAAAGACATTACTATAAATAGGGAAAAGGAGGGAAAATAAACAATTGGGTAAAAAAAAGGTTAACGATATTGGCTAAAATTGATTACAGACATACATTTGTACTATGTATAAATTTGATTAGACAATCATATACTCTTTTGTCATTAGTAGCCAATAGGTTATTTATTTGGTACGGAGGAAATATTTGCAGCGTTTGCAAGCTGCTTAAAAGAGTTCCTGTATGCTGAATATATTTGGAACAGTTAAAAAAGATATGATTAAGATCTCCTTGTTCTTGACATGTTTCACATAAGTCTGAATTGTAAATTTTGATTTTAGCAAGATGAGTAGGATAACAAGCATGACCAAATCTCAATCTTATTAAGGTTGTTATATATTTACGGATGTTACTAAATTTCTTAAACCATCTCGAATTTGGAATTTGTGGTTGGATATAAATATATTGTGTT
Organism: Diabrotica virgifera virgifera; assembly: GCF_917563875.1. NCBI lineage: Eukaryota > Metazoa > Arthropoda > Insecta > Coleoptera > Chrysomelidae > Diabrotica > Diabrotica virgifera. The sequence goes on from NC_065450.1 coordinate 149,100,511, forward strand.
GTTGAGTGGTTACAAAAAGTTTGCCAATAAGTTTTCCAACGATCTATTTGATTTCTTTTAGAGATACAAAAAGTGTCAGGAATACAAATTCTCTCCTCTGGTACAATTTCAGCTGAAGAGGTTATTGCAGCTTTAGCTAAAGAATCAACATGCTCATTATATTTTATACCAACATGAGCTTTTACCCAAATAAAATTAGTAGTTTTATTTTTATTTTTAAGCTTGACAAGCATGTTCTTAATTTGGTAAATGAAAGGATTAGAATTATAATTGGGTAATTTTGAATTTTTGAGAGATAATAAAACTGACAATGAATCGGATATTATTAACACTGAATTATTGTTTAAACTATCGAAATATATCAAGGATTCAAGAATTGCAATTGCTTCTGCACTAAAAATTGAGCAATTAGAAGGTAATTTGAACATTTTTTCTGTTGACTTAGATGGAATGTAGAAAGCACATCCGGTCCCTTCCGATGTTTTGGATGCATCTGTATAGATTACAGTTGCTTTGGGCCATTTGTCTATACAGGAATTCAAGATGCATAAATCTAATAATGAACTATTATAATATGTAGGTATATGTATATCTGGTTCATAAAAAAATGCGAAATAGTCGTTAGTATCAAGGTTGTTGATATTGTTGATATACTTATTGTTGCACATGGTTCTAAAGGCTGTACACAGGGTTGGTGTATTTTTATGAGTCCAGTAACTGTTTGTTAGATCATCTGTGTTTAGTGAGCTTATGCTAGAATATAATGAATTATTGATACATGCAATTTTCACAACAAATTTTTCACTCAGATAATCTCTTCTAAAATTCAAGGGAGGTTCTAAAGCTTCAACATGCAATGGTGCTATTGGAGTAGACTTCATTGCTCCCATACAGATACGTAGAACAGTACGTTGAAATACATCAATTTTATTTAAAATTTGTTTACTTGCTGATCCATAAAGTATACATCCATAGTCCAGAATAGATCTGATGTAAGATTTGTAAAATAGTAAAGCTGTTTCTACATCAGCTCCCCACCAAGTTTTAGAAATGGATTTTAAAAAGTTTAGACCTTTATTGCTTTTGTCAAGCATATGCTCGATGTGTAATTTCCAAGTTAGCTTTTGATTTAGAAACATGCCTAGATACTTTATTGACTTGCAGAAATTTAAAGTTTGGCCATTTAATAAAATAGTATTTGTGTTAGGAATATTATGTTGTGAAAAAATACACACATTAGATTTACTAGTGGATAAATTAAAACCATTTTCACAAAACCATTTTGAGAAATATTCATGTAATTTTCTTAAGATTGTGAGGGAGGGTTCATATTTTGTCCTTTCTGTATATATGAGGAAGTCATCCGCATATTGGATTGTTTTGTAAGTAATACTTGGTGCATTAAGGCTATGAAAATCAGCCGTATACAGATTAAAAAGAAAAGGGCTTAAGACTGATCCCTGAGGTAATCCCCAACTGTTATAACGTGGTCCAAGAAGTTCATTTTTATGGTTTCTAACGTATAGGCGTCTATCAGTGTAGAAATTAAGAATAGTTTGTGCTAGTTTTATGGGTATTTGAAACTGATTGATCATTTTGTCTTTTAATCGAGGTAAACACACACTGTCATAAGCGCCTTCTATATCTAGTGATAAAGTAGGCAAATAATTATTTCTAGAAAAATTACCCTGTATGTCCGCTACAAGTGTAGCTAAAGCATCTAAAGCTCCACACCCTCGTCTGTATCCAAATTGATTGTTTGGTAGTAACTTTTTAGTATGGACCCACCATTCTAGTCTGTTTTTTAACATACGTTCCAAAGTTTTAAATACACACGAAAAAAGAGAAATGGGTCGATAAGATTCGGCTGAATTTGGATCTTTTGTAGGCTTTAGAATCGGAATAACAATTATGTCTTTAAAAATATTTACGTCAGAATTGTCTTGAACTATACGATTAAAAAGGTCCAATAGAAAATGTTTTGCTACTTCTGGAAGGTTTAAAAGCATGGAGTATTTGATATGATCGTATCCTGGACTATTATCTTTACGATTATTTATAGCGAAAATTAGTTCATTGTAAGTAAAAGGTTTTAAGAGAAAATGGTTTTTATCAGCTGGGGTTGATGCTATGGAGCTGGGAATTATTTGAGGGTTCGCAGTTGGGGGTGCAACTTTAATAAGAAAGTCATCCATCCATTTCTGATCTAAAGATTTTATGTTTGATAGCGGTTTTCTGTAAAGTTTTTTAGCTTGATTCCAAAGAGTTGTAGCGGATGTATTTTTATTGAGCGAAGAGACCCATTCAATCCAATGTTTTTTGGCTATACTTTTTAATGTTTTTTTGGTTCTAGCTGCAATCTCCTGATATTGAACATAATTTTCAAAATTACTTTTTTTCTTGTAATTTATTAGAGCCAATTTTCGTTGTTTGATAATATTGTCACAATCAATATTCCACCAAGGAGGTGGGTGCCTTTTACATTTATAAGGTTTATATTGGGGTATAGCTGCTCCCGCAGCCGTATTTATATTATTTATGAAGAAGGAGTACTTATCAATTAGATTATCCGAGTGAAAATTGTTTGTATCGTGTAAACTTTGAATAGTAGAGGTATATAACGCCCAATTGGCTTTTTTAATATTCCATTTATTTTTAGGAGATATTTCATTTTCATTAATTGTAAAAATAAGTTCTATATATATGACATAGTGATTTGATCCTAGAGTGTCAGGAATGACATTCCAAGATGTCTTGTTAACCAATTCAGGTGAACAAAAAGTTACATCGACAGCCGAATCTTGTTGATCAGGACGTCTCAAAATTGTAGGTTCGCCATTATTTAAAACTGTTAAATTTAAATCATCTGCGACATTTATAAGTTGTGACCCTATGGTATCATTATTACGACAACCCCATATAGAGTGGTGTGCATTAAAGTCACCACCTATAATTAAAGGACCCTCAAATTGTTCAAAAATTTTAGTCCAATCGTCATATTTTGTTTGTATTTTTGGAGGTTTATAAATAGATAAAAAATTTAACAATAAAGTTCCATATTTAACTTGGATAGCACACACTAAAATATTTTCATTGTAATTTATATTGATTTTATGTTCAACAAAACGAAGAGATTTGTGTACCAAAATTGCCACACCAGCGTAGCCATCGTTTCTGTCATTGCGGACTATATTGTAACCACTAAAACTATATTTTTGATTTCTTTTGAACCAAGTTTCACTTATAATAGCAATGTCAATATTTTTATCATAAAGAAATTGTACCAGACTATTTTTGTTAGCTATAGCAGAACGTGCATTCCATTGCATTATATTTAAATTGCGTGTTTTGGGCATTTTATTGGTTTTTCAAAGTATCCTCCAATACCTGTTCTATGCTACTTGCAATTAATTTAATATCAATAGGTTGTCTATTGTTACTTGAAAGAATTTTATTTAAAAAGTCCACGATAAAAATGGATAGGTTGCTAGCTATACTACTCTTCTTGGTTTCCAAACAAGCGTAGTTTGGTTTATTTGAATTTATCGGCAAAGGTTGTGAAGGTCCAAAGGAGAATGGAAATAATGGTTCATGGATAGGTGACTGGATAGTGGGAGAGTTTGATTTTCTCTTCTTTTTCATTGGAGGACTAAAGCTTACAGGATTGGGTTGGGAAAGGAAATTATTTTGATTGCAATTGGTATTTTTAGGAATTTGATTAGGTTGTGATAATGACATACGATGGTTGTTAGGAAGAACTGGAAAATTTTGGTCATAATTTGTTAGCGGTGAAAAAGAGTTGTGACTTACTAAACTGGATAAGGAGTTTTCAGAAATTTCTTTAGCTTCTTTAAAGGAGGTTTTTTGCTGTATCATTATATTTTTAATTTTTTTTTGATTATCGTAAGAGGGACACTTTTTTGAGATAGAAACATGATCTTTGCTTTTACAGTGTATACAAAAAGTTAAATTTTTATCACAATTATGTTTATCGTCTTTAATTTCTCCACAATTGATACACTTTTCTTCAGTACTGTTACACTGCTTAGATACATGCCCAAATTTAAAACATTTGAAGCATTGGGTCACTCTTCCTACAAATTGTTCGACAGGAAAAAAGACTCTATTAAAAGCTACTCGATCAGGTAAAATATTCCCCTCAAAAGTAACAACAATAGTTTTTTTTGGTACAAATTCAACTGTTCTGTCTTCTTTTTGGACTTTTCTATTTAATCTGTAGATATTAGTGACGCGTGAGTGTGATTCTATATTTTCCATAAGATAGTTGATATCGTAACGAGTATCAACATCTCTTACTAACCCTTTAATTTCAAGTAAGTGATTTGGAATAAATGCTTTTAAATTTTCTGACTTTAGGAGGGGATGTTTAACTAAATTATTTGCTTCTAATAATGATTTTAATAAAACCTTAATCCGGTTTCGGCCTATACTCTGAATTTCCAAAATGTTATTAAGTTTAAATTTTTTAAAAAGGATATGGGCAACTGTCATTGCATGCAATTTTCCTACATTATTTTCAGTGCTTTCTATGTATACCCAAATATTTTGTACATTGTACTTATCTGAAAGAATATTGAAAGTTTTCGGTTCCAACTGCTTTGTTTTCTGGAGGTTACTATCACTTGGATTATTACAAGTAACACTTGAAATTAAAATACTGTTATCCATATCAGCATCTGTCGTCACAAAAGACGTCGGTTGTGTAGTTTTGTCCCCCATCGGGGACCGATATTTATTAGTTGTCAGAATACACTTGTCTTCTTAATTGACTTTTCACTAAAATTTTAAAGTTTACCTATATAAATAGGTATACAATTTTATTCACTGACAAAAACTGTTACTTTTTCAACTCGTATGAAAGTTTAAATAATACTTTTTGAGCTAAAAATGTTAATTTTTACTAAGAGTAGATTTTACTTCGTACTATCAGTTTGAAGTTTAAAACGTCAATGAAATATCTAGTTAAATGACAGGAGAGTTAAGTATTCCAATTTTATATAAGTGAGATGGAAAGCGAGCATGATTCAATTTTAAACGAGTCAATACTGACATTTGTGCTCTATTATAATTAAAGGTGAAATGAGGAATGTCTTTTGGAAGTGTAGGGTGAATTTTGAAATAAGGGTTTGTAGATTTATTTGCAATTCTTTTGTAATCAGTTTCCCATTTCCTTCTGATATTAGGTTGGAGAGCATTATTCAAATCTTTTAAATTAAATACTTTGTCCATATGGTGGCAACTGTGACTACTTTTTGCGGCTATATCCGCAATTTCATTACCTTCGACTCCGCAATGTCCTTTCGTCCAAATAAACGAAACAGTTACATTATTTTGTTTAAGATCCATAATTAATTTTTTAATGTTCAAAATTAAGGCATTTCGGAATTGGTTTATTGGGTGACCGCTAATAGCTTGTAATGCTGATTTTGAGTCTGAAATTATTGCCACATTCGTGCATGTTTGAGTTGCACACCATTTTAGTGCCTTTTCAATAGCAAAGGACTCGGCGGTAAAAATGGAACAATAATTTGAGATTCTGTACTTTTCAATATGATTTATGTTTGAAACAAAAAATGCCGAACCTGTGTTTAGCTCCGTTTTTGACCCATCTGTATATATTTTAGTTAAGTTCGACCCGAGACCATTTACAATGTATTTTATCATGGCTTGGTTTAAGATATTACAATCTGAATACCGAGGGAATATGGTGATAGGTTTGTCAATTATAGAATCGAAACTGTGTGCATACAATGGTATTTTATTAAGTTTAACAATATCATTTTGAAATAAGTTTGTATCAATAAATGCATCTGACAAAGGAGGAGAGTTTTTCTTTTTCCAATAATGATTTGTCAAATTCTCAATTACAAGAAAGTTAATTTTTGCGATCAAATCACTGTTGTAACATCTATATTTTAATAGACTTTTATTTGCTAAAAACTGTCTTCGAAAACTAAGAGGAAGTTCTTGAGACTCTGCCAGAATGGCATGATTTGGTGAAGATGCCATTGCTCCCAAACATATTTTCAGAGCTCTATATTGTATTCGATCAAGGGTAAGTTGGTTCGTATTGGAGGTAGAACCATAGAGAGTACACCCATAATCCAAAATCGAGCGAATATAAGACTTGTAGAACATTAAGGAAATTTGTTGATCCGCGCCCCAGCTCTGTTTGGAGAGGAAGCGCAGAAGATTAATTCCCTTTTCACATCTTTGTTTGACATACTTAATGTGACTGGTCCGTAGAAGTTTACTATCTATAATTATACCTAAATATTTATATTCTTTTACGATAGGAATAGTGTATTTACCTATAGAGAAATTATCGACTAACTGATATCTGTACCTTGTGAAACACATCACAGCTGTCTTTTCTGGTGAAACACTAAAACCCATATCGTCGAACCAGTTTTGTAACCTGTCAAAAGTACGTCTTAAGTCTATCATGCAGCGATCGTAGGTATTATGGGTGACATAAATGCATAAATCGTCCGCGTATTGAATAATTTGTATGCCATCGCTCATCAAATCATGCAAGTCTGCAGTGTATAAGTTAAACAAAAGGGGACTTAAAATAGAGCCTTGCGGAAGCCCGTTGTAAAGTACTCTTGGACCATGTAAAACGTTATGACTATCTCGCAAAAATACTTTTCTATTAGCAAACAAATTTAAAATATTTATAGAGACTCTTTTATTGATGCCAAACGTTACCATTTTTGAATATAATATTTCCAAATCTACCACATCATAAGCCCCTTTAAGGTCCACAAAAAGACACAACATGTAATTATTTTTTGATAGACACAATTGAGCATCTGTAACTAAATGGGAGATTGCATCAATTGTGCCTATACCTCTACGAAATCCATACTGATTTTTTGGTAAAATTGATCTGTTTTCGACAAAATGTTCGAGTCTAAATTTTATAAGCCTTTCGAAAGTTTTTGTAATACACGATAACAATGAAATAGGTCGGTAGGACGAAGGTAAGTCAGGTGGTTTCTTAGGTTTCGCTAGAAGACACACAATTATATTTTTAAGACTATCTGAATACTTTTGTTTCAACCACCAATCATTAAAAATTTCTAAGAGAAGAAGTTTACCACTTTCAGGCAATTTATTTATTATCGTATAAGTAAACCCGTCAAGTCCAGGTGCAGTATTTTTTGATTTTTTTAAGGCTAATTCTAATTCCGAAAAGCTAAAATTTTTTGAGAAGGTGTCTGAGTCTTGATGGAAGTGAAATTGATTAATGTTGTCGTTAAAAATTGGACCTGCAGCAGATGAAGGAGCCAATGTATCAAGAACTTTTTGAATAAGGCTTTCGTCTAATTGTGGTTTTCTTTTTTGATGGTGTTTATTGCAAATAGATCTTACAGTGTTCCATATCTCAGTCAGAGGAGTGTTTTTATTTAATTTATTCAAAAACATTTTCCAACTGTTTTTTTGTTTAAGTTTGAACGTACGTTTGACATTAGCAGAAATGTCTTGATATTGTAGATAATTGATAAAATTACCTTGTTTTTTAAACTCGCTGAGAGCTTCTTTTCGTTTTTTAACAATCGCAGAACATTCCTCATCCCACCAATAAGGTCTTGGTACAGAAGGTGTGAAAGATTTCTTAATAGGCATAGATTTCGATGCTGCGACCGTGATTGCATTGAGGAAAAATTCGATTTTGTCTACCGAAGTTGAATTCCTATCTAAATTATTGAGCTTACTAATTTCTAATTCAAAAATATTTCCAAAAACAGACCAGTCAGCACGAGAGTCATTCCATTTTGTTGATGGGTTGATGACAAAGGAGGAGGGATTGATTTGAATTTCTGTATTGATTGGGTAGTGATCTGAACCTAATGAATCTGAATCTACTGACCAAGCTATACGGTCGGCTAAAAGGGGAGATGTTAGAGTTAAGTCAACGGCTGAATGATTACTAGTTGGGGATATTCTTGTTGGTGTTCCGTCATTTAATGTAATTATTTCACAATAATCCATGGCCTCCACTAATATTCTACCATTTCTGTCGTCTGCAATTGGCCCCCACATACCGTGGTGAGCATTAAAATCTCCCAGAAAAATAGTTTTTGCAATATTAAACTGAAGGAATAGGTTGATCCAGTCATTTATTTCTATTCTAACATCTGATGATCTATAGATTGATACTAATGAGAGATTAATTTTGTTCAAAAAAACTGCGCATGCTTCTATACTGTCATCGAAATTATTATTAATTTCGGATTCTTGGTAATCTATTCCCTGTCTGATGAAAATACCTACGCCACCGTAACCATCTTCACGACATTTATTGATAAAGTTATATCCGTTAAGTCTAAAATGATGACCGGATGTGAGCCATATTTCTGATAGAACTATTATATCTGTATGGTAGTTGTTAATATGATGCATAAGACTGCCTTTGTTACTATAAATGGATCTACAATTCCATTGTAATATAGTTAGTTTTTCTGTAATATTTTTAGTAGCCATTTTCACTATCTGTGAGAATGGATTCTAAATTATCTTCATTATTATCGAATATTGTAATGATATTGTCCCTGATTTTATTTAATTCAAATTTTCCTTGATTATTAATTATATTTGTAATTAATGAATATATCTGTGAGATAAGTTTATCTCGACAAAACATGAAATTATTCTGTTGTGGAGCGGGTGTATATGGAGGAAGAGAAATTTGTCTTTTTTGATGGGAATTTTCTAAATCTGAATTACTAGTGCTTGGAATCTGAGAAGAAGTGTCAGTTCTTCGCCTTTTAATTGTTTTTGATTCTAATGCGGTTGAATTTGATTTTGGTTTATTTAAAGGAGCATAATAAATTGTTTTGTTTGCTGGTGCTAAATCGGGAAAATTTTCAAGATTATTTAATATATCAAACCTATTGTTGGTATTAATTTTGGCATAAGCTGGATTGTTAATCGATAATTCGGCATCCTTAAAACTTTTATTTTCGAAAGCCATTACTTTTTTTATGTCGTGTTGTTTTCTGTACATTGGGCAATCTCTTGAAATTGAAGGATGATCAGAAGATTTACAGTGAACGCACATTTGCAACTCGGAATTACATTCAGCGGAAGAATGCTCATTTGCACATCGAGAACAACGAGATTTGCCTTTACATTGAACGATATTGTGTTCGTAACGTAAACATTTTCCACATTGGACAACTGGATGGATGTATGGTTCTACAGGGAAATTAACCATATTTATATTAATAAAGGACGGAATTTTATTACCTTTAAAATTTATTACTACCAATTGTCTATTGACAAATTCTTCTTGTTTGGTTTCAGGGTTTATAATTTTTCGTTTCATTCTTCGCACTTCCGCCACTGGAACTATAGAATTAATTGCTTTTTTCAAGTATTCTTCAGTAAAAAAGGTATCAACGCCACGTATTATGCCTCGTTTATGCGTGAAAAATTTTGGAATATAAGCAATCAACTTATTTTTTGTTAGTATTTCGTGATTAATTAATAAATTAGCGATTTTGTATGTTCTAAAAATTACCTTAACACGTTTTAAACCTACAGAATGAATATCAATAACATCATTTCTAAATTCAATTACTTGTTGTAAATAAAAGCCAATTCTGATAGGAAAAAGACGACCAAGATTCTTATCGGTATGTTCCAAAAATACCTGATACGGACCTGCATCCGTTGGTTGATATTTATTATCAAAGTCATATTTTTCGAAACCTGAGGATACTGTATCCATTGAAGAAACATTAATTTTATTATCATTATTAATTATTTGAATATTAGTATTTAAATTAACCGAGGGCGGACCAGGACCGCCCCCGTTACCTGACATTTTCTGTACAGCAAATCTGTCTTCAAAACTCTAGAGGAAAACAAGTTAATAAAGACGCTCTTACTTTTGTTTATAAATCTAAATGCTTTTTGTGCGGTGTGCCTATCCGTAAGGTTCGAAAAGAAAAAGTGAGATATGTTCAAAATAAGGAGACAACAGAAATTTATTAATACATATTAAAGAACAAAAAAATGTACTTGACGTTGACAAAAACATTTTAGCTCGTTTGAAAAATGTACCTAATTTAGTTGAAGTACAAGCGTGTTATCACAAGGATTGTATTTGTATTGGTAATTTTTATAGGAGGAGAAGTGACAGAAAGTTTGGTCGCCCAGAAAGTGAAAATACAAAGAATTTTATTGATTATCTCATTAATTACATCATTGACAACGAAAGAGAATTCCAATTTTCTGTCAATGAAATAAAAGAGGGATTTTCAGGCGATCTTCCAGACTAAATAACAATTAAAAATAAGTTGAAAAAGCATTTTCAGAATGAAATCGAGTGCCATTTATTCAAAAGAGACATGATAATTGATGAAAAATTGGCCATTAAAATTATAATAATTACTTTCTTTTGCATTAAATAAACTTTTTCGTTAAAAAAGTTGTTGCGACTTTTAATTTGGTTCATGAGAAAAAGTTAAAAAAAAATGTAGTTTATAGGTAAGTAGGTCGACTTTAAGAAGAAAATATATAGTTTAAAAAAATAAAAACACGCTTTTAAAGCACTAAAAATTTAAAAATAACTTTTAAAATTAAAGCTAGTAATATTTTATTTTTAAATTTTTAGTGCTTTAAAAGCGTGTTTTTTATTTTTTGTAACTATAATTTATTCACAAAATTAAAAATCACAGACAACGGCATTAGTGTAGTAAATTTTTAACAGAGGTTCGTTGGTTCCTGCTCGCTATGCAACTTACATTACGTCTGAGAATCTGAAAATGGTGAGAGGTTGAAAATAAATTTCCGGTTTTTGCCTTTTGTGACAAAATTTTCCACAGTAACGTATATATTTTTTTACACTATCAGAAAATAGAGGTTTCAATAAACAAAAAAAAAATGCCAACTTCTTTAAAAAAGCTAAAAAAATTTCGGGAGATTTTTCAATTGAAAAAATGCTTATATTTTCCCTTAAACATAAAAAACAAGAGTTTTAAAAAATATTTTTATTCAGAAAAATTACTGCCTGTTTGGGACAGAAAGAGGTAAGTTTTCACCGTATTTGGTAAAAAAAAAGTTTTTTCAGTGAGAAAGAAAAAATAAAATCAAAAACATCGAATTTTCCGATTTTCTCGGATATTTTGAGTTTATGTGAAAAATGTTTATTTACAAAAGTTGTAGATTTTTTATTGCCTACAACTTTGCAATTTAACTTTTTTCGATAGGATGTGCCGTTTTGCCGCAAATCGTAATTAACCGTTTTCACCCCTAAAACCCTAAAACCCATGTTCCCCTCATCCAGATTTGGTGAAAAATGTTCCACATGTTATCTAATATGTGTACTTTTTTTTGGAATTGGTCTCATCCTGCTATTAATTTTTTATTTTTTTGGTCCATTTTAGAGCTATCTGCACTGGTCTACAGACAACGGCAGTTCTGGCCAGTGGTGCACAACTCCCTACATGCGACATTATATACAGGGTGTCCAGAAACTCTCCCGCCAAACGAAGACCGGAGATTCCTCAGATAATTATAAGATAATTTAACCCAATTTTTCTAGTCCGAAAATGCTTCCTAATCTACTCTATTAAATCTTAAAATCGACTCTATTAATTGCGAGGTTTTAGTACCGATCATAAGCGTCCGTTTTAGGTAGTGCAATGTTTATTTTCAGCAGAAATCAACAGAAAAAAAGCAGGCGGAAACCATGAATATGCTAACTGAAGAACTAAAAGAGCTCAAAGAAGAACAAAAGGAGTATAGAAGAGAAATAGGAGAACTAAAACTAGCTAATGAAAAAGCGATTAAAGAGATAAATCAGCTGAAAAACCAATTAAGTAACACGAATATAAGATTACAAAAATTAGAACGAGAAAAACGAAAAAGAAACATTGTGATTCAAGGACTTCCAATTGACACGGACAATCCCAATATACTAAACAATAAAGTAGAAAATTTCATAGACAAAGAAATGGGAGTTAAAGTAAGGGTAAACGATGCAAGAAAGCTGGGAGACACAACATGTCTAGTAGAGTTGGATAATAAATACGAAAAGTCAAAAGTAATGCAAAATAAAATGAAGCTTAACCAGCTAAGGGACAAAATATATGTAAATGATGATCTAACAAAAGACGAAAGGGAAATACAAGCCAAAATTAGAATAATGGCTAGAAAGCAGCGAAACAAAGGAAAAATCACAAAAATAGGGTACCAGAGATTAATAGTAAACAATGAACTATGGAAATGGAACAAAGAAAGCGGGCAATTGGAAAAAATAAAAGAAGACATCTCAAAAGACTAGAATCAGATGCAGACGAAGATGAATCAACAAAGACGACACCGTAGGGAACACGGATACAAAAAAAAAGGAAATCAAAAAACAAATTAATAAAATAACAGAAGAAATGGTAAAAGCAGCAACTTGGAATATAAGAGAATCCTATCAGGAAGGAAAGCTGAAGCATTTAATAAACGAAGTTAAGAAATGTAAGTTTGATCTAGTAGCTCTACAAGAGACAAAACAATTGGGGCAGGGTAGCCAGGAAATAGGCGACTATATATTTTTCAATAGCGGAGGCACTAACAGACTGCTGTGTACAGGTTTTATAATAAGTAAAAAATTGAAAGAATTTGTTTCAGACTTTAAAGCAATTTCGGACAGGATGTGCACTCTCAGATTAAAAGGTAAACACCAAAAAATAACATTTGTTAATATACATGCACCCTCGGAGGAAAAAGGAATGGATCTGAAAGAGCAATTTTATAGCAAATTATATGAGGCTATACCCAGGTATGATATGGAGATCATTCTAGGAGACGCTAATGCCAAAATAGGCGGAGAAGAAATATTAATGCCCACTATAGGCAAGCAGAGTTTACATCCAGAGACTAACGAAAATGGATATTTCCTGGTAGATTTTGCCAAAGAAAAGGGACTTAAAAAGTACGTACCACCAACGAAAGGACATTTATAAGGGAATATGGAAATCTCCAGACGGCCGTACAGTCAACCAGATCGACCATGTTTTAATTGAGAAAAACGAAGAACACTGCATAACAAAGGTGAGAACATATAGAGGACCTGCTATGGACTCAGACCACTATTTGGTCGGAATATGGATGAAACAATTAGTACCAACTCTTCGAAACAAAAAGAGATTAAAATACGAAAGAAGCAAACCGATTAGATTACAGACAGAATGTGAGCAAACGTTGTATGGACAAATTATTAACAACATATTAGAACATAGTGGATGAAAGGAATGTAGAATGCATGTGGGGAACATTTAAAGATGTAATTAAAGAAGCAGCAAATATTTCCAGCACCAATGACAACACAAAGAAAAAACAAAAAGAATGGTTTGATGAAGAATGTGAACAATCATTGGAAGAACGGGCCAAGCTACGATTAAAAATGATAACTCAAGGAACAAGAGAAGTGCAGGAAAATTACACTAAACAAAGAAATAGAACCAAAAAAATACTACGAGAAAAAAAAGTAAACATTATGAAGCTAAACTGAAAAATATAGAGGAAAGCTACAAAAATAATCAAATTAGGAACCTGCACCAAGGGATAAAAAATGAGAAACGAGGGCACCAACCGAAAACTGTACATTATAAAGACATAAATGGAGAAATTATTATGGGTGAACCAGAGATATTAGAACGCTGGAAGCAGTACTTTGATGAGCTTCTAAATGGAACTGAAAAGACAGAGGATAATAACGAGGAAACAGAGGATCTAGTAAATGAAATACAAAATCAACAGGGTGAAGAGCAGGCTCCGACTATAAGCGAAATTCAGAATATCATCGATAAATTAAAAATGAACAAAAGCCCAGGAAGCGACGACATAACGGCTGAAATGATTAAATTTGGAGGAAATCAGTTAGTAGAGCAAATCCATAAACTAGTTAATAATATATGAAAACAAGAAATACTACCTGAGGAATGGACAGAAGCAATACTGTGTCCTATTCACAAAAAAGGAAATATGGCTGATTGTCAGAATTATCGAGGCATAGCGCTGCTAAACATAACGTATAAAATATTGGCTATGCCTATTAAAAACAGATTAAAAACGAAGGTTGATAAAAGCATAGGAGAATATCAAAGTGGGTTCAGAAAAGGCAGAAGTACTGTGGATCAAGTCTTCTCACTACGAGAAATACAGGCTGAAAGTTACGAATATAATAAAGACACCATGGTTCTTTTCATTGACTTTAAACAGGATTTCGATCGAGTGAAAAGAAGCGAGTTATTCACAGCATTGCAAGACATGGACGTTTCTCCAAAGCTTATTAGAATTATAAAATTAACTCTCCAAAGAACAATGAATAAAGTCAAGATAAACAATACTATAAAAGAAAGCTTTGAGGTCAAACAAGGAGTGCGGCAGGGTGATCCATTATCATCTATAATGTTTAGCATATTACTAGAAAAGGTTATACAGGAAGCAAACATAACGGCTGAAACAGACGGCATAACGGCTGAAATGATTAAATTTGGAGGAAATCAGTTAGTAGAGAAAATCCATAAACTAATTAATAATATATGGGAATAAGAAATACTACCTGAGGAATGGACAGAAGCAATACTCTGTCCTATTCACAAAAAAGGAAATATGGCTGATTGTCAGAATTATCGAGGCATAGCGCTGCTAAACATAACGTATAAAATATTGGCTATGCATATTAAAAACAGATTAACAACGAAGGTTGATAAAAGCATAGGAGAATATCAAAGTGGGTTCAGAAAAGGCAGAAGTACTGTGGATCAAGTCTTCTCACTACGAGAAATACAGGCTGAAAGTTACGAATATAATAAAGACACCATAGTTATTTTCATTGACTTTAAACAGGATTTCGATCAAGTGAAAAGAAGCGAGTTATTCACAGCATTGCAAGACATGGACGTTTCTCCAAAGCTTATTAGAATTATAAAATTAACTCTCCAAAGAACAATGAATAAAGTCAAGATAAACAATATTATAACAGAAAGCTTTGAGGTCAAACAAGGAGTGCGGCAGGGTGATCCATTATCGTCTATAATGTTTAGCATATTACTAGAAAAGGTTATACAGGGAGCAAACATTAATAGAACAGGTCTGATCTACCACAAAAAACATCAGTGCTTGGCATTCGCAGACGATTTGTTAATCTTGGCTAGGAGTAAAATAGAACTTATAGAAACAGTCATGAAACTCGAGGAGAGGGCAGCAACCAAAGGATTGTATATAAATGAAGCAAAATAAAGTATATGAAATGGACAAATAAGCAATTCGTTCGGGGGCAATACATAACAATGACAACAGCGAAGGGAACACAGTATAAATTCGAAGAAGTTGAGAGATTTGAGTACTTAGGAACTGTCTTCACAAGAGATCTTAACTGTGAAAAAGAAACACAAAAGAGAATTATGTCGGGCAACCGCGCTATATTTGCTCTTAATGGGTTATTAAGAAGTAAAAATATATCACGAAGAGCAAAACAAAGAACTTACAAGACCGTAATAAGGCCGATAGTAACGTATGCTTCTGAAATATGGGTCACAACAAAAAAACATCAAGAGTTGTTATTAGTTTGGGAGAGGAAAATACTGCGCAAAATCTTCGGTGGGAAAAACTTAAATGGAAAATGGGCAAGAAGAACAAATAAGGAACTAACTCAGCTCTATCAAGATCCTAACATACTAGCAGTAATTAAGGCGCAAAGACTTAGATGGTTGGGCCATGTGCAGAGGATGATTCCATCTAGAATTCCCAGAATGGTACTATCTAGTGTATTGGCAGGGAAAAGACGAAGAGGAGGACCGAGGTCACGATGGAGTTATGGAGTTAGAGAAAATATGAGATTAATTAACGTAAGGAACTGGGAAAAAAAGCGACTGACAAAGGGGAGTGGAAAAGAATAGTACATCAAGCCATGGGCCTACTAGGCTTGTAGTGCTTACATATTACTATTATTATTATTAATGGTTATTTTATCGCATAACTTTTTTGTATTTAACTTTTAAGTATTTCAGATATTGAATTATTTAATTCTGAGGTAGTCTAGTACTAAAATTCGGTAGGATGCATTGTTTTCTTGAAAAATCGATTTGAAAATATTTCGTTTTTTGAATTTGAAAAAAAAAATTGAAAAGGATTTTTAAAATAAAACTGTGTATTTTATCGATTTTAATCAAGAGCAACTTTTAGTACTAGAATACCTCATAATTTAATAGTCTAGTGTCAAAAATGCTTAAAAATTAAAGACGAAACCGATAAAGCGAAAAAATAACCGTTTACCTACCCAAAACGGACGCCTATGACCGGTACTATAAATCCGCAATTAATAAAATCGATTCATTTCTGGAAGATAAATAAACGTACCAATTTTCGTTTTCCTGTATAGTTTTTATTTTAATTTTTTTTTCAAATTCAAAAAACGAAAAATGTTCTAATTGATTTTTATAGAAAGCGGTGAATAATATTAAAGCAAGGGTACGTTTTACTACTAGAATACCTCAGAGTTTAATAATCCAGTGCCAAAAATACTTCAAAGTTATGAAATAAAATAACCTTGAAATAAAATTGATGGAATAGATTTATCCCTGGAAGATAAATAAGCGTACCAGTTTTAATTTTTCTAAAGAGAAGCGTTCTGTAGCTGTTTTAATTTAAAAAACCAAATTACAAGACACCATATTATTTAAAGAGCTCTAGCCCCCTTAAGCTTCAATTGTCAAACTAGATGAATTAGGTTAAATTATCTTCAAATTATCTGAGGAATCTTCGGTCTTCGTTTGTCGGGAGAGTTTCTGGACACCCTGTATACAAGTACACAAAATTTTCGTTTTTGTAAATCTGACTGAATTGAAAAATGGGCTAAATCCCATCTTAAAGTTTAGGAAAGTCTCACCCATCCATATATCAATCATCTATTTGGGTCCAAAGGTGTGGATTTCCTCCCCAAAACTCTCAAAACTTTCAAAAATGTATGTCCGATCTATGCGGCTTCTGATAGTATTGATCATTGCCTTTCCAACACATGCCTAATTTTGAAAATCGGTTATACCATTCAAAAGTTACCGAGCTCAGAAATTTTACTCAATTTCTATTTAAAAAGGGGAAAATGTTTGTGGATATGTATGTGTGTGTCTATTTGTGTGGAAAAATTACACCGATCTGAACTTTTTTCTATGTTTCAAGAGGGAGACAGGGCCGATTCAGAACCGGTGTAATTTGTGATTTTTGACTACCTATAGGCCAGCTGTAGGACTGGACTGGGTAGGTATAAAACGGTATATTTTTAGGGGTATGTATCTTAGGTTAAAAGAGAGACAGGAAAACTGCCTTTTGACCACCAAAAACAGTTATAGTATTGGGTAGGTACAACAGGGCATATATTTTAGGTCTCAGCTCAGGTTCAAAGAGAGATAGTAAAACCGTAGATACGCCAAATCGCTAGCGCTTGAGATTAGCTTTAAAATGGTGCCTAATTGGTCTGGATCGGACATACACACGGCTCAGTATCGTAGAAAAACTGAAAAATTTAACTTTGAAAATTTTTGTTATTCAACAATTACTGAATATTTCCATCTACGAATTACGCCAATAACTGAGCGTTTGTAGGAAGACTCCAGGCAAGTCTAATTTATACCTTACATCAGGAAAAACTCCAATTTTTAAGTTATAGTCCTCATAACTATGATCAAATCCATTTCCGCTGGGAAAAACGGTTTCTTAAGCTCACTAAATCCTATAATACTTTCAGATATCATATTTGACCTTGGGTGCATCAAACACTACTTGTAAATACCTGTCAAACACATGTTTAGTGGTTAAACCATTTGGAAGCTATCGAGCTCCAAAGCATAATCCATTTAACCATTATCACTGAAATGGTTTATAAGGTTAAAGTGGTTACGACCCTAAACCTACGATTAGGTTAGATTGAGCTTTGAATATTCGTTGGGCAATCCGAGTTCATTTTCCAGCCAACTCAATATTTTTTTCAATCTATTCCGAATAGAAAAAAATCTAGTCTACCTACATTCGATGGACACAAAGAATCATATTGGAAAAATAAATATTGGGATGGCTGGGATATGAACTTGGATTGCCCTATCACAAGTTTATTATCGTAACCACTAGCCCATTAGTGCGATAATCTTAAAAAACCAAAAACAAAAACCGCTTGTGTGTGTGTGTGTGTGTGTGTGAAAAAATGGCTTGGATGCGAGTCCGTTAGCCACAGATTTTTATTTTATTTTTACCTCAATTTATTAGTTTTGTTATATTTATACGTATTTCACTTAAATGATTATATTTGTTTCTTTCAAGTAGTTTATGAGTAATTTAAATATTTCCATTTTATGACAACTTAGTAGATATTCTATACTAATTGTAAAATGAACTTGTGTTTGTCGTAAATTGTAATATAATTTATTTATATATCTCTCGTTAATTTTGCATTCCAAGAAAATATGGTTTAAATCTCTAATCGAAACATTATCACAAAAACATACTGATGAATTAATTATTCCTAATTTGTGCAGATGTGCCTCATATTTCCCGTGTCGAGTTTTTAATCTGACGATAGTAGAAATATCTTGCTTTGGCAGGTTATATTTAAATATGTATTCAGGTAGCGGAGGAAGTTCTTGATGTAAAGAAAAATATAAATTTTTTGACATGCTTGTAATATTTTTCCATTCTTTTTTCCATATTTTATTTATTCTAACTTTGACGTCATTTATTGCATCTGTCGATAAGATGTGAGTTAGTATCTCATCTTTTTTTATTGCATCTTTGGCCAACTCATCCACTTTCTCATTACCCAGTATACCGGCATGCCCTTTTGCCCATATAAATACTACTTCCACTCTAGACAAATTATTTTTTATATTACATAAAATTTTTGATTTGTATGAACTAAAATCAGTATTTTCAATTGCATATATGGCAGATCTGGAGTCTGTTATTATCACAGCTTTTTCAATACTATTCTCTTTGATCCATTCTAGAGCTTTTTCGATGGCTATAATCTCAGCTGTAAAAATACTACTAATACTAGATAATTTGTAATTATTATGTTGATGGGTATTTTGCACATACATAGCACATCCTACTCCTGTTTGATTTTTAGAACCGTCTGTATAAATTACTGTGTAATCCACAAAGTCGCTCAGTATAGATTTTACTAAAATATTATTTAAATGATTTGATTCTGTATATTTAGGAATTATGATTCTGGGTTTTTTTATCAAAGTTTTTTTTATCAAAGTTTTTTTTTATCAAAGTTTTTTTTTATCAAAAACCGCTTGACGCCGTAAAAAGAAGTGGCGCACACAATGTTCCAGCTACAAGAGAGCTGATATGAATATTCCGTGGCGCAAAAATGTATTTTCATTTTGATGGAAAATAAAATTATAGTTTTATTTTGTAAAATTTCTCCATAGTATTTGCTGTGTTTGTATAAAACGCGACACAAAAAGTACCTTTGTTCAAGTTTGCAATTTGAGGCTCTTTTGTGGCGCATTTTACTTCAAACTTAGCAAATATAGTCCAAGAGCTGGGAGCTTTGCTCATGATAAATAATATGGAAAAACTGTACGAAGATATGTTGAATTGCTTGTGTACATGACTTTTCCCAACGGGCGGAAGCCAGAGTGGGAAAAACCATACGAGGGTAGTTATAAGGGGTCATAAGTCGCGGTTTTTATTATTTTTTGTGGCGCTCATGATCGAGATAGTGCACCAAAATTTGTAGACTAAGAGCCGCTATAGGTGAAATTTCTTAATCATTTTAGGCACGATGGGACCCTATAGCTTAAATAGTAGAAGCTAAAAGAAAACGTTTGAACACTGTGCCGTCACTTTTCAGTGGCACATGCGTCGACAGTGGCGCATCAAACTTTCCACTAATGGACGGGATAAATAAATTAAAAGTTACCCTCCCTTACTAACAGAATAAATTTTTTTTATTTTTTTAAGTTCTATGTGATTAAAACATAGGATTCAGCGTAATTTTAACCCACCACCTCCTTCCCCCTGCCCCCACCATAAAAAACTTCATTTTTCGTTTTTATTTTTTTTTGAGGGATGAAATCAATTTTAAAATTTCAAAAAATTCACACGCATAGCTGAGGCTTTTATAAAACATGCCTATTTTTTATAGACCCATAGGTAGAGTGTACATAACCTCAAAAAATTAAAAGAAATTTTTTTTTCAAGAAAGCGTATAACGTTTTTTGAGGAATGGCTGCAGGTCTAATTTTTTCTTAATCTTGTGTGTTTTATCAAGAACTATATTTTTAATTTTTTTCAGATTTTTCCGTAAGGCTCCCCACCTTCAAAAATCCGAAAAACTGTTTTTTGGGGGGTTTTGGGGGATTTTCCCTATTTTATAGACTTCTTCTTCTTCTTAAGGTGCCGAGACCGCTTGTCGATCGTTGGCTCTCATGTTGCCCAGCATATTAACAATCATTGTCTTATTTACAGCCGCACGAAATAGTTCAGTGCTAGTTTTCCCAAACCATTGGCGTAGGTTTTTAAGCCAAGAAGTTGTATGGCGGCCCACACATCTTTTTCCCATTATTTTACCTTGCATGACAAGGTGAAGTATGTCATATTTTTCTGGGTGACGCATTATATGACCAAAGTATTCCAATTTGCGCCTTTTAACCGTGTTCACTACTTCGCAACTTTTATTCAAACGTTGCCAAACCCTTTCGTTTGTGACTCTTTCTACCCAACTGATCTTCAGGATACGGCGGTAGACCCACATTTCAAATGCTTCTAGGCTTTTTAAAAGCGATTCTGTCAGTGTCCATGCTTCGACCCCGTAAAGTAGTACTGGGAATATAGACTTCATAATATATCAAATCAATTTTGTTTTTATAGGTTATATGTAACTTGAAGTAATTGAGTCCTTTAGAATATTTAAAAATCAGAAAAACACGTTCAAACCCCCCAAAACCCCCTTAAAAAACAGTTTTTTGAATTTTTAAAAGTGACCAGCATTACAGAAAAATCTGAAAAAAATTATAAATATCGTGTTTGATAAAATACACACGACTAGGAAAAAATTTGATCTGCAGCTATCCCCAAAATAAAGTTATATACTTTTTTCCAAAAAAAAAATGTTTTTTTATTTTTTTAGGTTATGTACACTCAACCTACAGGTCTATAAAAAATAGACGTGTTTTATAAAAGCCTTAAATTTTAATATTGATTGTATCCCACAGAAAAAATCGAGAAATAAAGTTTTTGATGGTGGGGGCAGGGAGAAGGGGGTGGTGGGTTAAAATTACAATGAATCCTATGTCCTAATCACATAAAACTTAAAAAATGAAAAAAATTAAATTCTGGTAATGAGACAGGGTATTTTTTAATTTATGTATCCCGTCCATAAGTGGAAAGCTTGATGCGCCACTGTAGACGCATGTGCCACTGAAAAGTGACGGCACAGTGCTCAAACGTTTTCTTTTAGGTTCTACTATTTAAGTTATAGGGTCCCGTCGTGATTGATCGTGAATGATTAAGAAATTTCACCTATAGCGGCTCTTAGTCTATTGGGAATAAGTAGGTCATGACATAACTAAGTTAAGTCTCTAGGTGCGGAACGCTGCGTAGCCGACAAAGGGGTTTGGGCAGGGGTGAACATAAAAATTATAAAGGGTTTGTTGTGACGTTCCTGATCGAGAGAGTGCACCAAAATTTGGGAATAAGTAGACCATGGCATAACTAATTAAAATCTCCAGGGGCGGAAACCAGAGTCGGGGATGAGGGTAGTTATAATGAGCCAAAATGGCGGGTTTTATTTTTTTGTGACGCTCATAATGACAAAATTTGAGAATAAGTAGGTCATGACGTAACTAAGTAAAATCTCCAGGGCGGAACGCTGCTTGGGGTACAAAGAGGTGGTGGGCAGGGGTGAATATAAAAATATAAGGAGTTTTTGTGACGTTCGTGATTGAGATAGTGCACCAAAAGTCATGTACACAACTAATTCAACATATTCCCGTATAGTTGTTCCATATTACTTATCACGCGCAAATATCATGAGCTTCTATCTCTCCGACTAATACTACGGAGAAATTTTACAAAATAAAACTAGAATTTTATTTTCAATCAAAATGAAAATACATTTTTGCGCCACGTAATATTTATATCAGCTTTTTGTAGCCGGAAGATTGTGTACGCCCCTCCTTTTTACGGCGTTAAGCGGTTTTTTATTCTTGTACAATATAATGCAAAATATTTAAATAGATTTCGAACCAGGCGTAGATTGTAAATGTTAGTTTTAACAACAAAGAATTAAGTGATTTTTTCTGCATTATAATTTAATTCTTTAGTTGTTTATTTTATTATAGCATTAATACCCATGAGTTATAATAAAAGTACCTAATTATTTTTGTGTCATTTATTATTATTATTTTTACAACGAAATAATTTATTCAAACAAAATATTTTTTGACTTTCTTAAATATTAAATTAATATTAATTGGTTCTTTGTTGCACAACGGGGTATTGTAGTATAATTATTATTATTATACTTACTACAAATAATGATGTTATATGCTACTTTTTCAATATTATTTTGAAACGCGCAGACTAAAATTGTCCCATCCCTAAAACGAGAAAGTTTCAATAAAAGTTATAAAACTTGAAAATTGGTTTCGGTTCAGCCACAAAAGAAAACATCCGTTTTCTAGATTGGATCTGCCATAAATTTTATAAATAAGAACTGTTTGAATATAAATATACTTTAAATAAACTTTCACAGAACCGAAATTTTTTATTCTTTACATTTACATTTCCTTTTAAAAAAGCGATAAAAAATATTTGAATAATATATATTTCAATTTAGTGCGGCCGATATGTGAAACAATTGGCCAGGTCCAGTTTAAAATAAAAAGGCTATAACAATTCATTTTAAACTGAAAAATTAATTAAATTATCATAAAGTTACAGAAGGAAAGTATAATTTAATGAATACTTGTACAATAAATAATTTCTACAATTAAAAATTCTCTATGTAGTTACGTGGCTAAAGGTTCTGAACCAAGGCCAGAATAAAATTAAAAAAAAAAAAAAAAATTCTGTCGTATATAGATAAAATATGATTATTATATCTATGCGTAATTATTGGTTTCCCAAATAAGTTGTTTCCTTATTGTATGGGGTTTGTTTTATGATGGAATTCTAAATTAAATCCTTTGTCTATTTAAAACTGAAATACCACTGTGTTACAAAAGAGGTCAACGTGACACTTCTTCACCTTCAAATATCCACCCTAATATCCCGCCATTTTCTTTATAGATATGGTAATGTAATCCATTATTTGTATGTAATATTTTACTAACTTCTGGATACTGTGATCTTCTCCGTTTCAATCACAATTAGATCGATACCAAATACCCCACATATACGCTGTGAGCTCGTACGTAGAGGGGATATTTACAAATTCGCGAGCGCCAGTAGTGACAAGTCTGTAAACCTTTACCGGAAATTTGACATAAATGTCAAAGTGATTAATTTAAAATTAAAATTAAAAACATTAATTATAAAAAATATTAGTTGGTCAAAGCTGTGGTTTATATTTTTATCTTAAATATACTTACGTTTTAAATACTGAATTTAAGTTTTTTTAATGTTCCGTAATACGTAATTATAAATTAATCATTAATCTTAGCGCCATCTACACGACAATTGTGAAAAGTGTCCGAAGTAAGAAATTCATATTTTATCAATAGAACGTCAAAATGATTAGCGAAATCTTAAAAAAATCGATTACAATTTAATTGCTTTTTTGCGTTGTAAATATTAAGCGATAACAATCAAATAATAAATTTAAAAATTACCGGTGAAAGTTGAAATAGTAGTCCGCTAGGAGCGACACCAGCGAAGCTCAGCGTTTTGGCAATATTTAAAAAAGAATAGTTGTTCAACGCAATGAATAAATTTGTTTGATTTTAATTGACACAGTGACCAGATGTCACCAACATTTCTGTCAGGGTCGCAACGTCACGCGCAAGTACGATAAATCCTAAATGCATAGACACCAAGTTGTTGGATACGATCCTATTCATAACACACCAACTCGCATACATCATACTAAGAACAATAAATATATGGAAGAATATATTTAGAAATTGAATTATTGATGTCATGATATAGGTATAATGTATATTAGCATGACATCATTAATGCAATTTCTAAATATATAGTGGAGTCACTGAAGGCGGATATGAGCTCTTACCTCCGATTTCGTTGAACCTCCATCGATTTGTATGAAAATTGGTGAGTGGTTAGAGGATATCTCAAGGAACAAAGGTGACATGGTGCCAACTTGCGCTTTTACCCTGGGGGTGGATGCCACCCCTTCTCGAGAGTGAAAATTATTTTATTAAAAATAACCCCATAATTCGATAGAGGGACAAATTTCAAGCAAAATTTGTTATATAAAGTTCAAAAATATATAAATATAAAATATAAATATATAAAATCAAAACTTTTTGAGTTGTTAAAGGTCAAAGATTTTAATTTTTCTTGAGAAAAATGCATGTTTTTAACCAATTTTTCATCAATAACTCAAAAAGTGTAAGTTTTTACAAAAAAGTTATTATTATCAAAATTGAAGCTAATAAAAAATGAAATAAATCCCTTACTAGGAAAACCTTTTAATATTAGCTAAAAGTGAGGTATAGGTAATTGAATATATATTTTTTTCGGCGAGTAAAAAACTCTAAGTATTCAAGCTGAAATAACGGGAAATTGATGCATTTTATAACATAAACTTATTAAACATTTGTCAAAGTGCTTTAAAGTATCTCTTAAATGAGCCCCCAAACATGTTGATAGCGTTAAAATTTATGCTCCAAAATTCTTTCAAAATTTATCTTTTAAAAATTTTTCCAAAAAATGTTATTGTTTTTATTTTAATAACTCCGTTCGTGTTTACGATATCAGGTTCATCTAACAACTGTTTAAAAGTTAATTTCAAGTGCTATTTAAGTATGTTGAACATAATCTTCTAAACCCCTTACTTTTTAAAAAATGAAAAGTTAAATGACCCCGGTTGCATGGTTCCCACAGCAAAATTTAAGATTTAAACGTTTCTATCTCGGTTATTTTTTACCCTATATAAATAGTAAAACAGGTAGAATATTTGGCACAGAAAAAACTAAAATTTGGTTATAGATAATTTTTTACGTATATTGAGTATTTTTGGAGTTATTATCAAAAGAATATGAGAATTACAATAATATTAAAAATTTTGATTTTATTAAATTATAACTTTTTTTAAAAAATATGCATTCTAAACCTGTCAAAATTATCGAAAACATTACTTATGCTAATATAAAGAAGTTTTTGTAAGAATTACTATAACTTTTAATTTTTGTGGAAATGGCGTATATTTTATTTTTTACTTTTTTCTAAGAAATTCGAAACGGTTCTTTTATTTTCATTATAACTTGCTTAATTTTGACGCTATTACCTTGTTCTGAAGCTCATTTGATAGGTATTCCATAGTACTTTCACAAATGTTTAGCAAGAATATTTTATACATTGTATCGTTTTCCCGTTATTTAAGCTTGAATACTTAGATTTGAGTACTCGTCGAAAAAAATACACATTCAATTGCCAATAACCCACTTTGAACTAACATTAGTTTAGTTCTTTATGTAAGGAATGTATTCAATTTATTATTGTCTTCAATTTCAATAATAGTAACTTTTTTGTAATAGCGTATAGTTTTTTATTTATACGTGAAAAACCGATTTAAAACATGCATTTTTTTACGACAAAATAAAATCATTGGTCTTTAATAACTTAAAAAGTGTTGATTTATTTTAATAACTTTATATAACAAATTTAGAGGTGGGCACACTATCGAAAGCTACTGATGACGCCTGAAAGGGTAGAAACAGTGCCTGTCTAGCTGGTGTGCAACCCTCTGAATCGAAAACAAGCAAAACCATCATTTATTATTATCCAGATTTAGCCATACGGCTCACACTCCCTCTAAGGGGAAAATTGACTCATCCCAGATACCTACGGTATCAAAAGGATTGAGCTCTGGTGGGACTCTTTCCGTGTTATCGAGCCCTAGGTGACTTGGAATGCAGGTGTATCTCCCAAAAATTTTCGTACACTTCTGGCCGTCGCAAGTAGTACAGCTTTCTGCATGGTCTTATAAAGATGTTCATTGAGACCCAGCTTTTTTATGCTTTCGAGGAGGGTCTTCGGAATGACTCCAGTAGTAGATATAACAATAGGTATCGTCTGGGTACTTTGCATTCTCCATTGTCTCCGTATTTGAATTTCCAGATCTCTATACTTGGCGATCTTTTCAGTAAATTTACTACGTAGATTATTGTTGTTAGGTATCGCCACATCAATTAGTGTTGTTTGTCTTGTTAATTTATTAACTAGTACGAGATCTGGTCTATTATGTGCCACTGTTTGGTCTGTGAGCACACTGCGGTCCCAGTATAGCTTGTAGTTGCCATCCTCAAGCATACTCTCAGGAACGTATTGATAATATGGGAGATGGTCCGTTTGGAGAAGTCCCAACTTGTTAGCTATCTCTTGATGAAGGATTTTTCCCACTGCGTCATGCCGTTCCTTATATTCAGTTGCAGCAAATGCTTGGCAGCCCCCTGTAATATGTTGGATGGTTTCTTGGGCTTGACATCCATATCGGCATCTGTCGTTTTGAACCTGAGGGTCTTTGACGATATATTTCAGGTAATTTCTGGTTGGTATAACCTGATCCTGAATGGCCAGTAATGAACCCTCCGTTTCAGGGAACATCTTTCCTGATGTCAACCAATAGTTCGACGCTGTATTGTCGACATAGTCTTGGCTGACCTCATTGGGATGTCGCCCGTGCAGAGGTTTACCCATCCAGGCGCGCAGTTTTTCGTCCTTAGTAAGGTGGTTTAAGCGCATTTCTGGTTCCCTCAGTTTGATCGGTGTTGTGTCATCTACTGCGCAAATGGCGCGGTGTAGAGTAGATGTCTCAGCCTGCATCTGAAAATAAGTTCTTAAATTAGCAATTTGTTTATCTAATTGCTCACCTATATCCATAAGCCCTCTTCCTCCTAAATACCGGGGTAATGTCGTTCGTTCTACTGCACTTTTAGGGTGGTGTTTTTGTGCCTTTGTGAGGTGTGTTCGTACTTTTCGCTGAAGATTTTCTATATCCGTTTTTGTCCACTTAACAATACCAAATGAATAGCTAAGCGCGGAACAAGCGTAGGTGTTTAGTGCCTTAAACAAATTTTTACTGTTAAGCTGTGAACGAAGCAGCTGTTTTACCCTTCTTATAAACTCAGTAGTTATCTCAGTTTTCATTTGCTTATGGTCAATTTTCCGAGCCTGCTTTACTCCAAGATATTTGTACATATCGTTGTCGCCCATGGCCTCGATGTTCTGGCCATTTTGCATATCGAATCCACCGGGCTGTACCTTTCCTCTGACTATATTCAAAACACGGCACTTGTCTAGACCGAACTGCATACTAATATCATTAGAGAATGTTTCTACAGTTTTTAGCATCTCTTCTAGGTGTTCTCGAGTGGAAGCCATTAATTTCAAATCATCCATATACAACAGATGATTGAGCTTCGCTACCACAGTATTATTGCTTTTAATGCTGAAACCTGAGTCAGTGGAGTTTAATAGCTGGGAAAGGGGGTTCAAAGCTAAACAGAACCACAATGGACTCAACGAGTCTCCTTGAAATAGGCCCCGGTTGATTGCGATATTTTCGGTTTCGATATTGTTTTCACCAGGTATTTGGAGGCGAATTTTAGTCTTCCAATCTCTCATTATATGCCCTAAAAAGGTCACTATGTTATCATCGACTTTGTATATTTTCAATATATCTATTAGCCATTCATGCGGTACTGAATCAAAGGCCTTTTTATAGTCAATAAAGGCAGTAAAAAGGTTCCTTTTTTTAGTGAATGCCTGGTTAGAAATGACTGAGTCGATGATAAGCTGTTCTTTGCAACCCATGGAACCCTTAGCGCATCCTTTCTGTTGGGGCTCTATGATATTGTTTAGAGCACAATGTTGGTAGATACGCCGGGTTACACAGGATGTGACCAATTTATACAAAGTTGGAAGACAAGTAATTGGGCGGTACTTGGATGGATCTTGGGTGTTATTCTGATCCTTGGGTATTAAATAAGTAGTTCCCTGAGTTAGAAATGATGGTAATTCCTGCGGATTAGAAATAACATGATTAATTAATGTTGATAAGCACTCATGAATACTCCAAAACTTTTTAAGCCAGAAGTTCTGGACTCCGTCTGGTCCAGGAGATTTCCAGTTATGAAGCTCTTTGATGACATTTGAGACTTCTTCAGTCGTGAATGGTTCGTAGTTAGCAGTGACGTAGTGGTGACAGTTGTGCGTCGTATCTTCTATCCAGCCAGCATTGTTGTTAAAAACAGCCGGTGTGGAAAGTTGATTTCCCCAAAACTCATGAATTTCTTCTTGGCTTGGGTAAGACTTGTCGACACTTTCTACGGTGGAATTGAGTTTTCGGTAGAACGCCTTCTCAGAGTTCTCAAAAAGTGCATTGTCACATTTTCGGTTGTTACTAACTTTATACCTTCTTAATCGTCCTGAATAGACGGAGAGTTTTTGTTTTAATGTATCCAGACACTGTTGGGCTGTGTTATTTTCTGGATCGTATCTCGAGTGTCTTGCAGTGCTCCGCATTATTTCTTCAGCTCTCTTAATGACCTTTCTACTTGTTACACCTCTTACATATTCTGTAACTTGACCAATATCCCTACGCAGTAATTCAATTTTTCCGACAAGTCTTTTCCCAGGGTGCAGTTCTGTTACCAGTCCTTCCGTTATTAGTACCCCGTCGTGTTCTGATCTTAACGCCCATTACATTAGCAATTGCTGTTGCTGCACAGTAGATTAGCATATGCAGATATTCCAATGTGTGGGCTTCTACGACATAATTGGGTAGGACTTCAGTGTTCACAATTTGTAACAGCGCACCTAGTTTCTTACAAGAGTTTATTCGTGGTAGCGGTGGTCTGCTAAGTGGATTTGTTCCATTAAACTCTTGTACGGCACGCGCCATTTCGTTTGCTAGACTATCGCGCAACTCGTTGTTTTCCTGCTGTGTATTGTCAGGTTGAGTTTCTGGTATGGGAATCTCAGGGATCTGCTCATCAAGGATTTCATTAGGGACTTGATCTAAAACTAGCCCTTGGTTGTTAATCTCCCGTTCGACTTCGCTTTTGATCGTATTGCGTCTAGCCTCTGGGATAAGGTTGTTTCTTATGATTACTCGGTATTGATCTGATACTCTTTGCTCCGATACTTGAATATCTGGGTACTCCCTGCAAAATTCGGCATACAGCTGTTGTCTGTAGCCGATCGTTTCTTGACCGAAGTTTGTCACCTTATAATAGGAGCGCAAAATGCTTTCGTTAATGGACACAGTCCATTTCATGCGCTGCCTCGGTCGTCCCGCTTGAGTGAGCGCCGGCTGATGTTCCAGCGCAGCACCTTCAGCGGGTGGAGCTCTTGCTGTTGTTTGGCTCGCTTGTGGTTGTTGTTGTTGTTGGGCTGTAGCTGATTGTATGACAGGGGCCCGCCTCCTCAACACCCTGCCACCGACGTCCCGCATGCTGTCACGTCCAGCGCCGGCTCCAGACGTGCCCTGGCGATCCCCAGGCAGCGATCCTAAACATAAATTATTATTCTCCATTCTCATGGGTGTGCATTTTATACCTACTGCCAGGTGTCAGTTTTTGTTCCACGGCAAGTATCCCTGCTACTCTCTGGGTACTGGCGCTACGAATACCCAGAAAGCATCCCCCATTCGCAGGGGGCCGCGCCTGATAGAAGAACTGACAAAAAACTCCCACAGGCTTATTATTATTATTATTATTATTATTATCGAAAACAAGCAAAACCTTCATTTATTATAACAAATTTTGTTTATAATTTGTCCCTCTATGGACTTATCGTATTATTTTTAATAAAATAATTTTCACCCCTAAGAAGGGGTGGCATCCACCCCAAGGGTAAAAGCGCATGTTGGCTTCATATCACCTTTGTTTCTTGAGGTATCCTCTAATTACTCACCAATTTTCATGAAAATCTATGGAGGTTCAACGAAATCGGAGGTAAAAACCTTCAGTGACTGCACTAATATCCTTCCCTGTATTTATTTTTATTAAGGTACTAGTACACTTTAGAAGCCCAAAAATAAATCATTTTTTCAAGATTTTTTTTTCTCAGAACCTTTATCAAAAATAAACATAAAACTTTTTACATAATAATATCTAACTCTTATAGAATACAAAAAATATATCTATTTTCATTTAAGCACGTACACTAATATTGTAGAGGGCGCAAAATTTGAGGCCTCGAAAAATGATGGCGGACAGTTAATCTCAGGATTGTGATATCTGAAACAAAAAAATCGTACTGAATTTGATAAAGGAAGGTTTCTTACGTGACAATTTACCACAATTTGACCAAAAAATAAAAAATAAATATTTTTTAACCATGAAAAACTGAAGAAAGACGGGCGATTTTTTCACAAATTTTTTTCAAATTTCCGTAAAATCTTTTTTTTGCGGAATTTTTCACTAACGGTGGTAAATTGTCATGTAAGAAACCTTCCTTTTTCAAGTGCCTTACGATTTTTTTGTTTCAGAGATCCCAATCCTGAGATTAACTGTCCGCCATCGGAACCACTTTTTTTCGAGGCCTCCACTTTGGTGCCCTGTACAATATTAGTGTACGTGCATTAATGAAAAAATATATATGTTTTGTATTCTCTAAGATTTAGATATTAATATGTAAAAAGTTTTATGTTCATCTTTAATAAAGATTTTGAGAAAAAAAAATCTTGAAAATATGCTTATCTTTGGTCTTCTAAAGTGTACTAGTACCTTAATATGTATGCGAGTTGGTGTGTTATGAATAGGGTCGTATCCAACTTGGTGTCTATGTATTTTGGATTTATCGTAGATACGCGTGACACTGCAACCCTGACAGAAATGGTGGTGACATCTGATGACTGTGTCAATTAGAATCAAATAAATTTATTCATTGTGTTGACCAACTATACTTTTTTATACGATGGATGTTAGTTTGACAACAATCGATTTAGTATTGTTATATTACATCGTTGTATTAATTGTTTTTTGTAGCTATGACTAACCTAGTCGTCTTCATTCGTTAAATTAAGAAATCAAAGTAATTCAGTAGTACCTATGCAGGCACTAGATTATGTGTCAATATAAAAAATATACCTCTTCAATTTGAAAAACTATACTATGTAACTAAACTATAAAATTTAACTACATTTTGAATATAAAGTTGGACCAATTCACCCTTCTCTAAAGAGCCACACTAAGGTCAGGAAAGTTGTTTGGCTGGGGTAGTCGAAATTTTGTTCCTCTTACCAGTGTTTCCCATAGATATTCGATTGAATTAAGGTCGGAGCTGCCATCTGGCCAAATCATATAGTGCAGCCGATATGTGAAACAATTGTGCATTTAATGATAGAAGTATAAAGTATATAATTTGGACCACATATACTGCACATATAAAGGTTCAAATTTAGATAAGAGGCCATCTCAGATTTTACCTTTTACAAAAATGGCGGGGATTCAAATTGGCGACTATCTATTGTGACTAATAGCACGATAACTTTTGAACGAGACTACAGATTTCAACCAAATTTGGTATATAGGTTCTTTTTTTGATGAATAATATCGAGGTCTTGAACCGGAAGAATAAGTTTACCAGAATTTGTGTTTTTACTGTTTTTTTATGTAATAATAATTTGTTTTTTCAATTCTTTCACCCTGTATATATAAATTTTTTAAAAAAGTAATAACGCCATTGAAAAGAGTGTAAATATATTTTTTAGGAAATATTTCCGATATACCAAATTTGGTTGAAATCTGACATCTCGTTCAAAAGTTATCGTGCTATTAGTCACATATGTATAGTCGCCATTTTGAATGCCCGCCATTTTTGTAAAAGGGACAAAAACTAAGATGGCCTCGTATCTAAATTTAAACCTCTATATGTGTAGTATATGTGGTCCAAATTATATGCTTCTACCATTAAATACACCATAATTCTTATAATATTTGCACGAATCTGCCGCATATAGGTACATGTTAAGATACTTTTGCACTTAATAAATGGTAATTAACATAACTAAAAAGTTAACATAACTAAAAAAATATTTTTACGCTCTTTCTAATGGCCGTATTACCTATTTGAAAAATTAATACATACAGGATGAAATAATTGAAAAAAAAAAAACAACATAGTTTTACATTAAAACCAGGATAAACACAACTTATGGTAAACCGATTCTTCCGGTTCAAGACCTAGATCTTATGCATCAAAAAAAGGACCTATGTACCAAATTTGGTTGAAATGTAAAGTCCCGTTCAAAAGTTATCGCACTATTAGTCACATATGTATAGTCGCCATTTTGAATCCCCGCCATTTTTGTAAAACGCAAAATCTGAGATGGCCTCCTATCTAATTTTAATGTGTAATCTTTATATGTGTAGTATATGTGGTCCAAATTATATGCTTCTATCATTAAATGCACAATCCTTATAATATTTGCACGAATCTGCCGCACTAATAAGGACAATCCCGACGTCTTCTAAGTATTCATTGACGATTTTAGCACGGTGGGGACACGAAAAATTAATTATAATAATAAATTAGGTCCTATCAACGACGCAGAAGGTACTATGATGATCAAAATTTGTTATTATATATGATTTATAATGGTGTACATACCTTGACTCTGTCATAAAACTTCCATCCACAAGAACCAAGTTAGTACTGACATCTAAACGTATACCAAACTCAACCATAACAGCCTCATCGATAGGTTATTCTGTCGGGAATATTGCGTTTTGAAAATTTTTCTCATTGTCATTTCTAGTCGTTCAAGCGATTTTAGTTAAAGCTCAATTAAAATTTTAAATACAATAAACGAAAAAATCAATAATCGCGTACAGATGTACTATGGCCTGATCCTGACCTTCTAGTGTTGTTGCTGTTTTGATTGAACCGCTGAATGGCCCTTTGAACTGCCTAACGACTTACACCTGTATAATAGCTCATAGCTAATAAGCTCCTGAGCGGCATATTATTGGTTACAACCATCTTATACTAAATCCACAGCTTTTGCAGCATTCATTGGTACCAATATCACTTAAAAAATATATAATATATCAATTTTATATTTTGTTACAAAATGATCTTTAACTGTAGTTTCTGAAAACATACAATGACTAGTGATTTTACCCGTCGCCATGCGACAGGGAATACAATCAATTGTGCCTTATAGTCACTGTATTATTTTTTTACGTCCTTCTTTTTTATCGTATATACTTCCAATGTTTCCGGATTTTTTCTATTTTTTCTGACCCCTTCAATTTTTTCTGGCACCCTCAAATTTCTTCTGACACCGTCAATTTTTCTGACACGCAACTCGTAAATATTGGCGTTATCATTTTAAAGTCTTCTTCTTTAAAATGTATAATATACGTCTGAATTGCCAATATAAATGAGTCAGATTAAATAAATTATTAGAAGATTTTTTTTACTTAGCAACAACATTTTTGTTTAGTTTAGTAGTATTTTGTATTTTGACAACGAAACCCGATTTGGGCTTCGAAACGTTAATAAAATAATTTTTTGGTAAAATTGTGGCTTATTTCCCATTAAAAATAGTTTACCCTCATTTTTTTCTGACACCCTCTAATTTTATTAACTCCCTCTGATTTATTATTATTATACATAGATATACACATAGTTTCAAAAGTTAGGGATCACCCCTCGTATTCACGATGTTTACGCTTTTATAAAGCCGTATCTTTATCAAATATTTAAAGAGCCTTTTTTATAAAAAATATACCATTTTTGGTTTTTTATATTATTGGATTACCCATTTAACTGACCTGGTTTTGCCAAGGTGTAAACATTTGAAAAATTTATTTTGGTGAAATTTTTGAAAACGTGACTAAAAATGAATCGTACTTTAATTTCTGAGTTGGACCGTATAAGAGTTATCGATGCAGTTGAAGAAGGCCATTCACAGCGGTTCGTGGAGGAAAGAGTGGGTGTTTCTAAGAGTGATGTCTCACGGATATGAAATAGGTTCCTGGAGACAAACTCGATACGGAATAGAGCTCGGTCTGGTAGACCCCGAGTTACCATTGATCGGCAGAATAGATAATATATCAGAATTTCCATTCGTAGAAATTCTTCGATGTCTGTACCATCCCTTCAAAGAGAATTCAGGCATGCTACAGGTGTCAGAGTATCGTTGTCATCAATAAGAAGAAGAATTTTAGACTCAGGTTTGAGGAATCGTCGACCAATAAGGGTTCCTCAGCTACAACCTATACATGTTTTGGACCGCCTCCAGTACGTTCAAAACACATAGAGCTCCCCCAACTCTTTTGGAATTTTGTCCTTTTTTCAGACAAGATCAGAATCTGTTTAAATAGTGATAACCGGCGAATTTGTGTGGGGCGAGAGCCAAAAAGAGCGCACAACTAGCCACATACGAATTCGCCGGTTATCCCCATTTAAACAAATTATGGTCTCGTCTAAAAAAAGCGCAAAATTCCAAAATTGTTGTTGGGGGAGTTAAAGTATCCGAAGTAAGAAATTAATATTTCATCAATAGAACGTCAAAATGCTTAGCAAAGTCTTAAAAAAATCGGTTACCTACAATTTATTTACTTTTTTGCGTTGTAAATATTAAGCGATAACAATTAAATAATAAACTTAAAAATTGCCGGTGAAAGTTGCATTTCTAATACGCTAGGAGCGACAACAGCGAAGCTCAGAGCGTATACGCTGTGAGCTCGTACGTAGAGGGGATATTTACAAATTCGCGAGCGCCAGTAGTGGCAAGTCTGTAAACGTTTACCGGAAATTTGACATAAATGTCAAAGTGATTAATTTAAAATTAAAATTAAAAACATTAGTTATAAAAAATATTAGTTGGTCAAAGCTGTGGTATATATTTTTATCTTAAATATACTTACGTTTTAAATACTGAATTTAAGTTTTTTTTAATGTTCCGTAATATGTAATTATAATTTAATCTAAAAACCTTAGCGCCATCTACACGATAGTTGTGAAAGTATCCGAAGTAAGAAATTCATATTTTATCAATAGAACGTCAAAATGATTAGCAAAATCTTAAAAAAATCGATTACAATTTAATTATTTTTTGCATTGTAAATGTTAAGCGATAACAACTAAATAATAAATTTAAAAATTACCGGTGAAAGTTGAATTAGTAATCCGCTAGGAGCGCCACCAGCGAAGCTCAGAGCATATATAGGGATATCAAACTGTCCAATGTTATGGTAGGTACATGAAAACTATTTCGTGTTAGCCGATTTTGTCACTTTGTGTGATTAGTCCTGTCGCCAGGGGGGGTACAACGGCCTCCTGTATTCAGATGGACTTACCCAAGTTTTTTTTATGTATTTTGACCTGTAGAACACGAATTTTTTGGGTAACAGTTGATCCGGATGTCGATAAGATTGTTATAAACCAAGAAGTTGAGGAATCACATAACAGCGATTTCTCGCAAAACAAAACATTTTTTTATATTTTTTGGGCCATTCTAACCAAAAAATGTTACTACAATTTTTTTCATAGGATGCATAGTTTTCGAGATAAACGCAGTTGAACTTTCAAAAAATCGAAAAATTAATATTTTTGAAGACGAATAACTTTTGATTAAAAAATAAAATAGCAATTCTGCTTACCGCATTTGAAAGTTCAAGTCAAATTATATCGGTTTTAATTGTTTGTATTGCTAAAAATTGATTATTTTATTGTTAAAACAAAGCTATAAACACCTAGTGCTTGAGTGATGTTTTCAATGATTTCTCATTTAAAATCGAACGAATAGGTAGAGTAGGTAATAGTGCAAGCGGGATTATTTCTACGTAGCATGCATTTAAACGCATGTATTAGGCACGGGAAACACTATGTCTTTATAGCTTTTCTTAACAATCAAAAAATAAATTTTTAGCAATGCAAATAATCAAAACAGATATAATTTGACTTAATCTTTTAAAGGCGGTAAGCAGAATTGCTATTTTATTTTTTATTCAAAGGTTATTCGGGTTCAAAAATTGCAATTTTTCGATTTTTTTAAAGTTCAACCGCGTTTATCTCGAAAACTATGCATCCTACGAAAAAACTTATAGGAACATTTTTTGGTTAGAATGACCCAGAAAATACAAAAAATTGTTTTGTTTTGCCAGAAATCGCTATTATGTAATTCCTCAACTTCTTTGTTTATAACAACCTTATCGACATCCGGATCAACTGTTACCCAAAAAATTCGTGTTCTACGGGCCAAAATACATAAAAAAAACTTGGGTAAGTCCATCTGAATTAAAAAGGCCGTTGTACCCCCCCTGGCGACAGGACTAGATCGAATGTGTTAAATATAATACAGAATGTATTCATTACTTATATTTTCATTATTATCTTATATTTATAGTTAATTGCTTTATTTTGACTATTATATTGTCAAAATGAAACTACTGGTTTGTGACGAATAAAAGGAGATTGGGTACCCGAAGTGTTCGCTTTAAAAATTACAGGCTATGTCACAGTAGCGAGACGGGAACAGTCGCGCTCACTTCTGTCACATAAGTAGTCGCGCGATTATTTTAAATCTAAAAATAGGAACTTAAATACGACTTTAAAACAAATTTCTATTTTATCATATTTGCATTTATTTGGTATGTTAAAAATATCTATTTCTAACAATAATAAAGCTAATTGGTTCTCACAAAGCCATAAATTCCACAAAAAAATAAAAAAAAGAATGTGTGTACTTTGTACGCACGTAAGAAGTTATACTTCTATTATATGATTTCAACGAAATCAATATACTTTAAACAGTTTCTCTACTACTTTCCAAAAATTTTTATTAAAAGAATACCAAAAATTAAAAAAATAAAAGAATAAAACACACACAACACACATTGAAAAATGCCACAAATGATTTCTGAACAATAATTGTTGCCAAAAATTTTAATTAAATACGTATTTTCTGAAAAAAATTATATAATAATATACTTAAGATCATAAAATCTATAAAAAAAATAAAAAAAAATGATATAACTTGCATTGGGCTTGAACCTACTTCCCGTGTATCCCGCCGTACGAGAGTCGAAGCGATTTCAAACTGCACCACCTTCGCGTATACGTCATGTGGGAATATACACAAACTGAACAACTTTTTGACATTTTGTTTATGTGAATTTTTATTAGTTTGATTTTTGTCGAATTAAAATACAACAATATATAGAGTAAGAAAACGATACATTAGATGAAAATTTGTAGAAAGTTTGTTCGTAATCAGATTATGTAAATTAAAGCATTGCCTACTAGGGGTATAGCATAGCAAGTACTAGGTAAGTACAGTATTTTTTTACATTTTCCAAATAGGTATGACGATAATTTTTTATTGGAATACAACTGAAACATTTAGAATTACGTACCTGTGGCTTTTCAAAAATATTTAAAAAGTCACTATAATTATAAATTTGATTTTATTTCTGTCCTCACAACAATAAAAACTAATATATTATACAACATTTTTGTTTACCGATAACCTCCATATTGAACAATTATTGACAAATTATTTCAACACCCAATCAGAGCCCGTATAAAGACTAATACCAAACTGTCGGTGTGCGCATGCGCGCAGATCAATATAAATTCACCGTCAATCTCAATCGCGCCTAAAGAATTATTACTTCAATAAAAAAATAGTTACGCATTACTACAACCTTCCACGAGGCACTTACAAGTGGAAAGTTTTGTTGCAAAATTTTCCATCAAGTTATCGCGGAAAAGAATAAAATGTTAGATTTTTTCTAACGGCGCGACTGCTCCCGGGTTATAATACATGAAATGAATGTGGAAGATTTGCACACTGGTTACTTATTACGTTTTAATTTGATTGATTTTTTAATCACTTATAATACTTAAAACAATAAAAGATAAAAGTTAGTGATTTAAAAATAAAAAAGTTTTCACTGGTTGGGATTCGAACTCATTCGCGGTCAACGTAACAAATAAATAGACTCGGATATAGCTGCAGTTTTTAGTGACGTCAATCTAAAGTTTATTATAACTAAATGTAAAAATAACATTGTTGTTTTTATTAACATCTTCTTTACAATTTCATCACATTTTCTCACCTTTTAAACCTTCCTTGGATTTCTACAAATGTTTCAAAAACTAAATTAGCTAAATCGGTTCAGTTATTCTGAAGCTGTTATAAAAAAGATATAGGCCATTATAAGATTTTGACGTTTATGTCACCGCTGGGAGGAAATTAATAAGCGTATTCGCAGAGACAGTCAGGGACTAGTCGACGACAAGCGTAGCATGCCATGAATAGAAGTCCGCGTCAAGCTCCGCGAACGAACGTATTTTATGGTAGACGAGCCCAAGCGGGGATTTTTGCAGTTACTCGAGCGCGTCAAATTAGCATATGGGGAGAAACCTGGTACCCTGCAGATGTACCTCTACCATATATTATCTCCTAACACAGGGGAGTTCGTTAAGGGGGCCCGAAAAAAAATTTATCCTTAAAAAAACTCGAAATTGTCAGATTAAGATAAGGTAAGTCAATTACATGCAAAAGAGTATATTTCAAAAATCTGACGATTTGAGCCGGACGTAAGGAAATGTGTAAGTCCCAAAGTTTCACAAGAAAAAAGCGAATATTTCGCGAAATGAATGACAAATCGTCAAACTAAAAAATATATGTTCAATATTTTCTAAAAATCTATCGAATGATACCAAACACGACTTCCCACGGAGAGGGGTGGGGGTAAATTTATTATTTTAATTACGAATCCCGCGATATTTTTCGAAATGAACATCAGATCAAAAAACTGTTAAATATACTTATTCAATATTTTTAAAATTCTATCGAATGGCACCAAACACGACCCCTCACGGAGGTGGGGTGGGGGGTTACTTTAAAATCTTAAATAGGAGCCCCCATTTTTTATTTCAGATTTGGATTCCTTACGTAAAAATAAGTAACTTTAATTCGAACCATTTTTTCGAATTATGAATAGATGGCGTTATAATCGGAAAAAAAGCAATTGTTAAAAATGGAAAATTAAATTAAAAAATGGCAAGCGCCCACTAAAATAAAAAACTTTACTTGACTTTTTTCGGTTTTAAGGCCTACTCTTCACAACCCAATAGGTCCCCATAACGCTCGCGTGACTGCACATTGTGCACATACTTTGCTCCCCTACTATTATTTGTTTATTTTTTGATATTGTGTTTCTTAAATTTTTTTACCACTTTAGTAGTTTTCTAGTTTTATTTTGAGAACATTTTGTTGTTGATTTTGTGCAGTTTTTAGTTGTAGAAGTACTTGAACGACTTTACATATTTAGTTTTAAACAGTGAATAAATAAAGATAAGTGATTATTTTCGAAAGTTGTTGGCAGACAATACAATTAATGTTGTTTGTAGGTACCCTAGTTAATTATTTAGCATTAATATAGGAAATTTTATAGCTTTATTATTAAATTTAACCATTTTTTTATCTCTCAGATCATAACTTATTTAGTTCAGTTGGTTTTCTGCCTAAAATGTAGTACTGATGGTAACCAACAAAACTGAAGTTTATTGCGATTATTTCGCATTACACACTTCAAGACACAACAGAAATGAAGCATATTCTCGATTATTCCAGTAAAAAGGTTAAATTAATCCTTGTGCAAAACAAAATTACAAATAAATGCAACTAAAGTGATCTAAAACACATCAAGAACTGATAGAATAAATTTATGTTTCCCTCCCAGCCGCCATATTGACATAATCTTGACAGCATGTTTGAGTGGTCTATAAAAAATAAAATGACGTTTATTAATCGTCATTAAATGTTTACATATCGATAAATTTCCTGAGCAGATTGCGTGACTTGTCGAATTAGGCTTTAAGGGGATGGGTACATATTTTCGGCTGCAATGGTATTTAAATGGGGATTTATTTTTTTCGAATCCTGAGAAAACTAATAAATATTTTTTAAAAATTGAAACGCAGAATTAAAGATTACGTTCTTACCGAGGGCCGAAAGTCCCTAACGACTTCTATAATGTTTATTTTAATAAATTATAGGGTGAAAATCTAAGAGAAAATGTAGCGTGATTTTTAATTTTAAATATCTCATTCAAAAGAGACTTTTTATTTATTCTAAGGGATTTTCGGCCCTCGATAATAATTTCGTCTTTCATTCTGCAATTAAATTTTTTAAAAATATTTATTAGTTTTTTCAGGATTCGAAAAAAATGGACACTATGTCCGTGGTGATATTTTCCAAATCGTACATTCCGCTATCTTTGTCATACAACGCACTGAGTCAAATAGAATATGATGACAAGACAGTGACAGTTTTAAATATTTGAAATGACATCGGGAATATTTTGAGTTGTAGATTAAATAATATTGATAATGTATTTGATAAATAATTGATTTAAGACGTGAACTTAATAAAAAGGTATTTATTGTTTATTATTTATGGAAGATACAAGCAGAGAATACATCAGGATATATTCTGTGATCCAAGTATTTTGTTGTTAAGATGTTCAAAATTGTAAGCGTTCCATAGTAACAATATATTATTAAAAAATAACTTGAACACTCTTGCTCTTTTCTCGATTGAGTATTAGTTTTGTTGTACATATAAATTATTACAATCACTGAATACGTAATTAGTGAAAAAATTATCACATATTATATTAACTGAATTAATAATTTACAATTATACAAATATCAGTTATCCAAGAACATTCAAAAGCCATCTCTCTAAAGTTAATGATAACATTGTCAAGTACAATGGCATTCTAGTAAGGTTTACATATCCATACCAGTGTGAATTTTACTACACGTAATTTGCCGTGTAAAGACAGAAAAAGTAGGGATAGCCGTAAAAGATTTACGAATTATGTACCGATGGCCTTAATAAGATTAGATAGGGAAAATTTTGTATGTTGCATTCATTCGGAAATTATGTGTAGTTTGCTTAAGTTTTGATTGAAATTAAAAATCTCGTCATTATAAAAACGATAAACATAGTGTTCTTTGTTTCAGAGCGTTTCCGTAACTGTATCTGTGCTTACGTTAACCTTTATCTCCATTGACCGCTGGTACGCCATTTGCTTTCCTCTCAAGTTTAAATCGACAACGGGGAGAGCAAAAACAGCTATCGGGATAATCTGGATCGTGGCGATGGCATGTGGTAAGTATTATTTGGTTCCGTTTTATTTAATATGTAATGTCTCGAGATTATTGGCAAAGTTTGTGTTGTCTCGTTCAAAGTTTTATAATTTAGCCTAAATGAACAAATAAAATTCCGTAGATTCTACAATCTCTCCTTTAAATATACATACATAGGTCTGGATCCCGCATAAGAAAAAAAAAGTTGATTAATAACAAGCTGAAAATTTGTTAATAGTTTACCGGTGTCTAGTCAGACAAATTTGATATATGGGAACACTGAAACAGGGGCAGTTTTAATGGTGGAAGATTTTAAAAATTTGGAATCTCACACTACGAAAACGTCAGATGTATATTGTCGGACAGAACTACCAATAGTCTAAGAGCTAGTGAACCCTCCGACTCACGGTCGTCCTGTACGGCTAGAAATTTGTCTAGTGATACTTATAGCACACCAAGGCTAAAAAGCATGACCTGGCAGGCATCAGCCGTGCACGTGTATCTACCAGGTGAATCGAAAAGGTGCAAATTTAGGGGGTAAAATAAACTATCTCCTGTAAAGTGTAAATTTAAGTATGTGTTTGGGTAAGTCATTTAGAAGAAATGTGTACAATGACGGCGATTCTGAAGAGCATAAGACCTTGCCAGGCGAGGGGAAAGATTGTGGGTTTTTCCTAAAATTATTTTTTTTTGCCTCGAACAAAGTTTTTTTTAGGTTTTTGGTATCATTCCAAATAGAAAAGGTCCTGCAGATTTTTCTCTTAGGTTAATAGTTTTTATTATATAAGCGATTAAAAATTTTGAAAATTGCGAAATCGGCCATTTTTAACCCTAAATCGGACATTTAACTCAAAATTTCAATGTTCCCAAGGTAGGTAGATATTCGTTAAATATTGATTGATGAAATCCCGAAGAGTTTTTTGCAATACAATATCTAAAACCCCTTTGTTTTTTAATTGCTAATCAAGCGGGCGCGACACTGTAGTATAAGTGAGGACGTTTGAGTTTGCATAAATTAATTATCTCGAGAAAGGGCAAATTTAAAGAGAAATCCTCAGACAGGTCGATTTTTATTCTTGAATTAGGACTTTTTGGCATATATATAATACTAGAGACGTCATCCGTCCGGGCGTGATGACGTATCGATGATTTTTTTAAATAAGAGTAGGGGTTGTGTGATTGCTCATTTGAAAGGTTATTTAATTTTCTATTCAGTAATATAGACATTAATATAATTATTTATACAGGGTGTACAAAAAATTTTTTTTATTAAAATAATTTAGACAAAAAGAAAAAAAATTGTTTGTACACTCTGTATAAATAATTATGTTAAGGTTTATATTATTGAATATAGAATTAAATAACCTTTCAAATGAGCAATCACACAACCTCTACCCTCATTTAAAAAAATCATCGATTACGTCATCACGCCCGGATGGATGACGTCACTATTATTATATATATGCCAAAAAGCCCTAATATTAAAATAAAAATCGACCTGTCTAAGGATTTCTCTTCAAATTTGCCCATTCTCGAGATAATGAATTTATGCAAACTCAAACGTCCTCATTTATACTACAGTGTCGCTCCCACTTGATTAGCAATTAAAAAACAAAGAGGTTTTCGATATTTTATTGCAAAAAACTCTTCGGGATTTCATCAACCAATGTTTAAAGAATATATACCTACCTTGGCAACATTGAAATTTTTAATTAAATGTCCAATTTGGGGTTAAAAATTGCCGATTTTGCAATTTTCAAAATT
This sequence comes from Diabrotica virgifera virgifera, assembly GCF_917563875.1. Classification (NCBI taxonomy): domain Eukaryota; kingdom Metazoa; phylum Arthropoda; class Insecta; order Coleoptera; family Chrysomelidae; genus Diabrotica; species Diabrotica virgifera. Next base: position 149,143,621 of record NC_065450.1, read on the forward strand.
TTTAATCGCTTATACATATAACAAAAACTATCACCCTAAGAGAAAAGTCACTAAAGACCTTTTCTGTTTGGAATGATTCAAAAAACCTAAAAAAACTTTGTTCGATGCAAAAAAGATAATTTTATGAAAACCCCCTAATATTTCCCCTCGCCTGGCAAGGTCTTATGCTCTTCAGAATCGCCTGTCATTGTACACATTCCTTCTAAATGACTTACTTCAACACATACATACTTAAATTTAAACTTTACAGGAGAAAGTTTATTTTACCCCCTAAATTTGCACCTTTCGATTCACCTGGTAGATACACGTGCACGGCTGATGCCTGCCAGGTCATGGTTTTTAGCCTTGGTGTGCTATGAATAATCACTAGACAAATTTCTAGCCTTACAGGACGACCGTTAGTCGGAGGGTTCACTAGCTCTTAGACTACAATTGATTTGTTGCCCTTTCATTAAACTCTCATGCAAAAATCAGACTGGCGTGTATTACCAACTGGGCCTTTTAATGAGTGGAACACGAAGAACATGTCAAATGAGAGAAATCATGTTGGTTAGTAATAGCAGTCTGATTTTTGCATGAGAGTTTAATGAAAGGGCAACAAATCAAATGGAAGTTCTGTCGGACAAAATACATCTGACGTTTTCGTAGTCTGATGTTCCAAATTTTTAACCTGTTCCACAATTAAAACTTCCCCTGTTCCAGTGTTCCAATATATCAAAGGTTGTCCGACTAGACACCCTTACTCTATTAACAACTTTTCAGCTTGCTAGTAATCAACTTTTTTTTTGGTATGCGGGATCCAGACCTAACAGTATGTCCAGAAACTCTTTTGACAAACAAAGACCGGAGATTCCTCAAATGATGTTAAGATAATTTAACCCAATTCTTGTAGTAGTATAGTCCGAAAATGCTTCCTCATATTGCTAGAGCTCTTTAAAAATGGGGTCGTGTGAGTACGGTTTTTTAATATCTCCAAACCGCTTCTATTTAGAAAAACTAAAACTAGTACGCCTATTTATCTTCCAGAGATAAATTGATTCCATTAATTGCGAATTTCTACTACCGGCCATAGGCGTCCATTTTGAGTAGGGCAACGGATCTTTTATTGCATAACTTTTTTGTCTTTAACTTTTAATAGTCTTCGACACTGGCTTATCTAATTGTGGCGTATTGTAGCGCTAAAGTGTAGGTAGGTACTCTTGTTTTAAGTGGGTAGGATGCACCGTCTTCTACAAAAATCGATATGATTTTTTTTAATTTGAAAAAAAAATTCAATAAAAAACTATTTAGAAAAACCAAAACTAGTAGGTTTATTTATCTTCCAGAGATGAACCTATTTCATTAATTGAGAATTTCTAGTACCGGTCATAGGCGTCCGTTTTTGTTAGATCAGATGTTACTTTATCGCTTAACTTTTTGTCTTTAATTTCTAAGACACTTGATTATTAAATTATGAGGTGTTCTAATACCAGAACTTATTCTTGCTTTGGGCCGGTAAAATACCCGTTTTTTTGAAAAAAAAAATTTCAAATTTAGAAAACTAAAATGTTTTCATTTGATTTTTATAGAAAACGGTGCATCCAACAGACTAAGGAAAGAGAACCGTTTAGTAGTAGAATACATCACAATTTAATAATCCAGTATTAAAAATGCTTAAAAGTTAAAGGTAAAACAGTTATGCGATAAAATACCCGTTGAGCTACCCAAAACGGACGCCTATGACCGGTACTAGAAATTCGCTATTGATAGAATAGATTTTTCTCTGGAAGATAAATAGGTATACCAGTTTCCGTTTTTCTAAATAGAAGCGTTCTGGAGATGTTAAAAAAAACTACTTACAAGGCCTATATTCAGAGACCTCTAGCTCCCTTAAGGGAGCATTTTCGGATTATACTTTATTTCACGTTAAGAATAGAACGTTATGGGGCTAGTACACGTTGAGCCAATCAGTTGGGCCAAGGAGTTGGGCCAACGTGTACAGGAGCACTTGGCATGAGTTTGCGATTGGCGGTCAGCCAATACAAACTGAATTTTGTCGGTTTTTGGTGCACAAATCAAAGAATTTTTGGAACTTTCGTGATCTGGCAAACAGCTGTTTGGTTATGAACACGTTGTTGTCGTTGAGTTTAAAATATTTGTTTTGTCTTCTCACAATACTGATACTGTTTATAAGTATTAATTTTAAGGTTGTGTTAATACTTTTAATATTAATACTTTTTTCGGTGTAAAAAGACTATTTACGAGCTACAATGGCGGTTTGGAATAGTGAGGAAGTTTATTCTTGTAATCAACTTGTACAATTTTCTATAAGCATTGTACGCGTTGAACAAATTAATTCCTGCGGCTGCTACAGTCTCCACATCCATATCCATAATCAGAGTTTGTTTTTTGTTTAGCCACTAAGAAAGGTTAATGCAGACTGATAACTCCACCAACGTGTAATCACCATGTATTCAATGTTCTTACTTGGCCTAACTTATTGGCCCAACTCATTGGCCAACTAGTTGGCCCAACGTGTACTGGAGCCATTACGCTCATGCATATCAGTGTTGACAAACTTCTTGAGCACGGGTGCCGACGGGGACTCGACTGACGACTGCCGATATACGATTTTTTAATCAATAAGGCGTGGCATTGGCGCGCTTCTGTCGGTCATAAGAAATGAATGTGGCTATCTTCGGAATGTTCTATTCTTAACGTGAAATAAAGTGCAGGTGAATTGGGTTAAATTATCTTAAAATTATCTGAGTAATCTCTGGTCTTCGTTTGTCAGGAGAGTTTTTGGACACCCTGTATAATACAGAGTGTACCAACAGTTTGAAAACGCTTAATTATTTCTTAATCAGATGGTTCAAATTGTACAAAATTCGCCTATTCTGCAATATGGAGATGTTAAAACAGATGCTTGCAAGGTTGCCAAATTTACGATTTTTCGGATATCATTGGTCTATTGGTTTTTTTAATACAACGCTTTGTATTAATACTGTGATCCTCACTTCAATACGAGTTCAACCATATGTAACACTTGGTATTTTATCTAGTCTTATCATAGAGAAATAAAACTTCACATCGTCAAATAGTTTTAAAGTAATTCAGTGGATATAAGAATTTGCTGTGATTTTGGTATTCATAAAATGAAGACAGCTGACAGTTGTTTTATCTGTTTTTAAAAGTTCTTCAAAGAAGATGATTGACTCTTAATGAACAAGAGCGAATTACTGTTTTCATGATGAGGGGTTACGCCGATAGAAAAATATCTAATTGTGAAGTAGCCAACTGGTACAACGGTAATGTCCCATACCATTCACCTATCGATAAGGCGACTGTACAAAAAATTGAAAACGCTTAGAGGAAAGTGGACTAGTAAAAGTTGGCAAAATCCACAAAGAAAAAGATTTCCTGTAGCTGGTTGTATACCATTTATCACAAAAAATTTATATACACTGTGGGCCGAAATAAAGGAGTAAATTTTTTTAGTTGAAAATAACTTTTTTGTTTTTTTGACCGATTTAATTCCCTTTTGCAGGACTAATAGCCTAACATGTCCTCAACATAACTGCAAATTTGGAACTAAAAGTGACGTACAGGTACTTATAAAAAAATTTATGTAACGGTGCATTTGAGCTCGTTGCAAATGAAAACTGTCTTAGCTAAAATTGAACGGATAAGCTCTTTTAGTAGGTCAACTATCCAGAACACTTCAGTAAAGAGAAAATTTTTCAAAATTAGCGGATTCGCAAGATATCATTTTTTATTTAATTAGGAAAATATAACATTTTAACAAATAGCATATTTATGAAAATAGTTTAATAATTTTAAACCTTTGACTAAAATATTATGAATGTGGCCATCATTATTGTTTACCACTTGTTGAAGCCGTCTGCGCCATAAATTGATAGCCCCATTTATTACACCCTGTCCAAAATTGTTCCAAATGCAGTTATTCTTTCTTGGAGCTGTTCGATGGTTTCAAATAGTTGTCTGTCATACAAATTGCTAGTTAGCTAGGATGTAACACTTATTTTTGCACCTTACGAATTTTCATAAAAATATACTGTAAAACTATAGTCTTCGTGTTGTTAAATCAAGCAAAAAGCCTAAGGTTAAATTGCCAGCTTAGATTCTGTCTTTTATTTGCTCACTTTGTTACAGTGCAACGAAGAGGCGGCGAAGCATAATACGCCCACTAGTGACCCATTTCCTTTGAGAAATTGTGATTACCTGTTTAGTGGCTTAAAAGAAATTTTTAGGCTACTGTGAAAAATTTAACACGATATTTAAATTCAAGTTTAAAATATGAAAGTTCAGACAAATAAAACAAGTATAATAAGTATTATTAAAAAATGGAATAAATTATGTATCTACCTTAAAACTATGCTTATTTTGTTATACGAGTATAGTACAATAAAAAATTATACTTAGGGTGGGATATGCATAGGCTCCAATGCCAGTTAAATGCATTCATTTTTTTTTGAGAAAACTAGTAATTATTTTCTAAAAATTTATACGCAGAATGAAAAATTACGTTATTACCGAGAGCAGAAAGTCTCTGAAAACTTTTATGTTTATTTTATACGTTACAGGGGTAAAAAAAAGAGAAAACTTAGTGTGATCAATTTCAAATATCTAATTCAAAAGAAACTTTTTATTTATTCTGATGGACATTCGGCCCTCGGTAATAATGTAGTCTTTCATTCTGCGTTTAAATCTTTCAAAATAGTTATTACCAGAGAATAGCAGTTCTCGTCAGTGGCGCACAACCCCAACAACAATACCCCTACAAGCGATACTAAAATAGACGAAATTTTCGATTTTCTAAATCTGACTGAATTGAAAATTGGACCAAATCCCATCTTAAAGTTTAAGAAAAGACTCACCCATCCGTATGTCAACTCTCCATTTTGGTCCAAGGGTGTGGATTTTACGGCCCTTCCCATTTAGGGTCTGTTTTTCGTTCTCATTCCAAAACTCCCAAAAATTTCAAAAATGTAAGTCCGACCTTTACGGCTTCTGATAACACTGATCATTACCTTTCCAACGGATGTCTAATTTTGAAAATCGGTTATACCATTCAAAAGTTACCGACCTCAGAAATATGACTCAATTTTTATTTAAAAAGGGGAAAATGTTTATGGATATGTTTGTATGTATGTATGTCTGTATGTGTTTGGAAAAGTTACACCGATCTGAATTTTTTTTCTGTGTTTTAAGAGGGTGTGAGGGCCGATTCAGAACCGGTGTAATTTTTGACTTTTGACTACCCGTAAGCCAGCTAGAGGGCTGTGGGCGTATATATCTTAGGTTCAAGGAGAGAAAGGAAAACGGCAAGTACACAAAATCAATAGGGTTAAGTTAAACTTTTAAATGGTGCTTAAGCTATCAAGCTGAGATATATACACTGCTCACCATAGCCGAAAAACTGAAAAATTAAATTTTAAAAATTTTGGTTTTTCGACAATTACTCAAAATTTCAACCTAAGAATTGCGCCAATAACTGAGCGTTTGTAGGAGGCCTCTAGTCGCGTCTAACAGTGTATACCTCATATCTGGGAAAATTCGAATTTTTAAGCAATAGGCTTCATAATTATGATCAAATCTATTTCTTATGGAAAAAACGGTTTTTCAAGCTTAATAATTCCTGCAATATGTTCAGTTATCATACTTGATCTTGGATGTATCAGATAATACTTTTCAATACGTTTGAAACTCATGTTTATTGATCAAAATCAGTTAAGCCGTTCAGAAGTTATAGAGCTCCAAATGTATAATTAGTCCAGGAACTGAAACTTTTCACTTCGCAATTTTTACAGAATGGACGGATTTACTTGAAAATTTAACAATAAGTAGTGGATAGTCCAAGGATCAAAATCTATATGATGCCGAAAGGTGCTTTTACCATGGGGTGGTTGCCTCCCCACCTCGGGGGTGAAAATTTTTTATTATATTTTGACCGCAATGTTGGTAAAAACATTAATTGTAAGCAAAAAATGTTTTATACATTTTTTTGATAAAATTACTAGTTTTCGATTTATTGGTTATCGAAAGTGTTAGTTTTATCGAAAAAATCAATGTTATTAATCAGTTTTCTGCTAATAACTCAAAAAGTTTTTGTTTTATTAAAACAACTTTACTTAACGAGTATATACCTTTTAAAAAAGAAACAGAGTGTTTTTTTTTTATTTTCTTTAAGAGCAATAGTAATCGAGCTGTACTTTATTATAATATGTTAGCTTTTCTTCGTCAAATACTAAGTAGTTTCAAAGTCAAAAGACGGAAAAACTATGCATTTTTCGAGGATAACTTTTACTTTTCGAGGGAAACTAATTTTAAATGTTTAAAAAGATCTATCTTCAAAAATAAAAAATAAAGTCTGTAGCTTAAAAATTAAGTGACTTATAATGAAAAGAATGTGAGTCCCTATTTTGTCAGTCAAAAAGTTATCGGAAAAAACCCTCTAATTACCACCCCAATTAAAATTAGTCATCGACCTTATTCCGTATTTTTTATTTATGTATTTTTTATAGATTACAGAAGTTTGACCGGCTTAAAACAATTAGTTTTAAAAAAACTGGAGTTAAAAGCAAATAACGATTTTTGTAGTTTGGTAAAACATGCCCCTTTCTTCAGAATAGAAAGATTAGCATCAGAGATACGAAAAAATGTTTACATATGAAAATGTATGTAGCTTGTTTAATTCTTAAGAACTTGGTTTACGAAAATTTTTTCTACGACAAAAATTGAGTGAGATACAGACAATTGGAGCTTGTAATAACATGCAAAAACCACCTTTACCAACCCTTTCAAAGCCATCTCTTTTTGCGACTGAGGATTTTAAAAGGATTTAATATTAATAGTCTTATAGATCTATAAAAACCAACAAAAAATTTTTTACAAACTTTTTAATAAACAAAATAAAAAAGTTAGGGTTAAAAAACCAATAAATTTTTTTGAAAAAAAAAAATGGAGAAATTCAGTTGGAAGCATAATAATGTATGTTAGCGGTGGTTTTTTTTTTGTATATGGTATACGTTAAAAACTTATTACCAGAGAACGGCAGTTCTCGCCAGTGGCTCATAATATCCCTACATGCGACACTATTTATAAAGCTTAACGTGTATTCGATAAACATTGCATTCAACTTCATACATTTAATTTATAAATAACTTTGAAAACTCCTGATACAAGAGTAAAAAACCGCTAGACGCCGTAAAAATGAGTGGAGCACACAATATTCCAGCTACAAAAGAGCTAATATGAATATTACGGAGCGCGATAATGTATTTTCATTTTGATGGAAAATAAAATTCTAGTTTTATTTTAAAAGATTTTTCCATAATATTTGCTAAATTTGAAGTAAAACGCGCCACAAAAAAGCTTCAAATGCAAATTGTGTCAAAGTTACTCTTTTGTGGCGCGTTTTACTTCAAATTTAGCAAATATTATAGAAACATCCTTTAAAATAAAACTAGAATTTTTAATTTCCATCAAAATGAGAATACATTGTCGCGCCACGTAATATTCATATCAGCTCTTTTGTAGCTGGAATATTGTGTGCGCCACTAATTTTTACGGCGTCTAGCGGTTTTTTACTCTTGTTAGTTTTTTCCAGGATTCGAAAAAAATTAACACCATCTCCGTGGTGATATTTTCCAAATCGAACATTCGTTATCTTTGTCGTACAACGCACTGTCGAACAGAATGTGGTGACAAGACAGTGAAAAACAAGGCTACTAAATATTTGACACGGCTCCAGGAATATTTTGAGTTGTTTTTAAATAATATTGATAGTGTATTTGATAAATAATAATTAATTTAAGACGTGAAATTAATAAAAATTATTTATTATGTATTATTTATGGAAGATCCAAGCAGAGAATACACCAGGATGTCCCAAAAACGGCAGTTCTTGCCAGTGGCGCACAACACCTGTACACGACACATACACGAACTTTTCGATTTTCTAAATCTGAGTGAATTGAAAAATGGGCCAGACCCTATCTTAAAGTTTAGGAAAAGACTCGTCCATCCATATGTAAACCATTCATTTTGGCCCAAGGTTGTGGATTTTACGGCCCTCCCCATTTAGGGTCTGTTTTTCGTCCTTGTCCCCAAAACTCCCAAAAATTTCGACAACTTAGGTTCGATCTCTGGAGCTTCTAATACTGATTGTATTGATTTTTACCTTTCTAACGCATGTCCAATTCTTAAAATCCGTTATACTATTCAAAAATAGCCGAGCTCAGTTTGACTTAATTTATTTATAAAAAGGGGAAAATGTTTGTATGTATGTAAGTATGTGTAAACTTTACACAGATCTAAAATTTTTTCTATGTTTTAAGAGGGAATCAGGGCTGATTCAGAAGTGTTTGTGACTTTTGACCACCCATAAGCCAGCTCTAGGACTGGGTAAGTACAAAACGGCATATTTTCTGGGGGTATAGTATATATCTTAGGTTCAAGGAGAGACAGGAAAACTACAAAAACAACAAATGAATAGCGTTGAGTTAAGCTTTCAAATAGTGCCTAAGTGGTCAGGCATCAGACACACACACGGCTCAGTATAGCCGAAAAACTGAATAACTAAACCACAGAATAAATAACCACACAGAAGCGAATCTGACTATCGTTTCCATTAATTTTGTGGAGACCGAAATATTTGACCTTGTGCACCAGTTACAGAATAGAACGTCAGTAGCAAAAGTGAGGTTGCACCAGTTACGTTGACACATGAGCATGAAAATTAGGTTACCGTTTTCGGTAGGAGTTTCGCTTTTATGTGGTTATTTATTCTGTGACTAAACTTTGAAAATTTTGGTTTTTCGACAATTACTCAAAATTTCAACCTATGATGCGAGTAAGAGCGGTTATAGGAGGACTCTAGATGCGTCTAAGGTGTGAAGCGTTTTACATGTCTGCTCATATGGGGACAAGGAAAGAACTAACCATAAAAATACTGGGGGGTCTAAATGGGGCTAGTAGAAGGAACAGACACGCAAACCTTCATGCGAACGACAGCTCATTTGATGTGCGGTGGCTGGGTCGTAGATTCGTTAAGGGAGGTAGGAGGGTGTTAAGATGACTAAACTAGCATAACTAAATACAAAAGGGTACTTACTCAGACTAGAGGATCTTTCTACTATTTAAAAAACAGGACGCCGTTCGAAACAAATCCTCTGGTTCATATATGGGTACTTACTGGACATTTTTCTTACTTACGGGTACCAAATGGGGGGGAAAATCATCATTGACTCCTCTATGGGGTTAAACTGGGCTACTTTATCTCATTTTTTTGGCTTCTATGCCATTTCTTTCTTCTACTCTACAACTTACATCATTTGTATTAGAATTTAGTTAAAATTTTTCCAAAATAAGGGTCACAAAAAACAAATAAAAGAAGGTACATTTTACTATGTTTATTTTAATTATTTTAAACCTTTAGAAACTTTATTTCTCCTTTAAACAAAAAAATCTATATTTCCAAACATATTTTTTTAAATTATTTAAACAAAAAAAGGGAATGATTGACATTCCTACAGGATAAAAAAAATCTTCAACTTTACATTATTTCAATACAACAAAAAACTTCAACTTTGCATTATTTTAATACAAAAAAACTTCAACTTTACATTATTTTTCTATCAAAATTAAATACAACAACTTTGGTTAGCAGTGTACGTCAACACAAGATTTGACGCAGCTGTCAAATGTCAAAGTCACTGTCATTTATTACCATTATGAAAGCAAACTGCAAATTATTATTATATTTTAAAATTCTTTAATAACAAACTTTATATCCTTTTGGAATCCTTGCAAAATTTAAAAATGTATACCTTAATTATTTTAACAAAATCCATCGTCACAGGTCACAAACTACACGGGAAAAGGAGTTCTTCATTATTTCGATTCAAAGGGCTCTGGGAACTGGAACGGGAAACGAAAACATCAGTGTCCTTTCGACACGAGAAGTGGCGGTTCACATTTCTTCTGTGAAATCAGGGCTTGACCATCATACATAAGACAGGAAACAAAAGACAACCGGCTTCTAGAACTGCGTCACTAACTCATAGGAGTAGTCGATTTTCCATATAAATCCATTATCATGTGTAAAAAAATCTTCCTAGAGCACTCACTATAGATTTAGATCTTCATAGTTTCACAAAACGACCTTCTACACATTACCGGCTAAGGGGCAAGGGACTACGCCCTTTTCAAGCGAGTCACAACATAGGAGCAGATGTTACTCCAACAGATCTTAAAACTGGACTCAATTGCGCTTCGCTCTGAAGCCACAGACAGGAAAAGTACGACGTAAGTACCGAGCGATTTTGATCCTTAGGGATGCTTACTTGACAAAAACTCAGTTACTTTCAGTTGGACTAAACCATTTTTTCAAAGGAAGGTTAGCATTTTGGACGAGTTCAATCATTTTTTGAAGGGGAGTAGGGGTAAAAATCTCAACTTACGTAACACCTCCCAACTTTTGGAAATCTTCAAACAGGGACGGCTTTAAAACATTCAAATCTATTTCCTATGGGAAAAACGGTTTTTCAAGCTCAGTAATTCCTATAATACCTTTAGTTATCATTAGAGCTCGGGAAATATGCACTTAAAAAGCCCTAAAATATGCATGCAAATATGCACAAACAACCGTTAAAATATGCACTAAAATATGCTCTTATGCATTTAATGCATATAAATAAAAAACGCAGTAATCCTTGTTTTGAAGGTATATAATTATATCTATATTTTCTGCCAATGGTCTTAGCTGTCGAATCATTTAAGCTAAATAAAAAAATATTTATTTTATGCTAAAGTCACAAACAATATTTATAGAAATTTCTATTACCTATTCATTTATTATTTATACATATTTATTATCATAATTCTTTTTTATATTATTATTACAGTTAAAACTATACATTATTAAATATTTTTCCTAAATTTTCTACAGAAAAACTGAGCGGTCTATCTGACAATTATTGTTTATATACGGAAAAATTCACATTTTTCAAAAAAAAAATAACTTCTTTCTACTTCACATGAAGGTACAGGGGGAAAACTTAAAATATTGAACAATTGTTAGTTCTATCTATAAAATTAAATTATCTTCACATTTCCCCATCTTTATAATATTATTTATTTGAATTATTTCTTGATATCCCTCATTTCTCTTGATAGCCCTCATGAATTGATAATTTCAATACTTTCGTCTAATGAAATAATATTTCGCTTTTCGAATTTAGTAACTGGTTCAGCAATATTTACAAAATTGGTTTGGATATGTGTCAAATTACTTTTTAATAACGTTTCTTTAATAATTAATCCATTAGGAAAAATTTCCTGTAGTTGGCTGTATACCATTACAAAAATATAAAATCCTTTATAAAAGGTATATTTGTTAAAATCCCTATACAGGGCTACATCAAAGACAGAACTAGTTTTCGATCGGTTGACCGATCATCATCAGTGCAATCTTAGAATCTACATGCTAACCACCAAAGTAAAAATATATGGGTAAAAACCCTTTACAATTGATCCGTCATCGGAACATATGACAAAGATGTGAATTATAACATGGATGAATAAAATATCCAATGTTTTTCGCCCGAGGTACCAATGAGCTCTATCTGACAAGTTCACATCATCATGATATTTTGTGGTGCATTTTACTTCAAATTTAGCAGATACTACTGAACAATATTTTAAAATAAAACAAAATAAAACTAGAATTTTATTTTCCATCAAAATGAAAATCCATTTTTGCGCTACGTAATATTCATCAGCTCTTTTCTAGCAGGATCGTGTGCGCCACACATTTTTACGGCGTTCGGCGGTTTTTTATTCTTGTTCTGTGTTACAATAGAGAAATATAAGAAATATTTTCTTTTACCATAATATTTATATGGTAATAGCTGCAAACCTTGTTTGGAATATAGGTTATCTTAGCCGTGTTAAACTTGCAATTTTTCAAAACTATTACGTTTCATGTTATTCCTTTAATGATTACACTGAGTTAATACTACTTAGAGACTGTAATAAAATTAGTTTCAATCTTACCACCGCGCGTGTATATTATCAGTTAATTCTATCTAGAATTTTAAAATATGTATGAGTATTGAACTTTATGATAAAATAGGATTATTCTTTCGTTGCATAATTTCTAATGGTTTATATTGTTTAGACATGTGCAACTAGAAATGTATTCTTAATGTTCTTATGATATAATCCGCACACGAGAACCAGTGCTAGGTGATGACTGATTGCTTCAAATAATAATTACAACCTAATGACATACATCATTTTCCTTACATGGCGTATTAACGACGCAGGGTTATTAGTGTGTATGGATTATGTTGCCAAATTAGAACTTTAATAATAAAAGAAGAAAAAGACAAAGTTTTCAATCTAATAGCACAAAAAACAACACCAAAAAATGTTACTCTACATTCTACCAGATTGAAAACAATGGAAACCTTCTCTGGTAACACCTCCGAGGCTTCTACAATTTGCAAGCCATAACGGATGGTGAGACTAAGGAAGATGAGGGAATTTTACAATTTATAATGCACGTCCCATCTGCTCAGCGCGGTAAATTTCCAACGAGAATGGTTCCCTTCGTACTCCAATCAGAGTAAACATGTTAATCAAAAATGAATAACCATTTTCAATTTCGTTGCAACACGAAACTACAGCCGCATCATTATTCCAGTTCAATCAGAGAGTTCAGCAAGCACTTCTACCGGTTTCGAAACTTATTAGTCTCTCATCAGAAGGCACATATGCTGCTCTCTCTGACCCAACTAGGACAAAACCGGCTTGCAGTCATGGATCGCAACGAACGAAATTGCAAGGATGCCCTAACGGCAACTGCTAGCAAAAGACTAAGCTTTCAATCTAATATCACATAAAACAACACCAAAAAATGTTACTCTACATCCTACCAGATTGAAAACAATGGAAACCTGCAAACCAATAGGATGTAGAGTAACATTTTTTGGTGTTGTTTTATGTGATATTAGATTGAAGACTTAGTATTTTTCTAGCAGTTGCCGCTAGGGCATCCCTGCCATTTCGTTCGTTGCGATCCGTGACGGCACGCCGGAGTTTGTCCTAGTTGGGTCAGAGAGCGCAGCATATGTGCCTCCTGATGAGAGATTAATAAGTTTCGAAACCGGTAGAGGTGCTCGCTGCACTCTCTGATTGAACTGGAATAATGATGCGGCTGTAGTTTCGTGTTGCAACGAAATTGAAAATGGTTATTCATTTTTTATTTAAATGTTTACTCTGATTGGAGTACGAAGAGAACCATTCTCGTTGGAACTTTACCGCGCTGAGCAGATGGGACGTGAATTATAAATTGTAAAATTCCCTCATCTTCCTTAGTCTCAGCATCCGTTATGGCTTTCAAATTGTAGAAGCCTCCGAGGTGTTACCAGAGAAGGTTTCCATTGTTTTCAATTTGGTAGGATGTAGAGTAACATGTTTTGGTGTTGTTTTATGTGCTATTGCATTGAACACTTAGTCTTTTTCTAGCAGCTGCCGCTAGGGCATCCCTGCCCGACTGCACGCCGGGTTTGCCCTAGTTGGGTCAGAGAGAGCAGCATATGTGCCTTCTGATGAGAGACTAATAAGTTTCGAAACCGTTAGAGGTGCTTGCTGCACTCTGTGATTGAACTGGAATAATGATGCGTCTGTAGTTTCGTGTTGCAACGAAATTGAAAATAGTTATTTATTTTTGAATAAAAAAAAAAGTTTTTTTATGAAATAACAAAAAAGGAAGTAGAATTAGCAGTATCCCAAATAAAAAAACTGCCGTTCTCCAGGGCAAGACGGAATAACAACCAAGATGATCAAAATAGGTGGAGAAATACCCCTATATGCAATAAAAATCCTACTTTACAGATGACTTACAACTAAACGAATTCCAGAGTCATGGCACAACGCACAAGTAATCATCTTGCACAAGAAGAGAGATCGAGTCTTATTCTTTTTGTAGTGCCTATCCGTTTCGGATATCGACGACCATCACGACAATCTGTACGTTTCACACTGCTGCCCTGAAAAGATTTGTGGTTGTTGTGTTGAACCTTTTACGTAGATTTTTTAGCAAGAAAATCTTCGCCTTCTTGGTCGAGTGAACATGAATAATTACCAACATATTAGTCTTTTACTACACCCATGTAAATTATTATCAAAGATTAAAACAAATATAATAACATAAACAATAGACAAATAAATTACTTATACCAAGCACCCAAACAGGCTGGATTCCTCAAAGGAGACAATACAACTGATCATTCTTTTTCTTAAGGTGCCTGTCCGTTCCGAACGTTGGCGATCATTCTTATTATGATGACTTTGTTAGTTGCTATACGGAATAGTTGTGTTGAGGTCTTTCTATACCATGCTCTAGGGTTAGCAAGCCAGGATATTCTTCTTCGTCCTGGGGCCCTTTTTGCGTCAATTTTACCTGGTAAAATGCACTGGAGTAGCTCGTATCCGCCTTGATTTATCATTGTATGCCCCAAGTACTGCAGCTTACGGCCCTTCACGATGTTGACTAAATCTGCGGTTGTGTTCATCCTCCGTAGTACTTCTTCATTGGTGACTTTGTCTGTCCATGGTATCATCAGGATCCTTCTATACAACCATAGCTCAAAAGCTTGAAGTTTCGATAGAGTTTCCGCCTTCAATGCCCACGTTTCTACTCCGTATAGAAGCACTGAATACACGTAACATTAAAGGAGTCTTATTTTTGTTTTAAGAGTGATGTCATGGCTCTTGAACACAGAGCTCATAGTCAATAATGCACTCTTTGCTTTTCCGATGCGACATTTAATCTCTTGAGTATTGTCCCACGACTCATTGATTATAGTTCCCAAATAGTTGTATTGTGAGACACGTTCAATTCTCATTTGGTTCACATACAGATTTACTCCAGTTTTGTTTTGCTTGCTGATGATCATTAGCTTGGTTTTGCTGGTGTTTATATCTAGTCCATATGTTCTACTGGTTTCAGTTATTTTATTCATTAAGTTTTGCAGCCCTTCTATGGTATTGGAAAATACTATTGTATCATCTGCATGTCGCAGGTTACTGAGCCTACTCCATTTATTGAGATGCCTTCATCAATATTTTTTAGAGCCTCTTCAAAAAAAAACAACTGATCATATTCAATCGATACATACACTCATAGAAAAATGCACGGAAGAACAAATGTTCTAGCTAACATTTTTGTTGACTTGAATAAATCTTTCGACTTGTAACGGTCACGTTACAAAATTAGCTTTTTAATTATTATTATAATTATTTTTCCTCGGTCTCCATTTAAATTCTCTAATTTCTCGTATAGGACTACTGGGGTGACGTCATACCTCGGTGATGGAACGTACTCCACCTATCGAGAATGATTTCGTTTCTGAGAGAGTTTGACGTTTACCTTGGCGGAGAAACGCCTCTCGTTCTTTACTTGACTGTGAGCTGTGGTGTCGAATAGATATACCATATAGAATGGCGGATGATTTCCTCCAACTTATTTTATCACATAAGAAATTTAACGTAAAGTAAAAAGTTACCACCAGGGATTGTCTGGAGTGAGGAGACATGTGGGTGACAACTCCTGTTGGAGTATAAATAGGAATCATTCGGTGAGATCTACTTTTTCATAGTAATTTTTTTTGTATAGCCTTGGTTTTTGTGATGGAACCTTTGAGATATTAGGTTCATTGTTAAATTTCTTAGTCAACTCATTATTTGGATTTTATGTAGATTATTTCGATTATTGAATATTCATTCAAGGAAAATTATATATTAATATATTTTTTGGTTAGACATAACCAAACATATGCAATTCTCAATTAATATTAGAAATAATTATCATTTCTCTGTAGGTTTTAAATTATTCAACATCCAATATTTTATAAATTCAATATATTTTTACAGATATTTCCTCAAATAAATCATTTCAATGTCATTTGTCCATGTATTCACACTCAAAACAGTTCAAGGTTACCTGAGATTGGTTTTTGTTCCAGTTTTAATGGTCGGTTTTTCTATACTATTGCTTCTAAAAAGTTCCTCAATTATTTCTTCTTCCCTTTACTTTTTGCTCATGTTTAAAATGAGAAATAAAACTGGGAATGTTTTTTAGCCATTTGGGAGAAACCCTACCATGAAGTCATAGACCTTATTTGACCACCTAGAGAAACCACTACAGCCACAGTCAAGTCATCATGGGAATACGTCTTTTTGGGAACAAGCTATGGGAGCGTTCCAGCTCAATTTTCGTCTTGGCACCTGGGCCTACAGGAGTCATGGGGTCGCACCATCCTGGTGCATCATTTTCTAGGATGTAACCGCAACCTCGTTTGGGAACATTTAGTGAGGTGTTTTAGTAACTATTGGTTTTTTTTATATTTCAGACTATCTGTTAAATACACTATGTTTTTTTTCCAGATTTAGGTTACCTCTGGTTTTTTTTTGACATATTTGTATATTAGATTATTTGGTTCCCAAACTTTGTATCTACGGTAACTTCTTGTGCACAGGAATAAGCCTAGAGAAAATTAGGTTTTTAATACTTTATTATTGCTTTGATATTGGTTTATGTAATTCGGGTAAATTTATTTTGTAATATTACTAGCTTGTTTCCCAAATATTTTACTGTTATTCGCTTTATTCCGTTTGTTCGGTTAATTTAGGTCATCGTCGGTATTTATCTCAACTTCATTTCTACTTTATTCATTGTATATTTAACTTGCGTACTTCATTATTGTATTTTCCCTTAGTGAGGCTTGGGCCTATTTATTTGTAGTATTTTCATCTTTGTCCGTTTCATTTAGTTGTACGTAGCAAGCGTACTATAACCATTTGGTAGAAGACATATGTAATTTTGTACACTATATGTAAGTAAGAGGTACTTATACCTGTAATTTTGTAACAGATAACATTATTGTTGTTATCTTAGAGATAACTTTTTGTATAACTTATGTCATTTTAGAGTCACATGATATACACCTTGTGTAACTCAGAGACTGTCAAAAATCTAGTAGTTATTTTTAATAAATATGTATTTATTTTGTATATCAATTATTTTATTATTCCTTTATGTTCATTATTACAGGTTTGATATATTTAATATTTGACAGCAGTATAAGATACCTGGGAAAATGATCAAAGATCATTTTCATGGCGCCCATGATTTGTTAGATTTATTTATTTTGTTCGTCTTTAGCAATTATCCATCTTCATTCAGTTTCAGTACATTATTCTGATTTTATTATTTCATCTTTTAGTCATCATTACTATCTATATAGAGCTACTGTTCTTCGACAGGCATGCAAACGAGCCGTATCCATCCTTGAGTGTCAAGTGGTTTCCTTGCATCTCTTGCTAGCCAACTCTATTCAGTTTGCCTCTGTCTCTTCCCACTTCTTATTCTATCCCTTCTAATCCCCCTTTCTTCAGTACTCCTGCAAAGTAGTATTTTTTTTCCTATTGCGGCTTCTCAACGTAGAAGCCACTTCACCCTTTTCCTTACAGCCCATCTCTCTACATCTATGTCCCATTAGTTATTTATTTATTTTTTCCTTACTTCTGTTGGAGTATATCTTTCTTTTTACTTTCACTCCAACAGAAGTTTTCTCATTTTTGTTACAGACTCCTTAAGGCAATGGGCAATTTTTCATGCAATATAGCCACTTTACACGATGCATCTAATTGCTCAATTAATTGCACAATTTCTTGCAGCAATAGAAATTGCATCCTGTTATACGAAAATTGCACAGAAAAGATGCAACTTCTTGCAGCAATTTCTTGCTGCAAGAAGTTGCAGTTAAATAGACCATGTCCTATTTTTCATGCATTTTTTTCGGCAATTTGGTTGTATTTTGAGTGACTTTTAAGGCTACACTGTTTGTTTTTACTACGTTGACATTCTGTCATCCTAAATTTCAAACTAAATAATTTTTAAACAAAACTAGAGGAACTTTTTACCAATTTCACGCTGCACAGATAACGTTATTCTGGTGGATAACTTTAACTATGCAACTATGAAATTTGGTGGGTTTTAATACGTAGTTATTGCACATTTTTTAGAATACAAGTAAGCATTTAATATTCACCATTGGAGCGCATACGGGTAATAAGATGGCTCATATTACCCGTAGGCGCGCCAATGGTAAATATTAAATTCTTAATTGTAGGTCAAAAAATATGCATAAGTACGTTATAAAACCCACCAAATTGCATTTGCATATCCCAACCGGTTTTAAAGCAATAAATAAAACGTCAGTTTGTGAGAAAAATTTCAACACCCCCTATATCGGAAAAGAAGCATTTGCGGACATAAGTTAAGTAAGAAAACTGTCATTATTTTTCATGCAGAATTACCCCTTAAACTTTGCCCAAAATTTTTTAAAAACACCCTGTATTGATACAAAACATGTTTAGTTGTTAAAGCACCTTACTTTTTTATTATCCAACATAAGCGAATCAATCAAACAACAAAATGTTAAGAAAGTATGAGGCTATAGTTAGGTTTTAATTTCAGTATTCTACAAATGCTAGAATATTCCACAGGGTGCTGCAAACTTTAAGAAAAAAACACAGTTTGATTCGTACATCCGGTTTACAATGAAAATTTACCTGTTTAGCAACAATATTATTATAACGATATTCTCAAGCAATAGGGCTATAACATATTAAAAAAATCACTTAAATCGGCCAACAGATTTAGGAGATAAAAGACATCAAAAATGACCTATTTTTAAGGTGGCCGGTTAATTTTGGCCCAGAGTGATATGTGTATGACCAATATGACCATCAACATATAACCGTGAATCTTGATGGGCCAAAATTCTAAATACCATGTATGTATTTTGTTTTTGAACAGTTTATTTTTAGGCCAAACTCTCTTCCCACTGTGTCAATGGCATTTAAAAGTTGTTGTAATCCATTCATATCATCACGTAAAATAACTGTATCGTCTGCATATCTGATTGTATTTATCAGAATTCCATTAACTTTCACACCCCATTCCAAATTATGCAGCGCTTCCTTAAATATTATATCTGAATATAAATTGAATAACATGGGGGACAGTATACAACCCTGTTTGACACCTCTTTTTATTTTGCATATTTTTGTGGATTTTCCATTTATGCAAGCTGTCGCTGTTTGACGCCAGTATAATTTTGCTAATATTCGTACATCTTGACTGTCAACTCCTTTATCCTTTAATATTTTAATTAATTGGTGATGTTGTACTCGATCAAAGGCCTTCTTATAGTCCATAAATACAGCAAAGACGTCTTTCCTTTGATAGCGGTATTTCTTCAATAATACATTTAGTGCAAAGTGTGCGTCCTGGGTTCCCAGTCCATTTCTGAAGCCAACTTGTGTTCCATCCTGGTCTTCTTCATTTTTATCTCTGATTCTACTGTGGATGAAACGTAGAAACATTTTCAAACTGTGGCTCATAAGACTTATCATTCTATAATAGCAACAGTTTTTCGGACGATATTTTGTTGGTAGGGTTATGAATTCGGAGTTTAACCAATCTTCAGGAATATCACCAGTCGAATAAACATCATTGAAAATTTTGACCAGTATTCCAATGTTTTCCTCATTTATGAGTTTTAACATTTCTGTAGGTAGGTTGTCAGGACCAACGGCTTTCTTGTTTTTGCCAATTTTACAGCATGAAGTATTTCTGATTTTAGTATTTCTGGTCCTTTACATTCATCTAAAGTCTCCAGTTCTTCTGGTCTATCATCATTATACAGTTCATTTATATAATTATACCAGTTAGTTCGAATTCCGTTTTCGTTTACTATCATTTTTCTCGACGAATCGGTTATAGTAAGTGGAGTTTTCTTATGATAAAAACCAGCTACTTCTCTAACTTTTTTAAACATATTAAAGTAAAGAAAAGTAAAGAAAATCAAGTATCATACATACATACATACATACATAATCGGTTGCCTCTTTTACCATTAGGTGTCGAGGATTCCTCCTTTATATAATACTCTCTTCAAATTTACGCCACTTCTTCCTATCTGCTGCTAAAACTTTTGCTTCTTGCCACGATGTTCCTCTTTTCTTGAGTATTTCGTTTACACTAGTGTTCCAGCTTTTCCTTGGTCTGCCCCTCGTGCTGTTACCCACTGCTTTGGCCTCCCATGTCATTTTCACTTGTCTCTCACCACTCATTCTTATCATGTGTCCAGCCCATTTTAACTTTTTTTCTTCAAGTTTTTCGTTGAGCGATTTTACCTCTAATTCATGTCTTATATCCTCGTTTCTTCTTTTGTCTAATCTTCTTGCTCCCACCACTTTTCTTAAGTATCTCATTTCTGTAGCTTGTAATCTTTTTCTTTGTCTGTCATTAAGTACCCAGTTTTCTGACCCATATATTGTAATTGGCATATATACAGTTTTATATACTGTCATTTTGGTTTTCTTCGATATTTCTTTTTTGTTTAGGAAATTTTTATACAGTGAATAATAAGTTC
The DNA here is from genome assembly GCF_917563875.1 of Diabrotica virgifera virgifera. Classification (NCBI taxonomy): domain Eukaryota; kingdom Metazoa; phylum Arthropoda; class Insecta; order Coleoptera; family Chrysomelidae; genus Diabrotica; species Diabrotica virgifera. The sequence continues at coordinate 149,164,134 of NC_065450.1, forward strand.
TCGTTGCCAATTTTATTCTGTTTCCAATTTCATCTTCTTGTGTACCTTTGTTGTTTAACATTATTCCCAAATACTTAAAGAGGTCTAATTGCTCGATTTTTTTTTTTGCCCTTCGATTTCAATATTTACAGTTGCTTCTTTGTTGGCTATTGTCATTACTTTAGTTTTCTCATATTTATTATTAAGTTGTAGTTTTTTAGTTCTTCAGCCCAGATTCTAATGTTATCTGCGAGCGCCTTTTCAGTTCTTGCAACTAATACAATGTCATCAGCAAATGCACAGGCTTCAATTTTTATTTGTTGCAAATTTCTATACCCTATAGCGCATTTTTTAGTTTTTTTTCAACACTTTTTAATAACTTCGTCCATAACGGAAATAAATAACAGTGGGCTCAACACTCCACCTTGTCTAACCCCGTCTTTATTAGAAAATTCGCCGGAGATTAAGTTACTTGTCCTGACCTGGCCTTTTGTGTTGACATACAAACTGTTTATTACACTTACAAGTTCTTCATCTACTTCCTTGTTTATCAGGCTTTGCCATATTCCTTCTCTATTGACCATGTCAAACGCCTTTTTTTTATCTAAAAACGCCAGGTACAGTGTATCGTTTTTTAACAGTGTATTTTCAGTAATTTGCTGTAGTGTGAATATATGATCTTGTACGCTGTGTGATGGTCTAAATCCACTTTGTATATCCGCCAGTCGAGGCTCAACTATTTCTCGTAGTTTCTTTTCTAGGATAATTTCGTAGATTTTCAACGCTGAGCAGAGAAGTGATATACGCCTATAATTACTGCACTCTTTCGTGTCTCCCTTTTTGTGTATAGGCAGTATTATTGAAATGTTCCAATCCTTTGGGATTTTTTTGTTTGTCCACGCTAAATTTAGTAGGTCATGTAATTCTTGTTTACCCTGTTGTCCAAGATATTTCAATAATTCAGCATCTATTCCGTCGATCCCTGCTGCTTTACCAACTTTTAGTTTTTCTAGTGCATCTTTAACTTCTTCCATCTTTATTTTAGTTTCATAAATGACTTCTTGCCCTCTTTCAGGTGTTTCATCTGTTATCTGTGTGCGATTCTCTGCTGTTGTATTTTCATTGTTTAAAAGTTCCTTGAAATATTCTCTCCACCTTTCTATAATGGGCTCATCCTCAGTTATTATATTTCCGTTTCTATCTTTTATCTGCTGTAGTTTAATTTCCGTTTTATTTCTCATATTCTTTAATACTCTATAAAATAATTTTGTATTTTGGGTACTATTTTCTTCCATAGTTCTTCCAAATTCTTCCCAGGCGTTCTGCTTTTCTTGTTTTATCCTTACTTTAACTTTGCTGCGCTGTTCCTTGTATTTATCGTATGCCTCTTGATTTCTTTTTTGTATGTACATTTTCCATAGCCTTTTCTTTTCTCTGACTTCTTTTTTAAAATCGTTGTTCTACCAGCTTGTCTGCTTTTTATGATTATTTCTTCTGGTATACCCGCAAACTTGCCCTGCTCTTTCTAATAGTATTGCCTTAAATCTGATCCACTTTTCTTTCATATTTCTACTTTGTCTTCTCTTTTCAATCCTTGCAAACTGTTTTTCTGTTTTTTCTATATACTCATTTCTTGTTTGCAAGTTTCTCAGCTTATAGGTTCTTATCCTTCCGCTATAGTTTTTGTTTTGTATCTGTTTTCGGTCCTCGACTTTGTTGTTTTTCTTGAATACTCCTTCTAGTAGATAATGGTCACTAGCTATATCATAGCTTCTTTTCACTCTGACATCTTTAACTTTACTCCTTTTTTCTCGAGGAACAATTATTATGAAGTCTATTATTGATTTTTCATTTCGCTGGGGCATTTCTCTTGTTATCTTGTGTATTTCTTTGTGTTCAAAGAAAGTGTTGGCTATAACTAAATCATTATCTATACAAAACTCTAGCAATCTTTTACCGTTTTTATTAATTGTGTGTTCTCCGTGCCTACCTACAGCTCCTTGCCATTTCATGTTTTCGTTTCCCACTCTAGCATTGAAGTCTCCCAATATTATGAGTGTTCCCTCATAATCTTCTACTGTCTGCTGTAGTTGTTCCCAAAATTGATTTTTGTCGTTTGCTTTGTCACTTTCTCCAGGTGCGTATATTACAATCAAAATTATAATATCGCTTTTACTACAATTCATTGATACTTTCAATAGTCTCTCATTGATGAACTCCCAATTTCTTATACCTTTTACTTTATCTTTGGGTATCAAACAGGCTACTCCTGCTCTGGCCCATTCAGTTTCCTTTACACCACTGTATATTAATAGACTTCTATCTCCTATTATTTGTGTCCCAGCTCCCTTTTTTTTTGTCTCAGTAATGGCTATTTCAGCATAGTTTGTGTTGCTAAGGGTTTCTACTAATTCTAACTTTTTCCACTTATTCCTCTAACATTCCATGTCGCTGTTCTCCATACCTCTCCTTTCTTATCTATAACTTTCAGTTCCATTTCTTTTTCCGTTTTCATTGCCGAATTTATCATCATTTTGTCCGCCTCTGCTTTTATTAGTTTTTTGGATTAGCTCTGTTGCTCTCTTTTTCAATTGTGCCAGTTTCCATATTCCATTTCCATATTTCATAATTTATAATGATCTTCTGGTATTTAACTTTTACAATATTACCTTTTTGTCTCTGTTCATTTGCATATTCTCTTGTTGTTTTTGAATCTCTCTTTCTTGGATCGTATAGTCATCGTCAATAAAAAGTTTTCTTCCTTTAATATGTCTTAATTTGTTGTTATTTTTCATTATGTCTGCTTTATCACCATATGTACTCAATTCTAACTTGCACATTCTCTTATTCAGTTTCGTTATCTCTTTTATCTCACACTTTGTTCCACGAAAAGTTTGCAACTGATTCTCTATATTATCTTCTTTTAGCTCTATAGTATCTCCTGCAGTTACAAATCCGGTGATAATAATGTTATTTCGACGTTCTTTCTTTTCCATAGTTTCAAGTTTATATTCTAGCACCCTGATTTTAGTTTTCATTACTTCATTTTCTCTCCTAATCTCTTTTACTTCTTCCAAACTCTGCTTCCATTCACTTGTCAAATCTTTGACAATTTTTATTAATTCTTTACGATCAGTTCTCATTTCTTTCATTTCATTTGCTATCTCTCTCATTCCGTTTGTTACTTCTTTAACCATCTCGCTCATTTCATCCATTCCGTATTCCTCTGATACGCCTATGGACATGTGTAATATGTGTTGCCTATCTGCTAGCGCCAACGATCATCTACAATTCAACCTTGCGGATAGATAAATCGCTAACAACACATAAGACGCCACGTTATTTTGATTTCAGCCTATCTCGAATATTATTAGTCCTATTGTGTCACTAACACTCTCAGCACTTTGTTGTAGTATATTATTTGCTCACAGTTCACTCTTACAATTTCTAACTCTCGATATTTCCGAAATTCGGATGAAATATCAGAGCACTCAAAATTGCGTTGTTTATCAGCACAGTGGCGTACCTCTTTTTTTTTTTAAATCAAGTATCATAAACGATAAATATATTTTTCGATTTTTTTTCGTATCCTCAATTTATTAATCCATTAAATTTAGTGAGAGTATCGCTGTCGGTTTCTTATTACAGTTTGATCTAATAACCTACGTCGCTAAACTACAAATTATAGCATGCCACTCTGAATCGAAGTTGAGTCAAGATCGCCCTCTCTAAAGGCTAGAGCGAATCACTCAGTGATAATCTCAGCAGGAGTATTTTGCTAATGTAGTCGTCCGGAATTGATAGTAACCTGTACGTTCCGTATATTTGTGTACTTAACAAGGATACACTTCAACCGATGAACATTTACTCATGAATCGCTGCTTCAAACAGGAAATAAGTCGATAAATTACTTGGCAGGGCAGTACTGATTCAGAAATTTATACATGGAGATACTGTACCAAACAGCCCACATAACAATTTCATGTTCTTAGTAGATTCATAGAACATACTTTTCAGAAAAAGTATATACTGAGAATGTGCGCAATTACCATTGCGAATGTGCAGAGCAGATACTGAGTATATACTACATTACAGTACTTAAACGTTCTATGTATATACTTAGAATGTACTACCGCACTTCTTTTCAGTATATACCAAGAATGTTCTTTTTAGAACATTCCAAGGACGTGCTATAAACCTTCTATGTGTATACTTAGAACATACTACCGCACATCTTTTTAGTTTATACCAAGAAGGTACTTTTTAGAATATTCCAAGGAAGTGCTATAAACCTTCTATTTATATACTAAGAACGTACTACCGCACATCTTTGTATGGGAAGAATATTATATTTTTAAGAATACATATTCTAAGAAAGTGCTATCAACTGCTATATTGCTTAGAAGTATGTTTTCAGCATCACCTAATCTCATCTTAGGTTCTACTGGTTCTACCAAATATCTATTTACATATTTTAATTGCAAATGAGAATGTAGTTAGTACCTACATTCTACAATATTACTTAAAAAGTAAGTACATATTTATAAATTTTAGTTATTTATATAAATCATTATATAATATTTAGCTAAACTAAACTATGCATAATAAGTAACTAAAATTTATATAATACTTATATGTACTTACCTATTTAAGTAATATTGAGTTATCAAAATAGATTATATTATGTATTTTGAAGCACCGCAAACAAAATAAACAGATTATGTATGTTCTTTAGTCCTAGTACTACATCATTCGCTTTCATCCTTAACACTGCCTGCATAGATCCATAGATGATACAAATAATGAAATAATGCCTGTTTTCATTTTACGGTTTTTTCCTATCCCTGATCCATTCAGGTAAGAATAGAAATGGTCATCAGAATATGATGGGGGGGGGGGTTATGAATGTTGTGGAATAACAAAATCGGTGGTCAGTGTTGCCAAACGGATAGAAATTTCCCTTTTTGCGGGAATTTTCAACAGAAAAGGTGATAAAGGGAAAAAGTTAACTCAAAAGGGAATTATTGTTCCAGTCCAAATTGTAAAATATTAAGAAAAAATCAAAATATTTGAAAATAATTCAACATATCTTCTCAGATTTTGTAAACAGGAGGGAAGTTTTTTTTTATAAAAGTGGGAATTTTTAAGGTAAGTTGACGGAAAAAGCTTACTCGACGGTTGGCAACGCCAAAGCCTTTGGTTGCTTTGGTTGTGCAGTTTGGCACGTTTTGGTTCTGCGAAATGGCCTATTGAATTGAATGTACCTAAATTCAAATTCCAAGGATGTAAAAATACTAATGATTCATGATAAACTCGAAATGGTAAAGTCATTTCAATTATGAAAACGAATTTTTAATAGTATCTATGTAAACATTAATACAATTAATGTTTAAACTTTTTTACCCTACAACAATTTTGAAATGAAATTCGTCCAATACTACCTACATACATAAATTTTATTAATTATGTATTCTAAAAAATAACGAAGTTGATAATCTATAAGGCTAATATTATACTTCCTATACATACAAATTATTTTTAAGATATTTTAAAAGTATCTACTTATAAGTATGTGTTAAGAATGTACTTATAAGTATGTGCTAAGAATATTCGATAAAGGTATATTCTAAGAATAAACTTTTACGAATATTCCGAGATCCTACGTACACGAATATACTTAGTATATTCGGTACGAGAATATACTTTGAAGTATATGCAAAAAACATGAAATTTAGAATGTTTTTTAAGGTAGATGCTATGCTTGTACTACACATATACTAAAAAGAATATACTCCGACGAATGTTGGTAGTATATGCTTAGAACATGATGCGAACATCATTGTTATGTGGGAGTTGACTTAATTTACTTGTTTCAATATTGAAAGAGTTTTTAAAGGATATATTAAAGAATTTTTAACGAACCCCCTTTTCAATAAATGACCTTCGAAAAGAAATTTTAGCACCATGAGCTTCCGTCCCCCCTGATATTTCTGAATAGTTTGTTTATTCAACAAGTGTGAGGTTACACAGTGCTTTAGTGGATCAAATTTGCCTATATTTAGCCCAATAAATGACCGTTTTGGAGTGTAATTTCCAGGGACAACTCCGAATTGCATGAAAATTTGGATTTAGGTTCTACTTACCCTCCACTTGAAAGTTGAATTTGTGCCGTTGGTTGCTTTTACTTGGGGGTGACATTTACCCCTTCTCGGGGGGTGAAAAACGCGTGTTTAAAATAAGGCCGGAAATGGATAAACTGACTTATTTTAAGCACCTTTTGTTCTATAAAGTGTTTTACGTAAGTCAATACTTTTCGAGTTATTCGCGATTTAAAATGTTGATTTTTAGACAAAAAACTACGTTTTCAGACCGTTTTTCCCAAATAACTCAAAAAGTAAATATTTTATCGAAAAAGTATTTTTAGCAAAAGTGCAGCCTATAAAAAAACGAAAAAAATGGTGTACCAGTAAAGTCTACAAATTGAGTAGAAGCAAAGTTGTAGCTCATGAAAAATACGTTCTTATTCGTCTAATTCCAAATCGAATAATTCAACGCGAAATCACCTAAGAAAGAAGCGTTTTTCGGGAAAACCTTATTAACCTTTTTAAAGTATCGAAAAAATGCTTATTATTTGTTTTTTACAAAAGTTTACAACATCAAAAATAAACAAGTTACATTGAAAAAAAATGTGGCCCCTTTTTTTTGGTAAAAAAATCGTGAAAACCTTCCTCTATTTAGCACCCTAAATGAAATTAATCGTTTGACTTTACCATCTATTTTAACTGTATGTGTATTGTTTATATGATATGTAAGTTTGATTGGTTTGAAGTGCTTATTTTTAAAAACATTTGGTCTTATATTAAAAAAAAAAAAATTCTAAAAATTTTTGAAAAATTTCATTTTATCAAAATAACTTAAAAATATTAGTGATAAAAAAATCTTAAAGAGTAAAAAAATGTAGGCTTTGCTATTATAAATATGATAGTTTCATTTTGTTTCTCCGTAAGGCAAAAATTGGTTAAGATATGGCTGTTCAAAATTTGCATACACTCGTGATTAGTGGCCCAATCAAGCTTTCTCAATTCAAAAATAAACACTTTAAACCGGTGAGACTGACAGATCATATAAAAAATAGATAGTTAAGTAAATTGTTTGTAAAGCGGTAGCGATTAATTTCATTTGGGGAGCTAAACACGGCGAGATTTTCATGACTTTTTACAAAAATAGTAGAGGGCCAACTTTATTTTGAGCGTAACTCGCTTATTTTTAACGCTAAAACAATTTTTGTTAACAATTAAAACAAAGCTTTTGACAAACACTTTAAAAAATTTTAAATGGGTTTTCCCGAAAAGTGCTTAAATTTTCGGTGATTTCACCTTGAAATATTCGATTTGGAATTAGACGAATAAGAACGTATTTTTCATGAGCTAAAACTTTGTTTTTATTTGATTGATACATTTTACTGATACACCATTTTTGGGTTTTTTATAAGCTACGCTTTTGCTGAAGATATTTTTTCGATAAAATATTTACTTTTTGAATTGTTTGCGAAAAACCGTCTGAAAACGTAGTTTTTTGTCGAAAAATCAACATTTTCAATGGCAAATAACTCGAAAAGTGTTGACTTACGTAAAAAACTCTATAGAACAAAAGTTGCTTAAAATCAGTCAATTTATCCATTTACGGTCTTATCTTGAACGTATGTTTTTTTACCCCCAAGAAGGGGTGACTGTCACCCCCAAGTAAAAGCAACCAACGGAACAAATTCAACTTTGAGGTGGAGGGTAAGTAGAACCTAAATCCAAATTTTCATGCAATTCAGAGTTGCCCCTGAAAATTACACGGTATCGCCGAATTTCCCGTTCATTTACTGGGCTAATTTTGTAATAATTAGTCATACACTCAACATTGCTCGCCTTGCCTGTAGTAATACTAGTGAGACTTTTGACACCATTGAGTGACTTGTAATCTCGTTTTTGCCAGGTTTCGTCGAACGCACCTATAATATTTTCATTGTCATCTTTTTCAAGAATAGCTTCTTGAGCTGCATTTCTGCAACTTCTTGTATAGCAACGCTAACATTTTGTTGATAATTTAGAAATTTACTAACAGACTGAGGTAAATCTAATAAATAATTAGTACTAAATTCCGCCTTATCTACTCCAAAAATTCAAAAATGTGACTGACTATCATTAGTATGTATCAAAAATAGACATGTCACTTGAAAATCGTTCACTATTTAAAAATGGGTCTTATTTTAAACAATTCTTACCTAATTAGTCGGAGAGATAGAAGCGGAATTTGTGCGCGATAAGTCATATGGAAAAACTGTACGGGGATATGTTGAATTAGTTGTGTACATGACTGTCCCCAACGACCGGAAACCAGAGTGGGGCACAAAAGTAGTTATGAGGTGTCAAAGTCGCGGTTTTTCTTATTTTTTTTGTGACGCTCATGATCGAGATAGTGCACAAAAATTTGGGAATAAGCAGCTCATGACGTAACTAAGTAAAATCTCTAGGAGCGGAACGCTGCGTGGCCGACAAAGGGGTGGGGTAGGGGTGAATATAAAAAATATAAAGGGTTTTTTGCGGCGTTTGTGATTGAAATAGTGCACCAAAATTTGGGAACAAGTAGAACATGACATACCTAAGTAAAATCCCTAGAGCCGGAATCCAGAGAGGGGGACGAGGGTGGTTATAAAGGGGCAAAATCGCGCTTTTTATTATTTTTTTTGTGATGTTCTTGATTAAGATACTTCACCCAAATTTGGAAATAAGTAGGTCATGACGTAACTAAGTAAAATTCCCAGAGCCAGAAACCAGAGTGGGGGACGAGGGTAGTTATAAGGGGTCAAATTCGCAGTTTTTATTATTTTTTTTGTGACGCTCGTGATAGACCTAGTGCACCAAAAATTGGGAATAATTAGGTCATGACGTAACTAAGTAAAATCTCCAGGGGTGGAATGCTGCGTTGACGACAAAGGGATGGGGGTTGGGGTGAATATAAAAAATATAAGGGGTTTTTTGCAACGTTGGTGATTGAGATAGTGAACCAAAATTTGGGAATAAGTAGAACATGACATACCTAAGTAAAATCCCCAGAGCCGGAATTCAGAGAGGGGGACGAGGGTAGTTATAAAGGGTCAAAATCATGATTGAGATAGTTCACCAAAATTTGGTAATAAGTAGGTCATGACGTAACTAAGTAAAATCTCCAGGGTCAGAACGCTGCGTTGCCGACAAAGGGGTGGGAGCAGGGGTGAATATAAAAAATATAAGGGATTTTTTGTGACGTTCGTGATAGAGATAGTGAACCAAAATTTTGGAGTAAGTAGATCATGACCTAACTAAGCAAGTTCTCCAGGGGCGGAAACCATAGTTGGGGATAAGAGGAGTTTTAAGGGGTCAAAGTCGCAGTTTGTATTATATATTTTGTGACGCAGCACAACATTTGTCCCCCACGCAGCGTTCCGCCTCTGGAGATTGTACTCAGTAATGTCATGATCTACTTATTCCCAAATTTTAATGCACTATCTCGATCACGAACGGCAAAAAAAACCCTTATATTTTTATACTCTCCCCTGCCTACCACCCCTTTGTACTCCAAACAGCGTTCCGCCCATAGAGATTTTACTTAGATACGTTATGACCTACTTACTCCAAAATTTTGGTGCACTATCTCCATCATTAGTATGGTATAGTTAGACCCAAACCCAGACATCCAAAGTGAAAGTTATCCTCCAACACCAAATTGTTCTATATAGTCCACATAATGTTCAGAAAAAAGTCATACCATTTTGAGCGTCGGGTTTGGGGGGAGAGGGGGGAGAAATCTGCAAATTCGTAGTTTTTTTACGTTTTTCGTCAATATTTCTAAAACTAAGCCGTTTAGCCTGAACGACCTTCTACACAAAATTGTTCTACATTAAATTAGAAATAAAAAAGGCCCTATGAATAACCCTTCTAAAATGAACGGTTCCAAAGTTACGGAGGTAGTATAGTATAATTAGTCCAAAAAAAGGCCTAACCCAGACATCCAAAGTAAAAGTTTTCCTTGAACACCAAATTGTTCTATATGGTCCACATAGTGTTCAGTAAAAAGTTATACCATTTTGAGCGTCAGGTTTGGGGGGGAGATGGGGAGAAGTCGGTAAATTAGTAGTTTTTTTACGTTTTTCGTCAATATTTCTAAAACTATGCTTTAGCGTAAGGAATGTTCTACATAAAATTTAAAACAAAAAATGTTCTATGCATAATTGTTATAAAATCAACGGTTCCAGAGTTACGGAGGGTGAAAAGTGGAGGTTTTGGATACTTTTTATATCTACCGATTTCTCTCCCCTCTCCCCCCTAAACCCGACGCTCAAAATGGTGTGACTTTTTTCTGAACATTATGTGCACCATATAGAACAATTTGGTGTTGGAGGATAACTTTCACTTTGGATGTTTGGGTTTTTGGTATAGTTATATCATAAATATTGCCCAAAAAATATAAAAAGTATCGAAAACCTCGACATTTCATCCTCCGTAATTCTGGAACCGTTGACTTTGTAACAATTATGTATAGAACCTTTTTTGTTTTAAATTTCATGTAGAATATTTCTGTACATAAAATTGTTTACGCTAAAGCAGAGTTTTAGAAATATTGACGAAAAACTTAAAAAACTACTAATTTACCGGCTTCTCTCCCATCTCCCTCCCATACCGGACGCTCAAAATGACGTAACTTTTTACTGAACAATATGTGGACCATATAGAACATTTTGGTGTTGGAGGAAAACTTTTACTTTGGATGTTTGGGTTATGCCATCTTTTGGATCATACTATACTACATGAGCGTCACAAATAAAATAATAAAAACTGCGACTTTTACCCCTTCTCTTCTTCTTCTTCTTAACTCAGGCGAGACTCGTTAGTCTCTGGCACTTGGTCATAAGACCTTTGTACCGAACCCTGTTCTTCTCCTTTAACTTTAATAAGTCCTGTGGCCTCAACGAAGGCCAACAGTTTTCTTATTGGTAGTTTTAAGATCTCTTCTGGTTCAAACCTCATTTGACCAGTGAAGTTCTGCCTTACATCACCTAGCACACTGCAATAGCATAGTATGTGTATGGCAGTTTCTTCTCCCATTTCGCACTTTCTGCACCATGGTTCATTCACCTTACCTAGTTTGTATAGGTGATTTCTTAAACGACAATGTCCAGTCACCATTTCAGTGGCCGTTTTGATCTCTCGTTTATTGAGGTTCACCAAACTGTTCGAGAGTTTTTTATCAATATTCTTGATTATTTTTTTAGTCTGGATTTGCCCTTGAGTGGTTCTCCATTTATTTTGATGATTCTTTATCAGCCATTTCTGAACCTCGTTTTTCATAGAATCTTTAGTGATGCCACAGAAAGGTTCTGGGCCTTCAAAAGTTTTTCTCGAGCCTTGTTTCGCTAACATATCTGCTCGTTCGTTCCCATGCACCCCTTCATGACCCGGCACCCATATGAAAGACACTTTGTTGTCTTTTGCCAGGTTATTGAGGAGATCTTTGCAGTTTCTCACCAGTTTTGATTTGGTGAGAGGGTTCTTTACAGCCAGAATAGCCGATTGGCTATCTGTGTAAATGTTGATTCTCTTAGCTTTAGGGTCCTCATCAATTATTTCATCAATGCAGGCCACCAAAGCAAAAACTTCAGCCTGGAACACCGTTGTATGTTGACCTAGGCTGTAAGATTTATTATAGTTACATGTTTGCCCAAAGACTCCTGATCCAGTACCAAGGGCAGTTTTAGATCCATCAGTGAACCATATTAAGTCTCCATTAATGTTTGGGACTTTTTGTTCTCTAGATGGTATAATTGTGTTAATCTTCTCAGTGAAGATTAGTTCTGGTGTCATCATATCTAAGTTCATCATAAAGATATATTCCTCAAGTATAGTCCCAGTAATGTTTGTGTGGCTATTCAATACATAATTTGGCCTCCAAGTATTGTTTGCTTTGAGCCTCAGGATGGTCATAAAGGCTACCGCTGAAATATACAATTCCAGCGGAGGGAGACCTGTGATAGCCTCTAATGAAGCCGTTCCTGTACTATTCAAGGCTCCTGTTATATTTAGAAGCGCTTGTCTTTGTAGGGTGGTGAGAGTGGTCACACAAGATTGCAAAGCCGTCTTTCTCCACCAGAGTACTGACCCATAAGTAACTGTCGGTCGTATCACTGATGTGTACAACCAACATATCACCTTTGGTTTCAATTGCGTCGACCCTGGAAAGTGAACACTTAAAAGATGCTCTACAGCCTCCTTCTCTGTGTCCGTATACTTCCCATTGGGCAATTTCATTGACTTGGGTTTGTTAATGTTATCTCTTTTGAGGATTCTGTTAACCCTGGCGCTTTCAGGTACACTTTCAATGTTTTCACAGAATTCTCTCCAGGATCTTTCCTTAGCGGATTGGATTTTCTTATTATAGGTTTTCAGTTTAGCCTTATATGCTCCCAATCACCTGATTTCTTCGCCCTATTGAAGAGCCGTCTTGTTTCCCTTTTGAGATCAGACAGCTCCTTATTCCACCAAGTTACTTGCCTGGGAGGGTGACTTTCTTTTAACGGGCAGTTTTCCTCATATGAGACGACTATTGCATGCTGAAACCAGTCTACTGCCATCTCAACCTCAACATTGTTTTTTGGCCTTTTAGGATAATTCCGTACCCTTGTTCCAAGATCCCTCTTAAAGGATTCCCAATCGGTCACCTTAGGGTCTCTATAGAACCTTGGTTCCAGTTTGACTGAGTTTATCTCAAAGCATATGTATGCATGATCCGATAAGGATAACGCATCCGACACATACCAGTCAGATATTATGTTCCCAATCCCCATAGAGCATAGGCTTAGGTCGATTAGTGATTCTGCTCTTGATGTCCTGAAGGTGGGCTTATTACCCCTGTTCAGAAGATCAAGTTCAGTAGTGCAAAGGTACTTAAAAAGTAACTTACCTCTATTGTTTGTATCTCTGCTTCCCCAAATGATGTGGTGGGCGTTGGAGTCGACTCCAATGATAAGTTCTGTATGCTTATCATTGGTGTATTCTAGAAGGTTCTCTAGGTTAGTCCCTGGAAGTTGTTCTTTACTGTCAATAGGAAGGTAAAAAGACGCAACAATCAACTCTGTAACCAACCCATTGCAATTCAGTTTAATTCTGGCAGCTGTCATGTCTCCCGTAGAGAGCTCCATAACTGGTACCCGGTTAAGGTCAGATCTACAAAATATACAAGTTCTGATTTTATTGTCAGGTACTCCCAAAATTAGTTCCCATCCCTTAACATTTAATCCCCGTATCTTACCTTCATTTTACCCCTTATAACTACCCTCGTCCCCCACTCTGGTTTCCGGCTCTGGGCATTTAACTTAGTTATGTCATGGTCTACTTATTTCCAAATTTTGGTGCACTGTCTCAATCACGAACGTCGCAAAAAACCCCTTATATTTTTTATATTCACCCCTACTCCCACCCCGTTGTCGGCCACGCAGCGTTACGCCCCTACAGATTTTACTTAGCTACGTCATGACCTACTTATTCCCAAATTTTGCTGCACCCTCGTCCCCCACTCTAGTTTCCGGCCGTTGGGGAAAGTCATGTCGTGCACAATTAATTCAACATATCCCCGTATAGTTTTTCCATATTACTTATCACGTACAAAATCCGCTCCCAGCAGCTCTTAGACTAAACAGTTTGAACTTTGTTATCAAACCTATCCTGGGCCCAGTTTCTGAAAACTCTCTTTTATCATAGCAGTCTCTAGAAACACTAAACTTTGATATAACTTGAGAAAATATTTTTTTCTACGAGCGTGCAAAAATGTCTACTTTCGCGCACACATTTTAGTTTAGAAAGTTTCACTTTTCCGCACGCGTGTTACTTTTCCGCACGCGTGTTACTTTTCCGCACGCGGTTTTTACTTTTCCGCACGCGTGTTAATTTAGATATGTTAAAATGGCATTAAAGTAATTATAATACATGCAATAAACTAATATTTAGATATTATTTACTAATTTATTTCAAATATATCTTATTGTGTTCCTGTTTTAATGAAATTAACGCGACAATTCGACGAAATAAAATTATTTTGACATAATATTCGAAAGTCAAATCGGTAGACAATAACAGTCGTTTTGAATCATCGTCATGGAAACCAAGATCGTCGTCATGCTAACTAATTATATTGAAAATTTGGTTTTGACAACCTTGTCAAAGAATTAATTTGTGTATCTCTTTTCTCTTTTCCGCACTCGACTGCTTGCCGAACTCCCGCTTCGCGTCGTTCGGCAAACTGCAGTCGCGTGCGGAAAAGAATGACTTTCTGCACTTGTTAGGAGAATAACTATTATATAATTTATAATTGCATTACCAGGTAATGTATAGTCAATTCCTAGCACTATTCATTAGGGTGGGCCGAAAAAAACTTTTTATTTTATTTCGTGTTGCTATACCGCGGAAAAGTTGCTACTAGGATAGAGTTTTAAATTACAATAGTATATTGTGCAACAAGTGCAGAAAGGTACTAATTTCTCACGAGTTTGAAAAGTTGCGGTACGAGCGCAAGCGAGTGCCGCAATTCAAACGAGTGAGAAATTACCTTTCTGCACGTGTTTCACACTATACTTTTTCTACAAGCACAGTTTTTCCTAAAAATAAAAATCACAATTTCCAAACGACGATTAATAATTATAATAGGTACCTATGTGATAAATTTTAAACTGTATTTAATTAATACCTACTAATCAATTTAAATTCCTTATACCTAAATAAATTGCACAGAAATCAGTTAAAAAATTAATGCACTGCCTTAATTTGTTTAAATTTAAACAATTATTACACAATATTGACATTATATTTATGCAGTCACGGATTTACACAAAACCTACTTCATTCGACGTCTCTTGCACAGGTTGCTAAATCCTTATTGGTTATTTGATAATTATAAAATGTTTAAAAAGAATAAAATTGTAAAATAAAACAGTTGTAACATCCATAATTTAGTTTCTATGCTATAGTTAAATATAATAATTTTCTTATAGGTTATATATTTGTCTGAAGTTTAACCACGGATGTAAACAGAATATAACGTTACTAAGAATGCGGTAGTCCACGGATGTAAACAGAATATAACGTTACTCAGAATGAGGTAGTCAACTGTGCAGAAAAGAACTTTGCGGCACAGAAACGTCACTTTGCGGCACAGAAACGTCACTTTTCTGCACACTAATGTCAAATATCTTATACTGTGAGAAAATATCAAGTTTGCTAACATAAAACCGTGCAGAAAAGTGCACTTTGAATAGTGGTTGTAGAAAAAAAGAATTTTTCAAATTGGTTGATATCTTCCGGTCGGGCATTGGTCGTATAATTTAAAAAAATTGGTTGTTTTTGAAATTTTTATTGAATTTTTATTGCAATTCATTTGTTTTTTTATTTAAGTCTTGTGCCTGGCACATGAAAAGTAGGGCCGTTAAGTCGGTTTTATATTATTAAAAGCTTTGTATTTTCAAAGAAGAAAATAGCATAAAACGATATTTTTTAATATTTTATGGACGATGCGCGACCGGAATATGTCAATATATATTTTTTTCTTTGCTTTATTTTAATCCTGACCCCTCAAGGAAAGATGTACGCGGTATAGCAAAAGGGGATAAAATAGTTTTGTGTTTTTAAAAAAAATTCAAAAACAACCAATTTTTCAAACTTTACGACCAATGCGCGACCGGAAGATATCAACCAATTTGAAAAATTATTTTTGTAATTTAAAACTCTATCCTATAGCCTCAGTCGGAAGGTTTGGAGAGACCGAAACGTAAGTATGGAAAGATAGATCATCTCTGAACCGAAATGAAATATAAGCTGTCGTTAATTTGTTTTAATTTTACTCATATTTTGAGTACACGGAACCAAATTTCGTTGGAATTTTTCCTAGTCGAATAGACGAAATGTAACTGCATATTGTAGAGTCCTTTTCGTCTCCTTTATTTGTCGTCTCATTGCATTATAAATTGTAAGCAAAAATTATAGTCTAGTCGCAACATAGAGGGTCCCGTGGACACTTTTAGTTCGCCTCGATTTGATGGTGGTATCATGGGTTTTTTGGGTTGCTGAATCCAATGGAAGAGGTCTGGAAGCCCAAATGTGGTGCGTTTAATTGTTATTAACAAATTATGGTAAAATTAGGTGTTTTTCAGGAATTGTTAGAAGCCCTGTAAATAAATTGATATCGGTAAGGTTTTTAGGGCTTACAATACCGAGTCAAAATCTCAATACCGGTATTTGGTATTTAAAATTTCAAATACCGGGATCCCAGTATTAAAACCGGTATTATGAATAAAAAATATACACGTTATATTTATACTATTCTTAGTTGTTATATCGACTTGATATTAAATAATATATTATAAAACCTATCAAATTTTGTTTTGAAATGAGTAGATGTTGTTTATAACATTACATAGAGAATAGGAATAGATAGATACAAAAAATGTGCAAATAGAAAAACTATATATTGGATTCTAGGATAAATTTTGCATATAATAGGATATTACTTTTACTTATCAAATTTGCTATTTGTAAATTAATTTAACTTTAATAGTTATTTATGATATAAGTGTCAAAAGTACACGTTTAAGGCACGCATATGAGAGTTTGCAGAATGAGCGATAGCCAGTTCTGAAATTCAGATGAGTGCCTTAAAAATGTACTTTTTAACACGCATATCATACAATATTTTTTCTACAAACGTAATTACAGGACAATATCTACAAAAACTTTTACTTGAACTTGACTGACATTCCATTTTTATATTTTTTTGACATTACACCAAAATTGTCTATACGGTCAATACGAACTGCAGTGCCTTAAAAAAATTTTAAAGCACTAGTGCCTTAAAGTAGCATTTTTAACGCTCGTATGGAGTGCTAAAGATTGCATTTTTAACACGGTTGTAGAAAAAATATATTAATACAAAGATTGACTTACCGTGACAAATATTTTATATGGATTACTCTGTATTTAGACCGCTATATATTTTCAATTATTATTAATATGTAATTCAGAAAATAAGTGAGCATAATTTATACACCGCAATACACAAAAAAAATGAAAAATAGATCTGAAAATGTAAAAACAATTTTGATTAATAAATCTTACTGCTTATTTATAAAATAAAGTAGTCTAATTTTAAATATTTAAGAATTTTTATATAAGTAACTTATTTTATGTATTTGTATAGACGAGATTTAATAATTTGGTTGTAGAAGCTGATATAACCCTTCGCCTTAAATTAACGATATTCACGCTTTTAGAAAGCGCTATACTTGACTTGTATGTGTAATAAACGTGTTTAATAAATATTTTTTACAATGATACTGGTTGTTTATCTTCAAAAATAATGTTTTCTAATAGCAAAAAATATCTTAGAAGAAAGTTTATTGTGCATCAATTCACTTTATATAGATTAAGCTAATACCGGAATACCCGTATTTTTATTATAAATACCGGTATCGAATACCGGACAAAAATCGTCCAGGATCCCGTTATTCGGGATCCCGGAATTCCGGCATTGTAAGCCTTAAAGGTTTTCTCTGGTGTATTTTTGGTCGCTGAATCGAATGCGACTAGTCGCGATTACTCAAAATGTGTTCTTATTTTGTTAGTAACAAAATAATTGTTTATTCGCCGAAAAGCTCTAAATGCGTAATCTACAGTAAGTTTATAGTCTTTTCATAGTATTTTTATACGCTAAATCGATTGTCGCTAGTCGTGATAGCTTAAACGACGTTCCGACTTGGTTACAAATAAATTATTGCAAAAATAACGGTTTATGTTTATAACACGTTTATTAAAAAACCACTTGGAATGACATGAAATTTGGCATGCATTTAGCTAACTTGTCAAACAAAACAAGTGATATTGTGCCGATGTGTGCTTTTACCCTAGGTGTGAGTTTCCGACCGTTTTGGGGGTGAAAGAAGAACCCTTTAAAATAAGTCCGGAATTAGATAAACAGATTAATTCTAAGCAACGTTTGTTCTATACAGCTTTTTCACTAAGTCAATACTTTTCGAGTTATTTGCGAGTGAATATGTTCATTTTTCAACAAAAAGACCAAATAACTCGAAAAGTATTGATTAGTGAAAAAACTGTATAGAACAAAATTTGCTTAGAATTAATCAGTTTATCCACTTCCGGACTTATTTTGAAGGTTTCTTTTTCACTCCCAAAAAGGGGTGAAACTCACCCCCAGGGTAAAAGCAAACTTCGGCACAATATCGCTTATTTTTTTTTTGAAATGTTAGCTACGTGTATGACATATTTCATGTCAATCCAAGTGGTTTTTTTTTAATTTAGAGCAAAAACAGTGAGTGAACGTACTATGTATAAAGCGTTATTTTTGCAATAATTTATTAATAACAAAGTCGGAACGTAGTTTAAGCTATCACGACTAGCGGCAATCGATTTAGCGTATAAAAATACTATGAAAAAGATTACAAACTTGCTGTAGATAGCGCATTTCGAGCTTTTCGGCGAATAAACTATTATTTTGTTATTAACAAAATAAGAACATATTTTGAGTAATCGCGACTAGTCGCATTCGATTCAGCGACCAAAAATACACCAGAGAAGACCTTAACACTATCAATTTGTGTACAGGGCTTCTAATAATTTCTGAAAAACACCTAATTTTACCATAATTTGTTAATAACAATTAAACGCACCACATTTGGGCTTCCAGACCACTTCCATTGGATTCAGCGACCCAAAAATCTATAATACCACCATCAAATCGCGGCAACCTAAAAGTGTCCACGGAACCCCCTATGTTGCGACTAGACTATTAAGGATGTACCCAGAAATTGTTTCCACGAGAGGTTTAGATTTACTGTTTACATCTGGGACTTCCCATTTCTTTAATAGATGTCACTATAGCGTCCGATAAGCGATTTATTTTTATAATTCAGCGTAAATAGACAGTTTGGTTTCGTTTCGATTTAGAGGTGTTCATTTTGTTTTTTTTTAATGTTTATTTTTATACCAAATTGCTCACATGTCAAGTTGGTTTTGTTGATGAGCAGTTGTAGACTTAAGTCGGAATCCGCAGTCAACACCGTATCATTGACATATCTGATACCGTTGATATTTACGCCATTGACCTTGACTCGATCTTTGGAATCCTCCAGTGCCTATTTAAATAGAAAGCTCGGATTGTTCGGCGTAAGGATTAAACGGCACGGGTGACAGAACACAGCCTTATCTAACTCCCCTCCTAATTTTTACTTCTGCAGATGTGAAACCTTCGATCATAACTCTGGCGTTTTCGTTGAACTACAAGTACAAGTACAAGTACTTAGTATAAGTTCTTTAGTCATTTGATGTCTTTTACATCTAAACCGACGTATTGCAAACGTTCCATATTCCAATAGTAGGTTATCTCTTACTCTATCAAATGCTTTTTCGAAGTTTATAAAGCATATAAATACATCTTTCTGTTGGTCGTAGCGCTTTTGGGCTAAAACTAGTAAACTGAATAGGGCTTTTCTCCTTCCCATGCCTACTCTGAATCCAAACTGATCGTATCTGATGACTGTTTTGCATTTTCTTTCGATTTGATTATGTACGGCTTTACGGCCAGACGAGCGACAATTACAGCGCTAAAAGTGAAGTAAAATAAAGCTCGAAAAATGGGTTCTACAGTGAGTATAATGAGTATATTTACAGTGCTGTCTGATCATCCACTATACTCACTGTAAACTCATTTTTTGAGCTTTATTTTACTTCTCTTACAGCGCTGTAATTGTCGCTCGTCTGGCCATAGGTTTTATTACAACCTTTACTGCATGAGTCATAAGGCTTATCAGACGAAACTCGTTGCAGTATTGTGGGTTTGGCTTTTTTGTTAGTGGGATGAATATTGGTGATCGGTTCTATGAGCATTTTCGTTTTTACCATGGTAGGTCGCTAGCCTCACCCTTGAACCCTCCTCCTTTATCCGGGCTTGGGACCGGCAACCCGCTGCTGAGCTACTCAGTCCACCGAACAGCGGATAGGCGGAGAAAAGGATATAACATAGCGGAAAAACAAATAAAAATCCTCTGTTATGCTGACGACGCAATCTTAATCTCCGATAACGAGGATAACCTACAGCGAATGGCACAAACTTTCAATACAGTGGCGAAGAACTACAACATGAAAATATCAACAACCAAGACAAAATCCCTGGTAGTATCAAGGGAACCCATAAGATGCAAATTAGTAGTTAACAACGAACTAATTGAACAAGTCTCGAGATTCCAATATCTGAGAATCGAAATATGTAGTTATGGAGATGTTAAAGAGAGCGTCCGAAAGCAAGCAAATAAAGCCAATTACGTGTCAGGATGTCTGAGGGATGTCATCTGGAGAAACAAAGATATGAAGCTGGAAGGGAAAGTACGCATAATATACAAATCATGTGTAAGATATGACACTGCAGAAACCAAGAGGATACTGAGAACATCAGAAATGAGAACGTTGAGGTCAATAACTGGAAAAACACTGAGAGACAGAATACCGAACGACAGAATAAGAGATCTCTGTAACATACAAGATATAGTACGGTGGGGAAGACAGAGACGACGAGAGTGGAATCAGCATGTGACGAGAATGGACAGCGAGAGAATAGCCCGTATAGCCAGGGATTAGCAGCCAACAGGCAAGAGACCAATAGTAAGGCCCTTTAAAAGGTGGCGAGATAGCTGGCAGTCAACATCACAGCTACGGATACAAGCTCAAAATCGGTAAGGAACAGGCCAAGAGGCCTATTATAAGAAGAGGAAGTAGAAGAAGGGATGCATATTGACTGTCGCCAGCCTTGATGTATTTTCCTGTATCATAAAGGCGATTGAAACCAAGGACAAATATTTCGATATTTCCTTAGCTGATAAATTTATCGTTTTTGGGTATATTCCATCCGGACCTTGGTTTTTATTTGTTTTTAAGTTGATTAAATTTATAATATCAGATTTCAGAATTGCTGTTCCTTCGTTGTTATTTTCCAATATTCTTGGTTCTTTTCGTATGCCGCAGAAGAATTTTGATATAGTTTTTCCATTTTTTCAGTTTATCTTCCATTGATTCTAGCAGCTTGCCCATCACTGTTTACCATGGTGTCAAAAGTTGTACTGTTGGTAGTCTATGTAAACTCTTTTATCTTTTTATGTAATTTAAAAAAAATCGTGCCTGTGTTGCAGTTCTTCTATTTCCACGCATTTTGTTTCCAGCCATTTCTCTTTTGCATCGGTTATTTTTTTTCGAATCATTCTACTTAGTATTTTTTATTCTCCGTCCTTGTCATCTTTTCCTTTAGATTCTCTTAGTTCGTCCATTAATTGTCAAATCTCTTCTGTTACTTATCGCCCTACTTATATTTATTATTATAATCCTTCAAAAAAGGATATTTCAGAAAAGCTGTCAAAAAAACAGCTTTTAACTATTTTGATGGTAAGTATATTATTAATAAATATTGTTAGGTATTTATTGGAAATTCATCAAGGTTATTTATTCTACATAAATTGTTTTGTAATAAGTAATAATAACAAATATAAACATATTATTCAATTGATTATTTTATTAAGGTTTAATGTTTTTAAATAAAATATCTAAGAAAAAAATAATTCCTCCCTGTAGAAACCTACATCGGAAATCTTATTCCTAAGGATCAACAATATAATTGACTTGCCCCCAAGTCATTTGGACCTGAATCAGACAAGGAAAAATTAGTCCAGCTGTACTTTCCTTTATAAGTCAAGGAAGGGTTCTTGCTTGTCCTCTTATATGTAGTTGGCGTATTTTTATTTTAAATTATTCGCCATTTTCTTTTCTTGCTATTCTGTAAAAACGGAGTACAATATTAAATGTATGTGTAGATTGCGAAAAGCTGACGTTTGATGGACGTAGACAGAGTTGGAATTCACTAGAGGTTGTACTGCTGAAATCCTAATCGTGTTTGTTTTAAAAACAAAACGGCGACATGCCTTTTTAGGATACGGTGCTATACATTTTACTATTTCTAACATTAGATTAATACACAATACACATAGATTCAAAAGCTATGCGTCACCTAAAATTATGCTCATTTTCATTTCTGATTTGATCGTGAATAGATTCCGCTGTTTTTTTTTTATTATTTCATATTTTCAACGAAAACATTTCGTTTATAAATTCGCTAAAGTGTGTGTGTTATTGCGTTGCCGCTTCTGCAATACTCAGATCAGATGTATCGATGGATTCTTATGTAGTTTTTTCTTCTGAATCCAAATCTGAAAACGGCATTTCGATATTTCTAACCGTCTTCGAGATAATCGACCTCAAAATCTAAAATGTGACGTCACAATCGTTTTATTTTCTTCCAACACACTACACGTCCAGCTGAAATCGTTGCTATTAAGTAGGCTGTTTTTATTAATCTTGATTTGTTAAGTAAAGCATAGGTTATTTACATTTGAGTTTGACACTTCCTGAACGTCAAACTAAATTTTAAATTAAGTATTAATAAAACATCAATGATATTTGATAGTGAATTTAATTATTATATTAAATAAATAAGATGTTCAAAAATACAATTTGAGTATATTTTAAAAGCAATAATTTATTGATAGCTTTAAAAAGGTATATACGAGTATACGGCCTCCCCTTTATGATAAATAAACTGTTCCGTTTGCTATGAAATTAAAATATAGTCGGTTCGCTAAAGTCGACACAACTGGCTAGTGATTTTGGTGGGTAATTTTTTTGTTTTTTGCGAATTTTGCCAAAATTGGCAAAATTACTAATTATTTAGTAATTATTAACTAATTAGTAATATTTTTTTTGCCCAATTGGCAAAATTATTGACTAAAATCACTAGCCAGTTGTGTCTGAGTTTATCGAACCGACAGAATATGAAATAATATTGTTTGGTATAAAAAATTATGGTCTGATATGTGCAATTACATCCTTGTAATGAAAAAAAATATTTTAAGATTTGGATAACAACAACATTTTCATTTATAACTCTTTTATTTTTAATTTGACGAAGAATAATTATTCTTCATAAAAAGCTCTTCATGTTCTAAGATTTATGATGCAACAAAAATATATAAAATTTTATTAATTTTATACGAGGTATATTAAAAATATTAATTTCGATCAAGAGTAAACTACCTTTATAGTTCATAACATTTAAATTAGAATGATCTAATTGCACATTAAAACATAATTATTAATTCTAAACAACTTTATATAACAGCAATTTTCCATATTTTGAATTAAAATACGTAAATAAACAAAGTTTTCGTTATGATAATGCTCGCATTTTCAGCTTGTTTTTAAATATTTACACAGTTAGGATTGGGTAAAGTTTTACTCCAACTTCTTTTTTGTACTTATACCGGGTGAAAGAAAAAAATTGTTTTCTTGTGTTTGAGACACCCTTTGGAGAAGAAAGAATGTGTGTGTACTTTGTACGCACGTAAGAAGTTATACTTCTATTATATGATTATATAATTATAAACGAAATTAATATACTTTTTATTTATATTTTATTTAAATATTAAACTAATTTATACTTACTACTTCTCAAACGTTTTTATTAAAACAGTGCGAAAAATGAAAATAATAAAAGAATAAAACACACACAAACACATTAAAAATGCCACAAATGATTTCTGAACATTAATTGTCGGAATTTTTTTTAACTAAATGCGTATTTTCTGAAAATAAAATTATATAAGAAATATACTTACAATCATAAAATGTATAAAAAAAATAAAAAATAAAAGTTTCTATTGGGATTCGAACCAACTTACCAGCGCGGTTGGTATTGGCGTTCATTCGCATTAAACGCTTTGCCACGGAGACAATGTGTCATTATGTGCGAAGATCGTCTAACTAAACAGATTAACCTCTTGACATTTTTAACTTATGTAAATCAAATTATTTTGATTTTGAATTGAAATGATTTAGAATTGAAAAAATACAACAAAACATAGAGTAAGAAAACAATATATTAGGTGAATATTGATAGAAATGTTGATGGTAATCAAATTATGTAAATAAAAGTATTACATACTATGTACTTTGGTAGGTTCAAATAGGTAGGTACCTATGATACATTTACAATTATTACGTACCTGTTCCTTTAAAAACTATTTAAAAGTCACTACAATTATAAACTTTTTTGTTTCTGTCTTCACAGCAATAAAACTAATATATTATACATTTTTTTACCTTCATACTGAACAATTATTTATTATTGACAGATCATTGCAACACCCAATCGGAGCCCGTATAACGACTAATACCTTACTGTCGGTGTGCGCATGCGCGCAGATTAATATAAATTCACCCTCAATCTCAATCGCGCCTAAATAGGTATAACTTCAAAAAGGTAAAAAGGTGGGCATACATCAAAATTATATTATATTCTTGGATGTTGTGCACATTTTTTTTTTTTACTTTCTCTGATCTCTTCAAAAGCAAAAAAGATAGACGGTATTACTCCTTAACATGTGTTTTAACTAAAAAATACTAAACTAACAATAATAAATAACAACAGTTAATAAAACTTGAAAACATAGAGAAACATAACCTAAACTAATTATTCCTAATATCACATCTTGTTCGTAATTTAATAAGAGCTTCACATCGATTAGGCATGCTAGATATTAAGGAGGCTATTTTATCTTGTTCTATGGAGTTTCAGTTAGCAGTAAACATAGTTTCTATATCTTGCAGGGAAATAGAAAGGGGCTGACGAAGTCTTAGTTCTCAACCGACAATATCCCATAAGTGATCAACAGGAGACATCCCGAGACTCTGAGGCGGCCAATTCAATATCTGAATATTTACTTGACTTAAATATGGGGTAACGAGGTGCGATAAGTGAGGCCATGTCTTATCATGAACTAAGAAGAAATTATTTTCTATAATTATAGAACGAAGTGTCCAAATCAAGACCTCTCGCTATTTAAAGAGCATCCACGTAAAGACCCAAAATCCGTACTTACTCTCAAGGAAATTCCACCCCAAACCAATACAGATCCTCCATTAACCTTCGGATGACCAAGCGGGGGAAATTGTGACCCCAGCGTATGTTTTTCTTTGATAAGTTCAAGTTCAAAAGTATTTTCAATTTTTAACTCATTATTTTTTTATTTGACTTTAATATCATTCTAGATATCCTCATATTTTGAAATAAAAAAAAATTCTCTATATTTTACGAATAAAAAATATATTCTGAAGTTGATGTTTAGTAAAATACCGTCTATAATGTGTAATTCCAAGTAGTTTTACGCTAATGACGTCGACTTTGCAAAGTAACAAGACATTTACTCAACATACACACTACACATGACACTAATTAATACTCATGTTGTGACTGGCTGAATGACATAAAGTCCATGCCTTAAAAAAATAAAAAAAAAATTAAGAAAAAAAAAACTTCATTTTTTGTTAAATGTCATTTTTTAAATTTTTGACCTGGGGTCATTTTTCCCCCCCTTGGTCATCAGTGTAACAAAAAAAGGTTGGTCATCGGAAGATTAAATTAAAACTCGTTTTTTTATGTGGCGCTGTACATACCGCTCACCTGGTCTACAAATAAATCTTATAGGTGTCGACCAGAACTATTAACGTTATATACAGGGTGAGTCATGAGGAACTGTACATACTCCTACCTCGTATAGAGGCCCCTATGGGGAATAACAAATGACCATTAAAAAGTGTCTGCTCCCATTGTTTAATAATATACAGGGCGAGTTTCGCATTTTGACAGAAATTTGTATTCGTCATAAATTTGAACGGTCAGATCGATGTGTCTCTTAGTTTGGTCAATCGTTACACTATTGCCACCTAATCAACTGATTTATTCAAACTAGAAAAAAATCAGGTCCGGCTTTAAAAAAATTAGTTCGTTTGGGTCTTACAAAAAATTTCACCCTGTATAAGCTTTTTGAAGAAAACTCTAATATGAATTTTACAAATTAGACAAATAGGCAATTAAAATAACATATTTATTTTTTTCCGCACACGATTGCTTAATTTTTTATAAAAAAATCAAATTTGATTATGAATTAAAAGTTTGGTAAAGTGAACCATAGATTTAACAAAATTAACTTTTGTTACCAAAATTAATTTTTTTTTAACAAATATTTAATTTATGTTACCACCAATTAACTGATTTATTCAAACAAGAAAAAAATCAGGCCAGGATTTAAAAAATTAGTTCGTTTTGGTCTTAGAAAAAATTTCACCCTGTATACGGTTTTTGAAAACTCCAATATGATTTTTACAAATTAGACAAATAAGCAATTAAAATGGCATATCCATTTTTTCCTACACGATTACTTAATTTTTATAAAAAAAATCAAATTTGACTATGAATAATTAAAAGTTTGGTAAAGTGAACCATAGATTTAAAAAAAATAACTTTTATTACAAAAATGAATTTTTTTGAACAAATATTTAATTTGTGTTATCACCCAATCAACTGATTTATTCAAACTAGAAAAAATCAGGCCCGGATTTAAAAAATTAATTTGTTTGGGTCTTAGAAAAAATTTCATCTTGTATACGTTTTTTGAAAACTCTAATATGAATTTTACAAATAAGACAAGTAGGCAATTAAAACGGCGTATTTATTTTTTCCCCACACGATTACTTATTTTTTTATTAAAAAATCAAATTTGACTATGCATAAAAAGTTTGGCAAAGTGTTTGCATAGATTTAAAAAAATTAACTTTTTTTACAAAAATTAATTTACAAAACAACGTTTTTCTTAAAATTAAAAGTTTTACCATTTTTTTTTTCTATAACACGTCTAGATCTAAAACTTCCCATAACACTTCTTTTGGACTCTATAGTTTAACATAGACGTGATCAAATTGATAAATTTTAAATTTTTCCACCTAATTTTTGCGATATACAAGTTTGCAACTTTTACAAGAAGAAGACTGAAAGTCTACAACAACTTTCATAGTCTTCACAATGGTAAGAGGTATGTGCTGTAAATATTTCAGAAAAAAAATATTAAAATGGAACAGAGTTGTAGCGAGTTAAACCGTGAGTTCATTTTTTTTTCATTTTTAGGTTAAAATTCCGATTTTGACTTTGATTTTTTAATAAAAAAATTAAGTAATCGTGTGGGGAAAAAAATAAATATGCCATTTTAATTGCCTATTTGTCTTATTTGTAAAATTCATATTAGAGTTTTCAAAAAGCGTATACATGGTGAAATTTGTTCTAAGACCAAAACGAACTAATTTTTTAAATCCGGACCTGATTTTTCTCTAGTTTGAATAAATCAGTTGTTTGAATGGTAACATAAATTACTTATTTGTGCAAAAAAAAAATAATTTTTGTAATAAAAGTTATTTTTTGAAGTTATACTTCTTTACGGGCGTAATGACGGTGAAATTTTATATGGTAAAACCTAGCGACCGGGCGCATGCGCATTATAACTTTGTTCTGATTGGATGTTCAAATGACATGACAAAAATTATCCAATATGGCAGCTGTGGGACTGTGGTTTGGTTATAATGTATGCTTGTTGCGTTTTAAAATTTGTAGGAAGAGAAACAACAAACAAAAAGTTAGTTAATGGTTATACTGCCTTTTTAAATAGTTTTCATATTATATTTTTGGACTTATTTACATAGAAGAGATGATTGTTGCATGCCAATGTGAAAGCTCATCAAACTGTGACTAGTATGCCTGCCGCAGATCTCGCTTATTCAAAGCTGAAGAATCTTTCACTGGTAAGTGTTTTATAAATAGTTGATCAAATTTTGTTATGATATTTGAACATAGCCACTTTGCACGGCGCAAGTGATTGCGAAATTTATTAGTCGTTATACGGGCTCCGATACCTACCTTGAACCTACAAAAATACATAAGTAGTATGTAATACTTTTATTTACATAATTTGATTACCATCAAAATGTCTATCAATATTCACCTAATATATTGTTTTCTTACTCTATGTTTTGTTGTATTTTCTCAATTCTAAATAATTTCAATTCAAAATCAAAATAATTTGATTTACATAAGTTAAAAATGTCAAAAGGTTAATCTGTTTAGTTAGACGATCTTCGCACATAATGACAAGCTGTCTCTGTGGCGAAGTTTTAATGCGAGTGAATCCCAATACAACGCAAATACCAGCCGCGTGGTAAGTTGGTTCGAATCCCAATAGAAACTTTTATTTTTTTATTTTTTTATACATTTTATGATTGTAAGTATATTTATTATATAATTTTATTTTCAGAAAATACGTATTTAGTTAAAAGTTTTTCCGACAATTAATGTTCAGAAATCATTTGTGGCATTTTTAATGCGTTTGTGTGTGTTTTATTTTTTTATTATTTTAATTTTTGGCACGGTTTTAATAAAAATGTTTGAGAAGTAGTAAGTATAAATTAATTTCGTTTATAATCATATAATCATATAATAGAAGTATAACTTCTTACGTGCGTACAAAGTACACACACATTCTTTTTTTTAAATCTATGGTTCACTTTACCAAACTTTTAATTCATAGTGAAATTTGATGTTTTTATAAAAAATTTAGTTATCGTGTGCGGAAAAAAAATACGCCATTTTAATTGATTATTTGTCTAATTTGTAAAATTCATATTAGAGTTTTCAAAAAGCGTATACAGGGTGAAATTTTTCTAAGACCAAAACGAACTAATTTTTTTAAAGCTGGATCTGATTTTTTCTAGTTTGAATAAATTAGTTGATTAGGTGGTAATAGTGTAACGATTGGCCAAAATAAGAGACACATCGATCTGACCGTTCAAAAATTATGACGAATACAAATTTCTGTCAAAATGCGAAACTCGCCCTGTATATTATTAAACAATGGGAGCAGACACTTTTTAATGGTCATTTGTTATTCCCCATAGGAGCCTCTATACGAGGTAGGAGTATGTACAGTTCCTCATGACTCACCCTGTATGCTTTCTGTTTTGCTTCATTTAAAAAAAACAGGGAATCAATAGGTCATTCCAACATGCTGTCAAAATTAAATTAATATGGCGGCTAGGAGGCAAACATAAAAAATGTTATTCTGTTAGTTCTTAATGTGTTTTACATAATTATAGTTGCGTTTATGTGTAATTTTGTTTTGTATAAGGATTAATTTAACATTTTTACTGGAAGAATGGGTAACGTGCTTCATTTCTGTTGTGTACATGGGGCACCGAAATTTATTATTAAAACAGATCACAAACCATTGACCCATCTGTTCTCCATGACAGAACCTACATCTAAACCCACAAGAAATAGGCTAGATTTGGAGGAATACAACTTTGACATACACTACGTCACCGGCAATAAAAACTACGCGGATAATATTTCAAGAATATCCGTGGATCAGCTGAAAGACTTATATATTGATAATACTCATATCTTGGCAATAACAAGGGCACAAGCAAAAAAAAATGCAAGGACTAAGGAAGAGAGGGCAAAGCCCCTCCCCAATCAAACAAAGACTGACACTCACAGTCAGGGAAAAGCTGTAAGGAAGGTACTAAATAACTTGGAAGCACACAAGCTACCAATCCTGTCTTTTGTAGATAACCGTATTTCTCTCGAGATGAACATACGGATCAGAAACAGGATACGGGTTTGCCAAAGACTGCCTACCAATTTTACCAACTTTGATTTAGGTCAAGCGTTGGGAAAGCTTAATCAGCTTGCGGAGGCTAGAGGAATTAAAAGAATAAAAATATATACGAATGATATTATTTTCACAAACTGCACAATCGCAGAATTTATAGAGAAAGGAAATAAAGTATTAAAAAATATAGAAATATGCATTTGCGAAGTACCTAGAACAATAACGGAAAAAAAGAAAAGCAGCAATTAATAGAGACCTATCATAACCACCCGATATTTGGAGGCCATGTAGGGAATAATAGGCTAATAAAGAAACTAAAAGCAAATTTTAAATGGAAAAATATGGAAAACGAAGTAAGACTGTATATCAAGAATTGCCACAAATGCCAAGTAAACAAACCAAAGAAAGGCCATACAGAGGAATTCGTAGTAACGGACACTTCCGAGAAACCATGGGATATAGTGTATATTGACACGGTAGGCCCATTCCCACGGAGCAGAGAAGGAAATCGGTACTGCATAACAATGCGAACTGACAAAATACGCAGTAAGTATCCCGGTTCAGGACAAGAAGGCGCATACAATAGCTAGGGGTATATTCAAAAACTTCATAACCACTTACGGGCTAATGAAACAAATAAGGACGGATCAAGGAACGGAATACAAAAACGAAATAATGGCGAGTTTGATGAAAATGCTCAACATCCAACATAACTTCTCGGTAGCTTACCACCCTCAATCGATAGGAAGCTGCGAAAAATTACATCGCACACTTAACGAGTACGTCAGGTGTTTCATGAGTGGTGTAGAATGTTCACATACTGTTACAACACCACCCCCAATTCAGACCATGGGTACACACCTTTTGAATTAGTATATGGGCGGCCAGCAAATATACCTGAGAACCTCACCTCTAACATCCAACCATGTTAAAATATAGACGCATATTATAATGAGCTTAAGTATAAACTGCAGTTTGCACATACCAGAGCCCGCAAAATTTTAATACAACAAAAAATAAACAGGCAGGGGCAGAGCCAAATCGTAGCATCACCTCAGAAATTCAAAGTAGGTGACTTAGTCTTAATTAAAAACGAAGAGAACACCAAATTCGATTCATTTTATAACGGTCCATATAGGATCCCAGGCAACCAAACGACGTTTTTATAACGTAGATAACACGTCATAAAAATGACCAATTGACGTGTTTCTATGACGTAGTACTGACGTTGAAAATCACGTGTATTTGTCTCATCGATTTGACGTTATAATTGTGACGATTTTAAAACGTCAAAAAGATGACAACTTTTACACGTCGCCGTCGGTAAAATCACGTCTGTAATACTTTCAAAAAGTGACCTCTGTCAGATGTTTCTTAAAAATAGTATAAAAAATAGGTAACATGAAAATGTAGGCTAAAAATTAATTTAATTAAACTCGATAACACATAATTAGCTCATTAACAGAAAATAAACATAATAACCTCAAAAGTTGACAAGAAGAATTACTGCATTACTGCAACTAACTCACTGAGCAAAAGCGAATAAAAATCTCTTAATTAACACGTTTCTTCAACTAAATATTTCAATGAAACGTCTTATTTTGTCACAAGACACAAAGAACGTAAACAATAATTGAGAAATTTCTTATGAACAACGTTATAGGTAAACTAAATTGTTTGAAGTCAAAACAAACAAGCTTTTTAAGCTCCTCCCAATTTTGTGATGTCAGATAGGCTGTCTGAAATGAAAGCGTCTTTTAAACTTATTTTAAGGTCATTTAATCTTCTGTACTTAAAATCACCTACAAAAGACGTCTATATGACGTAATGTTCAAAAACGTGTATATATTCAACTAAAACTGACGTTTCTTCGACGTTATATGACGTCACTTGGTTGCCTGGGATATCATAGATAGGTAAAGTAAATTGCAAAATTGAGTTAAAACCGGGAAAAGTAAAGGAAGTTCATAAGAATAGGCTATATTCATACAAGAAGTGAATTAGTGTGGAAAAAGGACTAAAATATATTTAATTTGTAAAAAGATTTAATCTGCTTATAAAATAGGTACCAATTTATTAGAATAAGGAATAATATAAATATTTTATTGCTATATTTTGGATAAAAATAGGATTTCTGTTAAGTTAGGGTGATAATATAGTTGAGAACTTATATCTGACGATATAAGCCCTCTTCCCCAAAAAGGGATGATGTAACATGGTACGTTAACCCTTAGCATTGAACAGAACTTCTACGAAACAAAAACATAATATAGTTTACATTAGGGTACATACAGAGAAGGGCTAAATTATGGAATAAATTAATTTTCTCTAAAATGGACGACTTTGGAGAAAAATCCCGAAACAGGTCGATTTTGATTTTTAAATTACAATTTTTTGGCATATATTTCATACTAGTGACGTCATTCATCTGGGCGTGATGACGTAATCGATGATTTTTTTAAATGAGAATAGGTGCCGTGTGGCACCTCATTTGAAAGGGTGTTCAATTCTCTATTCAATAATATAAACATTAATATCATTATTTATACAGGGTGGCCAAAAAATAAATTTTTGAATTAAATTAATTGACGAAAAAAGAAGAATGTATGCAATTTATTTAACTCAAAATACATTCTATCACTTTCAGAAAATAGGAAATAATGTTTATTTGGCAAATAAACATTGCTTTTCGCTTAAATTAAATGTTCAAACTGCCAAGTGGTAGGTGGGAGGCTGTTTGTGATTTAATTTAAGCGAAAAGAAATGTTTATTTGTGAAATAAGCATTTTTCTCTATTTACTGACAGCAATACAATGTATTTTTAGTTAAATAAATTACATACATTCTTCTTTTGCCGTCAATTAATTTAATTCAAAAATTATTTTTTTGGTCACCCTCTATAAATAATGATATTATTATTTATATTACTGAATAGAGAATTGAACACCGTTTCAAATGAGGTGCCACACGACCCCTATTCCCATTTAAAAAAAATCATTGATTACGTCATCACGCCCAGACGGATGACGTCACTAGTATGAAATATATGCAAAAAAATTGTAATTTAAAAATAAAAATCGACCTGTTTCGCGATTTTTCTCCAAAGTGGTCCATTTTAGATAAAATTAATTTATTCCATAATTTAGCCCCTCTCTGTATTATGATTGGCATTGACCGATAGTAACCATGCATGTTGTGATTTAGAATTGTATATAAAAAGCGAGGAGAAGATGGGACGATTCATTGATATCCATTGTTAGTCATTCGATGAAGCAATAATACACTAAACGTGACATTGTTATTATTTACATATAAAATGTTGTTATGGTTAAATGAACGCTGTGAAGTTCAAATATAAGTATAGTGAAAAATGAAGGTAGTTTACTGTACATCCAATGAATCCCGGAATTAGGGCACTATAGCTCTGCCACCAGATGTAATACTGCCATAAGAAGAATGCAGAGAGAAAATTCTTCATAAACAATGCTGCGTGGTCATCCACAACTTGTGTTATGTAATATTAAACCTAGTATCTCTTTTTATATATACTATGGAACATTCGTATAACTTTAAAATACGGGGGTAACTTTAAAATCTTAAATGAAAACCCCCAGTTTTTCTTGCAAATTTGGATTCGTTACATAAAAGTAGACAACTTTTATTCAAGACGTTTTTTCTAACTGTGGATAGATGGCGCTATAATTGGGAAAAACGATTTATCCTGATACCATAGGTAAATTATAGAAACGGTCTAATATCTCACGCAATACACTTCGAAATGAGAAACCAAAAAACAGATTTTCAATCTTTTTTGAAAACCTATCGAATAACACCAAACATGACCCTCCAACCCACCCCCTGTATGTGGGGTGAGGGTAACTTTAAAATCTTAAATAGCAACCCCCACTTTTTTTGCAGATTCGGATTCGTCATAAAAAATTAAGCAACATTTATTCGAAACATTTTTTAAAATTTCTGATAGATGGCGCTAATAAATCGAATTTTTCCAATTAATGCGCGATCTATTTTAACAATTCTAAAAAAAGTTTCGAATAAATATTACTTAATTTTTCATGACGGATCCGAATCTGTAATAAAAAGTGGGGGTTGCTATTTAAGATTTTAAAGTTACCCCCCACCCCACATTCAGGGGGTGGGTTGGAGGGTCATGTTTGTTGTTATTCGATAGGTTTCCGAAAAAGATTAAAAATCTGTTTTTTAGTTTCTCATTTGGAAGTGTACTTCGTGAGATATTAGACCGTTTCTATAATTTACCTATGGTATCAGGATAAATGGTTTTTCCCAATTATAGCGCCATCTATCCACAGTTCGAAAAAATGTCTTGAATAAAATTTGCTTACATTTATGTACCAAATTAAAATCTGCAAGAAAAACTGGGGGTTTCCATTTGAGATTTTAAAGTTACCCCCACCCCACCTCCAGGGGGTGTAGTGGGGGTTGGTGTTTAGTGTCATTGGATAGATTTTTGAACATGATTGAACACGTATTTTTCAGTTTTTCGATCCGATGTTTAGTTCGCGAAATATTCGACCGTTCCACTACTTTTGGGACACCCTGTATATCTTTTCTGCGTTGTTGTGTGCTTTTTATAACCATTTGTCTGTCCGATGCAAAACCTATAATTCTTTGACCGTTATCATTTGATATATCGTGTTTACTGTATTTTCCTGTTACATTTTCATATATATCCTCTTTTCCCACTTTAGCATTACAGTCTCCCATTACTATTTTGATATCAAATCCTGGTAATTTTTCATATCCTCTCTCTAGTTGTTCATAGTATGCATCTTTATCTTCTTCTGTGGCGTCTTCTGTTGGTGCATGTACATTTATTATGCTTATGTTTCGTTGGTTCCCTTTCAACCTGATTGTGCACATTCTATCTGGTATCGGCTTGAAATTCATCACTCTGGTTTTTCATTTTTTCTATATGATAAAGCCTGTTCCTAACATTCTGTTATTCCCCCCACTTTTAAAAAATACTACAGTGGAACCTCGATTATCCGTCTCTCCATTAACCGTCACCTCTGTTAACCGTCAGGGTACATACAGAAGTTGTATCGACTACATACGCAAAACTTTTAATGTAAAAAAATAAAAAAAAAATTTATTTGATTTGTGATGAGGACACAAACGGCTATCCATTGCTGACAGATAAAGAAATCGTTGAAATGGCAACAAAGGCGGACCAAACAGATTCAGAAGTTGACACAGACTTGGAATTGGACTGTAGCTATGTTAATGAACTTATTGTAAGTAACTGACAAAGATTTGCATAAATAAACTAGAGAAGCTGCATCGAATATGCAATAATTCATGGAGTGGTATTCTCAAGAAGAAGAAGCAATAAAGTAGATTGCATGATCTTATGCCGATTAAGAAATTCAGTCGTCGCAAAATGTGAAGCAACAGTAAAACAAACAACAATTTCAGAATATTGTCTCTTATATTGTCAAACAAACCATACAAATGAAATTTGAGAGTTGTACTGTGGATTTTTAATTTTTTTAATATTCTGTTAACCGTCTTTTTGATTATCCGTCATACCCTTGGTCCGGTGCCCTGACGGATAATCGAGGTTCTACTGTATATCCTCTATTTCTACTATTTCTGTGTCTAACTGTTTTGTTTCTTGTAAAGCTAATATGTCTATTTTATATATTTTTATTTCTCTGATTAATTCTTTAAATTTTCCTTTTTCATAAGTACATCTTACGTTCCATGTTCCCAAGTTAGTTTTCATTTTCTTGTCTTTAATCCAAATCGTCTCCTTGTTCATTGCCGTTGTTGCTACCGTTTCCTTTCCGTCATTTAGTTTTTTTGGTTTCCTCTTTGCTCTTCCATTTTTTCTAGTTGCTCTACGTGTTTATTCCATATCCATACATCGTCGTTTATTTTGATCCTTTGAAAGCCTACTTTGACATTTTTTCCTTGTGATTTGGCTTCTTTAGCACTTATGTGTGCTGATGTGCTGAAACAACCCCATAATTGCCATCCTAATTAAAATTATTCGTTGGCCTTGCTCAGCCTTCTATATTTACATATATGTACTATTAATAGATTGTAGAAGTTTGACTGACTTAAAATGATTGGTTTTTAAAAACTAATTTAAATAATTCAAATAAATCCCAAATTTCCATGCAAATCGGTTTTATTTTGTAAAAATTGCGAGGTATTGTCCTAATTTAGGCTTCATTTCTTGGACTATTAGACCGAAAATATCTGCTACCAGTATGAAACTCACCCAATCACGAGAAATTTATTATAACGAAATGAAGCATTATGTTGAAATTTTTATTTAGATTTGCACTCATCAAAAACTACTTTAGGAAACTTTAAATTAAATAATGTTCGTTAGCAAGTACTGCACAAATTTCCTACGAGAGAAATTTCTTTATTTGTACGTAGTGTGTCTTGGACAGCGAGTAGAGAAGTTTTAAAAGCGATTTATAAGAAAATTAGGTTTGGTTTGTCTCAGTTAGTGATTTCCAAAGTTGGAGAAGTCGCAATCGCTTTCCGTGTAAAACTTTGTTCGTGCATTCTTTTACGAAAATCAAAGTTTTAACTTGTTTCGAGATAAACCAAATTTTGAGATAAGATAATAGATCTATAATATTATTCATACAGTAATTTAGGTTGTTAAAAATTGATTAAAATCATAAATACTGACTGAGTACTGAAATATGATAATATATTAGATATTTATATAAGATATTATATAAAAACTGTTTATTTAGAAAAAGCACCATTTATTTATTTTTTCTACAACCGTGTTAAAAATGCAATTTATCTACTCTATGTCATATTATGAATAAGTTTCTAGTTTATGAAAACGGTCATTATAGATAGCAGTGCGTGAAGGGTTTAAAGTGTGCGTGAAGTAACAATGTATTTTAAATGGGATTTACTTTTTCGCACACTTTCAATGGGTTTTTTGACACACTTTCATATAATCAAATATCCATAACTTTAGCGTTGTCATGGTGATGGCAATATGAGCAATGACTTACCAAAATTTTTGACAGTTTTGTGCTTTGAAAGTCGTTAGGATTTTTAAATTTCAAAGTTCTAAAAATTGTAGAATAGAAATGAATTCCAGTGACGAAGAG
The DNA here is from genome assembly GCF_917563875.1 of Diabrotica virgifera virgifera. NCBI lineage: Eukaryota > Metazoa > Arthropoda > Insecta > Coleoptera > Chrysomelidae > Diabrotica > Diabrotica virgifera. The sequence goes on from NC_065450.1 coordinate 149,200,914, forward strand.
TTACAGTTTTTTATTTGTTTATCGTAGATAAAATATTGTATGAAACTGTGCGTGAAGAACTTTTTGCGAACTTACGCGGTGTATAGCACCCGCTCCGTTGTCGCTCGTGCTCTAAAAATCGGGTGCGTTCGCAAAAAGCATACTTCACGAACTGTTTCATAAATTACTATTTTAGCACTCCATAGGAGCGTTAAAAATGCTACTTTAAGGCACTAGTGCTTTAAATATTTTAAGGCACTGCAGTTAAAAGTGAATTTTCAAATTGTGAAACGTCAAAATATTTATATTTCATTTATTAACATTAATATTATACGGGTTGCGCTGAATGTGTAAATATTAATTGTATTTTGCTCCTGCATTAAACCCGTTTTTCGCGAAATGCAGAGTAAATCAATTACAGCAAACGCTAAAGTGTGAAGTTAAGTGAGTAATCTTCGCGCTGAACGAAAAATAATAAACTAAATATTGAAATTGTGCTCCAAATTGGCAAAAATCAAAGGTAAGCGTAACACATAAACAAATAAAACGTCATCGATATTACGATATTCGAAGTGGATTCTTGTTTGATTGGAACGCGGTGTTGCCAAGTCGAGAGGGAAGTCCTGTAAGTAGGGAGGAGCGAAATAGTATATACTGCTCAATATAATTTTATCAAAAAAAAAAAAGAAAAAAAGTAAGACGCTACACTGAGAAAGGTTAAGTTTCCGCGGAGATAGTCCGAACGAGACCTTTATCGCAGTAAAACGAACCAGTTGTAATGAGCAGAGAAGATAAAAAATACGAAGAGCTATTATTTCGAACAGAAAGTGACGGTACCACGACAGACGAAAACGACAAGAAGAGAAAAGAGGAAGAATTGGAACGGGCTTTTAACAAAAGTCGAAAAATAAGCAGATCTCCCTCCTACAGAAAGGAGAAAATGGAGGAGAATATACAAAAAATTATGGAAATGATGGCAGGAGTAAGTCTAAAAATCGAGGAACAATCAAGAGAACTTAGCGAGATGCGTAGAGAGCAGAAAGAATATAGAGATGAAATAAGAGAGCTACGCCAGGAGAATGTAACATTAAGAGAAGAAAACACGAAACTAAAACAGGCAGTTTATCAAATAAAAGAACGGCTTGAAAGTTTAGAAAATCAAAAAAGGCGGAAAAATATAATTATACAGGGATTGAACATAGATACAAATGGGCCAGATATCCTAAAACATGCAATGAAAAATTTTATGCAGACAGAATTAAAAGTAGATGTACAAATAGAGAAGGCTCTGAAGTTAGGAGAAAAAGTTTGTCTGGTTGAGCTTGAAAAGGAAGAAGATAAAAGAAAAATCATGCGAAACAAAACCAAATTGAGAAATCGAGAAGAAGGTCTAGTTTATATCAACGATGACCTATCAAAGAACGACAGAATTGTACAGAAACATGTCAGACAAAAAGCGCAAGAACTAAGAAAGGAAGGGAGAAAAGTGAAAGTAGGGTATAAGAAAATATATGCCGATCATGAAATATGGCGCTGGGATGGAATGAACCAAACGTTGGTGGTAGAGACCAAAGCAAAAAACTAAGCAATAGCAATGAAAGGAAACAAATGACGACGAAAAATGCAAAGAATAGGATCACGAACTATGGAAATAAAACAAATCAAGACAACAATAAAAAAGAAAAGCCGAAAAATGACAAGATACAGTTTGCAACAGGGATAAATAAGAAGGAAACGACGCAGGCAATGGACAAGGCAATAAGTAAAGATAACAAAAAGAATACTAAAGTCAACTTGGGTACATGGAATGTAAGAGGCACATACGAAACAGGAAAACTCTAAGAATTAATTAGAGAAATTAAAAGATATAATGTAGAAATAATAGCTTTACAAGAGACAAAACAATTGGAAACAGAAATAGTAGAAATAGAAGACGTGGTATTTTTCAAAAGCGGGGGAGAAACCAGAAGTTTAGGAACAGGTTTTATAATACAGCGAAAATGGAAGGAAAGAGTAATGGCATTCCAACCAATATCAGATAGACTATGCACAATAAGATTAAAAGGGGACAAACGAAACATAAGTATAATAAATGTACACGCACCGATTGAAGATGCCACAGAAGAAGAAAAAGATGAATTCTACGAGCAATTGGAAAGAGAATATGATAAATTACCAGGGTTTGACATCAAAATAATAATGGGAGACTGCAACGCCAAAGTAGGAAGAGAGAATATATACGAACACATAATAGGGAAATATAGTAAGCATGAGGTGTCGAACGATAATGGCCAAAGAATAATAGGCTTTGCAACAGAAAGGCAAATGGTGATACGAAGCACACAATTACGCCGAAAAGATATATATAAAGGAACGTGGATTTCCCCTGATAAGAAGACAGTAAATCAGATAGACCATATTTTAATAGAGAAGAAGCATGCAAACAATGTAATAAATGTAAAGAGCATGAGAGGAGCGGACTGTAACTCTGACCACTACCTGGTGAGAGCAGAATATAAAATCGAGCATAACATAAAGCGAAACAATAAAACAACAGAAAAAATTGGAAAACAATTTAACATAGGACTACTAAAAGATAACAACACACAGAAGAAGTATGAACAGGGAATAACCAACAGACTAATCAGGGAACAAGAAACGTCAAGCCCAGACAAACAATGGCAAAATATCAAAGAAGCAATCTTGGACACAAGTAAAGCAATCCTAGCGAAAACCAAAAGAAAACACAAAACAAAAGATTGGTATGATGAAGAATGTCAAGAAATAGCAGAAGCAATAAGAAAAGTAAGACTCAAAAATCTCACAAATGACGAAGAAAGCACTAGAGAAGAATACAGAGAATTGAGAAAAATCATGAAAAGAAAATGTAGAAGAAAAAGAGAAAATACAACGAGAACAAACTGAAAGAAATAGAAGAAAAATTTCAAAAAAAAGAAATAAGATCATTCTACCAGGAAGCAAAAAAAATGGAAAGAGGATATCAAAAAAACAACCCATATATGAGAGATGATAAAGGGATGTTGCTAAATGAGCCTGAAAAAATAATGGAAAACTGGCAAAACTATTTCACAGAACTGCTAAATAAGAGCGAAGTACAAAAGGAAACAAACCATGAAATTGAAGATGATCAGATAGCAATAGAAATACCCACAGAACAAGAAATAAAGAACGAAATAAAGAGCTTGAAAAATAACAAAAGCCCAGGAATAACAGAAATATCGGCCGAAATGATAAAATCAGGAGGGAAAAGACTACAGAAAGATATATGATCTGATAAAAAGAATATGGGAAGTAGAAAAAATGCCAGAAGAGTGGACCATAGCAAGAATATGCCCTATACATAAAAAAGGTGATAGAATGCTATGCGAAAACTACAGAGGCATCGCACTATTAGAAATAGTTTACAAAATCTTGGCACAAAGTATAAGTAAAAGGCTAAGTCATTATTCGGAAAAAATACTGGGGGAATACCAGGCAGGTTTTAGAAACAACAGATCAACGACTGACCAAATATTTGCCTTAAAAGAAATACAGACTACCTGTTACGAACATAAAACAGTACTATATGCTTTGTTCATAGACTTTAAGCAGGCTTACGACACAGTAAATAGACAGCAGATGTACGAACTGATGAAAAAATTGGGGATACCAAGTAAAATTATCAGGATGATAAAGAGGACGATGGAAAACACAACAAACGAAATAGCTTGGAAAGGGTATACATCCAAAAAGTTTGAAACCAAGGAAGGATTACGACAAGGAGACCCACTATCAACAATGGCATTCAATCTAACATTGGAAGGAATAATCAGGAAAAGCAGAATAAATATGCAAGAAACGATATTTAAAAACGGCCACCAATGCATAGCATTTGCAGATGATCTGACGCTATTAGCAACAGGCAAAAAAGAACTACAAAAGTTAATGAAAAACATAATAACAGAAGCCAAAAAATTCGGACTTAAAATAAATGAAGAAAAGACAAAGTATATGATAATGGGGGAGATCCAAAAAGAAAAAGAGAATAACATCATAGTACAAATAGATGGAGAAAAAACATACTCGTTTAAAAGAGCCAAAGAAATTATTTACCTGGGAGCCAAAATAGATGAAAATGGTCATGAAGAAGGGGAGATAAAGGCAAGAATAGCTAAAGAAAATAAAAAATATGGAGCATTGCGCACATTATTGAAATCCAAATACGTATCAAGAAAAACAAAAATAAGAATTTATAAGACTGTTATCAGACCTACAGTAACATACGCAAGCGAAACATGGGTGCTCAAAAAGTCAGAAACAGACCTGTTAGAAAGATGGGAGAGAAAAATGCAAAGAGCAATATATGGAGGTGTGAAAATAGAAGGTCAGTGGAGAAGAAGAACCAATAAAGAATTGGAAGAACTATATCAAGAGCCAACGATTACGACGACGATCAAAGCACAGAGAATACGATACTTGGGGCACATAGAGAGAATGGGAAGTAAACGAATGCCAAAAATGGTACTTTCACGAAGACCAATACAAAAGAGGAGGAAAGGCAGGCCAAGGAAAAGATGGAAGGACAGTGTATATGAAGACTTGAAGAAAAGTAACATTGAGAGATGGAAAGAACTAGCATTGGACAGAAGGAGATGGAGAGAGGTTGTGAAGGAGTGTATAAAAAGACTGAAGTGTATTTAAATAAAATTTATAAGTTATGTAAGTTATATTAAGTTATTTACTATATTATTTATGTAATCAGAAATGTAAACATTTTAGCCCTAGGCCTACAAGGCCTGTTGGGCTTAATAAATAAATAACATTAATATTAATAGTACAACTTGCGCAATTTGAAAAGGTGGTATAAAAGGTTTTTTAAAATTTAATTTAAACTGTATTATTGCATTTTTAACACGTTTCTAGAAAAAGCAAATTTATTTAACGGTATAATACTTTAGCTAAGAATTTTTAGACATTCCCCTCGAGTGTAGACAACCAGTTCTAGCTTTTACGGGTCATAGGTTTCATGTTTTTTCTTGCTTTTCTTTTGAATATGTGTTTGTAAGAAATAATATTTTTGACTTTAAAATGTGATGTTTCGAGAATAAATTTAACCTGGGACAATTTTCCTGTAGACGTGTTTGTACCATAAGTGCATAGAACTCACCCTAATCTCCCTGTGACTGTGGGACTAATTCACCTGTTTCTCAAAAACGCACCCTTGTAAATGGTAGCACTCCACGGGTTTTTCATATTTAGAGGTCCATCCAACAATAAAACCCAGTTAACGTTGTAGTTCCTTTCTAAAATACAGAATCAATAGCCTACTGGCGTAATATAGGATTTTAAGAATGTCGCAAATAATTACATGACATTTTAGTTAAATCTGAAGGTTCTCAGAATATTTATATTTATATAAACATCAATATTATACAAATATTTGCCAGAATATTAATATTTAAAATATTTTAATGTAAAAATAAAAAATATGTATAAACTCTTTCACTATACAATGTTTTAATATACCAATGACATAATAGTTTTATTATACCAATGACATAATAATAGGACGCGATGTATAGCACTCGCGCCGCTGTCGCTCGTGCTCTAAACATCGCGTGCGTTCGCAAAAAGCATACTTCACAAACTAGTTCATAAATAACTATATATTTACGTCGCTGAAAAATACTAACCTAGAAATTACAATTGGCATTTTACCATATGATATTGTAAAAATATTGTCACGATCGATTACTTTTATGTCAAATTATCTTTATTCGCATCATTGATTGCTTATCTATTTAGAGTATTGTATAACCGCCAACCAATTATACATTTAGAACTATAAGTCGTTCCTAATGTGCAAATATTAGTCAAGGAATACATGATTTTCTAAGGTCAATGTATAATAATCACAGAGGTACGTTTTTTCTGTCACTTTCAACTGTGATGGTGTAGAGAGAATTCGATTATCTATGACGAACTGAAAAAAGGGCTTGGGATGATCTGTATTTTTCCGGAAATAAAACTTCGAGTTGTTTTGGGCAGATGTCGCTACAGCCTGTATAATGTACTTATATCGAGTTATTTTGTCGTGATTTAGTACTTCATCCTGTCGCAAGGGTCGGGTACAACGGCCTCCTTAAGCCAGATGGACTTAACCAAGTTTTTTTTTATGTATTTTGACCCGTAGAACACGAATTTTTTAGGTAACAGTTGATCCGGATATCCATAAGATTGTTATAAACAAAGAACTTGAGGAATTACATAACAGCGATTTTTCGCAAAACAAAACATTTTTTTGTGTTTTTTGGGTGATCCTCAGCAAAAAATGGTCTTACAAGTTTTTTCGTAGGATGCATAGTTTTCGAGATAAACGCGGTTGAACTTTCAAAAAATCGAAAAATTGCAATTTTTGAACCCGAATAACTTTGGACTAAAAAAATAAAATAGCAATTCTGCTTACTGCATTGGAAAGTTCAAGTCAAATTCTATCGGTTTTGGTCATTTACATTGCTAAAATTTAGTTTTTTTATTGTTAAACAAAGCTATAAACACATAGTGTTTCCCGTGCCCAATGCATGCGTTTTAATGTACGTAATCTTCGTAGAAATTGTCTGTATGCGCGCCTACTCGTTCGATTTTAAATGAGAAATGCATTGAAAACATCATTCTAGCACTATTTGCTTATAGCTTTGTTTAACAATAAAAAAATTAATCAAAAATGAATAAACCATTCTCAATTTCGTTGCAACACGAAAATACAGCCGTATCATTCTAGTTCAATCAGAGAGTGCAGCAAGAAGCTCTACCGGTTTCGAAACGTATTAGTCTCTCATCAGGAAGCACAAATGCGGCTCTTTCTGATCCAACCGGGACAAACCCCGGCGTGCAGTGACGGATTGCAACCAACGAGACACCCTAGCGGCAACTGCTAGCAAAAGACTAAGTTTTCAATCTAATAGCACATAAAACAACATCAAAAAATGTTACTCTACATCTGCATCCTACCGGATTGAAAAAAAAATAATTTTTATCAATGAAAATGATCAATGTCGATAGAATTTGACTTAAACTTTCAAATGCGCTAAGCAGAATTGCTATTTTATTTTTTAATCAAAAGTTATTCGGGCTCAAAAATTGCAATTTTTCGATTTTTTGAAAGTTCAACCGCGTTTATGTCGAAAACTATGCATCCTACAAAAAACTTGTACAAACATTTTTTGCTTAGAATGACCCAAAAAATACAAAAAACGTTTTGTTGTGCGAAAAATCGCTGTTATGTGATTCCTCAAGTTCTTTGTTTATAACAACCTTGACGACATCCGGATCAACTGTTACCCAAAAAATTCGTGTTCTACGGGTCAAAATACATAAACAAAACTTAGTTAAGTCCATCCGAATAAAGGAGGCCGTTGTATCCCCCCTGGTGACAGGACGAACTAGAAGGTTTGGTTTATTTTAGTTTATTCAGAGGAATCCATATATACAATCTCTGATGATTTATAATAAGAATGAAACTAGTATAAGGGTGTCTATAGCGCTCTCTGAACGAAACGAATTGAAATATAATACGTCTCTTGATTTCGTTTTACAGCGAATTTTGATATAAAAGTTTAACTTTATTTTCTTTTTCAGAAATTCCGGAACCAATTTATTTGACTGCAGCACCGTATATGGCTGATCACGTATATTTCACGCAGTGTCTTCCAGAGTGGTCTCCAGAAACGGATACCATTTTCATGATCATTAAAATGGTGTTCTTTTACATGATACCATTAATATTCATGTCAATTGCATACCTTCAGATCATTAGAGTATTATGGAAGTCTGGAAACGCTCCACATCAAGCTATGGGTAAGTGTTAAAATCAGTTTTATCTTTAACACGTTGACGGACAGTGCGTCAAATGTATAAGCAAGTGTTGTGACACTATTTTTAGTCAAGGAAATGAAACTGAAAAAATGGCAAAATTTCGCAATTTTTTCTTCCAGCATCGATTTGTACAAAAATTAGGGATTATGCTCATTTCACCCTCTAGTTCATTTTCTATATTGAGCCGTTGTCAGCTTTTGGTTTTTTAAGGGTGAAAACTACCCCTAAAAAAACTACTTGTAAAAAATTATAAAATAACATTTTAAACTTTAATATTGTTAACATTTGATTCTTATTACATAGTTACATAATGATTGTTTTATGCTTTAAGATATACTATAATATTTCAACCCTTAAAACCACCCTTGTTAGAGCTATATATAAAATATTACTTATCCTAAAAGAATAATCTCGGCTTGTATCGATTTACATAATAATTTGGGATTAGGATCATCTCACCCTGTACTCCATATTCTGTAACATGCTCAAGGGCGTCGATTATTTTTAGGGGTATAAACTACCCCGTATTTTCAAAAATTATATAAAAACATTGTTAACTTTAATATGGGTAAAATTTGGTTTTGATTGGCTAAAAATAATGATTCTTTTATGCTTTAGGATATAATATCATAATATTTCAACCCTTAAAAACCACACTTAATGAACATTAGATGAACATAATGAACACCCTTAATGAACATAAGAACATTACAATTTTTATATGTAGATAATTTAATAGATCTATACAGAAAAAAAAGTAGAATTAAAGAATTACAAAAACATTTATTTAAAAAAAATATGAATTTACAAATATGTAGAAGTACAAATTCAAATATTTTTTAAGTCATCTTCCAGTATACGAACCAGTTCTGGTTCTGGCGGACTATTTGAATATTTCGAAAAAAAAATTCGTTTTATAAACCTAGCTCCTTCATTTTTAGCGATAAAAAGTTTTTTAAAAAATAATTTTGTAGGATTTTTAAAGATCTATAAGACTGTGTAAATTAAATTTCGTTAGATCCCTTAGTTTTTAATTGGGGTGAGTTTAAAGGGCTCGAATATGGGGGTGTTTGCTCGTAAATAGAGGTTTTAAACAGCTATATCTCGCTAACTTTTTACTATAATGAAAATCTATGCACAACATAATTTTAGCTAATAAAAAAGCTACAATTTCGTAGTTAATCGTTTTTTAATATCTCCAGTATTTTCGGAGATATTTTGAAGTAAAAGGTGAAAAATGCGAAATTGCAAAAATCAATAATTTTTCTTTAAACACCAATTTTTTCTAAAATTAGGCCTTTTAAATCAAACTTCTCGGGTGTATTGACAATAAAAATATACAAGGAATTATAGAAAGGTGAAGACCTATTTTTAATCAGGAGGGTAGCTAGAGGGTTATTTTCACTGATTTTTTCGTAGAAAAAAGCAGGTACCGACACTTTTTTTGATCATAAGTCGCTCTATTTTCATGCTAGATTTTTTATTATTATTATTTGAAAGGTTTGATTGTATAGTTGAAAAAAGTTAATTTAAGTTTTCCTCGAAAAATGCAAAGTTTTCTCGTTATTTGGCTTTGAATATTTTAAATTATGCATCTGACGACAAAAACTAACTTTTAACATGCCGTATCTCGGTTTTTATTGGTCTTAAAGATATTATAGAAAAACAATTTAGTTTGTGTTACTAAAAGATACAATTTTGTTATCTGCAGTTTTCTTGATTAAATTCATATTTTTCGAGGTATTCTCAAAAAACCCTCTAAATAAGTTGATTTTTTCGACTAAAAACTGTTACTTTCAAGCGTGAATATCTCGAAAAATATTAGTTTTACGAAGAAAACTTAAAAAACATTTTTTCTTAGAAACATCTTTTATATCGATTTACATGGTTAAAATGTAATAAAAAATTTCCAACCCGAGATGGGGTGGCAACCACCCCAAGGTTTTAGCGTACAGCGGCATGATATAGAAAATGATCCTTGGACTATTCCCTACTTTCTGTGAAAATTTCAAGTAAATCCATACTGGACGAAAAAATTGCGAGCCAAGATGCTTCATTTCCTTGACTATTTGTATTTTGCAAAGTAGATTAGGGAAATTGTTGAATTATTTCAGTTGAGTTTTTTTAACATTTTTTGTAAACATGTGGACGACGACCATGGACATCGTGTCACATTTAGTATGCATCTGTAGATATAATGTGACATTTTTTATCACAACTCCTGGATCGGAAAATATTTCACCATTGTTATATCATAATTGTGCGAATAGTTTAGCGGCTCCAATGGCAGCTATATTGACCAAATCTTTGCATACTAATTCAATACCAGCTTCATCTCAGCAACCTCCTTCACTCTCTTAATGAATGGACTTTATCTTTGGACCGATATGAACCGATTGAAATTATTTATATAGATTTTTCCCGTGCATTTGATAAGGTACCCATAAAAAGATTAATGCTGAAGCTAGAACATTACGGCGTACGTGGTGAGTTGTTATTGTGGTTAGAAAACTTCCTTTCTGAAAGAACTTTTTCGGTCAAAGTGGAAAATGACTGCAGTGTTCCACGTGCGGTAGCCAGTGGTGTCTCTTAGGGATCAATATTAGGTCCGATTCTGTTTTTGCTGTACGTATCTGATTTAACGTGCGGATGGCAGTCAAAATCGGTTTCATATGCCGACGATTTAAAGTTATATTACTGTCCCGATATTGTTAATATTTTTCAGAGTGACCTTAACTAGCTATCAGAATGGAGTATGCAATGGGTTATTCCAATAAATACGCGTAAGTGTTGTGTCGTTCAATGTGGATATAATAATCCATATATAACATATTTTTTGGATGGAGTTCCTCTGAAATCGGTAGAGAAAGTTTGGAAGAATGATTTCTGCGTGACGGTCAGCCAAACGTTAAGTTGGTCTACTCAAACAGCAAAAGTAGTCGGTAAAGCTAACTCTGCTTTATACCTCATATTAAAAGCTTTTCCCAGAATGTCTCCGGACTTGTTTTTGAAACTCTATAAAAGTTATGTCCTCACCTGGGGATATCCCTCAAAGGATACATTTGCAGTATCTGTTTGGTCACCTCATTTACAAAGAGATATTAATTTATTAGAAGGAGTACAACGAAGTGCTACTAAGCCACCGCTTAATTATGAAAGATTAAGCTATGAAACTCGATTAAGAAAGCTTAAGTTGCCTCCATTGATTCATAGAAGAGAAAGAGGTGAATTAATATCTACTTATAGAGTTCTGAGGGGGGAATTTTGGGGAACATCAAATTTTTTAATATCAGCCAAGATGCTAGACTGCGAGGTCATCACTCTAAATTGAAAAAGGAATCTTTTTCTCTGTAAGATCTAAAACCACTGTAAGACAAAACTTTTTGGTTAATCGAGTTTTTGATAATTGGAACAGTTTAAGTGATGACATCGTAGGGTCTATTAGCTTAAATAATTTCAAAAACAGGTTTGATGAGAAATAACTGGATATTGTAACTTTATATGTGTAACGTTAACAATTTTTTGTGATTATAGTTGTTATAAATTGTATGGATACATTTTATGTTTTTCACTTTATGAAAAAAAATTGTAATCTTTATATGTATACTTTCTAATTTTTGTACCTTTTTTTAATTTGCTATTGTAAGAACTTTTGTAAAATCCAGTTCTTTTGAATATTTATTTTGATTTAATTTTTATTTTGTTTTATGTTATTTAGTTTAAGACCTACAATTATTTTGTATTTTGAGCCATATAAGCTTTGCTTTGGCTCGATATTATTGTATAATAATAATAATAATAATAATAATAATAACATCAGGAAAGATGTTCCCTGAAACGGAAGGTTCATTACTGGCCATTCAAGATCAGGTTATACCAACGAGAAATTACCTGAAATATATCATCAAAGACCCTCAGGTTCAAAACGACAGATGCCGATATGGATGTCAAGCCCAAGAAACCATCCAACATCTTACAGGGGGCTGCCAGGCATTTGCTGCAACTGAATACAAGGAACGGCATGACGCAGTGGGAAAAATCCTTCATCAAGAGATAGCTATCAAGCTGGGACTCCTCCAAACGGACCATCTCCCGTATTATCAATACGTCCCTGAGAGTATGCTTGAGGATGGCAACTACAAGCTATACTGGGACCGCACTGTGCTCACAGACCAAACAGTGGCACACAATAGACCAGATCTCGTACTAGTTAATAAATTAACAAAACAAACAACACTAATTGATGTGGCGATACCTAACAACAATAATCTACGTAGTAAATTCACTGAAAAGATCGCCAAGTACAGAGATCTAGAAATTCAAATACGAAGGCAATGGAGAATGCAAAGTACCCAGACGATACCGATTATCATGTCTACTACTGGAGTCATTCCGAAGACCCTCCTCGAAAGCATAAAAAAGCTGGGTCTGAATGAACATCTTTATAAGACCATGCAGAAAGCAGTACTACTCGCAACAGCCAGATGTGTACGGAAATTTTTGGGAGATACACCTGCATACCAAGTCACCTAGGGCTCGATAACACGGAAAGAGTCCCACCAGAGCTCAATCCTTTTGATACCGTAGGTATCTGGGATGAGTCAATTTTCCCCTTAGAGGGAGTGTGAGCCGTATGGCTAAATCTGGATAATAATAATAATAATAACTCGTTATAGATATTTTGAATATATACAAGGTCGATGATAACATAGTGACCTTTTTAAGGCATATAATGAGAGATTGGAAGACTAAAATTCACCTCCAAATACCTGGTGAAAACAATATTGAAACCGAAAATATCGCAATCAACCGGGGCCTGTTTCAAGGAGACTCGTTGAGTCCACTGTGGTTCTGTTTAGCTTTGAACCCCCTTTCCCAGCTATTAAACTCCACAGACTCAGGTTTTAGCATTAAAAGCAATAATACTGTAATAGCGAAGCTCAATCATCTGTTGTATATGGATGATTTGAAATTAATGGCTTCCACTCGAGAACACCTAGAAGAGATGCTAAAAACTGTAGAAACATTCTCTAATGATATTAGTATGCAGTTCGGTCTAGACAAGTGCCGTGTTTTGAATATAGTCAAAGGAAAGGTACAGCCCGGTGGATTCGATATGCAAAATGGCCAGAACATCGAGGCCATGGGCGATAACGATATGTACAAATATCTTGGAGTAAAGCAGGCGCGGAAAATTGACCATAAGCAAATGAAAACTGAGATAACTACTGAGTTTATAAGAAGGGTAAAACAGCTGCTTCGTTCACAGCTTAACAGTAAAAATTTGTTTAAGGCACTGAACACCTACGCTTGTTCCGCGCTTAGCTATTCATTTGGTATTGTTAAGTGGACAAAAACGGATATAGAACATCTTCAGCGAAAAGTACGAACACACCTCACAAAGGCACAAAAACACCACCCTAAAAGTGCAGTAGAACGAACGACATTACCCCGGTACTTAGGAGGAAGAGGACTTATGGATATAGGTGAGCAATTAGATAAACAGATTGCTAATTTAAGAACTTATTTTCAGATGCAGGCTGAGACATCTACTCTACACCGCGCAATTTGCGCAGTAGATGACACAACACCGATCAAACTGAGGGAACCAGAAATGCGCATAAACCACCTTACTAAGGACGAAAAACTGCGCACCTGGATGGGTAAACCTCTGCACGGGCGACATCCCAATGAAGTTAGCCAAGACTATGTCGACAATATAGCGTCGAACTATTGGTTGACATCAGGAAAGATGTTCCCTGAAACGGAGGGTTCATTACTGGCCATTCAGGATCAGGTTATACCAACCAGAAATTACCTGAAATATATCGTCAAAGACCCTCAGGTTCAAAACGACAGATGCCGATATGGATGTCAAGCCCAAGAAACCATCCAACATATTACAGGGGGCTGCCAGGCATTTGCTGCAACTGAATACAAGGAACGGCATGACGCAGTGGGAAAAATCCTTCATCAAGAGATAGCTAACAAACTGGGACTTCTCCAAACGGACCATCTCCCATATTATCAATACGTTCCTGAGAGTATGCTTGAGGATGGCAACTACAAGCTATACTGGGACCGCAGTGTGCTCACAGACCAAACAGTGGCACATAATAGACCAGATCTCGTACTAGTCAATAAATTAACAAGACAAACAACACTAATTGATGTGGCGATACCTAACAACAATAATCTACGTAGTAAATTTACTGAAAAGATCGCCAAGTATAGAGATCTGGAAATTCAAATACGGAGACAATGGAGAATGCAAAGTACCCAGACGATACCTATTGTTATGTCTACTACTGGAGTCATTCCGAAGACCCTCCTCGAAAGCATAAAAAAGCTGGGTCTCAATGAACATATTTATAAGACCATGCAGAAAGCTGTACTACTTGCGACGGCCAGAAGTGTAAGAAAATTTTTGGGAGATACACCTGCATTCCAAGTCACCTAGGGCTCGATAACACGGAAAGAGTCCCACCAGAGCTCAATCCTTTTGATACCGTAGGTATCTGGGATGAGTCAATTTTCCCCTCAGAGGGAGTGTGAGCCGTATGGCTAAATCTGACAGAGGATAACTCGTTACTTTCCTGTGGGAGTTTTATGTCAGTTCTTCTATCAGGCGCGGCCCCCTGCGAATGGGGGATGCTTTCTGGGTATTCGTAGCGCCAATACCCAGAGAGTAGCAGGAATACTTGCCGTGGAACAAAAACTGACACCTGGCAGTAGGTATAAAATGCACACCCATGAGAATGGAGACTAATAGTTTATGTTTAGGGCCGCTGCCTGGGGATCGCCAGGGCACGTCTGGAGCCGACGCTGGACGTGACAGCATGCGGGACGTCGGTGGCAGGGTGTTGAGGAGGCGGGCCCCTGTCACACAAACAGCTACAGCCCAACAACAAGAACAACAACCACAAGCGAGCCAAACAACAGCAAGAGCTCCACTCGCTGAAGGTGCTGCGCCGGAACATCAGCCGGCGCTCACTCAAGCGGGACGACCGAGGCAGCGCATGAAATGGACTGTGTCCATTAACGAAAGCATTTTGCGCTTCTATTATAAGGTGACAAACCTCGGTCAAGAAACGATCGGCTACAGACAATAGCTGTATGCCGAATTTTGCAGGGAGTACCCAGATATTCAAGTATCGGAGCAAAGAGTATCAGATCAATACCGGGTAATCGTAAGAAACAACCTTATCCCAGAGACTAGACGCAATACGATCAAAAGCGAAGTCGAACGGGAGATTAATAACCAAGAGCTAGTTTTAGATCAAGTCCCTAATGAAATCCTTGATGAGCAGATTCCTGAGATTCCCATACCAGAAACTCAACCTGACAATATACAGCAGGAAAACAACGAGTTGCGCGATAGTCTAGAGAACGAAATGGCTCGTGCCGTACAAGAGTTTAATGGAACAAATCCACTTAGCAGACCACCGCTACCACGAATAAACTCTTGTAAGAAACTAGGTGCCCTGTTACAAATTGTGAATACTGAAGTCCTACCCAATTATGTCGTAGAAGCCCACACATTGGAGTATCTGCATATGCTAATCTACTGTGCAGCTACAGCAATTGCCAATGTAATGGGCGTTAAGATCAGAACACGACGGGGTACTAATAACGGAAGGACTGGTAACAGAATTGCACCCTGGGAAAAAAGACTTCTCGGAAAAATTGAATTACTGCGTAGGGATATTGGTCAAGTTACAGAATATATAAGAGGTGTTACAAGTAGAAAAGTCATTAAAAGAGCTGAAGAAATAATGCGGAGCACTGCAAGACACTCAAGATACGATCCAGAAAATAACACAGCCCAACAGTGTTTGGATACATTAAAACAAAAACTCTCCGTCTATTCAGGACGATTAAGAAGGTATAAAGTTAGTAACAGCCGAAAATGTGACAATGCACTTTTTGAGAACTCTGAGAAGGCGTTCTACCGAAAACTCAATTCCACCGTAGAAAGTGTCGACAAGTCTTACCCAAGCCAAGAAGAAATTCATGAGTTTTGGGGAAATCAACTTTCCACACCAGCTGCTTTTAACAACAATGCTGGCTGGATAGAAGATACGACGCACAACTGTCACCACTACGTCACTGCTAACTACGAACCATTCACGACTGAAGAAGTCTCAAATGTCATCAAAGAGCTTCATAACTGGAAATCTCCTGGACCAGACGGAGTTCAGAACTTCTGGCTTAAAAAGTTTTGGAGTATTCATGAGTGCTTATCAACATTAATTAATCATGTTATTTCTAATCCGCAGGAATTACCATCATTTCTAACTCAGGGAACTACTTATTTAATACCCAAGGATCAAAATAACACCCAAGATCCATCCAAGTACCGCCCAATTACTTGTCTTCCAACTTTGTATAAATTGGTCACATCCTGTGTAACCCGGCGTATCTACCAACACTGTGCTCTAAACAATATCATAGAGCCTCAACAGAAAGGATGCGCTAAGGGTTCCATGGGTTGCAAAGAACAGCTTATCATCGACTCAGTCATTTCTAACCAGGCATTCACTAAAAAAAGGAACCTTTTTACTGCTTTTATTGACTATAAAAAGGCCTTTGATTCAGTACCGCATGAATGTCTAATAGATATATTGAAAATATACAAAGTAGATGATAACATAGTGACCTTTTTAAGGTATATAATGAGAGATTGGAGGACTAAAGTTCACCTCCAAATACCTGGTGAAAACAATATCGAAACCGAAAATATCGCAATCAACCGGGGCCTATTTCAAGGAGACTCGTTGAGTCCATTGTGGTTCTGTTTAGCTTTGAACCCCCTTTCCCAGCTATTAAACTCCACTGACTCAGGTTTTAACATTAAAAGCAATAATACTGTGGTAGCGAAGCTCAATCATCTGTTGTATATGGATGATTTGAAATTAATGGCTTCCACTCGAGAACACCTAGAAGAGATGTTAAAAACTGTAGAAACATTTTCTAATGATATTAGTATGCAGTTCGGTCTAGACAAGTGCCGTGTTTTGAATATAGTCAGAGGAAAGGTACAACCCGGTGGATTCGATATGCAAAATGGCCAGAACATCGAGGCCATGGGCGACAACGATATGTACAAATATCTTGGAGTAAAGCAGGCGCGGAAAATTGACCATAAGCAAATGAAAACTGAGATAACTACTGAGTTTATAAGAAGGGTAAAACAGCTGCTTCGTTCACAGCTTAACAGTAAAAATTTGTTTAAGGCACTAAACACCTACGCTTGCTCCGCGCTTAGCTATTCATTTGGTATTGTTAAGTGGACAAAAACGGATATAGAAAATCTTCAGCGAAAAGTACGAACACACCTCACAAAGGCACAAAAACACCACCCTAAAAGTGCAGTAGAACGAACGACATTACCCCGGTATTTAGGAGGAAGAGGACTTATGGATATAGGTGAGCAATTAGATAAACAAATTGCTAATTTAAGAACTTATTTTCAGATGCAGGCTGAGACATCTACTCTACATCGCGCTATCTGCGCAGTAGATGACACAACACCGATCAAACTGAGGGAAGCAGAACTGCGCATAAACCACCTTACTAAGGACGAAAAAGTGCGCGCCTGGATGGGTAAACCTTTGCACGGGCGACATCCCAATGAGGTCAGCCAAGATTATGTCGACAATATAGCGTCGAACTACTGGTTGACATCAGGAAAGATGTTCCCTGAAACGGAGGGTTCATTACTGGCCATTCAGGATCAGGTTATACCAACCAGAAACTACCTGAAATATATCATCAAAGACCCTCAGGTTCAAAACGACAGATGCCGATATGGATGTCAAGCCCAAGAAACCATCCAACATCTTACAGGGGGCTGCCAGGCATTTGCTGCAACTGAATACAAGGAACGGCATGACGCAGTGGGAAAAATCCTTCATCAAGAGATAGCTATCAAGCTGGGACTTCTCCAAACGGACCATCTCCCGTATTATCAATACGTCCCTGAGAGTATGCTTGAGGATGGCAACTACAAGCTATACTGGGACCGCACTGTGCTCACAGACCAAACAGTGGCGCATAATAGACCAGATCTCGTACTAGTTAATAAATTAACAAGACAAACAACACTAATTGATGTGGCGATACCTAACAACAATAATCTACGTAGTAAATTCACTGAAAAGATCGCCAAGTACAGAGATCTAGAAATTCAAATACGAAGGCAATGGAGAATGCAAAGTACCCAGACGATACCTATTGTTATGTCTACTACTGGAGTCATTCCGAAGAACCTCCTCGAAAGCATAAAAAGGCTGGGTCTAAATGAACATCTTTACAAGACCCTGCAGAAAGCTGTACTACTCGCAACGGCCAGATGTGTACGAAAATTTTTGGGAGATACACCTGCATACCAAGTCACCTAGGGCTCGATAACACGGAAAGAGTCCCACCAGAGCTCAATCCTTTTGATACCGTAGGTATCTGGGATGAGTCAATTTTCCCCTTAGAGGGAGTGTGAGCCGTATGGCTAAATCTGGACTCGTTACTTTAAAAATGACCTCTATATACGTTGTGTCACATTACATCAATGGAAATTAGACGTCTTAATACGTTTTGTCCGTCAACGTGTTAAAGGACAATATTATTTACTACTGCCGAAAGGACGTAAAAAATGTAAAAATTAGTGGCCCTTATTTTTTAATTAGAATAACTGGAGAAAGTCAACCGTAAACGCCAACCATCTCGTTTGCATCGAAATTTTTACTGCGTCATGGTTCCTTTATTAACGATTTGGATGAAAAAAACAATTTTTTCATTCATTCCAAAATTTCTGAAAAAAGTACGAATTGTAGATGGAACCGTTCAACAGACGACTGTCTTGAAAATAAATGTTGTTTTTCTACAATCACGTGATAAAAAAGACTTTTTCGCTTGTCAATGGCAAATAAAAGTTGACGTTTACTGAGTACCGTCACTTTACCGCTCTATCCACAAACCATACATACTCATAGACGTTTCACGACCATGTTAATCTTTTGGATCAAATTAACGCCATCTCTTGATTGGAATGGGAACTAAATTGACAAATTTTAGTTACGTAGGAATTTCAAATTATAAATTTTGCGGGATTTTTGATGAAATTTCGCAGGAAATTAAAACAACAGAAAGACAATTCAATGTTTTATTCAATGTTTTACTGAAAACTTCAAATATTCCAATTTGTTTTCAAAATGCTAAACACTACTGCCATGTGTCACGTGAAAGCACTGATGTGTAATATTGAGTTGAATGAAAATTTTTGAAAGAAACTTGTAGGATGATTGTTTAGATAAATACCTTATAATCTTTTACAAACTTCCAAAAATATATAGGCCCGAAATGTTGATGACACACTTGTCTATTGGATTAAACTGTTTCAGGATCTGTTATATTGTTTTTTTAAATGTGGAGAAACACAACACGGGATGATCAATGTAAACTAAAAATTCTACTCATAAAAACGGAGAGGAGGTTAATACAATTGATTAAAATTGTGATTAAATCTAATTAAAAACGTAACACCACTATAATAAAATAATTAAGCCACAAACTGTAAAATAAAAAGTAAATAACAAATTAATTTAATTGTCAACTGTCAGTTGTTAAATATGACAAGAGAATTGACTGCAAGCGACATCTCTGGATTGAAATGGTAGCTAATTTGCTGTCTTGACCTTGAAAATTTACGTGAAACGTCTATGAGTATGTATGGTTTGTGGCTCTATCGCGTAAAGTTTGATTTTACGCTCGTCGCGTCGTCCGTAGCAACCGTACAACCATACAATACAAACACATTGAACATGTAAACTGACAGATATAAAAGTTAATGTTATGACATTATAATGACAGATAAAAAATAGTTTTTTTTCTTCTTTTTTGTACAAAATAGATACAATAAAATTAATGGTTTAAAAATAGTTTCAGTTCATTAAGTGATAATAGAAAAATTTTTGTATGTATTACAAGCGCAAAGTGACATTATTGCTTTCGAGTAATTACCGCGTATCACTTTTCGCTATTAATACATAAATAAGGATTACAAAGAAAATGTTTATAAAAAGCAAAAAAAAAGGTATATAAAGAAGACGGGATCTCGTAATCGATGATTTTTTTAATGAGCATAGGTGTCGTGTGCTAGCAGTAATATCAAATATAAATTTTTTATAGCCTTGTCGCCAGGGGGGGTACAACGGCCTCCTTAATCAGATGGACATACCCTAGTTTTTTATGTATTTTGACCCGTAGAACACGAATTTTTTTGGGTAACAATTGATCCGGGTGTCGATAAGTTTGTTATAAACAAAGAACTTGAGGAATTACATGACAGCGATTTTTCGCAAAATAATTTTTTTGTATTTTTTGGGTGATCCTCAGCAAAAAATGGTCTTACAAGTTTTTTCGTAGGATGCATAGTTTTAGAGATAAACGCGGTTGAACTTTCAAAAAATCGAAAAACTGCAATTTTTGAACCCAAATAACTTTTGATTAAAAAATAAAATAGCAATTCTGCTTACTGCATTTGAAAGTTCAAGTCAAATTTTATCGGTTTTGATTATTTACATTGCTAAAAATTAGGTTTTTATTTGTTAAACAAAGCCATAAACACATGTGTTTCCCGTGCCCAATACATGCGTTTTAATGTATACAGTGAGCACGTAAAGGTTGGAATAAATTCATTTTCTCGAGAGTGGACAATTTTGGAAAAAATTCCGAAACAAGTTAATTTTTATTTTTAAATTCCGATTTTTTGGCATATACAGGGTGTTTCATTAATAATTGTCCATATATTAACTGGAGAATCCTTAGCACAAAATACGTAGATTTAACCTAAAACACTTAAATAAAATGTGGTTCCTTACTGAGTTACAGGGTGTTTTATCTAAAAATTTAAAACTTATTTTTGCTCAGCATTTTAAAACTATTAGACGTATCCTTTTAATACTTGGCAGAAAGTATAGGTACTATATAAACTACTAAATTATGTTAAACAAACGTTTCTGTCTATTACCAGAGGCGTACGACGGGGGAAAGTAAAGGGTTGATCCTTTTCAAATTCTACGCCACTGACGAAATTTCTATTTTAGTTCAATTTTTGGACTCTCCAAAACTTTCTCTAAAAATAATATACTCTTAATTCGTAACGATAAAGTCATTAGTTTTCGAGATCTTTGAAGTTAAACATGAAACGACACGGTTATTTTGATTAATGCATTGTGTCGCTTCCTTTTTATTTTCAAATATCTCGAAAACTAATCGTTTTATCGTTACGAATGAAGAGTATATTATTGACATAAAAAGTGTTGCAAAATTAACTAATTACACTAAAATAGCAATTTCGTTAGTGGCGTAGAATTTGGGAAGGTTCAACCAGCCACTATCCCCTGTCGTACGCCTCTGGTAGTAGCTAGAAACGTTTATTTATCTTAATTTAGTAAATTGTACAGTACCTACACTTTCTGACAAGTATGATAAGGATAAGCCTTATAGTTTTAAAGTACTGGGTACAAATAATTTTTAAATTTTAATTATATGAATCATATTATAAATTAATCAAAATAACTGTGCCGTTTCATATTTAACTTCAAATATCTCGAAAACTAATGACCTTATCGTTACCAATGAAGAGTATGTTATTTACGTAGAAAGTATTGAAGAATCTAAAAATAGCACTAAAATAGTAATTCCTCCAATGGCGTAGAATTTGAGAAGGGTCAATTATTCACCATCCTCTGTCGTACGCCTCTGGTAGTAACTAGAAACGTGTGTTTATCATAATTTAGTAGGGTATTTAGTAGTCGCACTTTCTGCCAAGTATGAAAAGGATACGTCGAATAATTTTAAAATGCTGACCAAATTTTTTTTTAAATTTTTAGATAAAACACCCTGTAACTCAGTAAGGAACCACATTTTATTTAAGTGTTTTAGGTTAAATCTTCGTATTTTGTGCTAAGGTTTCTCCAGTTACTATATGGACAATTATTAATGAAACACCCTGTATATCATACTAGTGACGTCAAACATCTGGGCATGATGACGTCATCGATGATTTTTTCGAATAGGAATAGGGGTCGTGTGATTGCTCATTTGAAATGTAATTCAATTATCTATTCAGTAATATAACCACTAACATAATTATTTGTACAGGGTGTCCAAAAAAAATTTTGGATTAAATTTACTAACATAAAAAGAACAATGCAAGTAATTTATTTAACTCAAAGTACCATGTCGATAATCAATGAAAATACATATTACTGCTCTCAGAAAACAAAAAAAAAAAAAGGTTTATTTGAAAAATAATCATTGCTTTACGCTTAAATTAAATGTTCAAACTGTCAAGAAGAAAGTGGGTGGCTGCTTTGATACTGAATTTAAGCAAAAAACAATATTTATAACATAAATATTTAAACAAATAAACATTATTTCCTGTTTTCTGATAGGAGTAAAATGTATTTTGAGTTAAATAAATTATATACATTCTTCTTTTTATGTCAATAAATTTAATTCAAAAAAATGTTTTTGTACACCCTGTATAAATAATTATGTTATTGTTTATATTACTGAATAGAGAATCGAACTACCTTTCAGATGAGCTATCACACAACCCCTATTTTCATTTAAAAAATCGTAGATGACGTCATCACGCCCAGATGGGTGACGTCACTAGTATGATATATATGCCAAAAAGTTGCAATTTAAAAATAAAAATTGACCTGTTTTGGGTTTTTTTTCCAAAATCGTCCATTCCCGAGAAAATGAATTTATTCCAACCTTTACGTGCTCACTGTATACGTAATCTACGTAAAAATTGTCTGTGTGCGCGCCTACTCGTTCGATTTCAAATGGGAAATGCATTGAAAGCATCATTCAATCACTATGTGTTTATAGCTTTGCTTAACAATAAAAAAATTAATTTTTAGCAATGAAAGTAATCAAAACCGATAGAATTTGACTTAAACTTTCAAATGCGGTAAGCAGAATTGCTATTTTATTTTTTAATCAAAAGTTATTCGGGTTCAAAAATTGCAATTTTTCGATATTTTTAAAATTCAACCGCGTTTATGTCGAAAACTATGCATCCTACGAAAAAACTTGTAAAAACATTGTTTGCTTAGAATGGCACAAAAAATACAAAACAATGTTTTGTTTTGCGAAAAATCGCTGTTATGTGATTCCTCAAGTTATTTGTTTATAACAATCTTATCGACATCCGGATCGACTGTTACCCAAAAAATTCGTGTTCTACGGGTCAAAATACATAAAAAAAAACTTGGGAAAGTCCAGTTTCATATTACTTATCACGCACAAAATCCCCTCCCAACTCTTAGACTATAATGTTTATATTACTGAAAAGATAATTAAATAACGTTTCAAAGAAGCTAGCACAGGACCCCTGTTCTCATTAAAAAAAACTAAACCTAACAATGAACAAGAAAGAACAAATAATTGTGTTTATAAAATACCTTGTGAATGTGAACAATTTTATTTAAGTGAAACATCAAGATCACTAAACGTTAGAATAAGTGAACATCAGTCTTATATTAAAAATAGAGAATTTGATAGATCTCAAATATGTCAACAGGCATGGGATAATGAACATAGAGTTCAGTGGAAAGATTCAAGTATAGTCCTGAAAAAAACAGATAGTAAAAAGAGAAAAATCAAAGAAGCGAGTCTAAGTATGCTAAATGAAACCAATTGTGTCGCAAATTCCTCGGTAGAATACAGTAGGATGTCGTTACCCATACTAAAAGAGGAAGTCAATAGAAAGAAAATACCACGATTAGTAAGTCAGTAACATATCGATTTAGTACATATTTTAGTATTATGTATATAATATCTATGTATTATTAATATAATTTAAAATTGCATATACAGGGTGTAACAAAAATACAGGTCATAAATTAAATCACATATTTTGGGACCAAAAATAGTTCGAATAAACCTAACTTACCTTAGTACAAATATGCACACAAAAAAAGTTATAGCTCTTTGAAGTTACAAAATGAAAATCGATTTTTTCGAATATATCGAAAACTATTAGAGATTTTTTATTGAAAATAGATATGTGGCATTCTTATAGCAGGAGCATCTTAAAGAAAAATTATAGTGAAATTTGTGCTCCCCATAAAAATTTTATGGGGGTTTTGTTCCCTTAAACCCCCCCAAACTTTTCTGTACGTTCCAATTAAATTGTTATTGTGGTACCATTAGTTAAATTCAATATTTTTAAAACTTTTTTGGCTCTTAGTATTTTTTCGATAAGGCAGTTTTTATCGAGTTGCGGCTTCTTTTTTAATATGTTTACATAAAAAATTTATGGGGGTTTTGTTCCTTTAAACCCCCCAAATGTTTGTGTACGCTCCAATTAAACTATTACTGCGATATCGTTAGTTAAACAAAATGTTTTTAAAACTTTTTTGCCTCTTTGTATTTTTTCGAGAAGACAGCTTTTATCGAGATATGACTTCTTTTTTAATACGGTTCAAAATATACCTAAAAATGTAAATCATACATAAATTTTCATATTATTACCAAGTCTCCATAATCGTACTTAACCATATACAAATATGTGGTGGATTTGACAAATATTCAAAATATCTCGATAAAAACTGAGTTTTCGAAAAAGTACTAAGAGCCAAAAAAGTTTTAAAAATATTTTGTTTAAGTAATGGTACTACGATAATAATTTAATTGGAACGTACACAAAAGTTTGGGGGGGTTTAAAGGAACTAAACCCCCATAAAATTTTTATAGGGTGTCCAAATTTCACTATAATTTTTTCTTAAGATGCTACTGTCATAAGAATGCCATATGTCCATTTTCGATAAAAAATCTTTAATAGTTTTCGATATATTGGAAAAAATCGATTTTTATTTTGTAACTTCAAAAGGTTGTAACTTTTTTTATATACACATTTGTACTAAGGTAAGTTAGGTTCAATCAAACTATTTTTGGTCCCAGAATATGTGATTAAATTTATGACCTGTATTTTCGTTACACCCTGTATATTAAAGTCGGAGTTTGGTATTAGATTTGAGAGTAAACTAAATGTAAGCACAAATACTTACGATGTCGGAATAGTATCACGAGGTTTTTTTCCTGGTTTTTCCCTCGTGATTTAATATGGAGTCTCTAGCGCGAGAATTTTACTGCCACCGTTGCATTTGGTTGTTTTTTTAAAGACAGATCACATGCTATGATTTTTTGTGGCGGATATTCTTGAGTTGGGTTGATTTCATGTAATCAAATGAACTATCTTTTAGTAACGTCGTCCCAGGAACGCAACTCATCAATATTAGCAATATCATTTTTAAGTCTTCTACTTTAAAATGTACAATACATATCTAATTTGTCGATATAAATGAGTCAGATTAAATAAATTAGAAGAATTTTTTATTAAGCAACAAGAGTTTTGCTTTATTTGGAATTATTTTGTATTTTGACAACGACACCCGACTTGGGCGTCGAAACGTTAATAAAATCATTTTTTGGTAATATTGTGGCTTATTTCCTATTGAAAATAGTTGATTCTAAAAATTCCACAAGGAAATAGCTTCAGAACAACATCGGTTACATCATCACGGGCAGGTGGATGTCACTAGCACAATCTATATGCCAAAAATCATAATTTAAAAATAAAATTCGACCTATTTCGGGATTTTTCCTTCTAGGTAGGCGCAAAATCTGGGAACTATGCTATTTAAATGCATTAATTTTTTTCGAATACTGATAAAATTTGAAAAATTTTTGAAAAATTTAAACGCAGAATAAAAGATTATATTATTTCCACAGGCAAAAAATCCCTTAGAATAAAAAAAGTATTTTTAATAAAAAATTTTAAATAAAAATGTCACTAAATTGTCACTTTCTTTTAACCCCTGTAACTCATTCAAATAAACATTACAGAAGTTTTCAGGGACTTTCGGCACTCGGTAATATTGTAGTCTTTCATTCTGCGTTTAAATTTTAAAAAAATACATATACCTATAAGTTCTCTGAGAATTTAAAAAAAATGTATTTAAATAGCATTGGACCAAGATTTTGAGCATATCCCCTTAAATTCGAGCAGTTTTTAAACTCAAAAAATTCTATTTGTTTATCCCATTTTGGACAAAAAGGAATTTTAAAATGTCTGTCCACTAGGTTTTTAATATTTAGAATGGTTTTTTTGGCTCCTTCTTTTATGATGTGTTTTTCCAGATGGTATATTATATTGTTTTTTTTAATGGCTAAAACGGTGCTTAATAAGGTGAAAATGGTACTTCATTCTGCATAAATTCTTTATAAGTAAACAACTAAAAATGAGTATACTTTTTTAAAAACCCATTTAATAATTTTAGTTTTATTCTGGCTATCCTATATTTACCGCTTTACAACTACTTAAAATGAGCAACTTTGCTTCCATTTTAATGATTGTTCTGGGGGCAATAGTTAGGACAAAATAGTTGTCCTCCTTGCTTGTTATATCGCTGTATAAATTGAATTTTACAGTGTTTAATTTTCTGTTTTATTAAAACACGTATTTCATGAAACTCCTACCGATTTAATTTTATTACTAGATGAGGGTATAAACCTTAGTTCTCAATTAAAGTTCACCTGCATGGAAGTAAGTGTTACACCGAAAGCAAAATTTTATTTTCTAATAAAAGTTCCCGTAAATCTTGTCAGCTTGTACTTTCAACAAGAGTAAATCACAATAAACGTCAGCGATACATTTTAAAATAATGTAAATTAAATTACTAATGAACAAAATAAAGAAGTATGAACGTTTTGTTTTTAGCTCTAGTCGTTGCTTGTTCAATTTCGGATCTTTTGCGAATGTTTTTATTTTTAAACACAAAACGAAATTCAAAGAGACGGAGATACCAAAATTTCCAATATTGATAAACAAATTCTGGTCGTAAGGTAAATTCGAGCTTTCTACAATTTAAAAAGCAAGCGGACGCTAAATATATTAAGTCTGGATCCCGCGTATGAAAAAAAAGTTGATTAATAGCAAGCTGAAAATTTGTTAATAGCTTAAGGGTGTCTAGTCGGACAAACTTTGATATATGGGAATACTGGAACAGGGGCAGTTTTAATTGGGGAACAGGTTAAAAATTTGGAACGGTCAGACCACGAAAACGGCACATTTATTTTGTCCGACAGAATAGACTTAAACTCTCCGAACAGAGATTAAACTCTCATGCAAAAATCAGACTGCTATTTATCACCTGTCATAATTCCTGTCATTTGACATATTCTACATGTTCCACTCATTAAAACGCACATTTGGTGATAAATAGCAGTCTGATTTTTGCATGAGAGTTTAATCTCTGTTCGGAGAGTTCAAGTCTGTTCTGTCGGACAAAATACATGTGCCGTTTTCGTGGTCTGACCGTTCCAAATTTTTAACCTGTTCCACAATTAAAACTGCCCCTGTTCCAGTGTTCCCATATATCAAAGTTTGTCCGACTAGACACCCTTAAGCTATTAACAAATTTTCAGCTTGCTATTAATCAACTTTTTGTCATACGCGGGATCCAGACCTATATAGACAAGGGGAATCTACAATAATATGCATTCCACGTCACGTCAATTAATCTACAGTTTATTCGCATGAGACATGCAGTGGATGTAAACATTAGTTATAGTCGGTTCGCTAAACTCAGACGCAACTGGCTAGATATTTTAGTCGATAATTTTTTTGTTTTTTGCCAATTTTGCAAAAATTGGCAAAATTACTAACTATTTAGTGATTGTTAACTATTTAGTAATTATTTTTTGCCAATTTTACTAAAATTGGCAAAATTACCGACTTAAATATCTAGAAAGTTGCGTCTGAGTTTAGTGAACAGACTATAATAGCAATGTCGTCACCGCCAACATAAGAGATGGCGATTTCCGTTCAGATTTTCAATATTTTGGATAACTACTTTTATAATCGCGTAAATTATTGAATAATTTTTTTCTCGTATATCAAGGGGTGCTTATTATGAGACTAACTTTTTCTTAAAAGATTTTACCCCGGAACACCCATTTTCATTCCTTTAAAGGGGGTAATTTGTGGTTTTTGCGAAACGTAGCCGTTCCTGTAAGTTTTTGCAAAAAATTCCTTATTAGAAATATGAAGAGAACTATATTTCCTACAATTTGTTCCGTGATAGCATATGTCTATCACCCACCGTTTAGCTGGGGTGGCGCCCCAAAGATGACAAGTTTTTAATAAAGATGTTTAAAAAAAATGATTTTTCCCTAACTGTAAGGGGAATCAAGAAGAAACCCTGCGGCAATTAATCAAAAATAAGTGGCTGATTTTTTGGTATAGTTATCACTTCAGGCCAATTGCCTATTTTTTAATTACAGGGTGTTACATTAAAAAAAAAACCCTTTTTGAAAACCCATCTGAACCGCTTATGCTAGCGTAAAAAAACTTTCAGCGATTGCTTATGTACAGGGTGTCCCAAATTGGTATGTTTTGCAGTGTATACCGAAAACTAGAGGAGATAGAAAAAAAGTAGTTAAGATGTCATGACTTCTTTTTTCGTTAAGGTAACGATTGCCCAATCAAATCATCAATAGCTCCTCACATTATCGAGATACTGGGCGATTATTGAAAAATGTCGAAAAAGACAGGGTTACAGATCTTCTTTATTAAGAAAAATTTTAAAAAACTTTATAGGAACTTTTGATAGATATATTATGGACGGATTCAGTGGCTTACAAAAAACTTTTTTAGGGGGTCTCGTTAAGGAAATATAAACCAAACTTATGTTTTTTTAAATGGGACACCCTGTATATTTTGACATTTTTCGTTTACCTTTTTAATTCTCTTTCATCTGATATGACATATCATATATCTATTTTCAGTTGTTGGCGCTACCGTGCAAATAAATTGTTTATAGTTGACGTCAGGTTAAAGCCACTTAAAAATAAAACACTCGGTAACGTATTTTAACATTTTAATATTAGGGTACCAATCCTTAACATTTTTATTTAGCAAAAATAAAATCAATCAACTTAAAAAATAGGAATAACAAATTTACCAACAACAAAAACTACTTAACTACAAGAATTCATTTTACAAAAATAATAACATTAATATAGACCAACAAACAACAATAATAAACAACGTAACAACTATAATTAATTTTACAAAAATTGAAAATTATAATAAATGTTCAAAATACTCCCCGTTTTGTTGTAATAATAATTGACACGATATTGATATCCTAACGATTATTTGAGGATACAATTTGCAGAATGGTATATAGAAAAATGTAATGAAAATCCAAATTTTTATTCAAAGGTAATAGTTAGCGGTGAACCTCGCATATCCAGTGCAGGAATATTTAACCGACACAATGAACTATATTGGAATGACTCAAATTCCCACTTAGTTCAAGGGATCAGGAGGCAAGGCAGATTCGGTTTTAACGTTAGTTTAACGTTAAGTTGTTTTGTCAAGCATAATAAATTAGTTTATCAAGTATTTGACGATAAACTAACATCTTAGAAACTAATTTAAATAACATTTCTGATGAGTAATATTTGGCTGATCGGAATACATTTTGGTTCCGACAAGATGGAGCACCTGCCCATAATGCAGAATTCGTTGGAAATTATTTAAATGAAAAATTTCATAATCGGTGGATTGGAACTTATGGTCCTGTTAGGTGGCCCCCTCGTTCACCAGAACTAAATCCTCCTGATTTTTTATTTGATGATTTTTAAAAAACAATATTTATAAAACTGAATTTAACACAAAGGAAAAATTATTGCAAAGCATTCATCAAGCATTTAGAAAAATAAAACCAGTGCATAATATGCATTGCATATACTCAATTGTGTAAGATCTGTAAGAAAAAGGTGTCAGTTATTATTACAACAAAACTGGGAGTATTTTGAACATTTATTATAATTTTCATATTTTTATAAGATTAATTATAGTTGTTACGTTGTTTATTATTGTTGTTTGTTGGTTTATGTTAAAGCTATTATTTTTGTAAAATTAATTCTTGTAGTGAAGTAGTTTTTTGTTGTTGGTAAATTCGTTATTCCTATTTTTTAAGTTGATTGATTTTATTTTTGCTAAATAAAAATATGTAGGATTGGTACCCTAGTATTAAAATGTTAAAATACGTTACCGAGTGTTTTATTTTTAAGTGCCTTTAACCTGACGTTAACTATAAACAATTTATTTGCACGGTAGCTCCAACAACTGAAAATAGATATATGATATGTCATATTAGATGAAAGAGAATTAAAAAGGTAAACGAAAAATGTCAAAATATACAGGGTGTCCCATTTAAAAAAACATAAGTATGGTTTATATTTCCTTAGCGAGATCCCCTAAAAAAGTTTTTTGTACGCCACTGAATCCGTCCATAATATATCTATCAAAAGTTCCTATAAAGTTTTTTAAAATTGTTCTTAATAAAGAAGATCTGTAACCCTGTCGTTTTCGACATTTTTCAATAATCGCCCAGTATCTCGATAATGTGAGGAGCTATTGATGATTTGATTGGACAATCGTTACTTTAACGAAAAACGAAGTCATGACATCCTAACTACTTTTTTTCTATCTCCTGTAGTTTTCGGTATACACTGCAGAACATACCAATTTGGGACACCCTGTACAACTGATATTTACAAATTTGTATAATTCACTCCCATTTTTACCGAAACTACCCCAAAAAAGGAGAAATAATAAAAAAAGTGGTTTTCTTGGGATCTTTCACACACACAAACACCCCTTTATTAAAATGCTGCATAATATTATTTTGTGCATGTTCTTATTACCCATGCATGGACACCAACAGCGATTTCCTGGTGCAAACGCTGTAGCAAAAAAAAATAAAACGGGGGTTGAAAAAGAAAAAAAAAATTCGCTTTTTGACCCATATATGGGTCTATACTCCATCATCAATAGGGCTTTTTAGTAAATATATACGGTTATTGCACATCCCTGCGAAAACTACCCCTATCCCTGAAAATAAGTTTGGCGAGCATATTTTTACGATTTTCTCATTACCTATGCATTTTTTTAAAACAAAACTTACACTAAATTAAAGACCACTATTTTCTGTACAAACAAGTTTCTGTGCACTTTTTTTTTCATATTATAAGCAACCGTTACGGCACAGTGGCGCCGTAAAGCTCAAAAATGCTTTGGCGGGCTCCACTTTTTGTTTTTTTTTTTTTCGCCACCTATGGATTTTATTGATAACGTTCTTATGGAAAATAATAGAACACCCTGTCTGCTTCACATTATGGTCTATGCATATTTTACTTTCTTTGCACCCTAAAGCCACAGTGGTGGCCCAAAATCAATTTTTGTATATTGTCTTTATTAATTCTCCTTTTTTTGGGGTGGTTCCGGGCAAAATATGGGGGTGCATTTTACAAATTTGTAAATAACACTTGTACATGGGCAACCAGCATAAGCGGTGCAGATGATATAAAAAAGGGGTTCTTTTAAAATTTAACACCCAGTTATCAAAAAATGGACAATATTGCCATTAAATAAAACCTAAACCAAAAATCAGCCAATTATTTGTGATTAATTGTCGCAGGGTTTCTTCTTGATGCCTATTACAGCTAGGGAAAAATAATTTTTTTTCTAAAAGATCTTTTTCAAAAAATTTGTCAAATTTGGGGCGCCAACCCCGCTAACCGGTGAGTGATAGATGATAGACATATGCTGTCGCGGAATAAATTGTAGGAAATATAGTATTCTTCATATTTCTATTAAGGAACTTTTTGCAAAAACGTACAGGAAGGGCTACGTTTCGCAAAAACCGCAATGTACCCCTTTTAAAGGGATGAAAATGGGTATTCCGGGGCGTAATCTTTTAAGAAAAAGTAAGGCTCATAATAAGCATTCCTTGATATACCAGAAAAAAATAAAACCGGACTTCTGTCGAGTTTGTTAAGTTCAACCTCTGTTTCTACACTAACAATAAAATCTAATAATCGAAAAAAGAGACAAAGTGATAACTTGATGTTAATAATATACTGTTAATAAGGAACGAGTAGGTACGTTTTGAGTACCTTTAACAAATGTAATCTTTATTTACATGCACTGCATGTCTTATTTGAATTTAGTGTAGGTAAAAATCTAACGAATTTAATCTCTAGTTCTCAATTTGTAAGCAAACGGAGGTATAGAAAGACAGTTTACGAATTAGTTTCCTTTCTGAGTCTACAAATATCCATTTATACACATTTCGTACTCTTGGATTCCTCAAAATGGACCGTGGTCTGAATCGAAACCAAATCTCCCTGTCATGTAAGCAAGTTATTAACAATAATTTTCAAAATATCTAACAGCAGTATCTGTTTTAAAAACTAAACGAAGGCCAAATCGCAGGAGATCTAAAGATTACTTACGTTGGAAAACAAATTCTGGTCTCAATCTAAATCCGAGCCTTCCACTATTAGTCTAGTAAAATAAAATTACACTACATGTAAATCAAAATGTAAATTCGTACAGGTTGAAACAAATTTTATATCAAAGTTTAGGTGGGTGCAAAAGGAATTTTCAAGAAAGTATCCAAATCATACAAGGGGATCATTGTTTAAATAATTAAAAAGGGGTAATTTTTGCAAAAAAATTACTTTTTTAACGGCTCAGGTCATTCAATTATTAATGAAGGTCTATAGGAGTGTTTTCTGCAAAGTTGAAGGATAAATCTTTCACATAAGACTTACTCAATTAAATTTGACCCCCTTTTTATTTAAATAATTATACATAAAACTTTAAACACAAATTTGCATAAAAATATTTTTAGCGTTTTAAATAAGCACTATAAAATATCTTATTTTACGGGACAAGTTGCGCTATATTTTCAGTATTAATAAAAAAAAATTGGTTCAAAAATATTTAATATTTTTTGAGATATTGAATTTGTTTATTAAATGTTACTCTATTTTCAATTGCAAAAACGCGGTTGTTGCCAAAGAAATATTCACCTGTATTAAATCTTATTATTTAAATTTTTATGTATGTTTTCGATAAATGTATCGATAAATTCAAATTTCAATTAAACTTCCCCCTAAAATGGCATTTGAAAATTATTCAAATTTGTTTATAGATTCTTTTTTTAATAAAATCGCGGAGATTAAATATTTTGAAATGCCGTTTCGATAACTAAGTTCCTGGGAATTTTTCACTAATTAACAAATTTTTTTGTCTTGTTTTCCTCTTCTTTTTTTTTCTTGGAGTTCTATTACTACGGGCCCTTTTGGGGTTAAGTTTGACTAAGAATGTCGAATCTCTAAGTTGTAGATTCTAGATCTAAAAATATTAAGATTTAACTAAAATCACTTAAATAAAATGCGGCTACTTACTGAGTTACTGAGTTTTATTTAAAAATTTAAAAATTATTTTTACCAAGTACTTTCAAACTATTTGATCTATCCTTATCATACCTGGCAGAAAGTGTGGGTACTACACAGTCTACTAAACTGCGATAAACAAAGGCTTCTAGCTACTATCAGAGGCGTACGACAGGGGATAGTTAATGGTTGACCCTTCCCAAATTCTACGCCACTGAGGGAATTACTATTTTAGCGAAATTTTTCGATTCTCCAATACTTTCTATGTAAATAATATACTCTTTAGTGGTAACGATTAAGTCATTATTTTTCGAGATATTGGACGTTAAAAATGAAACGGCATATTTATTTTAATTCATTCATTCATTCATTTTAAACTTCCAATATCTCTCAAACTAATGACTTTATCGATAGGTACCAATAAATTTATTTACATATAAAGTATTGGAGAATCAAAAAATTTCGCTAAAATAGTAATTCACTCAGTGGCGTAGAATTTGGGAATGGTCAATCATTCACTATCCCCTGTCGTACGCCTCTGGCACTAGCTAGAAACGTGTATTAATCACAATTTAGTAGGGTGTATAATAGCCAGACTTTATGCCAAGTATGATAAGGATACGTCAAATAGTTTTAAAGTACTTGGTAACAATAATTTTTAAATTTTTAAATAAAACACCCTGTAACTCAGTAAGTAGCCATATTTTATTCATGAGATTTTAGTTAAATCTTAATATTTTTAGGTCTAGAATCTACAACTCAGAGATTCGACATTCTTAATAAGATTTAACCCTAAAAGGCCCCGTAGTAATATAACTCCAAGAAAAAAAAAAAGAAGAAGAAAAAACGACAAAAAATTTTGTTAAAAAATTCCCAGGGACCCAATTATCGAAACGGCATTTCAAAATACTTAGTCCCCGCGACGTTATTAAAAAATAAAACAAATTATAAACAGATTTGAATAATTTTCAAATGCCATTCTAGGGGGAAGTTTAATTGAAATTTGAATTTATCAATACATTTATCGAAAATTTACATAAAAATAAAAATAATCTTAAGCAGGTGAATATATCTTTGGCAACAACCGCGTTTTTGCAATTGAAAATATAGTAACATTTAATAAACAAATTCAATATCTCAAAAAATATTAAATATTTTTCGACCAATTTTTTTTTTTTTTTGCTTAATACTAGTAACATAGCGCAACGTAGTCTGTAAAATAAAATATTTTATAGTGCTTATTTAAAACGCTAAAAATAATTTTTTGCAAATTTCTTTTTAAAGTTTTATATACAATTATTGAAATAAATAGGGGGTCAAATTTAAATTAGTAAGTCTTATCTGAAAGATTTACCCTTCAACTTTGCAGAAAAAAATCCCATAGACCTTCATTAATAAGTGAATTACCTCAGCAGTTAAAAAAGTAATTTTTTTGCAAAAATTACCCCTTTTTAATTATTTAAACAATGATCCCCTTGGATGATTTGGATACTTACTTGAACATATCTTTTGTACCCACCTAAACTTTGATATAAAATTTGTTTTAACCTGTACGAATTTACATTTTGACTTTTTTTTAATTTTATTAGGCTATATTTACAAATCAAACGAACGATAAATTAATGTACATGGGGTATCTACACTACAATGTACATTCCACGACACGTCAATTTGTCTAGGTAAAAATCAAACTAATTTGATTTCCAGTACTCAATTTGTGAGTAAACAAAGGTAAATAAATACAGTTTAAGATTTAGTTTCGGTACAGAGGCCACTACGGGTTGTTCTGAGGAGTCGAAGAGGACGAGATGTGGATAAAATAATTAAATATTCTTTCTAGGAGACTACTAACTCAGTGAGCATTATAAGTGGACTGTTTTTACCATAGGGTGAATTTAAAATAAAAAAATAACAGTAAAAACGGACCTTAAATGACTTGTAATAGAAAGATTTCCTACCTTGTCAATTCTCGCTGAACAATCTTGAGCAGGCCTGCTATGTCTTCGTACTGCTATTGCTGAGATAGAGAAGTCACTCGCGAGGACTATATTTTTTGTGCACATTTTTCGGAGTTGAAAGTGTCTGTTTACTAAGAGAGTTGGCTGTCGAATGTGCCTTTTCAAATAATACGAGTAGGTAGGCAGTTATAAAACAAAAAACTTTAAGGTCTTTTCTTGAAAAAAAGATAAAGGTGAATAGTTTAACTCACTGAAATATTTGCCTACTCGTATCTAAGGAGTGTTCCAAAAACTAATAAATAATTAAAATATTGAAAAATAAATTTAAATATTCTCTACAAAAAGAAGAAAAAATAAAAATTGTTATTCATAATGGTGTGGACGAACCAATAATGATGGGGGTCTATTTTTTTTTCTACCGTAAGAAATCTTAAGTTTTCGGCTCTTCGCATTTGGTTTTGCTATTAATATAATATGTCGCTGTTGTGTGATTTTCAAATTATTTCGGAGTCTTATTTCGTAGCCATTGTACTCGAATAGCATGTTGTTTCTGTATCTCGGTCCCCTCAAGATTATCGCTTCAGTTTTCTCTACTGCAAGTTTTAAATCGTTTTCTTCTATCCATCCCGCGGTTCTCTTTATTGCTTGGTTTACTTTTTCTATTATGCCCCAATCGCCTTCGGCTAGTAAGGCCAGATCGTCCGCGTATGCCATCGCTTTTACTCCTCTCTCTTTGTTTATTTCTAGTACCCCGTTATATAATATATTCCATAGTGAGGGTCCCAGGACTGACCCCTGGGAACTCCCGGGGTCATTTTCATCTTCTTTCTCTTTGATATGCATACGGTTCTTTCAGATAGGTAGTCCTTTATTATGTTGGACAAATATTCCGGAGCTCCACATTCGACTATTCTGTCTACAATGAGGCCCCAGTTTGCTGAGTTAAAAACGCTTTTTATATCCAACAGAACAAGGACTACACACCTTTTCTTGCTTGCCTTTGCCGACTCCTTTATCCAGGTTGCGGCATCTACTGTCGATCTGCCTTTCCGAAATCCATACTGTTGATTAGATAACGCTCTCTCATCTTCCAACATGCCTTCCAGTCTCTTCTTGTTAAGTATTTCGTAGAACTTACCAAGGCAGTCCAGGAGGCATATTGGCCGATAAGAGGCTGCAGAATCGGGGGCTTCCCAGGCTTCAGGAGTAGAACTAAGTTCGCTTCCTTTAAGTCCCTGGGAAACTCTTGCTTCTGCAGTAGTTCATTACATATTCTTCTGATCAAACCAGGTTTCTCTGTTGCTATTATCTTGATTGTCTCTGGGGGCAGCCCGCCGGGGCCGGGAGCTTTCCCCGTCTTCATCTCCTGACCAGCGGTTTTAATTTCATCTTCCGTGAACTCCTCTACCATTGTTGGAAAAATCTTGACAAAGTTTTGGACTGTCTTCGTGGGGAACAGGAGTTCAGCTGATTCCATCCGCTGGTCCTCGTCAAGTTTATATGGGTCCATTATTTTCAAGGACTTCATGGTAATTTTATATGCGTCGCCCCATATATCCTCATCTAAAGCTTTAATCAGGGCCTGCCACTTTTCTTTTTTACTTTGTTTTATTGTTTTGTTTAATTTTTTCTTCTGTTGTTTGTATATTTCATTGAGCTCGAGGTTGTCCTGGCTTCTCGTGTAATTCCTTCGAGCTCTGAGGCATTTCTCCCGTAGATCTTCAATCTCATTCGTCCACCAGTAGGGAGTTTTTTGGTTGTTTTTCCTTTTCACGGTGGCCAAATTTACTTCGCTCTCGAGTACTCCTCTCAGTTGGCCAAGGTCAGAAATCTCTTCCTCATTTATTTTTCTGACCTCCGATAGGTACGTATTTTTGTTGAAATATGTTTTAGTGTGTCCTATCGGCCGTCTTATTCCCCCTTTAACCTTTATTTCATATTTGATGTATCGGTGGTAGGTAAGTAACTGATCGTCGAGAACATCCCAATCGTGGACTCTTCTTGATAGCCCCTCACTTGCAATAGTAACGTCAATATGTGTTTGACAGTCCCCCCTTACGAACGTAGGTTTATTATTGTTTAGAACTTGGAGGCCAATCTGGGCTATCCACTCATTCCAGAGTTCCCCCTTTTTGTCGTTTATGTGGGAACCCCACAACCTAGATTTTGCATTGATGTCCCCGGCGATCATAGTTTCTTTTTCGTTCGCGGCGGTACTCAATAGATAGATATCGCAAAGGCATTTTTATCGCACGCTAATAGCGGAATACGTTATTTTGACATGTACGCAAGCGCAGATTGAATGTTACGCTAATACCGTATAACGTGTCCCGCTATTTAGGTCTAAATAAGGGACGATTATAACGTTAACGCTAATTTGACATTTGAGATGAAACATAAAAATAATTTATAGAATACATATTTTATAAAATAAAAACTGTGAATCATCGTGTTTCCTGTGTAGCGAAAAACGTGTGTTCTTATTTTGTTTACAATAGACTACTTTTTGTGGTTAGGATATTATAGTTATTCAGATATTTTATATTATTTTTATACTGATTATTTATATTTATTGTTGGTTAAATCATCAAAATTAAAATGCAAGTCAACCTGCTCAAAATCCAAATTCATTTTTCAATAAAAAAACATTTACAGTATTCCTCAACCACAACATTAATTTCTAGGTTACATTTACTCCTAAACGTCGGTTGTCATAATAATAACGTTAAACCCCGCCCCAAGACCATTTGCGATATCTCTCTTGATGCCTATGTTGAAAGAGAACGTTATCCCTTATTAACGTCTTGACACGGTATTAACGTTAGCCTTTGCGATATCTCTCTATTATCTCATCTACTATGTCTTTGCATCAAGGTAGAGGGATGTTCGGAGACACGTAATATGCCAGGAGGCTGAAGTCTTTAAGTCTGATGAGGACATGATTTCCCCCCTGACAATGACATGAACTCCCACATACCCATTCCTAATGAGCACCGCCACGTTTTGCTGGCTATCTTGTACCCACCCACCGACCGACGTAATTTTCTTATTTGGTTCGGGGACGATGAGCAGATTTGTTTCTAGCTTGCAGGCTTTTTCGTGGAAAAAGTCGTGTGATCTGCGCGCTCTGCCCACGTTCACCTGCAGTATCCTTACACCAGGTTGATCCTTGAGGTCCGTTTAGGTTCAGTTCCCTGAGGTCTCCTCTGCAGCGGATTCGCATCCTATTATTATTTTAAAATGTCTAAAAACTAAGGTGAATAAATAAATAGGTATAGATAAAATCAATAAATAAATAAAAGAAATAAAATGTATATAGATAAAATGTATATAAATAGACATTTCCAATAAATAGTATATATAGATGAATAAATAAAATAAATAAAATTCAATAATTAAGTTAAAGAAATAGAGTGTATAAATAAAATTTATGAAATTGAAATAGTGGTGTGCATAAGGTGTTTTCCGTGAAACTCTGTGAGAGGTGGTCTCCTGTTTCGCAGGTGGGCTGTATAGGGGTCCATTTCTGTTCTCCAGGAAACCATCTCTCACCTTCTTACTTTTATTTTTTTTCTTACGCACCTTTTGGGGGAATTTTGCCTCTACTTTTATTATTGTCCTGTACTGGGGAAACAAAATAATTGTCCACTGTGATTTTTACATTGCTGTATAAACGGTTTGTCTAACCCAGTGCATTTTACATTTTTTAATGTTCTGTGTTATTAAAACACCTATTTCATGAAGATCCTACTGACTTAATTGTATTACTGGATGACGGCATAAACCTTAGTTCTAAATTAAACTTCACCTGCATGGAACTAAGTGCTACACTGAAAACAAAATTTTATTTTCCCGTAAAATAAAACTTCTCGTAAATCTTTTTAGCTTATACTTTTAAAATGAGTAAATCACAATAAACGTCAACGATACATTTTAAAATAATGTAAATTAACTGACTAATGAACAAAATAAAGAATTATGGACTTCTCATTTAGTGCGGATTTTTGCGAATATTTTTTTTATATATTGTGTTGAATTAGTTAAGATATAACTAAAAATTAAATAAATAATAATAATGTATTATTCTTAATGAGAAATAAGCCACAATTTAACTTAAAAAAATATTTTATTTTACTTGGGAATCTATAATATAAATAAGTACATACTTGGTATTTAAATGCTGTAAAATCTAAAGTATTTAAATACCTAGAAATAAGTATTTAAATTTTGTATAGAATACTACGGCTCATTAGCTCCGACACCAAGTTAAAAATATGAAATGTACAAGGGTGAATTATTAAGAAAAAAATTTAGGTACCCAAAAAGTTGGGTAAATTTTTAATATGTAAATACTTGGTATTTAAATACGTTTCAACATTCATATTTGTATTTAGGATACTTTCCCAAATTTACTAAAATTTGTAATTTTTTATGTCTAATTGTTTTATTTAAGTCAAGCATAGCCACAGTTATAGGTACCTACAGGGCCGCTTTATTAATCAGGCAATAGAGGCAATTGCCTAGGGCGGCAAATTATGAAAGGGCGGCAAACATACTGTACAAAAAATGGTACATGTTTGAAAGGCGGCTACTAGAGAATTCTTGGATAACTGTTACTTGTATAATTAATTGCCTTAATTATTAATTCAGTTAACTAATATCATTATTTCGTCGCCTCAACACTAGAAGCACCAACATTTTTGCATACCTAGAAGCACCGGAGCGGTCAAGATGACGGGTATTAGAATTTTCTATCGCCAGTCGTTTTCGTATCGTTTTTTAATTGAAAAGAAACATATATTGAGTTAATACCTACTAACAAAAGACATTTAGTTAATTTAAATAAATTATTTTACTATTTAAGCACAATTTATGTAGTAACAAAATTTTTTAATTTTGCTTGTACAAGACCTACACTCAAATTTTTTCATGGGTATATATGACTTTCGCATGTTTTATTTTAGTTTTAGTTCCCAGTTTTTCACTTCTTCTTCTTCAGGTGCTATCTCTGCTACGTAGGTTGGCAATCATCATAGCTATTTTAATTTTTGAGTCAGTAGCCCTGAATAGTTGTTTTGAGCTGCATCCAAACCTCAGCCATGAAATTCGTCTTCTTCCAATACTTCTTCTGCTATCTACCCTTCCTTGCATTATGAGTCATAGGATGCCATACTTCTCGGTCCGTATCAGATGTCCGTAGCTTTTGTCACTGCCTACGTTTATTATTTGATTGAGGTGTTGTATCTCTGATTTGTTTCCGTTGATATTGTCCTGCCCTTAGTCAGATGATCTTGTCGCAATTCTTCTGCTAACTGAAGTAGGAAAGTTTGCCCAGATATTTGACAACCAGTAACTTCCTTATACAGAATCCAAGCATTTATTCCTACCATATCTAAGATATTAAAAAAGCCTGCAACGGCCATCTTCTTGAAGCTGATTTGGTTGAGCACTGTATAGCCATCTGATCTACAACGTCTACTACGTATTTTGTATGGTTGCAGTAGGTAATGGTTTTAGGTTTCTCCTTTTTGTCTATGCCTGTTTCAATATTGTTTGAGTATAGAGAATTCAGCGCTAGAACATTTTTGATCATTTTTCTCTGGTACACCTGGTTTTCCTAGTTAGCTCAAGTCTTTGTGTATGGAAATTTTTGATTTGTATAATTCCATCTTTTCGTTTTTTATTGACGGAGGAATATCCTTTCTTGCTCGGTTTATTGTTCCAGTACTGCTGGTAGCCTTCTTTCGTAATACTTTTTATGTATTGTGACATTTCTTCCCTTATTCATAAATGGGCCCATTAGACGGCTAATTATATGTTCCCCTAGAAGTTGATTGTCTGGTCGTTGTTCATCTTTCCGTAGGTAAGGAAATCCGTGCAATAAATATTTGGAGTAGACATTAGCTCTAAGCCAGAATTTGATTCCAAACTTATTGGGTTTATAAGCCATGTACTGGGTGAAGTGACATCTTGCCTTTGTGGGAAAAAGCTGTTCGTCGATAGATATATTTTAGCCAGTTGTAGGTGTAGCAAAATATACAATTCTCTATAAATAAGTTTCATATTGCCGACGCAAGTGCAAATTTATCTGTTGATCATCGCTCGGATCTGGTACTTGTCCTCCGTAATAAGTACCGCATTTTTTCTAGGTAGACATCAACATATTCAACAAGTAATTACACTAAGTACCTACCTGCAAACCTGAGAACTTGTAATCCTTCAATAGATGTAGCAAAGTCCTAAATTTTTAAGTTTCTAGAATAACTATTAATAAGTAGTAATACAGAGGGTCAAAAATAGAAAGCAGTCAAAATGACCGTCCTGGTGCTTCTAGGTATATACTAACACATCTCAAAAATTAATTACACTAAGTACCTGTAAAGGAGGAATTATAATCCTCAAGTATATCTAGGAAAAGTCCTAAATTATTAGCTTTCTAAAACAACTAGGAAAAAATAATACAGAGGGTTAAAAATAGAAAGCAGTCAAAATGACCGATCTGGTGCTTCTAGTGTTAATGCTATAACTTGATAACTCGAAATTAGTAGTTTTGAGATAAATGGGTTTAAAGATTTTTAATATATTTGTGCTGCTCCCATGATGTTGGTAAATACGGAATTCACTCTGCAGCTCTAAAATACTGTTCCTTAACTGTTTGACTACTGATCTATTTAGGAATAAGGTGCAAATTTGCTTTCCAATATGGAAAATAACATGAAAAATTAAAGTTATCAACTTTTAGCACTACCATAATGTTAACATTTGGTAATGTCGCATGTCATGCCAAGTTGCATCTAAGTGAACTTTTTAACAAAACTAATATTTTAAGCATTATTTTGGTGAAAATTAGGCCTCTGCCATGGGGGTTGCCAGATCTGCTAACAATTCTAGAATTTTTGCATTAACATGAACCGAATAAACAGATAGCATTTACGTGGGAGGCTCAGTGGTTTCAGAAAAACACGTGCTACAACTAGATAACTGGAGTTACCTAGTTATAGCGTTCAGTGTATGTCGTATTCACGATTATTTCTATTAAAAAATAACTTGATAACTTATCTTGTCAAGTTTTAGCACTGAATATTAGCGGCATTTGAGTTTTATCAACTTTCGTCAATCGTAAATAAATACTTAACCCGTTTGAAGCTAGTTATCAAGTTTTTACACAATATAGAGGCAAATAAAATACATCTTGTGAATTAGTTATCTCAAAAACGTCAATTTTTGAGTTATCAAGTTATAGTACTAAGGCGACGATTCCATTCATAGAAGATTCTGACCAATAGAAAGCTACAGAAATAAAAGTTATACTGATAGTTTTTGATAATATCCCGTCGTCAAGTATATTACGTCAGATGCCCCTCGTT
The DNA here is from genome assembly GCF_917563875.1 of Diabrotica virgifera virgifera. Classification (NCBI taxonomy): domain Eukaryota; kingdom Metazoa; phylum Arthropoda; class Insecta; order Coleoptera; family Chrysomelidae; genus Diabrotica; species Diabrotica virgifera. The sequence goes on from NC_065450.1 coordinate 149,243,431, forward strand.
GCTACGAAAAAATACATTCGGTGACATTAATGACAATTAATGTTTTAAAAATTATAAAAGTGATGACTTTCAACCGTCAAATATTTATAACAACTGTGTGTTTAATTGTACTAATTTGTACTTACATAAATAATTACAATAAAATTTTGGTTTTTTGAACAGTTTTATTCATGAAATAATCGCAACGAATTGCACTCGACCTCTAAAATTATTATTGAATTTTTGCCCTCGTGACACTTTGACATAATTTCACTCCCCTTCGGGTCGTGAAATTAAAACTGTCAAAGTGTCACTCGGGAAAAATTCAATAATTTTAGAGCTCTTGTGCAATTACTACTGATAATTTTTTCACTAACTATGTATTCAGTGATTGTAATAATTTATCTACTGTACAACAAAAATTAATAATCAATCGAGAAACGAGAAAAAGTGATAAAGTGATTTTTTATTAATATATTGTTACTATGAAAGGCTTAAAATTTTGAACAACTTTAACAACAAAATACTTGGATCACTGAATATATCCTGATTTATTCTCTGCTTGGATCTTCCATTAATAATAAAAAATAAATAATTTTTATTAAGTTCACGTCTTAAATCAATTATTTATCAAATACACTATCAATATTATTTAATAAACAACTCCAAATATTCCCGTCAAATATTTAAAATTGTCACTGTCTTACTCACAATATGCTTACAATATTCTCTTCAACTGAGTGAGTTGTATGACAAAGATAGTTTAGGAAAATATTACCACGGATATTGTGTTATTTTTTCGAATCCTGAAAAAACCAATAAAAATATTTTTGAAAATTTTAAACGCAGAATGAAAGACTAAATTATTACCGTGGGTCGAAAGTTCCTTATAATAAATAAAAAGTTTATTTTGAATGAGATATTTGAAATTAAAAATCACACTACATTTTCTCTTAGTTTTTCACCCCTGCAACTTATTAAAATAAACATTATAGAAGGTTTCAGGGACTTTCGGCCTCGGTAAGAACGTAATCTTTCATTCTGCGTTTAAATTTTTCAAAAATACTTATTAGTTTCCTCAGGATTCGAAAAAAGTGAGTCCCATTTGAATAGCATTGGAGCAGAAACTACGTACCCATCCCCTTAAATAGAAAACTTTTCTACAATTTGTTTTAATATAAGAAATAAGATTTATAAGAAAGAGGTGTTTCTACTACTGAAAGAACATATCACTTCGTAATCACGAAAGAACGATTGCCACGTAGATTGCTTACATAATAATCGAAAATTATGGTATATAATATAACGTAAGTGAAACTTAAAGCGGCCCTATCTATAAACTGAGCTTGGCTAAGTTGGAGCTTAACATTTTTTTGGCCTAACCAGGCATTAATAACCCAATTATAACGAACTACATAAGGTCTACTATGAATAATACAGGGTGAAATTTTGAAATTATAAAGTGTGAATACCACACACACCACACATAAAATAAATAAACTGCCATGATTTCCCGGCACACTAAGGAAGGACCAAGAAAAAGTTGCGCAAAGGATATAAACAGAGAAAATTATGTAGCTTAGTTATTGTATCCTTTGAAGTATAAATATTAGTTAGAATTTTCTATTTCCTAATTCTGATTTTCTAATTGATCTCCTGCGTCTAATATATCTCTTGTGGCAATTATTATATTGATAATTCTACATCTTCTTATGCGATAGCAGACCTTAAAATTTCGCAGTTTGAATTGACATACTTGAAAACAAGCTCAAACTATCAGGGAAAGTCGGTCGGGGCGAACTATTAAATTCATAACGTAATAATTACATTAACAGTAACATGTTCATTAGCTGCAAATGGAACATTAGACTAACTTAAAGTGGACTGCAAAGCGCACACTTGCCATGCCTCAACATCCGCCTTGTGATATCCGGCTGAGAACTAACTTGATTATGTTGTCATTAATTTATTCTAAATTGCTGATCTGTGACACTAAACGGTGGTGAAATAACTTTGTATTATTTGGTAAAATGTTATAAATCTTAATGATAAACAGGTACATTATAATGCACAGTACCTTTCAGATAAAACTATCCACCTTAAATAACTTTTTTCTACAACCGTGTTAAAAATGCAATTTTCTACTCTATGTCATATTATGTATAAGTTTTTAGTTTGTGAAAACTGTCATTATAGATATACTCCAGTTAATAGGGAAAAAACATGAAAAAATGTTAAGCAGGGTTTTGAAGGTGCTAAACGGTAGATGAGAGATAACTGATGATAATTCCGTGGAAACGTACAGCTAATTTTTCTTCTTCTTTTTTTTAAACAGGTACAAAAATGACAAACTAAGTTTTTTTACTATAAAACGTTTCTTGTTAATTTTAGAGAAAAATGTTTTAAATATAAGTGTTGTAGATCTTAAAAAGTTCTTTAATTTGATAGTACTCGTATTAATATACATAAACAATTGACCTAGATAATTGCAAACAACTCTCATTTTTGCACTAATTTTTAAATATTAATAACTTTACTTTTTACATAATGATATATAATTTAACTACTTTAAATTATGCCATTTAATGGTTTATTTAAGTGGACTAAATTTTAACCAGATTGACCAAATAGTTTATAAGTTATTCAATTTGTTTATCCCAGAGAGCAATTGTTTATACAACTGTTCTTGCCCTAACAGTTAATCTAGAGATATTTAGCAAATCGCAATCAATTATTCGAGAGTCTACTTTTAATATGCATTAAGAAAAATTAAAAATTGATTAAAATTGTTATTAAAAAACTCGTTTGAAAAAGACCCTACTTTCTAGGTTAAAAACAATTGGAATAACTTTGACAGTTTTTATGTCACACGCTTGCATGTAGGCTCACTGAAAAGCTGATGAAAAAATACATAATAAAAAAGAAAAAATAATTTTATATGACAAATAGAAATCAAGTTAGTATTTTTTTTATAAATCAAATTTGGCATTGTTTATAAACAATAAGAGCTGAAAATTTAACATATTGTATATTTTACGATCCAGTTTTTTGGAAAAAAACTGCAATATATTATCATCTTCCATAGCATGCACAACCTTCTTTTTTAACTGGAGTAGCTCAAGAAAATACTAAAAATTGTGCAAATTTCACCTTGCACAATTGGAAAATTGGAAAATCCCGTGAAAATCAATTGATTCAATTTTACTATAAAAGTTATTGAATTTTACAAGTATTTCTTAAAAATTCTTTAAATTATTAAGTAAAGTATATTTTTTATATAAATATAAAATAATTATAAATTAGTACAATACATTATTTATTTTTTTTATTTGAAATAATTAAAAAGTATTTAAAAGTCCTTAATAGTTTTTAAAAAACTAATTTTTGTTTTATTTTGTTTTTGAATTGTTATGAAATGTTATTTAATTTAATGAAGCTATTAATATTTGTTTAGGTAGGCATCTAATAAGTATAAATATGTAATATGTTTGCACTATTAGTTAATGATGTATGTTTAAGTTCAATAATAAGAACAAAATGCATATATTTGTTTTGATAGTAATATATATATTTTAATAAATTCATATAATTAATTATAAAAATAAAAAAGTAACACATTGTGTATGAATTTTAATTTGATTATTCTAGTGAACGTCTATAACTCCTAAATCGCTTCTCGGCAAGTTACAGGTTTATCCTTTACAAAGTCTGACTCGACATCGTCAAGAACCACTGCAGCGCGATTATAATATTTTTTCTCCTCTTCTTCCACTGCACAGTTTGTAAAAAGATCCGTACATTTTATACCATATTTTTTACAGCCACATCTTGTACTTTTGCAACCCGTTGAAAATTTACATGTAATTTGTTTTAATATATCTTCAGGAATCAAACAATCTGAGGTGTAAATAGGTTCAAAACCCGTATCAGTTTTTTTCCATCCGTATTGGGTAGCATCCAGTTTTTTACCTAACCAGTGTTAAACGCGAAGTACATGCTGATAACCTGCACCTTGTGTTGGGGGCAATTTTTCCAATTTAAAAGATTTTTTCCCTGTATTTCTTATAAATTGTAAAAAACGTAACTCATTTAATGCCAATATGTTATTATGTTTTTTTTTATATGTAACATCAATTGCAGCAGAATACAAAGCAACAATGATATCACATCCGCTTTTCATGATGTCCTTCTTGTTAGCATTCTCGTCATAAAAAATATTTATCAGATCTACAATTTCTGACGATGCAGTTAATAATTTGAATTTTCCTTGATTAAAAAAAGAGAAAGTTGTATCACACCCAGTAAAAATATATAAGAACCCAACGTATTTTCTTAGATGAGAATGTTTAAAACTATTACAACTATAATAGATAGATTTTCCTTTTTCGCCTTTTTTTTTTCAAAATATATGTTATTGTCCGGAGCAGAGAGTTGCGTAAATATTATGAGTATATCAGTATCATTACCAATTATTAGAATGGTCTTGTTAGTTTCATATGTATGTTCGTGAAGAGCTGTCTGCACTATTAATACGTCTGCATCTTCATCTACTACGTTAGTTCGGTACCCAGATTTGTTGAGCTCTGCACATAAAAGTTGAATCAATTGCTTTTTATTTTTACTAACTGCTAAAAATATTTTTGAAGATATTCTTCTTTAGCGGCGAATCGATTGAGGGTAAAATTGTACATGATCCGCGCGCCTGCGCACACTGACAGTATGTAGTTCTGACAGTATGTAGTTCATTGCTAATCTTTCAAGATAGGTATGTATGTATCTGTAACCGTGCAAATAAGTCATTAAAAGAATATATTAGTGGTTTTAGGAAACGTATTATTTATTATAAATCTTGTGTTTTTGGATTTGTGTTTCCCTGTAGTAAAATAATAAAATATTATGTAAGCATAACATTTATACACTATATGTCGCCGTGTTGTGTAATTATATCCGAAACTTACATGTCTATTTCTAGGGCCTCGCTGGAGTGGTGGGAAATGCGTTAGCACTGAGATTGGAAGGTTGCGGGTTCAATTCCTGGGCGATTCATATATTTTTTATTTTTGGTTGTTTTAATAAAAAATTTTTTAAAGTGGTACATAAGAAAGTTAGTTTGATTTTTAAATAAAATACAAATAACCTTTTAAGTATATTTACTTCGTTTAAATTACCTATTATATAATAGAAGAATATCTTCTTACGTGCGTACAAAGTACACACACATTCTTTTTTTGTTTTATGGATAAGATCGTGTTTTCAACCAATTTAATTTCTTGGCCTGAGCTAATTATTATTGTATATTTATATAAATAATAAACTTTAATGAGTAAAATATAAGTAATTCTTACGAGAAATTATTGTAAAATTAAAGCAAGTAATAGCAATTAAACTGCAAATTTTTTCAACATCTTTTAAATTGGGATTTCATTCTAAAAAATAAAACGAAGCTATTCTCACCTTCACATTTGTTGGCGGTGTTTCACGAGTACCATCAGTTTAACGAGTCGTGAATTTTTATTTTTTTTTTACTGCATATGCAATCTATGAAGTGGGTCATAAAATGTAGACTTTCTTAAACAACTTATTCAATTTTCAGCTGTTAATGTTCATAAACAATGGAAATATGATTTATTGAAAAAAAAGTTCTAACTTGATTTCTATTAGTCATATAACATCCATTTTATTATTTTAATGTGTATTTTTTCACCAGGTTTTCAGTGAGCCTACATACGAGCGTGTAACATAGAAACTGCCAAAGTTATTCTAATTGTTTATAACCTAAAAGTAGGGTCTTTTTCAGACGGTTTTTTTTTAACAAACAATTTTGGTAAAATCTTAAAACATTTTCAATACATCTTAAAATTAAAGTCTCAAATAATCGATTGCGATTTGTAAAATATCTCTAGAGTCACTGTTAGGGCAAGAACAGTTGTTTAAACAATTGCTGTCTGGGATAAACAAATTGAATAACTTATAAACTATTTGGTTGAACTGGTTGAAATTTAGCACACTGAAATAACCCATTAATTAGCATAATTTAAAGTAGTTAAATTAAATATCGTTGTGCAAAAAATACAGTTATTAATATTTAAAAATTAGTGCAAAATTGAGAGTTTAGAATTATCTCAGTCAATTGTTTATATATTTCAATATGTGTCACCAAATTGAAGAACTTTTTAAGGTCTACAATATTTATTTGAAACATTTTTCTCTAAAATGGATAAGAAACGTTTTATAGTCAAAAAACTTAGTTTTTAATTTTTTGTAACTGTTTTAAAAAAAGAAGAAGAAAAATTGACAGTTTCGGGGTTTGAAAGTAGTTAAACTTTTTAAATGTCAATGTTTTATTAAAAATTGTAGAATATAAATAAATTCAAGTGGCGAAGAGTTACAGTTTTTTTATTTGTTTATCGTAGATAATAGTTATTTATAATATAAGTGTTAAAAGTATGCGTTTAAAGCAAGCGTGGGAAAGTTTGCAGAATGAGCGAAGCGAGTCCTTTAATTCACATGAGTGCCTTAAAAATGTACTTTTTAACACGCATATCATACAATATTTTTTCTACAAACGTAATTACAGGAAAATAACTACAAAAACTTTTACTTGAACTTGACTGACATTCCATATTTATATTTTTTTGACATTACATCAAAATTGCCTATACGGTCAATACGAACTGCAGTGCCATAAACATTTTAAAGCACTAGTGCCTTAAAGTAGCATTTTTAACGCTGGAGTGCTAAAAATTGCATTTTTAACACGGTTGTAGAAAAAATATTGTATGAAACTGTGCGTGAAGTACTTCTTGCGAACTTACGCGATGTATAGCAGTCGCTCCGTTGTCGTTCGTGCTCTAAATATCGCCTGCGTTCGCAAAAAGCATACTTCACGAACTGTTTCATAAATAACTATTTTAGCACTCTATAGGAGCGTTAAAAATGCTACTTTAAAGCACTAGTGCTTTAAAAATTTTAAGGCACTGCAGTAAAAAGTGTATTGTCTAGTTGTGAAACGTCAAAATATTTATATTTCATTTATTAAGAGGAAACAGTAGCGATCAATATGTAGCGAAAACGCGTTCCAAGATTGCGGCTGTAATTTCGAATATTTTTTCGAGATATTTGGCACACGTATTCGTAATATAATAAAGAATGGCAGTACAGAGCCCAATTTGAAAAATATATTAATATGTGGAAATTACTCTGTAATTAAATACACTATTAAAAAAACGAGCCTGTACCGCCATTAAGAAGAACAAAAAAATACAATTTCTTCAAATTAACTTTTTCATCCGATGCCTAGATTTTGTGTCATTTTGGAACTACTAATGAAATAAAAAATTTTAGTAGTTCCAAAATGACACAAAATCTAGGCATCGGATAAAAAATTTATTTGAAGAAAGTGTATTTTTTGTTCTTCTTAATGGCGGTACAGGCTCGTTTTTTAATATTGTATTTAATTACAGAGTAATTTCCACATATTAATATATTTTTCAAATTGGGCTCTGTACCGCCATCCTTTAGTATATTACGAATACGTGTGCCAAATATCTCGAAAAAATATTTAAAATTACAGCCACAATCTTGGAACGCGTTTTTGCTACCTGTTGATCGCTACTGTATCACCTTAAGATTAATATTAATAGTACAACTTGCGCAATTTGAAAAAGGTGGTTTAAAAGGTTTTTTAAAATTTAATTTAAACTGTATTATTGCATTTTTAATACGTTTGTAGAAAAAAGACTATTAAAATTTGTTAAAATATACAACAATAAAAGTAAGATGATATTCTATAGTTGTTATGATTTACATATTGACATTATAGGCAGTTTTGATGTAATGTCAAGAAAAATATAAAAATGGAATGTCAGTCAAGTTCAAGTAAAAGTTTTTGTTTACTCTCCTGTAATTGAGAATGAATAAATTATAACTGTTGATAGCCGTGTGTACAAAGAACTAAGACGTGTGTAGAAAAAATATTGTATGATATACGTGTTAAAAAGTATATTTTTAAGGCACTCATGTGAATTGCAGAATTCGTTTCGCTCATTCTGCAAACTTTCACAAGCGTGCCTTAAAATTGTACTTTTAACACTTTTATCATAAATAACTATTGAACCACTGATTTTTAGAAAAAGCGCAAAAGACGTCAAATAATATTTGAAGTAGCTATATTTAAGCTTGCCCGGAAACCTCTTCCCCCTCCCGTGTATCATCCCTTAACTTTTTTAAAATGACTTCCATCTTTTTTTATTTGATATTTGGATTCTTCTCGTTGTACTGGTTTCAAAAATAAATACAAAAGCAATAAAACTGGATTGAAAATATATTATATTTTTGACCATACATATTATACAAGCATTTAGATTGAACATTTTACTACTAAGTTCTCTACTCAAAACTACCTACTCAAACTAGTCAAAATTTCAAAAATTATTTTCAAATATTTTTAATTAAACCACTTTTAATTATTATGTGTTATACTATGTTGAAGAATTTATAAAAGTGCGAGGAACAAAATATCGGACAGAGAGTTCGGGTTCATTAATGCAGTGGGTACCAGAGAGGCACTTTTCGGAGTACAGATTCTGATTCAAAAATGCAGGGACGTTAACTGCGACGTACACGCGTGCTTGATCGACTATGAAAAGGCATTTGACATAGTTCAACACTAAAAGATGATTAACATTTTAAAAGAAGCAGACTTGGATGACAAAGACCTCAAAATAATTTCAGAACTCTACTGGAGTCAGACCGCATATATGAAAATTAACTGGAAGAAACAGCCACATAAAAATACTACGTGTTAGGCAGGGATGTATCGTCTCGCCGTTGATATTTAATATGTACTCAGAGAGAATTTTTAACGAGGCTCTATACGGAGTAGACGAAGGCAACCTTCTAAATGGAGAAAGAGTAAACAATATTAGATATACCGACGACACAATAGTGATAGCAGATAGTTTAGAAGGACTTCAGAGGCTAATGGACAGAATCAACGAGTACAGTCAACAGTACGGTCTAAACATTAATACCCAAAAAAAAACCAAACAAATGATTTTCAGCAAGGAGAATATAAACAGGGCTAATATGTACGTTAATGGAACGCAGATATAGCGCGTAAAACAGTATTGCTACCTGGGAAGTATTATAAATGAGCAGTGGAACAACGTCCAGGAAATAATGTGCCGCCTAGAAAATGCAAGAACGGTTTTTAACAAAATGAGCGCCATCTTCAAAAGCCACAACATATCCCTAGATACAAAAATGAGACATTTGAGATGTTATGTTTTTTCTATATTATTGTACGGAGCGCAGGCATGGACGCTTACAGAGGCCATTATTAAAAAACTTGAAGCGTTTGAGATGTGGCTCTATAGAAGAATGATGAGAATATCCTGGACAGCAAGGATTACGAACAAGGAAGTTTTAGAAAGAATGAAGAAGAACCGAAGATTGTATTTACCATCAAATGCATTAAACTGCAGTATCTTGGACACGTTATGAGAAATCAGCACCGTTACTTTCTGCTGCAGTCTATATTGCAAGGTAAAGTCAAGGGCAAGCGTGGACCCGGTAGAAGAAGACTATCATGGCTGCGAATTTGAAAACATGGTTTAAGAAAACTTCAACGCAACTGTTTCAAGCCGCAGGGAACAAGGTTATGATCGCCGATATGATTTCCAACATCCGAAACGGATAGACCCCAGACGAAGAAGAAGAAGAAGAAGAAGTGTTATACATTTTTGAAATTAGTACAAAGAGCAGAGTCCAAATGTGAATAAAAAAGGTAGAGTTGGTGCAAAACCTCGTTAACCTTGAAAATGCGTATGTATAACCGAAATAAAATGAAGCCTAAAAACATACCACTATTTTATTTGCTGCGAATTGCGCGACAGGGTCCCATCTGCACCCTGATATTTTCAGTAATGTCGGATTTAATCGTATTGTTCGTATATTAACGTCACCAAATGAATAAATTAGGTTCACGAGATTTTGTAACAGCAACAAAAGTAATTAAAAAAAATTAATGCATGGTGAATAATAGTTAAGAGAATGGAAAGAAAGTTACAGACTTATCAACCAAGAGAACAGGCAGGATTCCGAAAAATTTACGGAACAAATGACCATCTACAAAGTGTAAAAACCCTAATAGAGAAAGTAGCGGAGTAAAATAAACCTCTAGTTTTGGTTTTAATCGATTTTCACAAAGCCTTTGATACAGTTGAGCTAAGCAAAACATTACAGCCGCTTAAAGAATGCAGGCTAGATTATAGGTATACAAAATAATTATACAAAATAAATATACTTACAGGCAACAACCATTGTCAACTCACATACTAACAGTAATCGTATAAAAATAGAACGGAGGATTAGACAAGGAGACCCAATGTCACCTAAACTTTTTAATACGGTCTTAAAACATGCTTTCAAGAGTTTGGATGACAAAGGGAATAAAAATAGATGGAGAATACCTAAACAGCTTACGTTTCGCCGATGATATAGTCATAGTGGCTGAGGTTCTAGGTGTGGCAAGAGAGATGGTACAGGAACTCGTTGTGGCTACAGAAAATGTAGGTTTAAATATAAACATCTGGAAAACAACAAAAAAATGACAAATTTGGTACTCAACCAGAACATCAGTATTGGTGAGAAAGAAATAGAAGTCGTAGATAGATATAAATACCTGGAACATGAAATTACGATTGGCAGAGATAACCAGACTCTCTAACCAGCGATACCAGTTTTTATTTTTCTAAATAGAAGGATTCTGGAAATATTAAAAAAAAACTACAAGGCGCCATCTTCAAAGAACTCTAGCTCCCTTAGGAAGCATTTTTGGAATGGATGGATTGGGATAAATTATCATAAGATTATCTGAGGAATCTTGGATCTTCGTTTGCCGGGAGAGTGTCTGGAACACCCTGTATAAATACTAAAAAAATCGTTTCGTCTTTTGTGACGCTGTAATTTAATATCCGTTTTAAAAATTAATCAATTAAATAATATTCTCTTTCTCTCTCAAAGTAGGTCCTTTCTGTATCAATTATTGTTTCCAGAGGAAAGACAAAATTAAGAAAAATGATTAAAAGAAGTTATGTCAATTTTGGAATTCTGCGTAGAAGGAAAGAAATGTCATTTGAAATTATTATTCTTAGATTTAGTCAGCCTGAATCGTTAAACCTGAAAACCCTCAGTAACGTTCTTTTGAAGAATTATTGTAATCAATCAGCGTTGGCTTACACTTTTTGTTTTGATTTTGACTGCTAACTAATTAACCACTCGGCGTTTTAATATACTTATCACACCATGAATTATACAGTACATACAATATCATTATTAGAACGATCATTCGTTTTCAAAATTAAAAAATTGGATTTTTAAACAAATACTAAAAAAATTAATATTATGATACAATTGATCCAAAAGATGGCATAACCCAGACATCCAAAGTGAAAGTTATCCTCCAACACCAAATTGTTCTATATGGTCCATATAATGTTCAGAAAAAAGTCACACCATTTTGAGCGTCGGGTTTGGGAGGGAGAGGGGAAGAAATCGGTAAATTCGTAGTTTTTTAGGTTTTTGTTGAATATTTCTAAAATTATGCGGTTTAGCATGAACAACTTTCTATACAAAAATGTTCTACATTAAATTTCAAATAAAAAAGATCCTATGCATAATGCTTTTAACATGAACGGTTCCAAAGTTACGAAAGTAGTATATTATAATTGGTCCAAAAAAGGCCTAATCCAGACATCCAAAATAAAAGTTTTCCTCCAACACCAAATTGTTCTATATTGCCCACATATTGTTCAGTAAAAAGTTGCATCATTTTAAGCGTGCGATTAGATGGGGAGCTGGGGGAAAAGTCGGTAAATTAGTAGTTTTTTTACGTTTTTCGTCAATATTTCTAAAACTATGCTTTAGCGTAAACAATGTCCTATACAAAAATGTTCTCTACATAAAATTTAAAACAAAAAAGGTCCCATACATAATTGTTATAAAATGAACGGTTCCAGAGTTACGGAGGGTGAAAAGTGGAGGTTTACGATACTTTTTGTATTTTTTGGGCAATTGATGATGATTTTGAGTGGTGAGGTTGACGTTTCTTCAGGAGCTTATCACTAACATACCATCGGCCACTGAAAGCAAATTTTATTTGCAAAACACAATCCTGCTAAAGAAAATTTCTTTCATCAGTAATAATATTATAAATTGCCCCACAAATATAAAAAGTATCGCAAACCTCCACTTTTGACCCTCCGTAACTCTGGAAACGTTGATTTTATAACAATTATGTATACAACCTTTTTTGTTTTAAATTTTATGTAGAACATTTTTGTATAGAACATTGTTTACGATAAAACATAGTTTTAGAAATATTGACGAAAAACGTAAAAAAACTACTAATTTACCGACTTCTCCTGCATCTTCCCCCCAAACCGGACGCTAAAAATTGTGTAACTTTTTATTGAACAATATGTGAACCATATAGAATAATTTGGTGTTCTAGGAAAACTTTTACTTCGGATGTTTGGGTTAGGCTTTTTTTTTGACCAATTATATTATACTACTTCCGTAACTTTGGAACCGTTCATTTTAGAAGGATTATGCATAGGGCCTTTTTTATTTCAAATTTAATGTGGAACATTTTTGTATAGAAGGTTGTTCATGCTAAACCGCATATTTTTAGAAATATTGACGAGAAACTTAAAAAACTACGAATTTACCGATTTCTCCCCCCTCTCCACCCCAAACCCAACGCTCAAAATGGTGTGACTTTTTTCTGAACATTATGTGAAGCATATAGAACAATCTGGTGTTAAAGGATAACTTTCACTTTGGATATCTGGGTTTGGGTCTAGTTATACCATACTCTAATTAGTTTTACAAATTTTTATACTATCATTTGCGAATGTTTACGAAGCCAATAAGCTAATAAGCTATGAAACAACAATTTCAAAAGTAACAAATTAGTCCTGGGAAGGTAGAAAATAAAACATTCAGGCCTGGCTACCGCGTACCAAAAAAAAGTTTATTAAAGCAAGCTGAAAATTTGTTAATAGCATAACGGTGTCTAGTCGGACAAACTTTGATATATGGGAACATTGGAACAGGGGAAGTTTTAATTGTGGAACGTGATTTTAATTGTGAAACGTGTCATCCTGACAAGTTTATGATTGTGAAAACTAGCAGGTTGTTTTTAAGTTTACTCAATAGCAAACTTTTTATTATACAGTTGGGTCCCCTAGTTTTTACCCGTGCGTCATCAGTTAAAGCATACGAAATAAGCCGGAAATGTATTAAACGCAACAGTAAGTGACAGAAATGGGTGTTATTCCGATCACGGGTTATAGTATAAAATTTGACGTTATCAAATAAATATAATGTCAAATTTAAGTTATGTTTAAAATTTTGCTGCATATTTACAACTACATTTGAAGTAGCTTAATAAATTCTTTCATTATCATTGATTAATAAAAAAATAAACAATTTATAAAAAAATCGATACGAACATATTTTCTTTTTGTTATTTTATTCACTTTGGCGAAACATTAAACATAAGCATTCGTTAACTGTGTCAACAATGAGGTTATTTGTACATTGTCAAAATTTATCGTAAAATAACATAAACTTATCATAAAATTTCTAACTCCAATATAAAATTAGTTGTGAAAACAACTGTTTGTATACAATAAACTTCAAAATGCAAAAATACGACTGAAGAACAACAAAGTAAACAAATCAAAACGTCAGAAATTGTACTTAAAATAAATGTGAAAACATCCCCAATCGTTTTTCTTTTACCTATCTCTTTTCAATGCAGTGAGTCTAGAACGTTCATAAGAATAACATGTGTTTTTACTTTATAACAGGCGGCAGCTGGTTTGTCATTAGTTTCATGCATGGAACAGAATGGTGCTGGATAAAAAGTATGTGTTTTATCTCGCCAGGTATTAATAACGCACGAGTAAAGACTTGCGGACTCAACTGTATAACAAAATGTTTGTCCGACAAATATGTTGGACATTTCATTAAGTCTGTATTATATTTTAACAATATTTCAGATAATTTTAAATATCATAAAATTAATCCACTGTAATATTTAAATATATTAGTAAACAATTAAGCATGCCGAACGTTGTAAGTAGTTTTGTAAACAAAAGTTACACATGTTGGTATTAGTGCAAGATTGCATTTCTGTATATTATTATTGACATAATGATCTTGAAATACATATACGAAAGTATCACAAACATAGTAGGTCTGGATCCCGCGTATGAAAAAAAAAGTTGATTAATAGCAAGCTGAAAATTTGTTAATAGCTTAAGGGTGTCTAGTCGAATAAACTTTGATATGTGTGAACACTAAAACAGGGGTAGTTTTAATTGTGGAACAGGTTAAAAATTTGGAACGGTCACAGCACGAAAACGGCACATTTATTTTGTCCGACAGAACAGACTTAAACTCTTCGAACAGAGATTAAACTCTCATGCAATAATCAGACTGCTATTTATCACCAAATGGGCGTTTTAATGAGTGGAACATGTAGAATATGTCAAGTGACAGGAATTATGACAGGTAATAAATAGCAGTCTGATTTTTTCATGAGAGTTTAATCTCTGTTCGGAGAGTTTAAGTCTGTTCTGTCGGACAAAATAAATGTGCCGTTTTCGTGCTGTGACCGTTCCAAATTTTTAACCTGTTCCACAATTAAAACTACCCCTGTTTCAGTGTTCCCATATATCAAAGTTTATTTAACTAGACACTCTTAAGCTATTAACAAATTTTCAGCTTGCTATTAATCAACTTTTTTTTCATACGCGGGATCCAGACCTATAGGTAATCAATAAGTATTGATACACAGAGATATTTAGGGCAGTATAAGGTTGGGGTTATTTGAGATAGTGCCACCTCGAAGAGAGGACGTTCATTCCATCGTCAATTGGGTACTAGAAACAAGTAATAAATGTACTTAGTAAAATAATAAATTACTAATGGGAAATATAGTGTCCTCCAGTTAATCAACCACATCACTAGGGTAGTTCACCATTATTTCTTTATATGGCTGTCCAAAACCAGGCGAATTAATTCTGAAGCAGGAGAAAACAAGAAAAATGGTATCTAAAAACTGGAAGAAAAGAAGGAAAAGTGGGGTAAAGTACCAATCCACATATTAAATTAATTAGCTGGTATACGAAATTTGGAATTTATTGAATATGTGGTTGGAGAAACTAACGACATGGAAGTCGTAATGGTAGATGGTAGACATGGCATAAACAAAGATTTGGAGCTTTTGAAGACATGGGACCACGCCCAGCGTCAAGAGGACCAGACTACATGACAAATGGACAATAGTGGACTAGATGTAAATGTGTAATAGTGAGTAACTTTTATCTATTTTTTTTTTGTATACAGTCTCACATACACGAGTCATTTTCTTTTTATTAATATAACATAGATAATAATATAATCTTTTTAAGAAGTATTAACTTCTTAATTTAATACAATAATTATTAAATTAGATGAAATTTTTATAATTTTTATTAATTTTTAAGAAGTACATAATATATATATATATACCCAAAGAAAGTTTATATTCAACAATTTAGTTGATATTTTTGACTATAGTATCGTTTTATTTTTAAGGGAAGATACAAATTTTATCAACTTCGATTAGTTCTAAAAATTCAAACAATTCCATTTTTCTTTTTCTATGCATAATTTTTACAATACGTTCCTATATGTTTTACTATAACCAACATATTTTCACATTCCGTTAATTATATTTTTTCACTTCATAATCTCATATTACATCAATTTTTCCCCAATATTCTCAAATAGTTATATTCATACATAATCAATATCCTACTAGACCTATACAACGAACATTACAGTTTAACAAATTTAGTCTTGCCTAAACACACTTTCTAACTTTTCTATTAATTCACCTTGCAAACTTTCACCCCCAAGGCTATATACAATTTTTTACTCTCATATTATAATCACTAATTCAATCTTACATTTTGTTTTCATTACCAAAAGACAATAATTTCGATCAATTAAATTTTATAGTCAATATTATAGTAATTGTTGTAATAAATAAAAAGTAATTTTAAATTCTGATATTAAAATTAATTATTTTAACACAGACTAAGACTTAAATTTCCGTAATTACATTGGATCCTGACCTAGGTTAATACATTAAAAATTTCCCCTTTTCATGGATGTCAATGTCACTGACATTTGAAGTATTTCTACCTTCCAAATCATTGACAGACTAAACGTGGTTTAATGAATACCTAACAACAAAAACATATTTTAATGTAAAGCAGTAGAGCATCATGTTGTTGGAAGTAATCCATTGGCATCCATTTTAAGCCAAGTTCTTTTATACCTTTTACTTGTAGTTGGAACATATAACTTAACCAGTGTATAGCATTGTGCCTATTTGGCAAGGACAGGGAGTAAGTAATCTTAACCACACTTTTCAATTTTTTAACAGTCAAAATTTCACCTCTTTCAATTTTATTAAGTGGGATTACTTACTTTTAGGTTCACTGATGATTGACTGATAAGTCCGAAAACGTTTAGAACGTCATCCTTTGAGATTTTAAAAAATTTTAAATTTTTATTAAAATATACCAACTACACCAGGTAGTGTTTTACTTCACGATAAATTTTATTTAACTAGATGGTATACAGCCAACCTTCGGGTATTATCCCGTTTTATTTATTATTATTTTTCTATAACTATAACAATAAGATGTCCTTCATTTTCTAAATTTCAAAGCATGTATTGTTGTTTGCCTCCTCCTCCTCCTCCTAAGTGCCTTCTGTATTGCGGTTGGCGATCAATATGGCAAATTTCTTTCTGTTCTTGGCTTGATGAATTAAGTCATTCCCTGTTGTGTGGGTCCAATCTCTGATGTTTCGGAGCCAGGAGTTTTTCTTTCTTCCTATACTCATTTTACATTCGATTTTGCCTTCTAATATTACCTGGAGCTGCTCAAATTCCCTACGACGCATTATGTGTCCTATATATGACATTTTTCCAATTTTGATTGTATCGACCAGATGAGGACGTGTGCTCATTATTTTCAGTCCTTCTTTAGTCGTAGTTCTGCTGGTCCAGCTTATTCTTAGCATTCGGCGGTAAACCCACACTTCGTTATTTCCCTATCCATTCATATTTACCTTACTGATAATTATAAAAATTTTCAACTTCGCTAATTGTACATCTTACATAATTTATGGTTACTAATTTTTGAATGTTTATAATTACTCTGGGCTAATTAGCAAAATTCATGGAAAAGTTATTTACCAGCAATTTTATTGCTGGAATCGAATTATAAAATCCTATTTATTAATAATATAGGTATGCAAAGTCCGCAGATAGTGTGCTACTTTTTTTATAAACAAAATGGCGCCGACAGATCGTATTTTTTTCAATTATTGCTCTACAACTCCGAAGATTTTAATTTTGCAACAAAAACACCCAAATAAAAATTCACCGCAAGTAAATTCTGCATAGAGATATGTTTTTCACGATTTGCGTGGACGAAAATTTTCCTCGGAAAATGCGGGTTTTCCTAACAAAAACTCTAATTTTCAAATAAAGTTTTAGGTAAGTAATTATTAATCAATAATTAAATACCTTAGTTATATCAAAGATTTCTTGGTATAGATTGTAATTACAGAAGCCGGTGAAAATTAAACGAATATTTTAGCAACAACTCAATTGTTAATTAACAATTTACGATCGCAATAATAACCAAAATAATCATGATACATTGATCAAACTTATAAAGATTATAAAGATGAGACGTTTGTTTAATATTTTATCGACAAAATATAAATTTTTCTTTTTTTTTTGCATAATCTTTAAATTTTGAAAAAAAAAATAGTTATAATACGTTGGTCTAATTAGTAAATTACAAAGAAAGGTTATTTACCAGCAATTTTATTACTTTAATCGAATTATAAGATCCTATATATTATTAATATAGGTATACAAAGTCCACAGATAGTGTGCTACTTTTTTTATAAACAAAATGGCGCCGACAAATCGTATTTTTTTCAATTATTGCTCTATAACTCCGAAGATTTTAACTTTCTTAATCTTTAACTTTCTTAATGTTTTTCCCGATTTGCTCCGACGAAAATTTTCCTCGGAAAATGTGGGTTTTCCCAACAAAATCTCGAATTTTCAAATAAATTTTTTGGGCCAGTAATTATTTATCAATAATTATATAGCATGGTGAAATAAAAGCTTTCTTGGTATAGATTATAAATTCAGAAGCCGGTTAAAATGAAATGAATATTTTAGCAACAATTCAATTGTTAAGTAACAATTTACAGTCGGAATAACAACCAAAATAATCATGAGACATTGATCAAACTTAGAAAGGTTATAAAGGTGTGATGCCTATTTAATATTCTGTCGACAAAATATAAATTTTTCATTTTTTTGCATAATCTTTAAATGTTTAAAAAAAATTGTTATAAACAAATTAACATTTCTTAGAAATTGTTTATTATATTCTAATTTTAAAAAATACTTCAAATGCATATTTCATAGGTCTTGAAAATGAATGCGTTAAAAAAAATTTTCAACCATTTGCAAAAAAGTTAGGAAACAGCAAAAGAAATATACGATATCTCCATTGTTTACAATTTGTTTTAATTGTTTCAAAGCTTAAAAGTGAGTCTATGGTACGATCTAATTACTCACAAAAAATGTTAAAAATTAGTGCAATGGTTATATTTTAATCAAAGATTAAATATACTTTTTTTGTAATTTTTAGCGCGAAAGTAGGCTTGATACAGAGCCGGAGATAAAAAAATGTTCACTCGAAGCGACTGACATGCTTAAACTCGCGCGAGTTGTGTATGTGGGCGGGTAGCTACGGTACTGTATTATTCTACTTTCGCGCGTATAAATTACAAAAAAATATATTTATAATCTTTAATTAAAATATAACCGTTAAGCTGATAATCGATATTGTTTTACAAATAATTAGCTTGTACTTTAAACTCACTTCTACGCTTTGAAAGAATTAAAAAAAAATATTAACACCGTAGTAATCGTATGTTTACTTTGCTGTTTCATAACTTTTTTGCAAATGGTTGCAAACAAGTTTTAAAGCATTCATTTTCAAGATACTTGAAATGCGCATTTTAGCTATTTTTCAAAATTATAATATAATAAAAACTTTCTGAGAAATGTTAATTTGTTTATAACTATTTTTTTAACATTTAAAGATTATGCAAAAAAAATTATATTTTGTCGACAAAATGTTAAATAGGCATCTCATCTTTATAAGATTTCAAAGTTTGATCAGTGTATCATAATTATTTTGGTTATTATTGCGACCGTAAATTATTAATTAAAAATTGAATTGTTGCTAAAATATTCGTTTAATTTTCACCAGCTTCTGGAACTATAATTTAAACCAAGAATGCTTTTAAGTCACCAAATTATTTAATTATTAATAAATAATTACTTATCTAAAACTTTATTTGAAAATTAAAGATTTTGTTGGGAAAACCCGCATTTTCCGAGGAAAATTTTCGTCGGAGCAGATCGGGAAAAACACCTCTGTATGCAGAATTTAATTACGGTGAATTTTTATTTGAGTGTTTTTGTTGTAAAGTTAAAATCTTCGGAGTTCTAGAGCAATAATTGAAAAAAACACGATTTTCGGCCGCCATTTTGTTTATAAAAAAAGTAGCACACTATCTGAGGACTTTGCATACCTATATTATTAATATATAGGATCTTATAATTCGATTCCAACAATAAAATTGCTGGTAAATAACTTTTCCCAAAAATGGCCTATTCTCCGATAATCAGCCCAGACTAAATGCCGACACACTGATGTTTGTTGTTAATATTTTTTTAAAACGCTTTTATTTAGTTCAACCGTTTGCGTCAAATTTTTAGACGTTAATTTGACTACCTTTTCTTCAATGGAAATGAATGAAATTTTGCAGACATATGAACTCGCGGGAACAATACAATAATAGTCAATCAAAAAATTTTTTTTATGTTTATGAATTGTTTAAATAAAATAAACAATTTTAATGGAAAATGCTTAAATTCTCTTGTTTTTTACAATGTAGAAACTTATAACTTCTACAGAATTATTTGAACTATACATAATTTCACTTTTTACGTTATTTGTTTACGTTATGCTTCATATATAAACAATAAAGTTTCAAATTTATCCAGTTTCTGTCCGGTTTCTATCCAGTTTTCAGCGAAAAAAAGTTATGGCACCGCAGAGGGACGACTGATGCCCTTAGTATTTTCGTGGGCTTCGACTGTCCATAAAACGCAAGGTTCGACTGTTGACTACGCTGCGCTGTCGTGAACTTGGGCCCGAAAGTGTTTGCGTAAGGACAGGCTTAAAATCCTGCATTGACCCTGCAAAGCTTACGTTTCATTGAGCCGAGTGCGATCGTTAAGGTACGTATCCATACAAGGGTGAACCCCACTCGGTGTAGCTGCTCAAATGGATACAGCATGCGCTCCCTTACATATAAACCGCAAACCGGCTGAAACGAATAGTGTACGCGTACGCGCCAAGCGGCGATCACCGAATTATCCACTAAGTGGAGCTACTACACCGAGCGAGGTTTACCCTTGTATGGATACGTACCTTTAGATGGCTGGCGCATCGAAGAACTGCATTGCGAGAAATTAACAGCGTCTACACCGTGCAATAGTAAAGTATTACAAGAGATGGAAATACTGCGAAAACTGTAATTGTCGTAAATAATTATTTTGGTTTAAGAAATGTATGAAGAAATTACAGAAAATGTACAATGTATGTATCAAAAGTTAAAATAAATGCAAAAACGGTATCTGTCATATACCTACGTCCTTTTTTTAAACATGACGATATATTTTAATGTTTGAAAAGTGTAAGACTAAAAAGTAAATAATAAAACAATATGAAAAATTTTTTTTAAGAAACGCTTTTATTTAGTTATGAGTGACTAAAAATTAAAATATAAAAAAATCAACTAAAAAGCAAAAAATAAAAAAAAATGAAACTCGACGGATTATTCGAAATAAACGTTCGTTAAAAAATGAAAAAATCGTCTTTTTTCGGCGCGTCTTCATCGAATATACGGTTTTCGCCCCACGCTTTTCTTTAACGAATGTGTTAGATTTTTTCATTTTTTTAACGAACATTTTTTTCAAATAATCCATCGAGTTTGATTTTTTTTATTTTCTGCTTTTTAGTTGATTTTTTATATTTTAACTTTTAGTCACTCATAACTAAATAAAAGCGTTTCTTAAAAAAATTTTTTCATATTGTTTTATTTTTATTTACCTAATGCCTCGACAACTAATGACCATTGGCATGGTAGGTACGGTAAATTTTTATGGTTAGGTACCTAGTGTCATGTGTAGTGTGTATGTTGAGTAAGTGTCTTGTTACTTTGCAAAGTCGACGTCATTGTCTTTGCAAAGAGACGTTAATTGTATTCGAACGTCTGCTGTCCCTCCGGTGAGTACCGATCCCACAAGGACAGAAACTATTTTCATTTATTAATAAACGAAATATTTCTGACCCTGGTGAGATTCGAACTCACGACCTTTCGGATTTTTCGATCCAAAGGTAGGCGCTCCTACCAGTGAGCCACGGAGGGGTGATGTTGTTAATATTGTTTTTTACCACAAACAACTTTTAAATTTAGTGGCTAGTGTAACTTTAAATCATTTCACAAAATTTCACGTAACATTGACAGTTTCGTCTTGACATCAGACGTGAATGGTCTTAACACGTTGACGGACAGTGCGTCGAATGTATTGGGACCGTGCAAGTTCGACAAAGCGATACCTATTTCTACGCTCTGCAACTTTATTCGCACTTTTAATTATATTGGCCAATTATATTAGTCCTGGTTACTGGATAATTGTCAAGGCCATAGTCCAAAAAAATAAGAAAAAATAAGATTCAGGTTATGTTATTAAAACGTAAACAATTGTATGTAGTAAATAAAATTAGTTATTAAAATGCAGTACTGCAAGCAAAATACAATTAATTAAATTTACCTTTATATAATAATATCAGTATTGTGGAGCAACATATAATTTTTCTTCTACAATGAGAGTAGATATGAAATATACGTCAATTTGACAATTTCAATTGACAATATGAATTATTTAAGAATGTTGCAACATTTCTCCCTATTCGCGCACGATCGTTTCTCAATTCCCTTCCAAGTACTTGCACACCGCGAATAATCAAGTTTTGTGACACTATTTTGTATTTTGCAAAATAGATTAGGGAAATTGCTGAATTTCTTTTAGGTCTTATAGTTTATGGAAAAAATGGGTTTTATTAACATTTTTTGTAAAGATGTGTACGACGACCATGGACATCGTGTCACATTTAATATGCATTTGTAGATGTAATGTGACTTTTTTGTCACAACTCGTTATTTTAAAAATGTCGTCTATAGACGTTGTGTCACATTACATCAATGGAAATTAGACGTCTATAGACGTTCTGTCCGTCAACGTGTTAAACTATTAATTTAGTTGCCAATCACCGCTGTCAATGGGAAGACTTAATTTTCATGCAACCACATGCCTCGTGGAAGTGAAGTCATATAGTGCCCCAGAGCCCTATATTTAGGGATTATATCCATCCTTTGGATTGCATAATTAATTTAACAATGTAAGCCATTATGCAACTTTTAAAAGGTTTAAACCTTTGTATTTTTGGATGGCTCACCATGTCAAGCCTGTAAGTATAACCCAACTTGGTTTTTTACCTTGTGTTTGCTAATACGGTTATAATAATTTTAGGTAACACTTATTATGCTCTTTTTAGAGAGCGAAAACTTTCTGTGATATGTGTGACCCTTTTAAAGGTTTTTAAGTAAATACACCTTTTACTAAGAGGAACTATTTCATTAAATTAATTTTTAAAATGTGTTAAAAATAAATTGGTTTCCTTGGAGAATGTTTAGTAAACTTTTAAACTTATCATATTATCTATCCATAGACTGAAACAAGTTATGGATTGTGGGTATGAAATCGACTTAATTTAAGTATGTAATAAAATACTACGGAACATTTAAATTTTCGTTAGTGCTTTTATTTCTTATACATCTACCTCCGCTTCGAATCCATAAATATTTATGATCCAAACTTCATTGCCAAGAAAATTTTCAAATAGTCGACACAACAGATTTTAATCATAAAACAAAACATAAACAACGGATCACTGTTTTTGAATTCTCATAGAATCTTTAGGTGCACCTTAAAGATTCTCACTTCTGACGAAGTAAGAACCGATGCTAAGGCCCGGCGCAAATTGATTCTAAGCGAGACACAACCTGCACCGGCGAACTGCGTGGACAGTTTTGTGAATCACGCTTATACGCTCTGAGCTTCGCTGGTGGCGCTCCTAGCGGATTACTGGAATTATCTTTCACCGGTAATTTTTAAATTTATTATTTAATTGTTATCGCTTAACATTTACAACGCAAAAAATTAATTAAATTGTAATCGATTTTTTTTAAATTTTGCTAATCATTTTGACGTTCTATTTCTAAAATATGAATTTTTTACTTCGGATACTTTCACAATTATCGTGTAGATGGCGCTAAGATTTTTAGATTAAATTATAATTACATATTACGGAACATTAAAAAAACTTAAATTCAGTATTTAAAACGTAAGTATATTTAAGGTAAAAATATATACCACAGCTTTGACCAACTAATATTTTTTATAATTAATGTTTTTAATTTTAATTTTACATTAATCACTTTGACATTTATGTCAAATTTCCGGTAAACGTTTACAGACTTGCCACTACTGGCGCTAGAGAATTTGTAAATATCCCCTCTACGTACGAGCTCACAGCGGATAAGCGAGAGACCGAAAATTGAACACTTGAACTCATTATACGATCAGTGCATGCGTTCGCAGATCTCGCTTGGGAACGTTTGTCATCGGCGTACAGTTTTATTGGGTCGTGGGATGCGTGACTCACTGCCAGTTGTTTATTTTTACTTGTTTTTGTTTTTCGAGATGGAAGTATCTCGAATGAATACGAATGGTACCTAAGTACAATTTATTGTGATAAATAAAAATATTAGCATAGTCAAAACCCCGAGTGAAAACTGTTTTGTCTTTGTCATTAAATTCTGATAACTTTTGTTAGACCCGGCGTAGGTTGTGCCTCTGTTAGGTTCAATTTGCGCCGGGCCTTAGGTGGACCGCATATTGAACACCACCTAACCCAAGCGTTGGCTGTCGGTGTTGGAAATAGAGACGGCCAAAATCAGTGCGGACGTGTAACAGTTACTTTTGATACCGGTTCTCAGTGGTACTGAGTACAAATACCTACTGATTACAAAATACTGATGTATCTCATCCTTGTACTGAATTTAGTAGGCAACTTTAAATCGGTATTTCCGCACTTGTAACTCGTAACGTTTTAAATATCTTACACGTCCCTATTCTTTATTTCAAGTTAAGCATAGAACATTACGCTTACGGAGATCAGTATTGCCAAACCTCTCGCGTACGGGTGGATACTCGACTGCCGATATACGATTCATTCTAGTCAACACGGTATGGCATCGCCGCGCTGCTATCGCTCGTAAGAAATACATGGGGCTATATCCGCAATATTGTATTCTAAACGTGAAATGCTCCATATTACTAGCGGTATGAATTTCGAACACATCGAGTTTGATCATGAGCGGGTGCATAAAAAGATATTTTACGTATTTTATTTCTCCACATAATACCTACATATTTAAAATAATTTCAGAGTTATTTATTAATTCCTCTGCGACTATCTGCATATTTCGTTTTTAATTTTTAAGCATAAACCAAAATGTAATATGCCGACAAGTTGGAAATAATACGATATTTTTATTGATTACCGTTATAAGTGACATGAATAATTTTTCATTGATAATCTGTAGATTTAAGGAATTATATAAAATGTTTATACCTAGAAAGGGGATTATGCCATCATTCTTTGTGACATCCTATTTAATTTTAAAAAAACCTTATTTTTCTAATATGTAATGTGTTATTGCAAAGGCATAACTTTGAATATTTATCTCCTATCGCCGTTTATTTAGTCTACTAGTAATAAAGTTATCATAATTTAATGACAAAGACAAAGCAGTTTTCACTTGGGGATTTGACTATGCTATTTTTATTTATCACAATAAATTGTACTGAGGTACCATCCGTACTCATTTCATTTCCTATTTTCTCCCATATGTCGTGTTTCCACGGGTATATCCTGAACGAGTTCAATTATTAGCTTCGATACGTCCATCTCGCAAGCAAAAACAAGTAAAAATAAACACCTGGCGGTGATTCACGCGTCCCACGACCCAAGAAAACTATACGCCGATGAGAAACGTTCCAAAGCGAGACCTGCTAACGCATGCACTGATCGCAAGATGGGTTCAATTTGTGGTCTCTCGCTTATAAGTAAAGCTCGGATTTATAGGCAACGAAAATTGAAGAAAAAGGCGCCTATATAGGCAAAGAATTTTATTAAAAAAGGCAGGAATATTAACACTTAGGCAAAATATAGGCAATAAAGGAATATAACTTATTATTTATTGTACAAAGTGAATTAACGTAATATTAACTTAAGGCAGGTATATTTACACATTAGTATAAATAAACTAGTAACTAAATAACTGTTAATTAATAATTAAATATTGTAACCACTTAAAATTTTATCATCAATAGAAACAACTAAATGTTTTTCAATATTTTCGGTCTTAACACTATGTCTTCGATCACTTAAAATTAATTTGTACATTGAAAACGAACGTTCGACATTGACAGATGTAATTGGAGCATATTTCAGAGCGGATAATAAATCTGGCATAATTTGTAATTCCTCGGAAAATGTCCCATTCAAAACTTTAGCAACATTAGAAAAAAACGAAAAACCTTCATTCTTGTCGAAAACATATTTCATTTTTTTAAAAATTAATTGACCGTTACTTCCAGGTGCCGATTTAATTTTCGTCTTTAAATTATCTATTAATTTTACTGACTCACATAAATTTATCTCTTGTTTTTCTAATAAGGTAATTGTGGAAACTATTAATTTATAATTGTCATTGATATAAGCGAGGTCCTGTTTCAATTTGAGATTTTTTAATATTTTTTTTGCTTCTCGAATGGCTTCGGAAATATCAACATCAAGTTCTGACATAACTAATTCTATTTCATTGCAGTGTTCAAAGTAAAAAAAAACTGATTCGAGCCAGGTTCCCCACCTTGTAATTACTGGTTTAGGTGGCAAAGGGACACCGGGAAGTCTTTCTTTATATATTTGCACCCTCAACGGAGCCTTTACAAAAATTTTTTCATAAAATTTATAAAATTATTTACCAACGGAAACAGATTTCTTATTTCTTCAGCAATTCTATTTACCCCGTGGGCTACACAAGTTCAATGAATTAAATTAGGATAAAAAATCTTTAAATTAACAGCAGCTTTTAACATATATGCCGCAGCATCTGAAAGCATTAAAACTACTTTATTCACTGGTATAGGGTTGGGTAAAAAGAGGTTTGTTAAACTATCTTGTATAAATCGACTTATTGTTAAATTGTTTGTTTTTTCCAATTCTTTAACGGCAACTAAATAAAGTTTTCTCGCAAAGTTTTCGTTCAAAATTCCAATCATTAAATTAGCTATATACCTGCCGCATACATCTGTCGTTTCATCCACGATAATATACAAAAAATTGCCCTCTAACTCCCGCTTAATTTTTGAAATACATTCCACATAACATTTTTCCACAGTATGTTTTCTCAATGTACTCTCGTCCGGTAAGGATTTATTAAGATATTTTTCGAAAAAGCATTTAAAACTAGGGTTATTAACTTTATACAGAGGAATGTTGGATGCAATCATCATCTGGCATAAGTCAAATTTAAATGCGTCTTCCTCCTTTTTTTTTGAACTGCCTAAACTATCCCGCAGAGATATTTGGGCTAACTTAAAGGAATTTAATTTTTCCAAATTACGTTTATGAAGTGGGGTTCCACAATGCTGGTCAATAAAGTACTTTTTTCTGCTTGAAATTTTAGAATTAGAAAAAAATAATTAAAATTCTAAAACCGCTGTAGAATTTAGTTATGTTATGGGACGAGAAAAAAAAACTTACCGATTTGCCGCATGGTTTACAAAATGCTCCATCTCCTTCTAGAGAAAGTTCCGAATAAGGTGCGACCCATAGTCTTAATTTAGAGGTCATCTTTTCACACAAATGTCTAAAACGTTTTAAAACGTGTTCTTTGCTTTTGGGCAGCGGTTCTCAACCTTTTTGAGTGATGTACCACCTACAGTTATTTTTATTATTTTTGGTACCACCTATATTTTTAAATTGTGTTATCAGTACTTACTAAGTACTACTATTTTAATTTTTTCTGTGTTTTGTGTACCACCGCCAATAATGATATGTACCACCAGTGGTACATGTACCACAGATTGAGAACCTCTGCTTTTGGGTATACGCAAATAAACTAAACTAGGATATAGCAATTTGTGACTAAACTCTGATACAGTAACCGACTGTACAACTGATAATAAACTAATAAAGCTTAGGGATTTCCAAATAGTTAACCCTCAAGTCTCGATCAGGTACATTTTCCTAGAAATCTGTTACATAAACAAACCATTGATATTTTATTATTGACCCAAAATTTTATTATAGAATGGTTTAGTAATAGAATAATATCATGGGTAGAACCATGAAATTTTAAAAAAGGCACAAATAGGCGGAATTTACGAAAAAAGGCAAAAAGTGCAAAAAACAATTATAATAGGCAAAATAGACAAAAAAGGCATTTTGCCTATAATCCGAGCTTTACTTATAAGCGTGCTTCACAAAACTGTCCACGCAGTTCGCCGGTGTATGTTGTGTCTCGCTTAGGATCAATTTGCGCCGGGGCTAAAGAGATATTGAGGGTGGACAACTGGAGGAGAGCAGCCGAAGACAGAGATACTTAGAGGCGGTTGCTGGGGGAGGCCAGGGCCTGATTTGGGATGTATCGCCATAGGAGAGAGCATTTTTAAGGGCGTAGGGCAAAATATTTGGCCAATATGTTTTAAATGTAATAATTCTTTTTCAAATCCTGAGAAAAATAATAATTAAAAAAAATTAAACGCATAATGAAAGATTATCTTATTACCGAGGTCAAAATCTATTAGAATAACCAAAAAGTTTCTTTTGAATGATATATTTGAAATTAAATTTTAGTTTAGTTTTCTCAGGATTCGAAAAAAAAATGAATACATTTAAAATATATTGTCGCGAAATTTTGAGCCTACGCCCTGAACTTGAGATTTTATTCTGTTAAATACGTTCCTCAAAATATGGATATTATACTCAAACTTTATATGTGGAAACAATTATTTATAAGTAACAATTTAAAATCGAATAATGTATTGATGTGATCTTGATTATTGATATGAGATAATATTCTTATATGTCACTTAATTTAATCAATGTATTAATACTAATCTAATTAATTAACCAGATCACATATCAATATGTTTTCAATCTCAGGGCGAATTATAAATTAATTACTTACTTCCGTGGCTTCTAAATATTTCTTAATGGTTCCTAATCGGGATAGAAAAGAAAAGAGCAAAAAAAATACACATATGGGTTACAATTATAATCAAAATATTTTTTATTTTATTTAAAAGGCAATCAATGCTTAATATTTGCTATTTCTTATTATTCTTAACATAACATTTACAAATGGGAATCTTATTTCCTTTTGGTTTTCAATTGAAAGTTTTTATTAACATTTAACTATTAGGAGTTATTAGGAACAACTCTATTTAAGTTTGATGAAGCTTTTCTGATATTATTGATTATGTTATTCAATTTTTTTTTATGTGGAATTTAATACGAAAACCCATACATTCATGTCCAAACAAATGAGACTGACCTTTTCCTGGTGAACTGAAAATGTCCTCACACAAGACCCTTTCCTGCTATCCTTGGCTGCGATCAAACCTCGTCCTGGCTTCCAGTGATGTTCTCCTTTGAAAAACTAGCTCGAATAGCTCTCGTTCCTGCTTTTGTCGTGATGCTGTGTTCTACCTTTTTCGAACCTGCTATCAGCTACCGGGACACTCTGGGCTCAAGGAGGTTCTTTTACTCTCGACCTGGCCTACTTCTCGTTCCACGATAGATACTCCACACTCACGGAACTATACCGGCTTTCTCACTCCTCGAACACTACCGTCTACTACTCGACTTCACTTCTCGACAGCTCAAAACATTCTGATCTCTATTTGTCATTCATTCCCCTACTTTCTAAATATCCCTTCCAGATTCACAAATCAAAATTCCACCACCAACTCTCATTCGCAGTATTCCTCAAAACCAATTTTTAAACTTTCTAAATATGCTTAATGGATTTCAAAGAAAATAGTTAATTCCCATTCTAAAATTACTTTCTACTATATACAAATTTTAATGACCTATTCTCTATTTCCACTTAGTCTTATTTAGCATCGGCTAATGATCGACCTTCCGAGAAGAACGATAATGGTACGCGTCATTCACTTTGTTTATCTAAGCACATTGTTCCGAGTTTCGTACGCTTATTCTAATCACTTCTTAAAATTAAATATAACAATTTGTTGTATACAGGTTGTTCTAAATTTATATGCCCGAGGTTGAGAAAATTAAAAATATTTTATATTAAAGTGAATTTTGTTTATAATTATCAAATTTTAATTTTTATATCAAATAGAAATATAACAAATCCCCGCCTTGTATTCGATAAAATTTATCTGCATTTTTAAATAAATTTTCTCGAGGCAAAACCAACTCCCTGTATATTTCCTTACTTTAATCTACGTCTTATATCCTAACTTACTATCTACTTCATGTAATTCTGTCTTTTATTCGTGATATTTGTATACATCGTGAATATTATAAATTCCTCGGATCTTTTCCGAGTTCCTGTGCCTCAACTCATAACTTTTTATCCCATTTTCATTATTCACGATGTACGGACCTTCGAAAACAGGCATCAACTTTGCGCAAATGCCGCCAGGAAGATTTGATACTCGTAATGCCCTCACGAGTACTTTTTCACCCTTTTGGAAAGTCACTGGTCTTCTTTTTCTATTTTGTTCCTGTCTTTGGATATATTTTTCGTTGCTTCGCCGTAATCTTCTCTGTACGGTTTCAATCACCTGTTGATATTCTTTTGGCTCTTGATCTTCCCATGGCCTTATCGGCAGTACACCCTTCATGATGTATTCTGGGGTCTCTTTTGTTACTGTGCTCGGAATTGTATTTAAATACCTTTCTATTTCCGCCATTTTCCTGTCCCAGTGGCGATGTTGACCATCTGTTGCAATGCGAAGAAATTTCGTCACTTCCTGTATGAATCGTTCCGAAGGATTACTCTGTGGATGCCTGATGCTGACAAAATTTGTCTCTATTCCTCGTTCTCGAAGTTGTCCCTTGAAACGATCATTTCGGAAATACGTTGCATTGTCTAGTAGAATCTTTTTTGGTGTTCCTACTATGGCTATAAAATTGTCGATTTTTCTTAATATTTCTTCCCCCTTTGTGGTGCGGCAACTGTATAATTTTACGTATTTTGAAAACACATCCACCATTACCAGAATATGTTTGTTCCTTTTAGTGGTCATAATTAGATCGCTTAACATATCTATTGCTACAATGTCTAGTTTGTTTCGGGCTTCAATATTTTTGGCAACATT
The DNA here is from genome assembly GCF_917563875.1 of Diabrotica virgifera virgifera. Taxonomy (NCBI): domain Eukaryota; kingdom Metazoa; phylum Arthropoda; class Insecta; order Coleoptera; family Chrysomelidae; genus Diabrotica; species Diabrotica virgifera. The sequence continues at coordinate 149,274,197 of NC_065450.1, forward strand.
TTCGTTTTTGAAATTTCGACTCTTATATTTTTGACATACATCGCACTTCTGGGTAATTTCCTTTGCAATGCGGTAATCCTGTCGGCTGATGTAATTTTCCCTAAAAACGAGCCAAACTTTTCTGCTACCGATATGCCCATGTCCTCATGTAATTTCTTTATTATCTTTTCGGCCAATGTCTGTGTCACTAAATATAGTTCCTTTCCGTCTATTCTCTTAAAATATATGTCATTTTCTACTTCCGCTCTTCTTTTCTCTCTTTCCTCTAGGTCTTCTTGGTTTGTCCTTATCTCATTTAACGAATATATCCCTTCTTCTTGTATTAATCTATTTAGTCCCACCTGTAGAGTAATTGTTTCCTTTTTTCCCGTGTCCTCATCCCGTGTTAGAGCGTCGGCTATTATGTTGTCTTTTCCTTTTATATATCGGAACTCAAAATCATACTCCTGTAATAATACAATGCCTCTATGTATTCTATTATTTACTAATCTATTCTTCATGATATGTACTAAAGCTGCATGGTCTGTTTCGATTGTGAATTTTGCTCCCAATAAGTAAAACCTCAATTTGTTTACGCAATATAGTACACTGGCAAACTCCAATTCTGTAACACTATATTTTCTCTCATGTGTTTTAGTCACTCGCGATATAAAACATATCGGCACTTCTTGGTCGTTTTGTATTTGAGACAGAACTCCTGCAAATTTTTGTATGGACGCATCAGTTCGGAGTATAAAAGGTAAATTGTAAATGGGGTGGTATATTTTCGTTCCTTTTGCGAATTCTCGTTTTAATGTTTCGAAAGCTTCCTCCTGTTCTTCTTTCCAATTCCATTTTATTCCTTTTTTAAGCAACTTTATCAGAGGGATTTCCTTTTGGCTCAAATCGGGAATCAGTTTTTTAAAATAATTAATCGTGCCAAGAAAACCTCTCAATGTTTTCAAATTCGTTGGTCTTGGGTATTCATCTATGAGCTTGACTCTGTCTTTGGATAATCTTACTGTTTTGGTGTCCAATTGAAAACCCAAATAAATGACTTCTTTTTGAAAAAATTGACATTTTTCAATGTTTAATTTCAATCCCGCTGTGTCCAATTCTTCCAGAATTATTTCTATGTGTTTCAGATGACTCTGAGTATCTTGTGAAAAAATTAATAAATCATCGATATAATGAACTATGAAATCTTCGTGGCGATTCAAAATGGTATGTAGAGCTCGGACGAGTGCAGCACAAGCACTCTGCAATCCAAACGGCACTACCTTAAACCGGTAGACAATACCATCAATAGAAAAAGCGGTGTAGTTTCTACACTTTTCAGCTAACGGTATCAACCAAAAACTGTGTTTTAAGTCAATTTTCGAAAATATGTGTGACCCGGTGATTCTTCCAAAAATGGCCTCGATGTTTAGAGGTGATTCATATTGTGATACAGTGTGCTGGTTGATATTCCTGGCATCTAAACATAATCTCAATTCTCCACTGCTTTTCTTTACTATCACAATCGGGTTAACATACGGTGAATCACATCTTTCGATGATTTGATCTTCCAACATTTTATTTATTTCTTCTTTCACCTCTTGTCGATACTTGTATGGAATCGGGTAAGTCTTTGATCGAAAATTTCCCAAGTTTTTCACCTCAAATGAATGTTCGTACTTTTTAGCCACTCTGTTTTCCTCATTGATCAAATTTTCGTAGTTTCTTAACATCAACCGCAATTCCTTTTCTTTCCCTTCTCCACATATCAATTTTCTGTCTTTTTTCTCAGATTCTTCACACATGTTTACCGTGCATTCTGCATCCTCGTTTGCATATACCTCCTCTTCAAATACCACTGTTTCAATCATATTCTTTTCACTTTCATTTTTTAGCTTTATTTCTTCTTCTCCTGAGCCCGTCTCTTGTTTTGAGGAATCCCAGGTTTCCTTTGTTTCTGATACTCTCAAATTTTCTTCTTCTGGGCTCAACTCTTCTTTTGAGGAGCCACAGGTTTCATTTTCTTTTATCTTTTTCTGACCTTTTCTCCTTTTTCTTCTTTGTCCTTGCTTCGCTGCCAAATTCATTTCCACTGTTTGTTCTTTACCTGATTCGTCCGTATTTTGTTTCTCATGTTCCTTGTCCTGTTCTTTTTCTTTTTCTTCTGTTAGTTTCATCGTATTATTTTTAAAATCTATCACTACATGTTTTTCTGCCAATTCGTCCACTCCTACTATCATGTCATGTGACATGTTTGGCATTATTACACATTGTAGTGCATACATATTCTTGCCCAGTCGTACCATTACTCGTATGCCTTCATTTATAGTTGCCAATGTCCGTTTGTTTGCGCCCACTAAATTTACCCTAGGTATTTTATAAATTAAATTTGTTAAGTTAACTTCTTCTATTAGTTTTCTGTTGACCAATGTTATTTCAGATCCAGTGTCTATCATAATTTTAATTGGTTTCTCGTTGATAAATCCATCCACAAATTTTAAATTAACTCCATTTTTCTTTTCGTTGTTTCCTGCCAATTTAATAAACTCCTTGGGGTGACAAAAGATTCCTGTTTGATTTTTGGTTTTTAGTGAGCGCCGTCGTGAAAAGACGCCGGTTGCTCATCGTTGTTTATATTTTCGTCATAATGTCTCTCTCCGTCATATTCATCTGTCTGGGTATTATTTACTTCTCTTCTATTTTCTCTTGGTCTGTCGGATCTGTTTCGGTTTTCTCGATATCCCTGTTCATTTTGTCTACCATTATTTCTGTTTTCTTGATTTGAGCGTGTGGTGTTTCTATTCTGGTATTCTCGATTTCTGTCCTCATTCCATTGCCTATTTCTTTGTTCATAATTTCCTCTTCCGTTGTCTCTATTTTCGTTTTCCCTTCTGGGATTAAAATCTCGTCTTGTATAGTCCCTCCTATTTTGATTTCTATCTCTGTAATCTTGTGTTTCTCGGGGCCTGTAATCTTCTCGCGACCTTCTTGATTTTCTTTCTCTTAGACGTGATTCTCTTATTTGTAGGAATTGGCATAAACTATCTATGTCTTTGTAATTTTGCAATGTGATATGGTCTTCCAGCGTTTCCTCGAAATGTCTTGCAATCGGTTCGACTAATTGTTCCGATGAGTAATTATATTGTAAATGTTTTGCATTATTGTAAATTTGCAAAGCATATGTCCTTTCTGATACACCCATCCTATCATTGTATTTCCCATTTTGCAATTCCTTGTTAATTTCCTTCATTTTATTTTGAATTTTCATTTCTTGTTCTTTCATGTGGTCCTTCATTTTCACTTCATAATTTTCTATGCGTTCCTCCATTTTCTTGTTGTTCTCTTCTATTGCTTGTTTCATTTTTTGTTGTGTTTTATCCATTTTTTTATCCAATTTTTGTTGTGTTTCATCCATTTTTTGATCCAATTTTTGTTGTGTTTCATCCATTTTTTGTTGTGTTTCATCCATTTTCTTTGATGTTTCTTCCTGATTTTTATCCATTGTTCGTTTTGCTTCATCCATTTTTTGTGACTGGAGTTGCATAAGTTGTAATATCTTATCTATTCCTGATAATTCTTGCTGTTCTGATGCCATGATTGTCGTGTCTAAAATATCTTCTTGGTCTGAATATTCTTTTTGTTTTTTGTTGTCCTTGCTTTGGCTTCTTGTCACAGACATTTGTTTTCAAGAAGTACTGTCCCCGCCAAATATGAGATTTTACTAGTATGTTACCAAGACGACTTTTTTTTTACCCAAATATTATAAATTGTCAATAAATATATCAAATGTAAATATCGTAAAAATAAAATATTAAATCAGTTATGTAAAATTTGTACCTAAAGAGATCTAAAATTTTATGTTATCAAATGTAAGTATCTCACTTTTTACCACAGGCAAAAAATTTTCAAATACCGGCTTTACTCTTTCTATCCTTCAAATTTGCCACTAGAAATACTTTACCATGCTTTCCACGTTGGACGACAGTTGATGTGATCTTGATTATTGATATGAGATAATATTCTTATATGTCACTTAATTTAATCAATGTATTAATACTAATCTAATTAATTAACCAGATCACATATCAATATGTTTTCAATCTCAGGGCGAATTATAAATTAATTACTTACTTCCGTGGCTTCTAAATATTTCTTAATGGTTCCTAATCGGGATAGAAAAGAAAAGAGCAAAAAAAAATACACATATGGGTTACAATTATAATCAAAATATTTTTTATTTTATTTAAAAGGCAATCAATGCTTAATATTTGCTATTTCTTATTATTCTTAACATAACATTTACAAATGGGAATCTTATTTCCTTTTGGTTTTCAATTGAAAGTTTTTATTAACATTTAACTATTAGGAGTTATTAGGAACAACTCTATTTAAGTTTGATGAAGCTTTTCTGATATTATTGATTATGTTATTCAATTTTTTTTTATGTGGAATTTAATACGAAAAACCCATACATTCATGTCCAAACAAATGAGACTGACCTTTTCCTGGTGAACTGAAAATGTCCTCACACAAGACCCTTTCCTGCTATCCTTGGCTGCGATCAAACCTCGTCCTGGCTTCCAGTGATGTTCTCCTTTGAAAAACTAGCTCGAATAGCTCTCGTTCCTGCTTTTGTCGTGATGCTGTGTTCTACCTTTTTCGAACCTGCTATCAGCTACCGGGACACTCTGGGCTCAAGGAGGTTCTTTTACTCTCGACCTGGCCTACTTCTCGTTCCACGATAGATACTCCGCACTCACGGAACTATACCGGCTTTCTCACTCCTCGAACACTACCGTCTACTACTCGACTTCACTTCTCGACAGCTCAAAACATTCTGATCTCTATTTGTCATTCATTCCCCTACTTTCTAAATATCCCTTCCAGATTCACAAATCAAAATTCCACCACCAACTCTCATTCGCAGTATTCCTCAAAACCAATTTTTAAACTTTCTAAATATGCTTAATGGATTTCAAAGAAAATAGTTAATTCCCATTCTAAAATTACTTTCTACTATATACAAATTTTAATGACCTATTCTCTATTTCCACTTAGTCTTATTTAGCATCGGCTAATGATCGACCTTCCGAGAAGAACGATAATGGTACGCGTCATTCACTTTGTTTATCTAAGCACATTGTTCCGAGTTTCGTACGCTTATTCTAATCACTTCTTAAAATTAAATATAACAATTTGTTGTATACAGGTTGTTCTAAATTTATATGCCCGAGGTTGAGAAAATTAAAAATATTTTATATTAAAGTGAATTTTGTTTATAATTATCAAATTTTAATTTTTATATCAAATAGAAATATAACAGTATTGATGCGGATTCAACCTGCTAAATTTTAAAAAACACCTTATAAACCTAAACACTTAAACACATTATAAAAATAATCATATAATTTTTAAAAATCTTTTATTCCTAATAGGCAAGCAAGTATTCGGCTCTCCATTATTAAGCTTAATGTCAATATAGTAAGTAAAAATTAGTTACGTATAATATATACATAGACCCAGCAGTCAGTTATGCTTGCTATACAGTGATGAGCGCGCTAATAAGATGGAAAATATATTAAGAGATAAAAAGAGATGAAACTAGTAGAGGTGGGAAATTTAGCGATAGAAATGTATAAATTTACATTATATTGATTGTTTCCCACCTTTAGATGTATCGGACGAGCTTGGCAACTAACACTGTGACAGTGACAGTTTTAGTTGACATACTCCTTGGTTTGCAAACATCTTTTGCACGACAAAAATTGAGTGAGGTATTGACAATTAAATCTTTTACTAACATGCAAAAACTATATACCTTTACCAATCTTTTGAAAGTCACCCCTTCTTGAAACTGGGGGTTTTAAAAGAATTTAATACTAATAGCCCTATAAAATGTAGCTCTTGTAAAAACGTACAAAATGCTAAATACAAAACTTTCTACGCTAAATAATAAAAAAGTTCCTAAAATAATCTTTTTGGTTTATATGTTTCAAATGATTCTGTCCGAAGATATGGTGTACACCGCAAATCAACTTCTTTTTTGAATCATCTACTTAAAAATGACGGGCCTGCTCCATTTTTTAATATTTTTCAATAAAAATTTAACTAAATAATCTTCAAGTCTTGTTATTTAAGATATCCTTTTACTCATTTAATTTAACCATACCACTTTCAAGGGAAAACGTTTTAAAATTATGCAAAAAAAAACGTAGAATTAACTATAAAATTAAGGTTAAACAGGTTAAAAAAATGGAACTTCAGACTATGAAAACGTTCCATGTATTTTGTCGGGCAGAACTTCCAATTGATTTGTTACCATTTTATTACACCCCCATGCAAACAAAAATCAGACTGGTGTTCATCACCAACTGGTCATTTTAATGAGTGGAACACGAAGAACATGTCAAACGACAGGAATCATTTTGGTTAGTAATATCAGTCTGATTTTTGCATGAGAGTTTAATGAAAGGGTAGCAAATCAATTGGATGTTCTGTCCGACAAAATATGAGACGTTTTCGTAATCTGACGTTTCAAATTTTTAAACTCTTCCACAATTAAAACTTTCCCTGTTCCAGTGTTCCCGTACATCAAAGTTTGTCCGAATAGACACTGTTCAGCTATTAAAAAATTTCCAGCTTGCTATTAATCAACTTTTTTTTGTTACGCTGGATCCGGGCCTAAAATCTGTCCATTCTGTAAATATTGCGCGGTTTTGTCCTATTTTAAGTTTGTTTCTTGGAGTACATTCGATAGATAATTGAACTATTCGTTGTATTATAAACTGTTTCGGTAACTTCCCACAACCCAGTTTTAGATTTCTACGACCAAATTGTAGCTATTCAATTAAATTAGGACCCTCTATTTTGCATGATCTTGAGAAATTAATCTTTGTTTTGTGATAGACTTTAGTGGGTTGTAAACTGCTTGTTTGTCTAATCCCGTCAGTTATACAATTTCGGCTCTTTTCGAATATCAGTTTGAAATTACGTCTGCAAGAATCGACAAATACAATTATGCAAAAAATATGTTGTATAAAATGTATAATATAATATGTATTTGTGGCGCTGCTGTCTCAATATACAAATAAAATTCAACTGGAGTTACGGGATTAGAATTCATAGGATATTTTTTTTTCTAAGTAGGGACGCGACTTTGTAAAAAACATGTATTATTATATACAAAATATATCTTTCTTGTACAGTGTACAATGTTTCGGTTAGAAACCTCTCCATTAATAGTAAAAAACGTCGAGACAGGTCGATTTTTGAAAAGTGGTCACTCCTAACCTCATAATCTATTTTAAATGAAAGCCCAGTAAATGACCGTTTTGGATTGTAATTTTCGGCGTCACGAAGGATTTGCCTGAAAATTTAAATTTAGGTTCTACTTACCCTCCACTTCAGAGGTGGACTTGTGCCGTTGGTTAATTTTGATCGGGGGTGAAAGTCACCCCTTTCGTGGGTGAAAAAATATACGGTTACAATTAGTCTGGATACATTGACAAATTCGCCAACATCGACTAATTGACATACAGAATTGTCTCAACTTTATTTTTGAGCGTAACTCGCTTATTTTTAATGCCAGAAACTTTTTTAAAAAACAAAAATATAGCTTTTTTGCAATAATAAAGCGCTATAGAAAAGTTGTAATGAGTTTTCACCAAAATATGCTAATTTTTTGGTTATTTCATGTTGAAATATTCGATTTGAAGTTTGGCGAGTGTGGACCTATTTTTTATTAGTTGAAACTCTTCTTTTATTGGGTCGAGAGATCTCATACATACCTACACCATTTTTTTTTACTTTTTTATGGGCTCTTGTTTTGCTAAGAATATTTTTTTTTTCGATAATATTTTTACTTTTTAAGTTATTTGCAAAAAAAGTCTAAAAATATGTTTTTTCTACTGCCGTGCTAAAAGAGCCACTTTCACGCACGCATTTCGTTTCCGAAAGTTGCACTTTCCCGCACTGCGTCCACGAAAGTAAATTTTCCAGCACAGCGTGCGGGTAAGTAAAATACCTAGTAATATGGCATTATAATATATCATAATACATGCAAGAAACTAATGTTTAGATACTATTTACTAATTTATTTCAAATTTATCTTATTGTGTTCATGTTTTAATAAAATTAGCCCGATTATTTTATTCATAGTAGATTCTGACCAATAGAAAGCTACATAAATATAAATTAAACTGATAATTTTTGATAATTTCCAGTCGTCAAGTATATTATGTCAGATGCCCTTCGTTACTACGAGAAAATACATTAAGTGACATTAATGACAATTAATGTTTTAAAAATTTTAAAAGTGATGACTTTCAACCGTCAAATTAATATTTATAACAACTTTGTACTTACATAAATAAATTACAATAAAATTTTGGTTTTGAATTTCATGAAATAATCGCAACAAATTGCACTCGATCTCTAAAATTAATATAGAATTTTAGAGCTCTTGTGCAATTACTAGGTACTGATAATTCGATGAAATAAAATTATTTTGACATAATAGTCCAGAAAGCCACTGCGCATCCGCTAGCAAAAATATTCTGATTCGGATTTTTTGCACAATCTTACTCAAAACGGACCAATTTTAACAAATTTGCATGTTGACATGTTCAAAAGTGGGTCAAAATTTTTTTAAACGTTTTTTTCTTGTTTTTTCCTAAAATTATTTTTTTGCATCGAACAAAGTTTTTTTAGGGTTTTTGGATCATTTCAAACAGAAAAGGTCTTTAGTGACTTTTTTTTTAAGTTGATAGTTTTTGACATATAAGCGATTAAAAATTTAAAAATTGCGAAATCGGCCATTTTTAACCCTCAGAAACTATGTGAAAAACTGAAAATTTCGATGTTGCCAAGGTAAGAAGATATTCTTTGAACATCGATTGATGAAATCCCGAAGAGTTTTTTGCAATACAATATCGAAAACCCCTTTGTTTTTTAATTGCCAATCAAGCGGGCGCTTGATTCTCCTTCTCGATGTACATGCCATCTATAAAATAAATTCAATAATCATACAATTTTTTATATATTTACATCTTTAATATAGATAAATTATTGAATTATTTTTGAAGAAGCTGTTAACAAAAGCTAATAGAAGAATATAACAAATGGCGTTTCGAAGTCAACATTAAGAAAGCTGAAGCCATGTATATTGGAGGGACAAAACAGTCCATTACATTAGACGATTTGGTAGAAATTAAACAGTGTGATGAATACAAGTAACTGGGCATGAAGAGAAATCAAGATGCAACAATCGATGCTGCTATAAAAGACAGAAACATACAGGGTAGAAAAGCCCAGTGGCGGTTTCTCCATAAGTGCACCTGTGCACGTGAACCCCCAAAATTATTTTCACACCAACATTCATATATGTAAAATTTATCATTCTATAAATAACATTTTAATCTAACTATACAGTAATAATTGAAATTCGAAATAACAGATCCAAGGAGTTTATAAGTATCTAATAGGTAATATTTAATTATTTTTATTCTATTTCAAAGGAGAAACTTCACGGATGCGAGGCCTTAGACAGAACCCCTCGTTCACCGCTCTTACAGTGGTTCCTATCCAATGACTTTTCATAAGGTCACCACAACTCACCACCCGCCCCGCTACCCGCTATAGCCCACAAGTTTAGATGGCCACAAGAGCACAAGTTGGATGTGATCTGATGTGATCTTATGGTGTTTTTAACGTGCACGGCACACGTACCTTTAAATGCTTTCGTGAAGTTCGAATTTCGGAACAATAAGAATGGACGGCTTTGTGGATGTAAATGTGAGCGTGGAATATTTAAAATCAATTAAATTTTCTTCATTATATTTAGAAGAAAAATTAAAAATGCCGAAACCAAATTTGTTAATTAAGAATGTACCAAAGTGCAAAGGTCGGGATTAAAAATGATTATTTAAAATGGAGATTTGTGTAAAAACTTACAAATTGTCTAGGTGTGAAGCACATATTTGGAGACGACGAAGCATAATTAATAAAATAGAAGATACGATTTTAAGTATCCGGCGCAGTCCACTTAACTAAATTTTTGATAAAAAATAATTTACAAGATGATTTTTCTAAAATAATTTGAATTCTTCAATTACTTGTTACGATGCCAGTGACAACTGCAGAAACAGAACGATGTCTCTCTGCATTGAAACGTATCAAAACTTTCCTTAGAATAGCTATGGGCCAGGATCGACTAACTGCACTTGCAATGTTTTTAATTAAAAAAAAAATGATTCAAGAAATTCCAAATTATACTGAATTTGGTTGTGAATAATTTTTCTAAAAAAAGGCGACTGACTTTCGTTTCAAAACTTGCTTGTAACATTTAAACACTAAATTATAATTTTAAGTCAATAAGATACATTATTTATTGTAAAAAAAAAACAATAAATCCTGTATAAAAGGTATATTTAAAAAACCCTCAAAAGGCACAATTAAAATGAAAAAAATAACTTTATTAACGTTTCGACGCCCAAATCGGGTGCCGTTGTCAAAATACAAAATATTACATATTTTGTATTTTGACAACGGCACCCGATTTGGGCGTCGAAACGTTAATAAAATTATTTTTTTCATTTTAATTGTGGCTTATTTCCCATATAAATAATTAATCATAAAAATGCCACAAGGAAATAGCTTCAGAACAACCCTCAAAAGGGCCACATCAAATTCACATAACTAGTTTTCGACTGGTTTACCAGTCATCATCAGTGCTTACGTTCAATGTACATGCTTAACCACCAATATAGTATTACACAAAAATATGTGGGTCAAAGCCCAGTAAAAGTAGTCTGTCAAGTAAACAGTGGTATAAAATGCTACTTTAAGCCTGGATGTTTAAAATATTATCTAATTTGCCCTAGGTAACATCTGAGAGCTAGGCATGACTTGTTCGCATGTTGGAAGTGAGACGGCAAGTCCGTTGGCAAGTCACTTGCCGTCTCACTTCCAACATGTGAACAAGTCATACCTAGCTCTCAGATGTTACCTAGGGCAAATTAAATAATATTTTAAACATCCAGGCTTAAGGTAGCATTTTACACCAATGTTTCCTTGACGGACTACTTTTACTGGGCTTTGACCCACATATTTTTGTGTAATACTATCTTGGTGGTTAAGCATGTACATTGCACCTAAGCACTGATGATGACTGGTAAACCAGTCGAAAACTAGTTATGTGAATTTGATGTGGCCCTTTTGAGGGTTTTTTAAATATACCTTTTATACAGGATTTATTGTTTTTTGTATCACATGGTATACAGCCAACTACAGGAAAACTTTTTTCTTGTGGATTATTATTTATTGTAAGTTTTAATAAGGTCCTTTGATTGTTACAATTTTACGTCACTCAAAAAATTTTACCTATGGAAATAGGGTCTCAAGGTCTTTTTATATAAAAAGACTAAGTTTTCACTCTAATGGCATATAACATATCCCACCAGAATGAAAACAATGGGAACCTTCTCTGGTTACACCTCCGAGGCTTCTACAATTTGCAAGTCATACGGATGCTGAGACTAAGGAAGATGAGGGAATTCTACAATTTACAATTCACGTCACATCTGCTCAGCGCGGTAAAGTTCCAACGAGACTGGTTCCCTTCATACTCCACACAGAGTAAATGTAAATCAAAAATGAATAACCACTTTCAATTTCGTTGCAAAACGAAAACACAGCCGAAGCATATTCCAGTCCAACCAGAGAGTGCCGCAAGCACCTCTACCGGTTTCGAAACTTATTAGTCTCTCATCAGGAGGCACATATGCTGCTCTCCCTGATCCAACCAAAACAAACCCCAGCGTGCAGTCCCGAATTGCAACGAACGAAATGGCATAGATGCCCTAGCGGCAACTGCTAGCAAAAGACTAAGTTTTCACTCTAATGGCATATAACATATCCCACCAGAATGAAAACAATGGGAACCTTCTCTGGTTACACCTCCGAGGCTTCTACAATTTGCAAGCCATACGGATGCTGAGACTAAGGAAGATGAGGGAATTCTACAATTTACAATTCACGTCACATCTGCTCAGCGCGGTAAAGTTCCAACGAGACTGGTTCCCTTCATACTCCACACAGAGTAAATGTAAATCAAAAATGAATAACCACTTTCAATTTCGTTGCAAAACGAAAACACAGCCGAAGCATATTCCAGTCCAACCAGAGAGTGCCGCAAGCACCTCTACCGGTTTCGAAACTTATTAGTCTCTCATCAGGAGGCACATATGCTGCTCTCCCTGATCCAACCAAAACAAACCCCAGCGTGCAGTCCCGAATTGCAACGAACGAAATGGCATAGATACCCTAGCGGCAACTGCTAGCAAAAGACTAAGTTTTCACTCTAATGGCATATAACATATCCCACCATATTCCCATTGTTTTCATTCTGGTGGGATATGTTATATGCCATTAGAGTGAAAACTTAGTCTTTTGCTAGCAGTTGCCGCTAGGGCATCTATGCCATTTCGTTCGTTGCAATTCGGGACTGCACGCTGGGGTTTGTTTTAGTTGGATCAGGGAGAGCAGCATATGTGCCTCCTGATGAGAGACTAATAAGTTTCGAAACCGGTAGAGGTGCTTGCGGCACTCTCTGGTTGGACTGGAATATGCTTCGGCTGTGTTTTCGTTTTGCAACGAAATTGAAAGTGGTTATTCATTTTTGATTTACATTTACTCTGTGTGGAGTATGAAGGGAACCAGTCTCGTTGGAACTTTACCGCGCTGAGCAGATGTGACGTGAATTGTAAATTGTAGAATTCCCTCATCTTCCTTAGTCTCAGCATCCGTATGGCTTGCAAATTGTAGAAGCCTCGGAGGTGTAACCAGAGAAGGTTCCCATTGTTTTCATTCTGGTGGGATATGTTATATGCCATTAGAGTGAAAACTTAGTCTTTTGCTAGCAGTTGCCGCTAGGGCATCTATGCCATTTCGTTCGTTGCAATTCGGGACTGCACGCTGGGGTTTGTTTTGGTTGGATCAGGGAGAGCAGCATATGTGCCTCCTGATGAGAGACTAATAAGTTTCGAAACCGGTAGAGGTGCTTGCGGCACTCTCTGGTTGGACTGGAATATGCTTCGGCTGTGTTTTCGTTTTGCAACGAAATTGAAAGTGGTTATTCATTTTTGTCTTTTTATATCTTAATATTATGTGTGCACCCCCAATATTTTACACCAGCCGCCGCCACTGGAAAAGTCATATCTATGATGAATGGCATTCTGTGGGACCAAACAGAAAGCGAACAAACAGCTTATATACAATACCATACTTAAAAGTATAATCGCATATGGCAGTGAAGTTTAGCCGCTGAAACCAATAACAGAGAAAATGTTAAGTACTAGTAACAGAAATGGACTTCTGGAGAAGAGCAACAGGCAGGTCAAGCAGATATCGGATATTAAATAAGAGAATATGAGAAAAGATGGGATTCATACATGTAATAATATTTGCTGACAAAAACAAAACAACTCATACGGTACGGCCACGTATAGAGGATGCGAGATGGCAGGATCTCTAAACAGATTTTGACGTGGACACCACAAGGGAGAAGAAAAAGAGAAAGGGCGAGAAGAATCTGGAGGGAGGTAATTGAAAAAGAACTAGAGGAAAGAGAAATCCCTCCAGGTCTATGGCTAAACAGAGAAGAATGGCGGTTAGGAGTTGGAAGGCGTCGGAAAACGCTATAACCGATAGTAGTAGTAGTAGTAGTTGATTTTTTAGTATACATTCAAACTGAAGCCTCAAAGAATCGATTTCGTTCTGCGAAATACCTCTACTCTAAATTCAAATAAGACATGCAGTGCATGTAAATATATATTACAGTTGTTAAAGCTACTCAAAACGTACCTACTCGTTCCATAATAACAGTATATTATTAACATCACGTTATCACTTTGTCTCTTTTCTCGATTATTAGATTTTCTTGTTAGTGTAGAAACAGAGGTTAAACTGAGGTTTCATTTCCGGTTTCATTTTTTCTGATATAGCAAGGAGTGCTTATTATGAGCCTTACTTTTTCTTAAAAACGCCCCAAAATAACTATTTTCATCCCTTTAAAGGGTGTGCTTTGTGGTTTTTGCGAAACGTAGCCCTTCCTGTAAGTTTTTGCAAAAAAATCTTTAATAGAAATATGAAGAGGACTACATTTCCTACAATTTATTCCGCGACAGCATATGTCTATCACCCACCGTTTAGCGGTATTGGCGTCCCAAAATTGACAAGTTTGTAAAAAAGATGTTTTAGGAAAAAAATTATTTTTCCCTAAGGCTACGGCTCCACGGGCGAGAAATTGACGCTAGCAGTAGCAGTAAAATGAACTTAAGGTTCCGCGGAACGGAATAGGAATAGCCGAACTGTACCGACTACAGGACTTGTGCGTAGTCGGTTCAGTTCGGCTATTCCCATTCCGTTCCGCGGAACCTTAAGTTCATTTTACTGCTACTGCTAGCGTCAATTTCTCGCCCGTGGAGCCGTAGGCTAACAGTAATACTGATCAAGAAGAAGCCCTGCGGCAATTGATCACAAATAAGTGGCTGATCTTTTGGTATAGGTTTCATTTATGGGCGATTACCCATTTTTTAATTACAGGGTGTTAAATTTTAAAAAATCCCTTTTTATACCATTTGAACCGCTTATGCTAGCGTAAAAAAACTTTCAGCGGTTAACCATGTACAAGTAGTGTTATTTAAAAATTTGTATAATGTACTCCCATATTTTCCCCTGAACCACCCCAAAAGAAAGGAGAATTAATAAAGAGAATATGCAAAATTTATTTTGGGCCACCACTGTGGCTTTAGTAGGCACCACTGGGGCCTTTAAGGCCACAACTGTGGCATAATGTGTAGCAGATAGTGTGTTCTTCTATTTGCCATAAGTACGTTATCAATAAAATGAATAGGTGGCAAAAAAAAAACAAAAATGGAACCCGCAAAGCATTTTTGAGGTTTACGGCACCACTATGCCGTAACGGTTGCTTATACGAAAAAAATGCATAGCACCTTATTTGTACAGAAAATAGTGGTGTTCAATTCTGTGCAAGTTTTGTTTTAAAAAAATGCATAGGCAATGAGAAAATCGTAAACATATGCTCGCCAAACTTATTTTCAGGGATAGGGGTATTTTCCGCAAGGATGTGCAATAACCATATATATTTATAAAAAAAACCCTATTGATGAGGGAGTATAGGCCCATATGGGTCAAAAAGCGAATTTTTTTTCTTTTTCAACCCGTTTTATTTTTTCTTGTGTCGATGCATGGGTAATAAGAACGTGCACAAAATAATATTATGCAGCATTTTAGGTGTGTGTGTGTGTGTCTGTGTGGAGGATCACAAGAAAACCACTTTTTTTATTAATTCTCCTTTTTTTGGGGTAGTTTCGGGAAAAAAATGGTGCATTATACAAATTTGTAAATAATACTCATACATGAATAATCGCTGACAGTTTTTTTACGCTAGCATAAGCGGTTCAGATGGTGTAAAAAGGGTTTTTTTTTTTAAATAACACCCTGTAGTGAAAAAATGGAAATAGTCACCCGAAATGAAACCTATACCAAAAAATTAGCCAATTATTTGTGATTAATTGACGCAGGGTCTATTCTTGATTCCCGTTAGTCGGCGAACACAGTGTAGGTGGTTTCCGCTTACGGTTAAACCGCGCGGACCCGCTTTTAAACGTTTTCAAAATGAATGCACGTCTTTAAATATACATGAACATAGTTAAAGCAGGTTCGCGCGGGCCAACCGATTTAACCCGCCTGACCGCTTTTACTAGAATGAGAATTTAGTTTATTCCCTCTTTTTGTCGCGCGAGTTCAGTGATTTTACAATGAATATGTAAATATGTATTTACACTTTCACTTACACTTTCTCCAAAATATAATTAAAAGGCTGTTGAGTCATTCTCATATACTGGAAGAATCGTTCATTATCTTCTTTTAATTGATATACTCCATAAATGATATTCTCCATAAATTAATCTTTCTCGATTAATAGGATGTACACCAACTCTCTTTCTTTTCAGTTTAGTCCAAACAGAATCTAAAGCAATTATATCGTCATCGGAAGACGACATTTTTCTACAAGTAGTAATAACATAGACGCAACTGAAAAATTTGAACGATCTCTCTCGCTTTTACCCGTCTTCACTGTGTTACCATACCCTCGCGCGAGAACCACGCGGTTTGGCCGTAAGCGGAAACCGCGTGCACTATGTGTGCCGCCTTACAGTTAGGGAAAAAATTTTTTTTTAAACATCTTTATTAAAATCTTGTCAATTTTGGGAGGCCACTCCGCTAAACTGTGGGCGATAGACATATGCTATCCCGGAACAAATTATAGGACATATAGTCCTGTTCATATTTCCATTAAGGAATTTTTTGCAAAAACGTACAGGAAGGGCTACGTTTCGCAAAACCACAAATTACCCCCTTTAAAAAGATGAGAATGGGTGCTCCAGGGCAAAATCTTTTAAGAAAAACTTAGTCTCATAATAAGCCCCCAAATATATTCAAAACCTGAACGAAAATCGCAATCTCTTATGTTGCCGGTGACTACATTGCTATCAAATGTTTACATCCATTGCATGTCTCATGCGAATAAACTGTAGAGTCACTGTTCGGGCCAGTACAGTTTATTTAAATAATCACTCTCCGTGATTAACTAATTAAAAAATTTACCAACTCTTTGGTCGATCTAGTTGAGATTTAGCACAGTTCAATAAGTACCACGTTAATTGTCATAATTCATAATTATTGCGAGAAGTAATATTACAAAACATGTCATTATTATGCAAAAAAATTATTAAAATTAAAAATTTCTGTAAACACAAGAAACTAGCAAATTAGAGAGCTTTTTAGAGCAATAACTTTTATTTGAACCATTTTTTTTTCTAAAATGTATAAGAAATATCTTTTAAGAAAAAAATGATTTTTTCACCTTTTTTACTTTTTACTAATTACCGCACCATTCCTGTAATGCCCCATGTACTAAAATTAGTACTGAAAGTCACCCATAACCGAATATATCATAAATTGGACATAGACATTAATGTCACACTTTCAGGAATGATTATTTTCAGGAAATTTAAATTAGAATAGAAACGGCTAGAGCTAATTTTAACAAAATGTGAAAAGTACTCTGCGCAAGAGATTTGAAGTTGAATCTGAAAGGGGTGATACACACGCGAGTAAGTACGCAAACTTATGGCTCGACTACCTTTTTCGCGCGTGTATCATAGCAAGTACGCGTACTTTAAGTCCGCCGAGTAAGTACGCCGCCGATCCAACAAGTTTAAAATCTTACTCGTGACCCGTACGTGTATCAGTGCCACGAGCCGCGAGCCTCGAGCCATCATGTTATTGCGTTTAAAGTTACACTTATATTTTCACTAATTAAAAAAATTGCCTAGAAATAATTCAATCGTTTATTGTTGAAAGGAGACAAGTTACATTTTATAAGTTTTGAGAAAACCGTAAAACACTATTTTAAGCTATACTAAATTATTTTTGATTATTTGTTTTTGAGTAAACCTAATTATTTATAGGCTGTTTTATCCTCCTGATGAAAATATTACCCTATTATCTATGATATTTTGTTTGCTACCCACATTTTTCGATTTCGTCTTTTTATTAGTATTAAAAATATATATAACACGATAGGATACGATACGAAGTATATAATACGATAAAATTCCTAAATAGCACAAACCACCGACGGCGACCGCGATCTTTAAAACCGCGTACTTTAAGACTGCCGTGTATCACCGACGGCGAGCCGAGTAAGTCCGCGATCTTTAAACACGCGTACTTAAAGTTTGCGTCTGTATCACGCGCTTTAGAGTAAGGTTGGCTAGGTGCTACGTTTTCTCGACTTCGCTTTACGGAATAAAAGCTAGGACCTCGACTGCGGTATCAATGAAAAAACTGGAATCATTCTACTTGTAGGTGTATAGAAGAATTATGAAAGTATCATGAAGAGCACGTCACCAACAAAGAGGTTCTAAGAATGATGAATAAAAAATTGAAGTCTTAAATACAATCAACACCAGATAATTCGAATATCTCGGATATATTACATGTGGAGAGAGATACAACTCGCTCCAACCCATTATGCAGGGACAGATCCAAGGAAAAAGAAGCATGGGGTGACGTAGAATATCATGGCTGCGCAACCTCAAAAAATGGTACGGATGTACATGAAAGAAATTTTCAGAGCAGCCGTGTCTAAAGTCTGAATAGCTACAATGATTGCCGACCTCCATCGCAGAAATGGCACTTGAAGAAGAAGAAAAAACAAAGCAAAATCAACTATACGTCTTCAAGGACTTTTTGATTCCTCAAAATTTGATTGCCCAAAATCCCGACAGCCAAAATCCCGACAGCCAAAATCCCGACGGCCAAAACACCGACACGCCAGAATCCCGACACGCCAGAATCCCGACAGGCCAAAATCCCGACATGCAACAATCCTCGCATAAGTAAAAATTCCGACTTTTGTTTAATATTTTAATACAAAATACTTTTGTTTAGTAATAAAAAATAAAAAACAGATGGCCATAAACAAAAAACAAGAAATAAAATGTAATTATGTGTTAAAAAGAAACTTATCAAACCTGTCGGGATTCTGGCCTGTCGGGATTTTGGCCTGTCGAGATTCTGGCGTGTCGGGATTTTGGCCGTCGGGATTGTGGCTGTCGGGATTTTGGCTGTCGGGATTCTGGGGTAGACCCTTTTTGATTAGCTATCCTCCGTATTATACGTTTTAGAGCCTTCAAAACTCTGTATAAGATTTTTTCAGCTCTTTTTTTCCTTTCGGGCCTATAAGACAAGAAATTAACGTAGGCAAAGTATGCCATATAACTAATGTAAACACTTCCGTGTGTAGAATAAAGAAATTAATACTGACATACTTTTTTAAACGCAGGATGGTTATAATATTAATATTTAAAATTTTCTGTTTACGTTGAATTCCTTTTCGCTTTTTAAAATATAAAATCCCAAAATCTTATTCAAATTTAGTTACTCAATTTGTTTTGAGATCTTTTTTCCTTCAAATATTACAAAGAAAATCGCGAATTGAATTGAAAAAAGAATAATTCTATCCGGTTAGAGTGGAATTTAAGAAAGACGTGGCGTCACGAAGTCCTTTTATTTTGTTCGATAATCACTCGCTACATACTTTTTTATCGATACGGGATGATTCCTTTTACATTTAGGGTCTTAGTCATAAAAAAGTCGTAAAAAATCTGCCAATTTAGTAATAAGATGTACAGTATACGACGTTATATTAATGCCGGATGAGCCATGTTTTTTTAATTATAGTTCCTATCGCTTTGACTAATGATTATTATTAGTACCATGCCATTGTGTTGTATATTTACATGTAAGTTCAATTCAATATTTAAAAGAAATATAAAAGGCTTACTCAATAATTTTTATTAAAACCTGAACGACCAGTTTCGGGCTTTAAATTTTCAAACTCATCTTGAAGTCCCGGATAAAAAGTCACTTTGTACTGTATTAGGTACTACAGTGAACTGTTACTATGTATACAATATGGTACAAATGTTCCGAATAAATTCGGTATGTCGTAACCCAGCGACTTTAAGGGAACATCCTGAAATAGGTCGATTTTTTCGAATGTCAAAAAAACGTCAAAATTGAAAACAGATATTTTAAATTTCTCCCAAGAAAATATTAGTTTTTAAGGTTTTTTTTATTAAAGTTCTACTGTAACTCACCTATGAGTCAGACGTGTTTATCGGCAAGAGTGAAACTAAATTATACAGTATCCGATTAAAACTGTGTCTTAAAATAATTCTTTAAATTCGGTGATATAAACGGAAGTTTGGATAGAGTGTTCGATACCAAATAAATGGACCTGCAAGTTGGAGGGAAACCCCCTGACCCTGTACCCACAGATATACCTCAAAATAAAAGGTTTCAGTAAAGATGTAAGCATGGATATTTCTGCAGTCGGACAGGTGACAACCTTTAATAAAAATACCATTTCCAACGAAAATAATCCTGTAGGTACTGAAAATAATTTATTAATTAATCAAAGTTCGTCAAAAATGATAAAATCGACAATATGTCAAACGACAGAGATGAGTTTTTGTATGTAAGTACTGATTTAGGCCATATCATATTTATGTTGAGAATAATAAAGCTGAATTCAAAGGTAAATTAAATGCTCTTAAAATCGGAGGTACAATTCTTTCCAACTTTTCGCAAATAGACAACAAAATTATTGGTATTGATTCTATATGTAGGAATAAGTTAAAAGATTATAAATCAGCAAATTTTCTAATAAGGTAAGTCATAAAAACGAAAACAATTTTCTTAAAAAAATAACTTTGTATTGTACATTCCAAAATTTATTCTTCTTGGGCAGGGGGTCATTAGAGAATTTGAACAAGACTTTTCGGATGCGTATATAAAGGATAAAATTAAACAATTTGATCAACATTGCACTTTTGAAGTTTCTAACGTCAAAAGAATAAATCGTGAAGTAGAAAAAAATACAGATGAAGGTAAATCAATAGAATATTTAGCCACTAAGCCTTGCATTGTCACTTTGAAATCTCAATTTTGCCAAAATATATTTCTGTTAATAAGGTTATTAACGAAGTAGAACCCTACAAACAAGAGGTATTATTATGTTATAACTGCCTCCGTTTCGGCCACCTGGGTAGTCAGTGTCAAAGTAGACCGAGATGTAGTAAATGTCAGGAATCACACATCACAAAAGATTGTACTAGTACTGACTACCTACCACGTTGCTTTAGCTGTCAAGGAAATCACCTTACAACTAATTTATCTTCTTGTCCCGAATTTAAAAGGCAAAAAATTGTGAAGGAAACCATAAGCTTTTCCAATGTTAATTTCTTTGATGCAAATATACAGGTCCCAAGAAATACATACGCCAACATAGTCGCTCTTAATACCTCTGCCGTGGAAGGTAGTGTAATATCCTCGGCAAATTATTCCCAACGGATTCAATCTGGACTTACCCCATCTAGCATAATACAGTCTTATTCTTCTCAACCCCAACTCTCGCAGTCCCAGAATTTACAACCCAAATCTTATAAAAATAATTTTACTAATTACATGTTTTCTTTCTCTACATCCTCAAGCCCAAACAAAAGGCACAGGCCAATTAGCTCTAATCCCATTGAAATTTAAAGACAAGAAATTATTTCTCAACCAAATTC
This sequence comes from Diabrotica virgifera virgifera, assembly GCF_917563875.1. Lineage (NCBI taxonomy): Eukaryota > Metazoa > Arthropoda > Insecta > Coleoptera > Chrysomelidae > Diabrotica > Diabrotica virgifera. The sequence continues at coordinate 149,295,397 of NC_065450.1, forward strand.
CTCTTTTGTCTCTGGAGGAATTTTTAATAGTCAACATTATTTAAAAAACTCAGTTGGAGTAGAATTACAATCAGGGGAATTAAATTCAACAATAAGTTGAGTTTTAGAAGTATTTCTGTATTATAAATAATATAAAACATACAAACGATTTTAATGTATTAGAATCAGAAATAGTTCAATTAATTAGTAATCAAGTAAACCAACCCTTGTCTTCAAATTCGCAGACATCACAAATATGAATTTGCTGCAATGGAATTGTCGTTTAGCAGTAGCTAATAAAGTAAATTTAGAATATCTGCTGTATCAAACTCAAATTTCCATAACATTATTCTCAGATACCTGGTCTAAATCAAAATACTATTATAATTTTAAAGGTTATAAATGCTTTAGATTAGATCGTGCAGACGGGTATGGTGGAACTGCCATTTTATTAAAATTAAACATAAGATGTGAAGAAAACAATCTTAAAAATAGATATCCTTTCACCCATAAATGTATTTCAGTTCAAAATTTTTCGAAAAAAAAAACTCCTATTATTCCTCAGTTTACATTGAACCAAAAACTCAGATATCTGAAAGACAAGGGCTGGAATTTTTTAAAGATATACCTACACCATTTATTATTGGTGGGGATTTTAATGCCCACAGTATCGCATGGGGCTGTGAAATTGAAAAAAACTATGTTAAAAAAACTTTTAGAAAGTATTGATCATTGTAAGTTGATATGTCTGAATGATGGGTCTTTCACATTAGCAACTAGTAACAGTCCATCTGCTATTGACTTTTTTGATCTCCTTTTGTACTCAAGATATTTCAAATTTTTTAACTTGGAGAGTCTTACAAAATCCTTATAAATCCAATCATCTTCCGATTATCATAAACATGGAAACAGATAATACAACTTCATATCCAACTGAAAATTTTCACAAGATCTGGAATGTTAACTAGGTCGATTGGAACTTATATACCTCTGTAAGTACTAGAAGCTAAAAATTCTCCTGGTAATTATCAACAATTAATAGCAAAAATTAATAAAGCAGCCAATTTAGCAATACCGAAGTTTTCATCTAACGTCATACATAAGAGACACATTTCAAACCAATGGTGGTGCGAAAGTTGTAAAACTGCTGCTGATAACCGTAAAATTGTATACGGAAAATATAAACAAAACCCTACAAGGAATAATTTATTTGAATTTAAGAGACTTGCTGCTGTCGCAAAAAAACTCTTCAAACAAAAGAAAAAACAGAATTGGGTAGAGTACTGCGAAAGCCTTAATTCCAAAACAAAAATCAGTAAAGTATGTGAACAAACCAAGACATTTTAGTGTTACGGATAGCACTCCAGAATCATAATTTACAATGTATTAACATTGTAAAATATGATTTGGGGTTTAAAATGCATATATATCGTAAATCATGATTTGGAAGTGCTCCTCGTAACATTCAAAGTGTCTTGGTTTGTTTGTTTCTAGTGCATCTTTATTGTGACTTTATTATAAATGTAAGTCATTGTACTATTTAAACAGCCATTTAGCGGTTCAACCAAAACGGACATTTCACTGTAATGTCAGGACTAAGCCGTATAAGAACAACATCAACACAAGATGATTTTTTTGGTTTCTTCTTATTTAATAAACATCCAGCTAACTTAATTAAGCTTCCAAGTCGCTCGAACGATGTCCTAATTAAAATGTAAGTAGGTAAACTGGTCGTCGACGATTTTTTGAAATGAATTTATTATCCAGAAGGTCAGCCCTATTGAGGCCATATTATATAAAAATCATTGTAGATTAGCATGTATATGTATACTCATCTTCTGGATAGAAGGATAGTGCATGGATAGCATTGATTTATGGTACACCTCAGAACACTACTTAATTTTGCGAGAGAATACGAAAATTGGAATCAAACAGATTGGAGAAATGTCTTATTTTCGAATGAGTCCAGATAGTGCTTAAGGAGGCCAGACATTTTCAAAAGAATCAGAATCTGAAAAAGGCAACGACCACGATTTATCTAACGCCATATTGCTAAATGATACTATAAAAAGATAACAACCATTTTAGATGAGCATCTATATTCCTAAAGTTTTCGGAAGATTTTAGATTTAAAACTATTATTGGTAGGAAGAATTGAATCAAGTTGCCATTGGAAACCAAAGGTAGTGAACAACTTAAACGATATAAACAATGTCAGTTTTCACAAATACGGTTCGTTAATATGTCGTTCAAACTGAATATTCGTCAAAGTATTTATCGTTTAGTTTGACATGCACCACAACGCGATATTATAACAATATTTAGTGCTCAAAATATTTCCGTGTCAACGATTTACCAGACAATTAAAGAGGACGAAAATAGTATACCATGCCTTAATTTGTCCACAAGTAGAAGACCAAGAATTTTAACTCCTGCTCGGGAATGGAGATTAATTCGAAGTATGGAGAACCAATTAGGAAAGTATTTGCGAAATGTTGGCCGAAGATAATAATATTTCACGAATGACTGTAAGTAGAACAAGATTTAGAAATAATTTAAAACGATGTAAAAGAAGAAAAAGTACACACCAGCCAAGATATAAAAAATTCCTACATGTTGTCGTGCATTGAGATGGTAAAATTCGCATTATATTGATGATGAAACGTATTTCACTTTATCGAATTCCGAAATGAACGGAAACGACCGATTTTATACACGCAATGTACAAGATGCACAGAACTAAGTTAGGTTTAAGAGGATCGGTACGTATTTTCGGCTGCAATGCTATTCAAATGGGGATTCATTTTTTTCGAATCCTGAGAAAACTAATAAGTATTTTTGAAAAATTTAAACGCAAAATGAAAGATTACGTTATTAGCGAGGGCCGAAAGTCCCTGAGAACTTCTATAATGTTTATTTTAATAAGTTACAGGGGTGAAAAACTAAGCGAAAATTTAGTGTGATTTTTAATTTCAAATATCTCATTCAAAATAAACTTTTTATTTATTCTAAGGGACTTTCGGCCCTCGGTAATAATTTAATCTTTCATTCTGCGTTTAAATTTTTCAAAAATATTTATTGGTTTTTTCAGGATTCGAAAAAAATGAACACAATGCCGTGGTCATATTTTCCAAATCTATCTTTGTCTTACAACGCACTTAGCCGAATATAATATTGTCAGCATATAATATATTGTCAGTCAGACACTGACAATCAGTGACAATTTTAAATATTTGACATTGCATCGGGAATATTTTAAGTTATTGATTAAATATTATTGATATACAGGGTGTAACAAAAATACAGGTCATAAATTAAACCACATATTCTAGGACCAAAAATAGTTCGAACGAACCTAACTTACCTTAGTACAAATATGCATATAAAAAAAGTTACAGCCCTTTGAAATTACAAAATAAAAATCTATTTTTTTGAATATATCAAAAACTCTTAGAGATTTTTTATTGAAAATAGACATGTGGCATTCTTATGGCAGGAGTATCTTAAAGAAAAATTATAGTGAAATTTGTGCACCCCATAAAAATTTTAAGGGGGTTTTGTTCCCTTAAACTCCCCCAAACTTTTGTGTACGTTCCAATTAAATTATTATTGTGATACCATTTGTTAAATTCAATATTTTTAAAACTTTTTTGGCTCTTGGTATTTTTTCGATAAGGCAGTTTTTATCGAGTTGCGGCTACTTTTTTAATATGTTTACATAAAGATTTTATGGGGGTGTTGTTCCTTTAAACCCCCCAAATGGTTGTGTCCGTTCCAATTAAACTATTACTGCGATACCATTAGTTAAACACAGTGTTTTTAAAACTTTTTTGCTTCTTTGTATTTTTTCTACAAGGCACCTTTTATCGAGATGTGGCTTCTTTTTTAATATGGTTCAAAATATACCTAAAAATGTAAATCATAAATAAATTTTCCTATTATTACTAAGTCTCCATCATCGTACTTAACCATATAGGTACAAATATGTGGTGGATTTGAAAAATATTCAAAATATCTCGATAAAAACTGACTTTCCGAAAAAGTACTGAGAGGCAAAAAAGTTTTAAAAACAGTGTGTTTAACTAATGGTACTACAAAAATAATTAAATTGGAACGTACACAAAAGTTTGGGGGGGTTTAAAGGACCAAAACTCCCATAAATTTTTTATGGGGTGTCTAAATTTCACCATATTTTTTTCTTAAGATACTAATTCCATAAAAATGTGACATGTCCATTTTCAATAAAAAATCTCTAATAGTTTTCGATATATTCGAAAAAATCGATTTTCATTTTGTAACTTCAAAGGGCTGTAACTTTTTTTATGTGCAAATTTGTACTAAGGTAAGTTAGGTTCAATCGAACTATTTTTGGTCCCAGAATATCAGATTAAATTTATGACCTGTATTTTCGTTACATCCTGTATAGTGTATTTGATAAATAATTGATTTAAGACGTGAACTTAATAAAAAGTTATTTATTGTGTATTATTTGTGGAAGATCCAAGCAGAGAATACATCAGGATAATATATTCTGTGATCCAAGTATTTTGTTGTTAAAGATGTTCAAAATTGTAAGCGTTCCATAACAATATATTATTGAAAAATCACTTTAACACTTTTCCTCTTTTCTCGATTGAGTATTAGTTTTTGTTGTACAAATAAATTATTACAATCACTGAATACATAGTTAGTGAAAAAATTATCACATTTATTATTAACTGAATTAATAATTTGCAATTATAAAAATAACAGTTATCCAAGAACATTCAAAAGCCATCTCTTTAAATTAATGATGACATTTTCAAGTAGAATGACATTCTAGTAATGTTTACATATCCATACCAGTGTGAATTTTACTACACGTAATTTGCCGTGTAAAGACAGAAAAAGTAGGGATACATGTAAAATATTTGCGAATTATATACCCATAGCCTTAAGGAAAAAATGAACTTTTTCGATAAAGTTTTAGTATGGTGTGCCATCTCAGAAGCTGGTGTTTCACAGCCGTTTGTTGGGCGTATTCGCGATGAAGCTCTCAATACTGACATTTACGTTGACACGTTTTTTACAAAGCTTGTTCAATTTATAAATACTCATCACCCTAATGATGAAATCATATTTTGGCCCGACCTAGCGTCACGCCATTACCACAGGAGAACGACAGATTGATTAACTGCTCAAAATATAAATTTTGTTCCCAAGCGCGACAACCCTCCAAATGTGACTCAGGCGAGACCTATAGAAGAGTTTTGGGCTGTTTTGAGTTGGATGGTGTATAATAATGGCTGGGAAGCCCAAAATGAAGATAAGCTAAGGCGAACAAATTTGCAGAAATTTGTGAGATCGATTTAGAAACAGTCCAAAGGCTTATTGTACATAAGTACAATTAATTTATGTGCCATTGAAGATCACGGAGCTCTCTTTGTTCTATAAAAATACATTATAAACCTTAAAGATGTAGACTTAATTTCCTGTATTTAATTAATAAAATAAACTTAAGGGGATGGGTACGTATTCGGCTGCAATGCTATTCAAATGGGGATTCATTTTTTTCGAATTATTTTTCGAAATATTTTAATAAGTTACAGAGGTGAAAAACTAAGAGCAAATTAACTGTGATTTTTAATTTCAAATAGCTCATTCAAATTCAACTTTTTATTTATTTTAAGGGACTTTCAGCCCTCGGTAATAACTTAGTTTTTCATTCTGAGTTTAAATTTTAAAAAAATATTTATTGGTTTTTTCAGGATTCGAAAAAAATTAACACAATGCCCGTGGTAATATTTTCAAAATCTATCTTTGTCCTACAACGCACTCAGTCGAATAGAATATTGTCAGCATATTGTCAGTCAGACAGTGACAATCAGTGACAATTTTAAATATTTGACATGGGATCGGGAATATTTTGAGTTGTTGATTGAATAATATTGATATGTTATAGTTTATTTGATAAATAATTTATTTAAGACGTGAACTTAATAAAAAGTTATTTATTTTGTATTATTTGTGAAAGATCCAAGCAGAGAATACATCAGGATAATATATTCTGTGATTCAAGTATTTTGTTGTTAAAAATGTTCAAAATTGTAAGCGTTCCATAGTAACAATATATTATTAAAAAATCACTTTAACACTTTTCCTCTTTTCTCGATTGAGGATTAGTTTTTGTTGTACATATAAATTATTACAAACACTGAAATCACTGAATACATAGTTACTGAAAAAATTATCACATTTACTAAATGAATTAATAATTAGCAATTATACAAATAACAGTTATCCGAGAACATTTAAAAGAAAAAGTAAAATTTAATAAAAAATTTTGGTCTTGGTAAAAGGTATATTATTTTAAAAAGCCCTATAGGGCTACAAACATCGAACAGAACGTTTTCGCTCTAAAAAGAGCATCATCAGTGTTGCAAGAACATGGTGAGCCAACCAAAAAAATACGAAGGTCAAAGCCTTTCAAAAATGGACTAAAAGTCACATCAAAATGCTAACATAGCAAATTCCAAAGGATGGATATAATCCCTAAGGATATGGCCCTAGGATAACATATGACTCCCACACGTTGTAAGTGGGTCAAAGGTAACAAATTAGGTCATTATGTTACAAGAGCTGACAGGCAACTAACTTAGTTGCCTGTCAGCTCTTGTAACATAGTGACCTAATTTGTTACCTTTGACCCACTTACAACGTGTGGGAGTCATATGTTATCCTAGGGCCATATCCTTAGGGATTATATCCATCCTTTGGAATTTGCTATGTTAGCATTTTGATGTGACTTTTAGTCCATTTTTGAAAGGCTTTGACCTTCGTATTTTTTTGGTTGGCTCACCATGTTCTTGCAACACTGATGATGCTCTTTTTAGAGCGAAAACGTTCTGTTCGATGTTTGTAGCCCTATAGGGCTTTTTAAAATAATATACCTTTTACCAAGACCAAAATTTTTTATTAAATTTTACTTGTAATTAATGGTATACAGCCAGCTACAGGAAATTCTTCCTAGTGGATATTTAAAAGAAAAATTTCTTTAAATTAATGATGACATTTTCAAGTAGAATGACATTCTAGTAATGTTTACATGTTCATACCAGTGTGAATTTTACTACACGTAATTTGCCGTGTAAAGACAGAAAAGGCAGGAATAGCCGTAAAATATTTGCGAATTATGTACCGATGGCCTTAATTTAGAACTAGAAAATATATGTTGAATGGGTTGCATATGTGAGTTCATTTTAAATGAAGTAAAGAAACACAGACTTACTCACAATCATTTAATAATACTTCGACGACCGGTTTCGATCTCTACAATATTCAGATCATCTTCAGGTCGGCGTTACAAGTAGTTAAATGCTACAATTAAAGAAAGCCAGAGTTAGAACATTGTCTGGTTGTATCAAAATGCAAATAGAAAGCACAAAAATTTTGAAAGGTATGTAACTGTTGACATTTCAGAACAATAAATTGGTACATACGTATGCACACATATGAGAAACAGGTACTCATAAGTCATAAACACTAGGGATGGCGGTTTTTGGCAAAATACCGGTTTTCGGTTATACCGGTTTTTTCTGCTTACGGTTTAACCTGGCGGTTAAAACCGGCCAAAAAAACCGGTTTTGGAAAAACCGGTTTTTGGTTTTTTTAATCCAATAGGCTACAAAGTTACATTTACAATACACTTTAGTTTGCGATACTCCATTCGACTCGATATCAATATGATTAAAATTAGTACTATCGAAAGGACATGTACTACTTTTAACACGTTTGTATATTTGTAGAATAGGTACATTTTAACTCATTTAATACTTCCTGTATGAGTGTATCGTTTTGAAAACGTAGCAAAATTCTTGGAGATTAGTATTCGCAATCAGTAATTCGATATTCATAGTCAGAGCAATATTTTTGGTAATTAGAAAAAGCCATTCAACCACTTTCAATGTCAAGAGTTAAGTGTGAAAAATAGATGATGTTTGCGTCTAATTCAACCAGATCACTTCTTATGTAAATATTATGATTATAAATACCTTTTCAAGGAAATAGTATAATAAAACTTAATAATTGTTTCTGGCTGATGTGTTGCACTTTAAGTTTGCTTCTGTATTTTATAAAATAAAATAAAATTTGAATTATGGTTTTGTTTGGAATAATTACTTGAGAATAAAAATTATGATTGGGATCCGAAATAATACCTAACCTAATCCTAATCACCGTAAAAATCTAATAACCGGTTTTTACTTTAAAAAGAAAAAACCGGTTATAACAGGGACAAAAAACAACCGGTAAAACCGGTTATTGCGAAGTAAAAAAACCGGTTTTAGGTTTAAACCGGTAGGTTTTTCCCATCCCTAATAAGCACGCATACGCACATAGAGGCATGCGGTTTATGACTATGTATTTGTTAAATTAAGTTGAATTTTAAAATTATTAAAAATTTCTAAAAAACTAAAAAACTATATAATTTTGATCCACCTACATGCCGTTACAAGGGATGCTTTGCAAGTTCATCGATAACATGTTTAAACGTCCAGATTATGCTAATAAAATATCTAGACGTTTAAACATGTTATCGATGAACTTACAAAGCATCCCTTGTAACGGCATGTAAGTGCTTAACTTAATTTAACAAATAGTCATAAAACGCATGCATCTATGTGCGTATGCGTGCTTATGACTTATGAATACCTGTTTCTCATATGTGTGCATACGTATGTACCAGTTTTTTGTTCTGAAATGTCAACAGTTACATACCTTTCAAAATTTTTGGGCTTTCTATTTGCATTTTGATACAACCAGACAATGTTCTAACTCTGGCTTTCTTTAATTGTAGCATTTAATCACTTGTAACGCCGACCTGAAGATGATCTGAATATTGTAGAGATCGCAACCGGTCGTCGAAGTATTATTAAATGATTGTGAGCAAGAATGTGTTTCTTTACTTCATAGAAAATATATATTTATTTTTTCCGAAAAATTTAGGGACATACGTTACTAATTTAACCTTTGGTGCCTTTGAAACTATTCATATGACATAATTTTATTTTTATGAACGATAACGCGTATTCTAACCGTGATAGAATCGTAAATAAATACTTAAAAGACGTCGAAATTGTGAATTAGCCCCTTTCAGCCCCGACCTCGATCCAATGAAACATCTATGGAACACAACAACTTGCCTCAGCTTAGTGCGACCCTTTAGAAAATATGGGATAAACTGGACTAAACTCATGTTCAAAATTTAAATAGCTCAATGTCAAGACATATGCAGGCTGTCCTAAGAGCCAGAGGAGGAAATACTATAGTCCGTCCCACCTTGACTTTACAGTATAGGGAACATAGGCAATGTAGTCTTTATGAGAGTTTTTAGCGCTGTGATGCCGATTTTATCAAAAAGAATTTGTAATCGAACATTAGAGAGATCAAGTTAAAACTGTTTCAGAAAGACAATCTACAATTTTAGGATTCGTATGCATTCGTATGCATTTGATATACTATAGTTATTATGTATATGAATCCTAAAATTGTAGATTGCTTTTCTAAAACAGTTTTAATTTAATTTCTCTAATGTTCGAATATAAATTATTTTTAGTATGTAAGTAAGTAAGTAAGTAAGTAAGGTATGCTTTATTGTCATAAAATTGTACCAATTTGTGGACAAAGCTTATACAAAATAAAAAGATACAATAAAAAACAAAAAATAATAAAAAACTACAGACAAAACAAAAACAGAAACAGACACCAAGTAAATGGCATGAGTTATACTACTTAATATAATTTTACAGTTATTAAGTACACATTTAAAAATTAAAAATTTTGCAAACAATATGTATACAACGTCAGAGCAAAAATAAGGCGAACAAGGAAAAGGGAAAGGGAAAGTAAATCAAAAGTTCTATGCCGCTGCAAATATGTACAAAAGTACTCGAAAGTAATAATCCTACAAATAAATTTGCTGAATTCAAATCGTCTATAAAAAAGTCTCCATCTATTTTTATCTAAATAGATGGAGAATACCTAAACAACTTACGTTTCGCCGATGATATAGTCATAGTAGCTGAGGATCTAGGTATGGCAAGAGAGATGGTACAAGAACTCGTTGTAGCTACAGAAAATGTAGGTTTAAATATAAACATCTCGAAAACACAAATAATGACAAATTTGGTACCCAACCAGAACATCAGTATTGGTGGGAAGGAAATAGAACTCGTAGATAGATATAAATACCTGGGACATGAAATTACGATTGGCAGGGATAACCAGACTCATGAGCTGAAGAGAAGAATCGGTCTTGGGTGGGCAGCATTTGGAAAACTGAGAGAAACTTTTAAAAGTGAGTTACCCACATGTCTAAAGAGAAAGGTATTCGATCAGTGCGTCCTCCCAGTCTTGACGTACGGATCAGAAACACTTACCTTAACTAAAGCCTCGGCTACCAAACTAAGAGTCACGCAGAGAAGAATGGAGCGGTCAATGTTAGGAATAACTCTGCGAGACAAAATCAGAAACGAAGAAATCAGGAGAAGAACAAAGGTGACTGACGTCATCGAGAGGATAGCCAGGTTGAAGTGGAGATGGGCAGGACACGTAGCCAGAATGACAGATGGGCGATGGACGAAGAGGTTATTGGAATGGAGGCCAAGAGAAGACAAGAGAAGCGTCGGTCGACCGCCTACAAGATGGACTGACGACTTAATAAAGGTAAATAAAAACTGGATGAGGGCGGCGCAGGATAGATGGGGTTGGAAACGAGGGGAGGAGGCCTATGTTCAGCAGTGGACTTTTGAGGCTGGATGATGATGATGATAAAAAAGTCATTCACTGTATAAAAAGCTCTCTCTAGCAAATAAGCTTTCAAGGCCTTGCGAAAAGCGGGAAATGGTGTAATAGATTTGATGTTAGATGGCAGGTGACTGTGCATCTTTCTCGAATTGTACAGTATAGAGCACTTAACCAGCTCAGACCGTGGGGTTGGCAGATAAAGATTATGCTCCACGTTTCTAAGGGGATAGTTGTGAGTGGGTCTCTCTGGACCTTCTGATGCATGTTTGCGGATTAAACAAACGGATTCAAAAACAAACAAAGAAAGAAGAGTTAATATTTTAAATTTTTTAAAGAATTCTTGGCAATGAACTCTGCTATTGAGTCTCAGGGAGTAACGAAGAGCTCTCTTTTGTAGTTTAAAAATACGCTCAAATTGAGTCGCACAACACGTACCCCAGAATGGAAGGGCGTACCGTATCTGAGACTCAAAAAGAGCAATAATAAACGGTCCTAGATGTTGACAAATTCATTTCCGTAGCAACTGATCTTAGCGCAAATCAAGCAGAACTTAATTTTTTGTGTAAGGCATCAATGTGCAAGTTCCATTTTAGAGACTTATCCACAATAAGCCCTAAGAACTTCACCGATTCAACTACCTCTAGACTGTTGTTATTAAGTACTAAAGGTTGCATCATACTGTTGTAAGGTAGGACTTTGGTTTTAGAAACATTAAATAACAGGAGATTCGAATCGCACCACGATTTAATGGTGACTACGTCTGTAGCTATGGTATTGCGAAGATCCATAATATCCGTGTTACTCCAAGTAATACTGAATCATCTGCAAAGAGACATATTTTACCTTTAATGTTCAGACTAGAGATATCATTTTGATGAAATCGGCCCGCGCTAAAAACTCTCATAAGGCCTGCATTGTCTATTTTCCCTATACTATTAAGTCAAGGTGGGACGGACTATAGGTATTAATAACAATCGATATAAACATAATTTTATTATAATTGTTTTTTAACAACAAAGTAAATTTTCGTTTTTTTCAATTTTAGAATAATGCCATCTGTTTTTATAAATAAATAATTTTCTTATTTACATTTCTTCTTATTTACATTTAAAGTTTCTTTTCAAATATATGCCCAATCTCTAAGTGGCATCTCCAAAAATGTGTCTGCTTCTCTACATTGCTTAATAATTATATTGCTTTTCATTCTGTTTATAATGCGGTTTTTAATTATTACTTACACTGTGTAGATCTTTTACAAGCACTAAATCCAAATAACTCATTGGATTCAAAGTTATCAACATTTCATTCTCCAAAGACATAAAACTTTCACAATCATGTGACACTTATCAAGACCAATAAACTTCATGGCATTTGTAGGACGTAATGTGGAAAACCGACTTTGGGTTAGTAAATAGCTATCTAGGAAGGTTTCTGTGCATTCCCGAGAAGCTTCTCGTAATTGGATCTGTATCTGTTGCAGTAAACAATTGCAAACTTGACATTGAAATATACACTCGATACTCCATTGCACATCTTAAATGTGTCACTATCGTAGGAAAGAGAAAACGTCCGTATATTTGGTGTTTATTAAAACCTGATAGTCTGGGAGGTAGTGTTAAATTTTTACGGTGATTTTGGCACGGATTCTATGAATTTATTTTGGTGGTTATTACTTGTTTGATAAAGAAAATGTCTGTCAGCTGGCGCGACTTCGGGTCTTTTAGGCAAGAAAAAACAATATAAAAGTAGATGAAAAAAAAACCCTAGAACTTATGTGTAAAATATTTATTTGGATGCGTCACATCCATATGGACTAGTGGCTAGAATACCTGGCTTTCACCCAGGAGGCTCGGTTCGATTCACGGCATCGGAAATCCTTTTTGTTTTTAAAATTAATATTTTGCTTTTAAAAATACCTAAAGGCGGAGATACATATCCGCGCCGCGAACTCCGCGCCGTGTGAGCGCCGCGCGTTCGTGGCGCGTTTAATGTTCGTTAAAATTTTTCATTTTGACGAACCTTCCGCGATCCAGAGGAAACTTACGAACATTTAGTAATAATTGTAGATAATTAGTATTAAATGTGGGTGCCTACATTAGATCCGTTTTTCTCCGATCAGATCAGATCCGATATCGGCCGACGTCGGGAGTAGCTTCTCCTATTCTCATCGAGAAGTGTTTGGTTTCATTCCGATTGGTTGCAAGTTGAGTTGCAAGTTGGTTGCAAGTTGGTTGCAAGTTGTTTGCAAGTTGGTTGCAAGTTGGTTGAAAGTTGGTTGCCAGTTGGTTGCAAGTTGGTTGCAAGTTGGTTGTAAGTTGGTTGCAAGATGGTTGCAAGTTGGTTGCAAGTTGGGAGTTGCAAGCTAACATGTTTAAATATATTCATTGTCAGCATCTCATTTTCATTTTCCACGGTAAACATCAATAAGTTTGATATTTCCTTCCGACCACTCCATTACTAACCAATATTCAACTCAGGCGCCCCAAAACCAACAAACCACTCGCAAACCCGTCCAAATACGTATTGTGAACGATCAAAGCATTTGTTGAAAAGTCGACAGAAGTTAGATCGTGGTGCGCCGTGTGCGAGCCGTTTGTGTGCCACTTGAAAACACGTACAAATCTAACAAATATGCTGCGCGCGAGCGGCTCGCACACCGAGCAGAGCGCATATGTATACCCGCCTTAATAGTTCATATAATCTTCCTCTTCTTAACGTGCCCTATCAAGTCTACTTGAAGTTGGCGATTAACATGGCGAAACTGTCTCTGTCTTGAGCTATTCTAAATAGGTGTTCTCTTTTCTTTATTCCTGTCCACTCCCGGATATTTTTCAACCAAGAGGCCTGCTTTCAACCAATTCCTCTGCATCCTTCGATTTTACCCATCATAATAAGTTGAAAATCTTCCATATTTCTATATTTGATGTTATCAAGCAGCTCGCGGGCAGCATTTGCTCTTTTAAGGACTGCCACATTTGTCAGCATAGCCGTCCACGGTATTTTCAGTATACGTCTGTGCAACCACATTTCAAAGGCTTCCAAACGGTTAATGGTGGATATTTTTAAAGTCCATGCTTCGACACCATACAAGAGGACTGACCAAATGTAACATTTAATCAAGCGCTTTCGAAAAGTTGCAAGTTATCATTACAGAAGAATGACCTCATTTTTAAAAATGTCGTGCGGGCTATCTCGATTCTACATTTTATCTCTTTATCTGGATCTAGTTGTTCAGTAATATGGCAACCAAGATATTTAAAACTCGGTACTCTTTGAATTATATGACCATCAACATATAACCGTGAATCTTGATGGGCTAAACGGCTAAATACCATTTATTTTGTTTTTGAACAGTTTATGTTTAGGCCAAACTCTCTTCCCACTGTGTCAATGGCATTTAAAAGGTATATAATCACTTAAAATAACTGTATTTTCTGCATATCTGATTGTCTTTATCACAATTCCATTAACTTTCACACCCCCTTCCAAATTATGCAGCGCTTCCTTAAATATTCTCTCTGAATATAAATTGAATAACAGTGGGAGAGTATACAACCCTGTCTAAAACCAGTTCATATAATATTTTTGTAAATTGCGTCCTATAAATAATAAAAAAGTGGTATTATCAAGTTTTTTTTTCTATAAAAGAATCATTATTTTTATGATTAGTTTTCCTAGTCTTTTTCATTTTATGCCCCAGTTTTTGGGCCAGCTGACACATCATTAGGGCCAGCTAATAAGCTTTGAACAACCGACTATATAAAAAAAAATAGCCACGTCAAAATGCTCCGGTCTTTGACGCTACCTCCCGGACCATGACGTATACTGAAAAAATGACGAAAATCTGATGTACTCTGAGCTAATTAGCAAAATGCGAGGGAAAGTTATTTACCAGTATCGATTTTTTGAAGTTCCAATTTGACAAAAAATCTAGGCATGGGATAAAAAAGTATATTTGAAGAAAGTGTATTTTTTGTCTTTATTAATGGCGGTACTGGCTCCTTTTTACAATATTTTATTTAGTTATAGAGTAATTTCCACATGCTAACATATTTCTGAAATTGGGCTCTGTACCGCCATTCTTTATTATATTACGAATATGTGTGCCAAATATCTCAAAAAAATATTTAAAATTAGAGCCGCAATCTTGAAACGCGTTTGTTGCTACCTGTTGATTGCTACTGTTTGCTCTTAAGTTGTGAAATAAAACGAGATGAACCTAGTGGAGGTGTTAAATTTAGCGACAGTAACTTATAGATTGACATTATATTGATTGTTTCCTACCTTTAGACGTATCGGACGAGTTTGAGAAATGACACTGTCACAGTGACAGTTTTAGTTGACATACACCTCTGATACGTCTAAAGGTGCGAAACAATCAATATAATGTCAATCTGTAAGTTACTATCGCTATATTTAACACCTCCACTAGGTTCATCTCGTTTTATCTCACAATATGTTTTCCAATTTTTGCTCTATTTTGCCGGTAATTAGCGCGCTCATCACTGTATATTAATAATCCGCAAAGTCCGCAGATAGTGTGCTACTTTTTTTATAAACAAAATGGCGCCGGAAAATCGTGTTTTTTTAATTTTTGCTATATAGCTTCAAATATTTTAACTTTACACCAAAAACACCCAAATAAAAATTCACCGTAATTAAATTCTGCATAGAGACGTGTTTTCGCCGATTTACTTCGACGAAAATTTTTCCCGGAAAATGCGGGTTCTTCCAAGAAAATCTTTAGTTTGCAACTAAAATTTTAGATAAGTAACTGTTTATCAATAATTAACTAACTCAGAAATATAAAAGCTCTTTTCGTATAGATTATAATTTCAGAAGCCGATAGAAATTGAATGAACAGTTTAGCAACAATTTAATTGTTAATTAAAATTTACGGTCGCTGTAATAACCACCATAATTATGATACAAATAAATAGCTATGATTTTTGTATAAAAAGACACTGTACCTATCTAATGTACTTTACAGAATTAAAATTGGACTATTTAAGCGGCCTCAGCAATATTTTAAGATTATAAACAATTTTTTGCCTAATAACCAAATACAATGTCTCGGGAAATATTAGATTAAATTAAATCACGAAAAGGGTATTGGAAAAAGAGCGGCAGGACGCTTCTATAAAAATAAAAAACGTTTAATTCTGATGAGTGATTCCTGAGATACAACCGGTCAAAATTGACCGACATGTACGGCAAAGATATAAACAGTAGAATCATAATTTTCGAACCGTCATCTTTATATTTTGTCCCTCTTTCTCCACACCAATTTTCATATCTTTAGAATACTCATAACATATATTATTATAATACAAACTATCGACATTACGATTGAAAATTGCCAAAAATAGCAAAATTCCAATCAAAAATTAGGTTGGAGAAAATGTAATCTTAAAGTTCAAAATCGGTATACGTTTAAAAATGCCTTTCTCGGCTTCCCATGGAGCAACTTTCTTCATTCTATTTTTGTTCCCAAGTAACTCGATTAGAGCCATCTAACTACCGCATTATTAAATGTCAAGCTTGCTTTTATTTTGTTATAATAGATTATTTTTTTTTATAAGAAAAGAAAACTACTTATAATAAATTAATTAATTTATCATAACAAAACAAAAGCAACTTTGATATTTAATAATGCGTTAGTTAGATGGCTCTACTCGAGTTACTTGGGAACAAAAAAAGAATAAAGATGATTTAATTTAATTTTATATTTCCCGAGTCATTTTATTTGTTTCTAAGCCAAAAAATTGTTTATAACTTTAAAATATTCCCGAGACCGCTTAGATAGTTCCATTTCAATTCTGTAAAGTATATTAGATAGGTACAGTGCCTTTTTATACAAAAATCATAAATTTTCGTTATAATCTTAAATTTTTAAGGAACAACATAAATTGTTGCTAAACTGTTTATTCAATTTCCATCGGCTTCTGGAATTATAATCTATACGAAAGAGCTTTTATATTACCAAGTTATTTAATTATTGATAGACAATCACTTATCTAAAATTTTTGTTGAAAATTAAAGAATTTGTTGGAAAAAGCTTTTCGTTGAATTAAATCGGGAAAATCCGTCTCTATGCAAAATTTAATTATGGTGAATTTTTATTTGAGTGTTTTTCGTGTAAAGTTAAAATCTTTGGAGTTATAGAGCAAAAATTGAAAAAAACACGATTTTCGGGCGCCATTTTGTTTATAAAAAAAGTAGCATACTACCTGCTGACTTTGCATACCAATATTATTAATATATACAATCATAAGATTCGACTCCAGTAATAAAATTGATAATAAATAACTTTTCCCAAAAATGGCCCATTTTCCGATAATCTGCCCAGACTAAAGGACATAATTCGAAAGAGAAGAAAGAATTGTGAAAAGAAAGAAAGTAATAGGAGCTTTGAACCTACTACTTTGGTCAAAAACTATGTCAAATGAAAAGAAAACACGGCTATGTAATAGCATCTTGTGAAACCTGTCAACCGACTAAGCGAAAAGAACAGAAATTGTTCGCGCTGGAAATGGAATTCTAGCGAAGATCGACCTGCGTATCAAGAGTTTCACACATAACGAATGGATGAATAAGAGATATAATGAATGGAAAATACTAGAAGAAATCTAGGAGAAACAACTTTCTTGGTATGGCCATGTACAAAGAATGAAGAAATATCGACTGCCAACGTAAATAATGGAATGGAAACACCCGGAAGAAAGGAAAATGGGCAGACTGAAAACTACCTGGATAAGTGGAATCGAAAAAGCCATGTCTGAGAGAGACCTACGTCCAGGATATTGGACAAATCGACGCGGCTGAAAAATAGGAACCGGAATGCGCCGGACGTGATGAAGTCACTAGCATGATGTACGAGTAAAAACTGATGTTTTTATAATGAAAATCGTTTCGGGATTTATTTTCACAATCGCTCATTCACAAAATAATGAATTTATTTCATTTGGCTTTAACTAAAAATATCAAACTAAATTAAATTGTAAAAACGGTATTCGAAAAACAGCGGCAGGACGCTTCTTTTAGAAGAAAAACGTTTAGTTATGATGAGCAGTTCCTGAGATACAACCGGTCAAATTTGATCAAAATTTACGGCAAAGATATAAACAATAGGATCATAATTTTCGAACCATCACCCTTTTATTTTTGTCCTCTTTCTCCACACCAATTTTTATATCCTTAAAGTACTCATAACATATATTATTATAATAAAAACTATCGATAATACGTGTGAAAATTTCCAAAAATAGCAAAATTCCAATCAAAAATTAGGTTGGAGAAAATGTAACCCTCAAAGTTCAAAAACGGTATAAGTTAAAAAATGCATGTTCTCGGCTTCCCATGGAGCAATTTCCTTCATTCTTTTTTTGTTCCCAAGTAACTCGAGTAGAGCCATCGAACTAACGCATTATTAAATGTCAAGCTTGCTTTTGTTTTGTTATAATAAATTTATTTATTTATTATAACACAAAATTTTAATTTGTTTAAATCAAAAATTTTTTAAATAATTATACAGCCTTCAAATGAGAATATATATGTCTTTAACTTTCAAACGTACACTTGTAGTAAGTTTATCTAAAAAAAGCCTACAACTGGAAAAAATATGTAGTTTTCTGTTCTTATAAATAAATTAATCTATTATAACAAAATAAAAGCAAGTTTGACATTTAATAATGCGTTAGTTCGATGGCTCTACTCGAGTTATTAGGGAACAAAAAAAGAATTAAGGAAATTGCTCCATGGGAAGCCGAGAAAATGAATTTTTTTAACGTATACCGATTTTGAACTTTGAGGGTTACATTTTCTCCAACCTAATCTTTGATTGGAATTTTGCAATTTTTGGCAATTTTCACACGTATTATCGATAGTTTTTATTATAATAATATATGTTATGAGTATTTTAAAGATATTAAAATTGGTGTGGAGAAAGAGAACAAAAATAAAAAGGTGATGATTTGAAAATTATGATCCTATTGTTTATATCTTTGCCGTAAATTCCGGTCAAATTTGACTGGTTGTATCTCAGGAACCACTCGTAATAATTAAACGTTTTTTCTTCCAAAAAAAGCGTCCTGCCGCTATTTTTCGAATACCGCTCTTACAATTTAATTTAGTTTAATATTTCCCGAGATATTCTATTTGTTTATAAGCCAAACAATTATTTATAATTTTAAAATATTCTTGAGGCCGCTTAAATAGTCAGATTTCAATTCTGTAAAGTACATTAAATAGATATAGTGTCTTTTTATAAAAAAACCATAGCTATTCTTATGCATCATAATTATTATCGTTATTATAGCGACCGTAAATTTTTAAGTAACAATTCAATTGTTGCTAAACTGTTCATTCAATTTCTATCGGCTTCTGGAATTATAATTTATACGAAAGGGGCTTTTATATTGCTAAGTTATTTAATTATTGATTGACAATTTCTTATCTAAAATTTTAGTTGAAAATTAAAGATTTTGTTGGAAAAACCCGCTTTTTCCGGGGAAAGTTTTCGTCGAAGTGAATCGAGAAAAACACGTCTCTATGCAGAATTTAATTGCGGTGAATTTTTATTTGAGTGTATTTGGTGTAAAGTTAAAATCTTTGGAGTTACAGAGCAAAAATTGAAAAAAACACGATTTTCGGGCGCCATTTTGTTTATAAAAAAAAGCACACTATCTGCGGACTTTGCATACCTATATTATTAATACATACAACAATAAGATTCGATTCCAGCAATAAAATTGCTGGTAAATTACTTTTCCTTGTATTTTGCTAATTAGCCCAGAGCAAATGTCTCAAAATGGGAATGAATCGAAATAAGTTAAAATGGTAATAGAAGAATTGAGATTAAACGGAATAAATTTAGTTGATAGAACAGTTAATTGCCACTATTTTTAGAAGAAAAACAGTGAAAAAACAAAAAGTTAACGAATGGATAAAAAAAATTTAATCAAGCACGTGAAGTTTGTAACATTATACAGGGTGTTTCATTGGGAAACGGAAATACTTTAGTAGTGAATAGAGGTCACCGAGCCGGTTCTAGATATACAACATTTTTTGCCCTACCAACTTTTATAACCGAGTTACAGGGTGTTTAATCGATTTTGCCCATTTCTTTCCTAAGCCGTAACGTTAGAACCACCCTGTATTATTTTTTGATATTTGGTACACATATGACTCATTTAAAACCCAAACGACCGACATACCAACCATAAGAAAAATCCAGGTCCGGATTAACAAAAAAATATATAGTAATTGTGGCCTCAAAACAACACCCTGTATATTCCAATTTTGAAAATCCGTTTGCATATTTGAAAAGAGCACAAAAAAGTAAGTTCGTTTCAGTTTTTTGGCCAAGCAATTTTATGACTTTAATTTTGAAATTATAATGAATTTTTTAAGAACTCTGACATTAAAAAGCAAATATTATTAACTTTTAGTTATAAATTATTAAAGTTATTGAATAAATACTCATATTTTAAAAATAATCGATACTTATTTACCGCATTGGAGCGACCCAATTACTAATGACAAGAAAAATCCAGGTCCGGATTAACAAAAAAATATAAAGTAATTGTAACCTTGATACAACACCCTGTATATTGAAATTTTGAAAAAATTTTTGTGCATGTCAAATTTTTGCGCAGATAATTTAATTACGGCAATTTTGATATCATATTGATTAATTCTGTCAGAGTCACAAGAAGCTGCCAGAAAAATGAAGAACAATCCCAATGTAATTAGAAAATAGATTCGAAATCTTTTAAAACGAGCAAGGTAAAGCATTGAAAAAATGGCGGACATTTTAAGCAACTATTATAGTTCAAATATTTTTAATTTATGTTATTGTTGAATTGTTTAAACGATTTTTTTTTTATTAGATAAATTGGTTTTTTTAATTCTTTACTAAATCATTAAAATATCCCAATTCTCGAAATTCTAATTTTTAATGATGTGCATGCAGCTACAAATCCAGAGAATCCATGAAGCCAAATAAGTATTAAGTATTTTTAAAATAAGTATTGATTCATTAACATTAAATTATTAAAAGTTAATAATACATACCTGGTTTTTAATCTCAGGGTTGTTTGAAATTTCAATATAATTCCAAAATTGATGTACATAATTAAATCAACGGCGAAAAATTTAAAATTAACCTTTAATCACAGTTTTTTATGCTCTTTTAACAGACAATGCGCAGACAAATTTTCAAAATTTCAATTTACAGGGTGTTGGTTCAAGGTCACAATTATTTTATATTTTTTGTTAATCCGGACCTGGATTTCTCTTGTCATTAGTAATTGGGTCGTTCCAATGTGGTAAATAAGTTTTGATTATTTTTAAAATGAGTATTTATTCATTAACTTTAATAATTTATAACTATAAGTTAATAATACCTGCTTTTTAATGTCAAAGTTCTTAAAAAATTCAATATAATTTCAAAATTAAAGTCATAAAATTGTCTGGCCGAAAAATTGAAGAAAATCATTAAACTTACTTTTTTATGCTCTTTTTAAATATGCAAACAGTTTTTCAAAATTTGAATATACAGGGTGTTGTTTTAAGGTCAAAATTACTTTATAATTTTGTGTTATTCTGGATCCGGATTTTTCTTTTGGTTAGTATGTTGGTCGTTTGTATTTTGAATGAGACATATGTGTACCAAATATCAAGAAAATATACAGGGTGGTTCTAAAGTTATGGCTTAGAAAAGAAATGGGCAAAATCGATAAAACACCCTGTAACTCGGTTATAAAAGTCGGCAGGGAAAAAAATGTAGTATATCTAGAACCGGCTCGGTCACCTCTATTCACTGTTGAAGTATTTCCGTTTTCCAATGAAACACCCTGTATATATTAAGTTCGTATTTTTCTTGCCATGATATTACAATGTAACAAACTCGTTGTATAAAACATCTTAAGGATTTTTGGTTGTCACAATTTGAATCACAAACTGACCAACTGACCAACTGACCAGTTACTAAATGTATAACTTAATATCAGATCCAACATTATACCGGGTGTCCAATTATATTTTCCCCCATTTTAACTGCCTATAACTTCTAAACGGCTTAAGATAGAAATATGCGGTTTTCGCTGAAATGTTTTATTTTAGTAAAAGTTTTGTCTGAATGGACTGAATTTTTTATATCGCTTTCAAATACGAAAAGAAAAATGGCGGATTTTTGGAAAAAACGTTGTTGAATTTTTTTTAATGGAACACCCAGTATATTTTTTGTAAATTGAAAGAAAGGTCCTTCACCTATCCAGCGATATAAAGTTTTTTAAAATCGGTGGTCAAATCACTGAGTAATTAATTTTTAAAATGAGCGGTGCAACGTGGATACCAAAATGATATTATGTTATGTGATTTCCACATTGCATCTTTCATTTTAAAAATTATTTGCTCAGTCATTTGACAACCGATTTTAAAAAATTTAATATCTATTGATAGGTAAATGACCGTTTTTTCAAGCTACAAAAAAATATACTGGATGTTTCAATAAAAAAAGTCAACAACGATTTTTTTCCAAAAATCCGCCATTTTTTATTTAAAAGCGACATAAAAAATGTTCATTTATCTTAAAACTTGAAAAAACGGTCATTTCACTATACAACGATATAATTTTTTTTAAAATCGGTGGTCAAATGACTGAGCAATTAATTTTTAAAATGAGAGATGCAATGTCGAAATCACATACAGGGTGAGTCATGAGGAACTGTACATACTCCTACCTCGTATAGAGGCTCCTATGGGGAATAACAAGTGGCCATTAAAAAGTGTCTGCTCCCATTGTTTAATACTATACAGGGTGAGTTTCGCATTTTGACAGAAATTTGTATTCGTCATAATTTTTGTACGGTCAGATCGATGTGTCTCTTATTTTGGCCAATCGTTACACTATTACCACCTAATCAACGAATTTATTCAAACTAGAAAAAAATCAGGTCCGGGTTTAAAAAAATTAGTTCGTTTTGGTCTTAGAAAAATTTCACGCTGTATACGCTTTCTGAAAACTCTAATATGAATTTTACAAATTAGACAAATAGGCAATTAAAATGGCATATTTATTTTTTTCCGCATACCATTACTTAATTTTTTATAAAAAAATCAAATTTCACTATGAATTAAAAGTTTGGTAAAGTGAACCATAGATTTAAAAAAATAACTTTAATTACAAAAATTAATTTTTTTTTGCACAAATAAGTAATTTATGTTACCATCCAATCAACTGATTTATTCAAACTAGAGAAAAATCAGGTCCGGTTTTAAAAAATTAGTTCGTTTTGGTCTTAGAAAAAATTTCACCCTGTATACGCTTTTTGAAAACTCTAATATAAATTTTACAAATAAGACAAATAGGCAATTAAAATGGCATATTTATTTTTTCCCCACACGATTACTTAATTTTTTATTAAAAAATCAAATTTGTCAAAATCGGAATTTTCTAAAAATGAAAAAAAAATGAACTCACGGTTTAACTCGCTACAACTCTGTTCCATTTTAATATTTTTTTCTGAAATTTTTACAGCACATACCTCTTACGATTATGAAGACTATGAAAATTGTTGTAGACTTTCAGTCTTCTTCTTATAAAAGTTGCAAACTTGTAAATCGCAAAAATGAGGTGGAAAAATTTAAAATTTATCAATTTGATCACGTCTATGTTAAACTATAGAGTCCAAAAGAAGTGTTATGGGAAGTTTTAGATCTAGACGTGTTATAGAAAAAAAAAATGGTAAAACTTTTAATTTTAAGAAAAACGTTGTTTTTGTAAATTAATTTTTGTAAAAAAAGTTAATTTTTTTAAATCTATGCAAAAACTTTGCTAAACTTTTTATGCATAGTCAAATTTGATTTTTTAATAAAAAAATAAGTAATCGTGTGGGGAAAGAATAAATATGCCATTTTAATTGCCTATTTGTCTTATTTGTAAAATTCATATTAGAGTTTTCAAAAAACGTATACAAGGTGAAATTTTTTCTAAGACCCAAACAAACTAATTTTTTAAATCCGAGCCTGATTGTTTTCTAGTTTGAATAAATCAGTTGATTGGGTGATAACATAAATTAAATATTTGTTCAAAAAAAATTCATTTTTGTAATAAAAGTTATTTTTTTTAAATCTATGGTTCACTTTACAAAACTTTTAATTATTCATAGTCAAATTTGATTTTTTTTTATAAAAAATTAAGTAATCGTGTGGGGAAAAAAATTTGCCATTTTAATTGCCTATTTGTCTAATTTGTAAAAATCATATTAGAGTTTTCAAAAAGCGTATACAGGGTGAAATTTTTTCTAAGACCAAAACGTACTTATTTTTTAAATCCGGGCCTGATTTTTTTCTTGTTTGAATAAATCAGTTGATTGGTGGTAACATAAATTAAATATTTGTTAAAAAAAAATTCATTTTTGTAATAAAAGTTATTTTTTTTTAATCTATGATTCACTTTACCAAACTTTTAATTATTCATAGTCAAATTTGATTTTTTTTATAAAAAATTAAGTAATCGTGTGGGGAAAAAAATAAATATGCCATTTTAATTACCTATTTGTCTAATTTGTAAAAATCATATTAGAGTTTTCAAAAAGCGTATACAGGGTGAAATTTTTTCTAAGACCAAAACGAATTTATTTTTTAAATCCGGGCCTGATTTTTTTCTTGTTTGAATAAGTCAGTTGATTGGTGGTAACATAAATTAAATACTTGTTCAAAAAAAATTAATTTTGGTTATAAAAGTAAATTTTTTTAAATCTATGGTTCACTTTACCAAACTTTTAATTCATATCAAATTTAATTTTTTTATAAAAAACTAAGCAATCGTGTGCGGAAAAAAATAAATATGTTATTTTAATTGCCTATTTGTCTAATTTGTAAAATTCATATTAGAGTTTTCAAAAAGCTTATAGAGGGTGAATTTTTTCTAAGTCCCAAACGAACTAATTTTTTTAAAGCCGAACCTGATTTTTTTCTAGTTTGAATAAATCAGTTGGTTAGGTGGCAATAGTGTAACGATTGACCAAAATAAGAGACACATCGATCTGACCGTTCAAAAATTAGGAAGAATACAAATTTCTGTCAAAATGCGAGACTCGCCCTGTATATTATTAAACAATAGGAGCAGACACTTTTTAATGGTCATTTGTTATTCCCCATAGGGGCCTCTATACGAGGTAGGAGTATGTACAGTTCCTCATGACTCACCCTGTATTATACACATTATATCACATTTTAATCACAGACTTTTGTTGGTCTGTTTCCATTGAACTGGCAAGAACCACAAGTTCTTAGCGAGCGGGGAACCATGTTGCCCTTTGAGCACTCCTAACACATTTCATCTTGTAACATCGACTTGGAGTCGCTATAAATACCATATAATTATTATGTAAACCATAATTCTCGATGTAACATTTTTCAAAAAGTTGCTAGTTTATTGTATTAAGCAGAACGCACTGAGGACGATCTGATCCAGATTGAAAACGTTTTGCAAATCCTTTTGGAGGACTTTTAATGTTTTTTAATAAAACTTTTTTATACCATTATACAAAGAAAGTTTTTACTTCTGTATGGTTTTTTTACATATTATGTTGTTTAGATATGTGATATCCACGTTGCACCTCTTATTTTAAAAATTAATTACTCAGTGATTTGACAACCGATTTTGAAAAACTTTATATCGCTGGATACGGAATGACCTTTTTTTCAATTTACAAAAAAACATACTGGGCGTTCTATTAAAAAAAAGTCAACAACGTTTTTTTCAAAAAATCCGCCATTTTTCTATTCGTATTTGAAAGCGATATAAAAAATTCAGTCCATTCAGACAAAACTTTTACTAAAATAAAACATTTCAGCAAAAACCGCATATTTCTATCTTGAGCCGTTTAGAAGTTGTAGGCAGTTAAATTGGGGGAAAATATAAGTGGACACCCGGTATTTCATTATGTTCTGGTGATATCTTATATTATTAAAACAACTTGAAAGGTTTTGTCCTTTTGGACTTTCTGTTGTTTCAGTGATCTTAATGAGCTCGGTTGCCTCATTCATATAATTACGGATTCTTTCGTTATGTCTTGCTTGAACAAGGAAACATAATATATGCTGAGGAAAGAATAGCATATCTGAAAGGGAACTAGGCCACACGCGGCGAGAATAATTTCTAACATATACAGTATGATGCAAAAGTATGGAATTATTTCATTAGTTCAAAACAGACCACTTTAAAAAAAATTAAACACGCCAATTTTAATATTAGTGGAGTCAATGAAGGTTTTCACCTCCGATTTCGTTGAACCTTCATCAAATTTTATGAAAATTGGTGAGTAGTTAGAGGATACCTCAAGGAACAAAGGTGACATGATGCCAACTTGCGCTTTTACCCTGGGGGTGGATGCCACCCCTTCTCGGGGGTGAAAATTATTTCATTAAAAATAATACCATAAATCGATAAAGGGGCAAATTCTAAGCAAAATTTGTTATATAAAGTTATTAATATAAATCA
This sequence comes from Diabrotica virgifera virgifera, assembly GCF_917563875.1. Taxonomy (NCBI): domain Eukaryota; kingdom Metazoa; phylum Arthropoda; class Insecta; order Coleoptera; family Chrysomelidae; genus Diabrotica; species Diabrotica virgifera. Next base: position 149,321,669 of record NC_065450.1, read on the forward strand.
ATACTTTTTGAGTTATTAAAGATCAAAATTTTTATTTTTTCGTAAAAAAATGCATGTTTTAAAGCTGTTTTTCACGTGTAACTTAAAAACTATAAGCTTGTACGAAAAAGTTATTATTACCAAAATTAAAGATAATGAAAAATTGAATACACTTCTCATTTAAAGAACTACACTAATGTTAATTCAAAGTAAGTTATGGGTAATTGAAAGTATATTTTTTTCGACGAGTACGCAAATCTAAGTATTCAAATTTAAATAACGGGAAAACGATGCATTTTATAAAATATAGGTACCTACTAAAAACTTGTCAAAGTACTTTCGAATACCTATAAAATGAGCTCCATAAGACGTTAATAGCATCAAAATTAAGCAAGTTATGATGAAAATAAGAGAACCCTTTGGATTTTTTTTTTGGAAAACGTTAAAAATAAAACATCGTCATTTCCACAAAAATTAAAATTTATAGAAATTCTTACAAAAGTTTCTTTATAATAGCATAAGTAATGATTTCAACAATTTTGACCGGTTTAGAATGCATATTTTTGAAAAAAAGATGTAATTTAAAAAAATCAGAATTTTTCACATTATTGTAATTTTCATTTTCTTTTAATAATAACTCCAAAAATACTCAATATACGAAAAAAATGATATATAATTAAATTTTAGTTTTTTCTGTATCAAATATTTTATCTGTCTTACTATTTCTGTAGGGTACAAAATAACCGAGATAGAAACGTTTAAAGCTTAAATTTTGCTTGCGAGAACCATGTAACCGGGCAATTTAACCTTTTATTTGTAAAAAAGTAAGGGGTTTATAAAATTAAATTAAACGTGGTTTAAAAGCCTTTAGTTTCAGCTTTCAAACGGTTTTTAGGCAAATCTCATGTCTCAAAATTAACGGAATTATTAAAAAAAAACAATAACATTTTTTGGAAAAATTTTGAAAAATTTTTGGAGCATAAATTTTAATGCTATCAACTTGTTCGTGGGCTCATCTGATAGATATTTTTAAATACTTTGACTTAATAAGTTTGTGTTATAAAATGCATAATTTTCCCGTTATTTAAGCTTTAATACTTAGATTTGGGTAGTCGCCGAGAGAAATATACATTCAATTACCTATAACTCACTTTTAGTTAACACTAAAAGGTTTTTCTAGTAAGAAATTTATTTCATTTTTTATTATCTTCAATTTTGGTAATAATAACTTTCTTGTAAAAACTTATAGGTTTTGAATTATTTATAAAAAATCGGTTAAAAACGTGCATTTTTCTCAAGAAAAATTAAAATCTCTAATCTTTAATAACTCAAAAAGTTATGATTAATTTCAATAACTTTATATAACAAATTTTGCTTAGAGTTAGTCCCTCTATCGAATTATGGGGTTATTTTTAATAAAATAATTTTCACCCCCGAGAAGGGGTGGCACCCACCCCCATGGTAAAAGCGCAAGTTGGCACCATGTCACCTTTGTTCCTTGAGATATCCTCTAACCACTCCCCAATTTTCATCCAAATCGATGGAGGTTCAACGAAATCGGAGGTAATAGCTCATATCCACCTTCAGTGACTCCACTATATGTAAATGGCTATAAATTGCTATATTATGTATATTATGTGTTGTATACAGGGTGAGTCATAACTCTAGGGACATAGACTAAGGACAGGTTATTTGGACCAAAATATGGCTATTGGGCCAAATATGCCTTAATAAAATGTTGCTGAGAAAAAAGATACAGGGTGTTAAATTTAATTTTTGTTTTTCGTTTTTTGCTAATAGTTTCCCTGTATATTTATAAATTGCTATCAAAATTGGCACAGAGGCATAATCTTAGACAAGAAATAGTATTTTATCTACAATTTTACGTTTTGTCGTAGAGGGCACCACGTGGATCATTCCTGATGATCAAATTAAGTCTAAACTTTTTCTGATGAAACTTTTTAGTAATTTTTATTAGAAAATATGACGTAAACATAATTTTTACGTAAAATTGGTACTCTTGTTTAAACATGATAATTTCAACCGTTTTCGATAATTTCGTTTCTCAATGACAAATCGTAAAATTGTAGATAAAATACTATTTCTTGTCTAAGATTATGTCTCTGTGCCAATTTTGATAGCAATTTATAAATATACAGGGAAATTATTAGCAAAAAACGAAAAACAAAAATTAACTTTAACACCCTGTATCTTTTTTCTCAGCAACATTTTATTAAGGCATATTTGGCCCAATAGCCATATTTTGGTCCAAATAACCTGTCCTTAGTCTATGTCCCTATAGTTATGACTCACCCTGTATAATTTAAAGTTTCCCAGTCGCCTTTGCAACGTTGTATTATTCGAATATTTATTTCTACAGGGATAAAACATAATGTACTTAGTTAAGGAAAATGGAATTTCCATAAATTTTCATTCGCTAAACTACAAATATTTCCAAAAGTTAGAATATTGGAATATCTCATCTTTTTATTGATTTTTATATATAAAGTCTTCTAAATAGTTAAACATCCTTTTGCTTCAATTCTCATCAATACTAAATCAATCTCAAAACCAGATAAACGATATGCAATAAATGATTTAATCTCTCGGAGTGAAAAACTTACAATGTACAACTTACATTTAAAAATAAATTGGTATAGATAAAAATAATTTTTAATAAAACTAATAATAAGTATTTCCTTTATTCACCTGCATGCATGTCTGTAGGCTATTTGGCATGCTGCCGATTAAGTGGTCAAGCTGGGCTTGCGGAATTATTTCCCATTCCTCACGAGCAGCATCTTTTAGTTCTCGAAGTGTAGTAGGGGAATTGTTTTGCTTCTTGATACGTGTTTTGAGAATGTCCCAAGCATGTTTAATGAAGTTCATGTCAGTGGAATTCGAGGGCCACTGTAATGTAGATATTCCTTCTTCTTCCAGAAAATGTTGTACTGCTGCTGTTCGAAGAGGAGTTGCGTTGTCATGCATAAACACAAATCCATCACATACTGCCCCTCAGAATAGATGTACAACAGGATTTAAAACTTCCTCGATGCACACAGTACCAGTGACTCTTCTCTCCAGAATCAGCAGTGGCGTCCGTGTACCACTCATAATACCACCCCAAATCATAATAATGTCACCTTAAAATGGGACACGCGGTTGGAATGTTTCTAGTCGGGCTTGTCATCCTGAGGCCCTCCAAACCAATATTCTTTGCGAATCAGAAACCAATCCAATTTTTGATTCATCAGAGAACATCACGTTATCACAATTATTAAGACCAAGATGCACAATTTCTCTAGCCCATTGCAACCTTACTATTTTGTGCTGGTAGGTTAGTTTAGGAACATATAAGGGTCTTCTATGATACAAATTTACCGCATTTAGTATGCGTGTTATTGTTTGCCGTGAAATATTCAGTCCTTTAAGCCAAGCAATTTCTTTTGACATACCACTTGCAGATTCCAAACGATTTATTCGAGCTATCAATGTTATCTGTCGGTCTTGTGCGCTGCTGTTGTACGTCAATACTTCAAGGGCGATCCTTCACGTCATTGGTATCTTGGATTTTTTTTTATTTTCGATACAGCACTCTGAGTAACATCAACAATATTCGCGATATCACTTTGAAGAAAGCCCAGTCGTAACACAGCAATTACTCTAGATCTGTCAAAATGAGATATCAAGTTTCTAGGCATTTTTAAACGGCTCAATTTAAGTTTAAACAAAGACTGAAATAATGTGTACTGAAATAAAAAACGATTCAAATTGAGCATTTTCATTTCGCCCCAGCATAGGCGTAGATATATGATATTATTTGTACGTATTCCAAACTTTTGGACATGTGTGTAAATTACCTTAGGAAACATTTAGCTGATTTTCTCATTGCATCATAAGATGCAATGTCATCAATTCAATATATCTTATATAATATAATTATACTATTTATTTTCCCACCTCTACTATTTTCATCGCCTTTTATTTCACAACGCATCATGTTGTCCATCTTTTGTTTTATTTTGCCGGTTATTAGCGCGCTCATCACTGTATTAAAGTATGAGAGTAGAAAAAGGATTTTATAACTGAGGTACACCATAAAATGACTACAGCAAGTAGACGACTATAAAACGTAATGGATTAATGGCGCGGAACTTAAACATTTTTAACTTTATGACGTCGAGAACAATTTGGGAGCGTTTTGGACTGGCTGCTATATTTTGAATTTTCTCTCGAATTTAATCGTTTTTAGGGACCAAACGAAAGACAAAAACCACTTTTTTTCTGTGATATATTATATTTTAAATTATGTTCTCTTGTGATTTATAGCATTCTTTTCGAATTTAAAATTTTATGCAAGTTCCCTCTTAAAAATTATTACTGTCTATATTTCTTTTTTTAATTATCGGGATCTCGTAATTTATCCAAAAATGTTTATTTATTCTGCTTTCTTTCTTCTTTTAATTTGTTTTGTATAAATCTACTTAGTTTAATATTTTTGTATACATTTGGTTTCTACTCTTCACCTTTCAACTTATGTCAATGCAAAAATGATACGCCCTTGGCGTATAAATAGCCCCTCTCAAGATAAGAATTTACACAGTAATTTGCTTTCTACGAAATTTAATCACTTAACTTGACAAAAAGGTAGATTTTTAATGCGATTTTAATTGGTTGATTTGACATGGAAAATGTTAATTTTGTGAATTGAAATTTTAAATCAGGTTCAGACTTTCAATGCTACTTCTTCCTTCTTAAACTTTTTCGAACAAGTCATATTAATAATTGGGTAAGATAAATGAGGCCTTATTTCCGCCAGTTTCTTTGAAAAATGTTCCTCTTGATCTTTTTAACTTTTAAGTCTCTACTAAAGTAAACCAATATCGTTTATTACATTTATCTGATGCTGTAAGAATCTCTTAAAGTACTGATTTGCAGAATGAACTTTATATTTACGATTCTTGGCTAAATACGTCTAAATAAACTTAAGGCTCAAATATACCCCACAATTGGATCTCAGTGTGTATCTCAGAACGCATCTACTGGAGTGTTTTAACCCCAGATAACTTAACTAGATTGTATTTACCAAAGGTAAATATTGGAATGTCATAAGTTCTACAAAATTGTAATCATTATAATATTAAATCTTAATAACAGTACATTGTGGACAGTTAGGGTGTGGAAAAACAGTACATTTACAAATACTAACAGATTTGGCCACCAGAGGGTTGAAACCAGCTAGCTTTTTAGTGGATATACATGCATAGATGCTAACGACTATTGACATTGATTGTATACAGTGAGCACGTTTGAGTTGGAATAAATTCATTATCTCGGGAATGGGCAAATTTGGAGAGAAATCCTGAGACAGATCGATTTTTGTTTTTAAATTATGACTTTTTGGCATGTATATTATAATAGTGACGTCATCCATCTGAAAGTGAAGACGTAACCGATGATTTTTTTAAATAAGAATAGGAGTTGTGTGATAGCTCATTTGATAGGTTATTTAATTCTCTATTCAGCAATATAAACAAACGTTAACATAATTATTTATAGAGGGTGTAAAAAAATTTTTTTTCATTAAATTAATTTACACAAAAAGAAGGATGTAAGCAATTTAGTTAATTCAAAATACATTTTACTACTGTCAAAAGAACAGGTAATAATGTTTATTTCGCAGATAAACATTACTTTTCGCTTAAATTCAATGTTCAAACTGCTAAGAGACAGGTGGGTGGCAATTTGAACATTTAATTTAAGCGAATGTTTATTTGTCAAACTAACATTTCTTTCTGTTCTCTGACAACACGCAAATGTATTTTGAAATAAATAAATTACAGACATTCTTCTTTTTGTCTCAATTAATTTGTTTGACCTCACTAGTATGATGTATATGCCAAAAAGTCATAATTTAAAATTAAAAATAGACCTGTCTCAGGATTTCTCTTCAATTTCGCCCCTTCGCGAGATAATGAATTTATTCCAACTCAGCCGTCCTCACTGTATACCTACCTACTTCTGTGGAAAAATATTTGAGTGATTTAGGTATTAATAAATAATTAAACATTTTTGAGATATGATCAAAATAAGTGTATTAACACAAAAGAACAACATAAAAAATAATATTAGGTTAATGAGCAGATCCATACCCTTTAGCGTTAGGTTGGTTCTGTGTGATGTTTCTCATCAGCTTTTTACTTCTTTTTTTTTCTTTTTTTGCCTCGGTTTTGGACGGAAGTCCAGATTGAAAAAAAGAAGTAGAAACCTGATAAGGAACATCACACAGAACCTACGTAACTCTAAATCTCATGGATCAGCCCATTAACCTAATATTATTTTTTATGTTGTTTTTTGTGTTAATATATTGTTCATATCCCAACAACGTTTAATTATTTATTAATACTTAAATCACTTAAATATTTTTCCACAGAAGTAGTTATATAAAATTAATGTCAATAGTCGTTCGCATCTATGCATGTATATCCATTAAAAAAGCTAGCTGGTTTCAACACTCTGGTGTCAAAATCTGTTAGTATTTGTAAATGTACTGTTTTTCCAAACCCTAACTGATTTCAACACCCTGGTGTCAACACACGCTAGCATCTGTAAATGTACTGTTTTTCCAACCCCTAACTGATTTCAACACTCTGGTGTCTACACACGCTAGCATCTGTAAATATGCGTCCGGGAAGAATTTTACAAAAGCTATACTAATTCAGTCATGGGGGCGACTGAATTCGAGTAGGTTTTGTATGCAGAATATTAGTTACATATTCTATTCTATCACAGTCCAGAAATTAACTGTATTGGTGTATGATTTGTAAGCGAAATTTTTGATTATTATTGAGTAAAAGTCTATACTGTTTCAGTCATGTAAATAAAACTAATCAAGTATTCATTTGGATCAATTGGATCAAATCAAAATGAATAATATTTGGATATGATTAAAAATTAAAAACAAATAAATAACTATCAATGTACGAGTATATACAGTATGTCCCTGTACGTTGGAACCATATGGAAAACTTTTTTATTATTAATTTTACGAAAAAAGTTATTCTTCATAAAAAGTTCTGCATGGTCTAAAACCTAAGATGCCGTCATGTGATATCAAGTTTGATCAATAGTATACGACGGATGTAAAAAAATATGAATTTCTCTCAAGAGTAAAATATCTGTATATATTTCACAAGATTGAAAATTGTTATTACGAAAATTAGTTTGAACTTAAAAATAATGTTCTATAGTTCTAAAGTTTTGTCTATAGACCAAGATACAACCATAATTTATCAAATTTTATCAATTTTATACGAGGTTTGTCAAAAATATGAATTTTGTTCAAGAGTAAAGTACCTTTATAGTTCACAATATTTCAATTTAAAAGATGTGATTGTGTACTCATATGTACATATTTTTAATTCTGAACTACTTTTTACAATAAAATTTTTCATTACTGTGCAAAATAAAGGTACTGTACTCTTGAGCGGAATTCATATTATTTTGTGTATAAAATTGATAAAATGTGAAATATTATGATTGAATCTTATTTTGTAGAACATGCAAAACTTTTTATAAAGAATAGTTTTTGATAAAATTAATAATTTCTGAGTTAGCATACTTAAATAATATAAAAAGGTTTTAAAAATGATGTTGAGTATCTTTAATTTCTTTTTCAATTAGAAGAATGTAATCAAGTATATTCAAATGGGAAATAAGCCACAATTTTACCTAAAAATGTAACGTTTCGACGCCCAAGGCGGGTGTCGTTGTCAAAATACAAAATAATACTAAATAAATAAAAAAATGTTGTTGCTTAGTAAAAAATTCTTCTAATAATTTATTTAATCTGACTCATTTATATCGGCAATTCAGACACGTATTATACATTTTAAAGTAGACGACTTTAAAATGATATTGCCAATATTGATGAGTTGCGTTCCTGGGACGACTTTATTAAAAGATAGTTCATTCGATTACATGAAATCAATCCCAACTCAAGAATATCCGCCACAAAAAATCATAGCATGTGATCTGTCTTTAAAAAGACAACCAAATGCAACGGTGGCACTGAAATTCTCGCGTTAGAGATTCCATAGTAAATCACGAGGGAAAACCAGGAAAAACCTCGTGATACTATCCCGAGAATTTCAGTGCCACCGTTGCATTTGGTTGTCTTTTTAAAGACAGATCACATGCTATGATTTTTTGTGGCGGATATTCTTGAGTTGGGATTGATTTCATGTAATCGAATGAACTATCTTTTAATAAAGTCGTCCCAGGAACGCAACTCATCAATATTGGCAATATCATTTTAAAGTCGTCTACTTTAAAATGTATAATACGTGTCTGAATTGCCGATATAAATGAGTCAGATTAAATAAATTATTAGAAGAATTTTTTACTAAGCAACAACATTTTTTTATTTATTTAGTATTATTTTGTATTTTGACAACGACACCCGACTTGGGCGTCGAAACGTTAATAAAATCATTTTTAGGTAAAATTGTGGCTTATTTCCCATTTGAATATACTTGATTATAAAAATGCCACAAGAAAATAGCTTCAGAAAAACATAGAAGAATGTAACTGTGCATTACAATACAACATAATTTTTAATTCCAAATAACTTTTGATAATAAAAATTTTCAATATTGTGGAATATAAAGGTGCTTTACTCTTGAGAGAAAATCATATTTTTTGACATACCTCGTATACTATTAATAAAATTTGATATCTGATGATTGTATCTTAGGTTTTTGACCATGAAAAACTTTTTATAAAGAGCAACTACGTAAAAGTAATAATAAAAAAGTTTTCCAGATTTAGCCATACGGCTCACACTCCCTCTAAGGGGAAAATTGACTCATCCCAGATACCTACTAGTCCAGGGCGGATCTGTTTTGAGATGGACGTTGAGAGGTGACTCAAATTTTTTTGCAGAAATTGCTTGAAAATAAATCAAATAATAATATTTGAGTTATCCTCCCTCTCAAAAAGGTCCGGAACATTGTTTAAATAATCAAAATGTCAAAAATTGAAGGAAAAATTCGATTTTTTTCTTTGTTTTTTTATTATAACTTTAAAAGTATTCATTTTCGAGAAAAGTTGTACTGACATAAAAGTTGCGTAATTCAATTTACTACAATACAGCATTGGTCAAAAATTTAAAAAATAGTAACCCTAGTTGCAAAATAGCAATAATTGCGAAAAAACCATACAAAAACAAGTATTCGCATTTTACGTTTTTCAACCATTTATGCTACACTTAGGAGCTTCATATTTCTCCCTGAAAAACTTTATGATACAGTAAAACAATACTGTAAATTTCATTAAGATCGGTTCAATAAATTTTGCAAAATAAATTTTGCAATACAGCTTTCGCAAAAAAAATTCATTTTTTCAAAATGTTACAGGACTGAAAGTAAAGCAGATAGCAAGTTGAATTTTTTTTTCTTATAGAAATGTACTCTACCTTTCATTTGCAATTTTCAAAATTAAAATCGATTAATTACCACGGCGTCAGAAAATTTTTGAAATAAACAATAATTTTTGGTGCTACGCGCAGGACAGCTGTGTTCGATTCACACAGGTTGATTTCCACCAAAATTTCTTCTAATCTTTATCTAATATATTACTTTCTTACTCTATATTTTGTTGTATTTTAATATTTTAATTCCACAAAAATCAAACTAATTTTATTATTGTTTGTGAAATATTGTTTAAACAATTGAATATGTTTAAAAATAATAAACTTTTATTATTTAAGTTAAAATATATGAACAAAGAAAGTTTTTGCTAATAAAAGTGTTATTTCAAAGGATAGAGTATGTGTTTTTATTTTGCAATAAACAAATTTATTTATTTATATCAAAATGTCATAAAAATTAAAATGTATCAATCATTATAAAAGGTCATTGAAATGCCCAATCAGAGCAAACTATCCGCTGTCCTGCGCGTAGCACCAATAATTAATGCTTATTTAAAAAAATTCCTGACGCCGTGGTGTTAATCGATTTTAATTTTGCAAAATTGCAAATGAATGGTACAGTACACTTCTATGTGCAAAAAAATTTTCAACTTGCTATCTGCTTTATTTTCAGTCCTGTGACATTTTGAAAAAATGAATTTTTTTTACGAAAGCTGGATTGCAAAATTTATTTTGCAAAATCTATTGAACTGATCTTAATGAAATTTACAGTATTGTTTTACTGTATCATAAAATTTTTCAAGATGAAATATGAAGGTCCTAAGTGTAGCATAAATGGTTAAAAAACGTAAAATGCAAATGAATGGTACAGTACACTTCTATGTGCAAAAAAATTTTCAACTTGCTATCTGCTTTATTTTCAGTCCTGTGACATTTTGAAAAAATGAATTTTTTTTACGAAAGCTGGATTGCAAAATTTATTTTGCAAAATCTATTGAACTGATCTTAATGAAATTTACAGTATTGTTTTACTGTATCATAAAATTTTTCAAGATGAAATATGAAGGTCCTAAGTGTAGCATAAATGGTTAAAAAACGTAAAATGCGAATACTTGTTTTTGTATGTTTTTTTCAAAATTATTGCTATTTTGCAACAATTGTGAGTATTTCTTAAATTTTTAACTAATTCTATATTATAGGAAATTTAATTACGCAACTTTTATGTCAGTACAACTTTTCTCGGAAATTAATACTTTTAAAGTTATAATCAAAAAGCCAAGAAAAAAATCGAATTTTTCCTTAATTTTTTGACATTTTGTTTATATAAACAATGTTCCGGACCTTTTTGAGAGGGAGGATAACTCAAATATTATTATTTGATTTATTTTGAAGCAATTTCTGCAAAGAAATTTGAGTCACCTCTCAACGTCCAAATGTACTAATATTTTTACAGATCCGCCCTGGTCTATACGGTATCAAAAGGATTGAGCTCTGGTGGGACTCTTTCCGTGTTGACGAGCCCTAGGTGACTTGGTATGCATGTGTGTCTCCCAAAAATTTTCGTACACATCTGGCCGTTGCCAGTAGTACAGCTTTCTGCATGGTCTTGTAAAGATGTTCATTTAGACCCAGGTTTTTTTATGCTTTCGAGGAGGTTCTTTGGAATGACTCTAGTAGTAGACATAATAATAGGTATCTTCTGGGTACTTTGCATTCTCCATTGTCTTCGTATTTGAATTTCCAGATCTCTGTACTTGGCAATCTTTTCAGTAATTTTACTACGTAGATTATTGTTGTTAGGTATCGCCACATCAATTAGTGTTGTTTGTTTTGTTAATTTATTAACTAGTACGAGATCTGGTCTATTATGCGCCACTGTTTGGTCTGTGAGCACAGTGCGGTTCCAGTATAGCTTGTAGTTGCCATCCTCAAGCATACTCTCAGGGACGTATTGATAATATGGGATATGATCCGTTTGGAGAAGTCCCAGCTTGACAGCTATCTCTTGATAAAGGATTTTTTCCACTGCGTCATGCCGTTCCTCGTATTCAGTTGCAGCAAATGCCTGGCAAGCCCCTGTAAGATGTGGGATGGTTTCTTGGGTTTGACATCCATATCGACATTTATCGTTTTGGACCTGAGGGTCTTTGATGATATATTTCAGGTAATTTTTTTTTTGGTATAAGCTGATCCTGAATGGCCAGTAATGAACCCTCCGTTTCAGGGAATATCTTTCCTAATGTCAACCAAGAGTTCGACGGTGTATTGTCGACATATTCTTGGCTGACCTCATTGGGATGTCGCCCGTGCAGAGGTTTGCCCATCCAGGTGCGCATTTTTTCGTCTTTATTGAGGTGGTTTATGCTCACTTCTTTTTCCCTCAGTGTGATCGGTGTTGTGTCATCTACTGCGCAAATAGCGCCATGTAGAGTAGATGTCTCAGCCTGCATCTGAAAATAAATTCTTAACTTAGCAATTTGTTTATCTAATTGCTCACCTATATCCATAAGTCCTCTTTCTCCTAGATTCCGTGGTAATGTTTTTCTTTCTACTGCCCTTTTAGGATAGTGTTTTTGTGCCTTTGTGAGGTGCGTTCTTACTTTTCGCTGAAAGTTCTCTATGGCCGTTTTTGTCCACTTAACAATGCCAAACGAATAGCTACACTCAACGAAAAAGGTACGTAATATCAATAAAAATGTTAATTCAGACAACAAACGCAATTCTTAAAATTTGTCCAATTCTTGGTTTTATTGGAACAACAAAGCGATGTTCATCAATTCATTATTTTCGTTAGTTGAGCCAATGTATTACGTTTATTGAATGGACGAACATTCATTATGTATACCATAATATCATTTTATTGATATTACGAACTCAGTTCACTGAGTCAACGAACATTATTTATTGAAACAACAACGTCGTTAATTGACCGACGAAGACCATTCGTTGTGCCAATAACAGTGTTATTTCTCCTAACGTATTTCGTTTATTTCTACAATTATTTCTGTTTATTGTTACAATTAATTCCGTTCATTGGCACAATAAATACGGTTATTCTTACAAGCAATTCTATTCATTCTTACAATCAGTTTCGTTCATTCCTACTATGAACGTATTTTATATTAATAATTACTGAATGCATTAGCCCAATGTATCATATTAATTGATTAATAATAATTTTTTAAATCACCTTTTTTGTCCTTAACCTTTAGGACTTTACACTGTGTGATTTCTCATAATTATTATATCGCTTATACAGTGCACTGGAATAAATGTTACACTCCCCCCCTTATTAACTTGTTTATTTTTAGTACATAAGCAAAACGCTCAGACAGATCGGTTTTTAAAATTATCAAAGTATATTATAACATCAATGTTTCGAACTTTACACGATCCCTCTTCAGGTGACAGGCGTAACTTTGATTTTTTTTAATGGGAAAGTACAAAATGTGACAGCTCATTTAAAAGTGTTTGAAATGGTGATTTCAAAAATGTATAACACTTTAATCATTTTTGAGAGCGCAGGGGCAAAATTTCGATGGAATTATTATTAAACGCATTCATTTTTTTGGAATCCTGAGAAAACTAGTATTTTTGAAAAATTTAACCGCAGAATAAAAGACTACATTATTACTGAGGGCTGAAAGTCCCTTAGAATAAACAAAAAGTTTCTTTTGAATAGTATATTTGAAATAAAAAAATCATACTAAATTTTCTATTTTTCACCCCTGTGACTTATTAAAATAATCATTATAGAAGTTCTCAGGGACGTCAGACCCTCGATAATACTGTAATATTTTATTCTGCGTTTAAATTTTCAAAAATACTAATTATTTTTTTTCATTCAGGATTCGAAAATTCATTTTCAGTTCATGTTATAAATAATATCACAAGACAATATTAAAAGTAAACACTTACAAACATAAGACACTGACAAGTTTATTTTTAATTAGAATGTTCTCCCGTATTTACCTTATCAGAAAAAAACTTACTTTTATTCAAATATAAAAAATAAGTAATATCTTATCCTTATCTTCCTTCTACTACGGACTACACTTGGAAACAAAATGCAATTATTATTCGGCACTTTCAAGGAAAAGCCGTTACATTTCAAATGGTCAAGCAAAACATTTATTGTCTCAACAACCACGATTATTGTCACAATTAACGCATTGATTGTGGGAATTAAAGGCAGTAGTAGATTAATTAATGCATTCGTTGGCACAACAATCAGTGTACATCTATTCAATAATCATATATTACTCTATATTAACAACATTTGTACATTGTTTTAATGAAATCTGTACGTTGTCACGATAAACCAAGGTAATTGCTTGTCATCTACGAAATCAAGAACGTGAGTTGCTGCCACAATTAACAGTATTTATTAAATATACGAAACTTAGTTATTGGCTGAATAAATTGAGTGTTATTGATTAATGTACTCTAGTTATTCTCACAATTATTATTCAATCATTGTGACAATAACCAAGTACATTCGTCAATGTCTAAAAGTTCGTTGAAACAACAAATTAAATTGTTGTGAGAACGAAATACTATTCAATAATCACTGTTAATCAATATTACGGACTAAATTTTTTTGAGTGTAAGCGCGGAACATGCCTTAAACAAATTATTGCTGTTAAGGTGTGAACGAAGCAGCTGTTTTACCCTTCGTATAAACTCAGTAGTTATCTCAGTTTTCATTTGCTTATGGTCAATTTTCCGCGCTTGCTTTACTCCAAGATATTTATACATATCGTTTTCACCCATGGCTTCGATGTTCTGGCCATTTTGCATATCGAATCTACCGGGCTATACCTTTTCTCTGACTATATTTAAAACACGGCACTGGTCTAGTCTGAAGTGCATACTAATATCATTGGAGAATGTTTCTACCGTTTTTAGCATCTGTTCTAGGTTGTCTCGAGTGGCAGCCATTAATTTCAAATCATCCATATACAATAGATGATTAAGCTTCGCTACTACAGTATTGTTGTTTTTAATGCTAAAACCTGAGTTAGTGGAGTTGAATAGTTGGGATAGGGGGTTCATAGCTAAACAGAACCACAATGGGCTCAGAGAGTCTCCTTGAAACAGGCCCCGGTTAATTGCGATATTTTTCGTTTCGATATTGTTTTCACCAGGTATTTGGAGGTGAATTTTAGTCTTCCCACTTGTCATTATATTATTATGCTTTAAAAAGGTCACTATATCATCATCGACTTTGTATATTCTTAATATATCTATAAACCATTCATGCGTCACTGAATCAAAGGTCTTTTTGTAGTCAATAAAGGCAGTCAAGAGGTTCCTTTTTTTGGTGAATGCCTGGTTAGAAATGACTGAGTCGATGATAAGTTGTTGTTCTTTGCAATCCATGGAACCCTTAGCACATCCTTTCTGTTGAGGCTCTATGATATTGTTTAGAGCACAGTGTTGGTAGATACGCCGGGTTACACAGGATGTGACCAATTTATACAAAGTCGAAGTACAAGTAATTGGGCGGTACTTGGCTGGATCTTGGGTGTTATAAGAAGGTGTTATTAAAAGTTTTCCATATTATTATGGTTCCAACTTACAGGGGCATACTGTATATACTCATACATTAGTAGTTCTTCATTTGTTTTTAATTTTTAATCATTTCCAAATATATATTATTTATTTTAATTTTCAAAATATGATTTAATAATAAATCCACTTAAGTGAATACTTGATTAATTTTACTTACATGACTGAAACATAATTGACATTTACTCAATAATAATAAAAAATTTCGCCTACAAATCATACACCAATACAGTTAATTTCTGGACCGAAATAGAATAGAATATGTAACTAATATTCTGTATAAAAAAATACTCGAATTAAATCGCCCCCATGACTGAATTAGTATAGCTTTTGTAAAAGAAGGTATACATACTATTTTTCCCAAAATCGAACATTTAATTTTCAAATTGTCGAATTGTCAAATTTGACGCCTTTGCTAATTTTTGGCAGTATTTTTGGTGTTTTCTCGTATTTTCTGTGATTGTAATCGTTTTAAAAACAAAATTGCCTAATTTAATCATGGGAATAGAAGGTTTCAGACTATTTGACAATGTGTTGAAATTATTGAAAATAAGGTTGTACTTTAATTTTGTTCTGAATCTACTGTAAGGAAAAAAATATTTTTCTGTGGATCCTATACAATGTGCAACTTCTCTCACTACTTACAGACATTCAAAACGAACAATTTCTCAGGCTGTGAGAAAAGTCGGCCATTGCAGTGAGAAATATTTTTACTCACGTGTTCCATACGTAGAATAGCGGTTTCCATGGTAATATGCACAATACAAACACAAATATTTTTTCAAATAAAATGTGTCAAATCAAAACTTATCAGGAATTACCTTTCAAAACTTTTCAAATATAACTGGTAATTATAATTTTAAATAAATAAAAGTATATAAATATTACGAATATTAAATACCTACATATGTGTATAATATGAATTTTATTTCAATTTTGGCATATAATCTACACTATATAAAAGAACCTAAATGATTTAATTTTGAAGTTTGAACTCTTGACAAAACGCATCCATAGAAAAAGTACAGTGTACAACACGTGAGAAAACGACATATTTCTCCCTCGCTTGATTGTCTCGCGGCACTCGCCTCGTACCTCGGCTCGGGCCAACAAACTTCTGCGCTCGTGAGAAATATGTCTTTTTTCTCTCTTGTTGTACAATATTATTATTTTTCCACCTACCTCTACTGAAAGTATACTTGTCCGGACCTGATTGTAGGGAGCAAAGTTGTACTTTTCCTCCCTAGGGAGGAAAATATTTTTCCTCCCTAGGGAGGAAAAGTAAAAGTGACGTCATGGTATTTCATTTATGAAATATAACTTATTGACGCCCTGTACAATATCTATTTTCTATTACGTAAGTATCTATACATTTTAACGTTTATTTATAAAACACCCTGTATTTTGTAGAATGGTAAAAAACAGTAAATTGTTATTTTGATTTCACAATGTTTACATTAATAATTTGACTTATATTTGACAGTTGACAGATATATTGTACCTACTTGTTTTAGTAGTTTTAATAAATTTTGTTGGTTAGTTACATAAATAAATTAAGTAAATATGAAAAATGACTTGTTATTAATTTGAGGAAGGTGGAAAAACCATATGTATAACATGGGAGTAAAGTGCCTTTTCCTCCCTTGAATGATTGAACTTCATTCTCGGGAGGAAAAGTAGCACTTTCCTCCCTTGTTATACAAATAGCTATTATACTATTCCTTGCAGTAAGGAAATAACATTTCCGTACAGTTATTTTTCGTTTCCAGGTAACGGCAAAGTATAAGAAAATATCGAACGTAACTTTCAAAAATGTCTAAATTCCTGCCCGATTTTCGGAAAAATATATTTTTTCAGTTCATAAAAATTTATGGGATATATTCTTTATATTGGTAGGAACTTGCTAATATAATGATCAAAATTAAAAATATATATGTGATAAATTAGGCGGTACTCTTGTTACTCTTCGCCGATGTTACCAGTTTTTCTATAAGGTATGCGAAGGTAATTAACTACTTTTATTTTCTAACAAACGAAAGAGAATAATAATAAGAAATCAAAAAAATCGGAGAATCATAAACTATTTATTCTTATTAACCAAAATTATAAAATTTATATTAATCTTAATTGAAAATATAAAAAAACCAAAAGAAAAAGGTAAAAAGCTTAAATAAACTTTATGCTTGCCTCTGAGAATATTCTTTTCAGCGTACACACATATTAAAATTCTTAAAACTATGTAATATTATATTTAGGTACTATTTACAAGAAAAAAAAACAAAACCGAGATATTTGTCAGACTGCTGTATGGTGTGGTGTCTTAGACAGGCAAAAACAACGTTCTTTTAAGAGAAGTATTGGTTTAATCCTACCTTATGTTTTCTTTTGTCGATGTTATGTACGTGGACGATGTCGTACGGCATTTACATACTTGGATACTTCACAGTTATACAGGTTATACAGGGTGTCCCGAAAAGATTGGTCATAAATTATACCACACATTCTGGGGTCAAAAATAGTTCGATTGAACCTAACTTACCTTAGTACAAATGTGCTCATAAAAAAAGTTACTGCCCTTTGAAGTTACAAAATGAAAATCGATTTTTTTCAATATATCGAAAACTATTAGAGATTTTTAATTGAAAATGGACTTGTATCGTTATTATGGCAGGAACATCTTAAAACAAAATTATAGTGAAATTTGTCCACGCCATAAAAAATTTATGGGGATTTTGTTCCCTTAAACCCCCCCAAACTTTTGTTTACGTACCAATTAATTCATTATTGTGGTACCATTAGTTAAACACAATGTTTTTAAAACTTTTTGCCTCCTAGTATTTTTCCGATAAGCCATTTTTTATCGAGATGTAGCTTCTTTTTCAAAATATACCTAAAAATGTAAATTATAAATAAATTTTCAGATTATTAACAGGTCTCTATAATCGTACTTAACCATATACAAATATGTGGTGGATTCGACAAATATTCAAAATATCTCGATAAACACTGGCTTATCGAAAAAGTAATAAGAGGCAAAAAAGTTTTAAAAATATTGTGTTTAACTAACGGTGCCACAATAATAATTTAATTGGAACGTACACAAAAGTTTGGGGGGGTTTAAGGGAACAAAACCCCATAAAATTTGTATGGGGTGCACAAATTTCACTTTAATCTTTTTTTAAGATGTTGCTGCCATAAAAATGCCACATGTCCATTTTCAATAAAATATCTCTGAGAGTTTTCGATATATGAAACAAAATCGATTTTCATTTTGTCACTCCAAAGGACTGTAACTTTTTTTGTGTGCACTATTGTATATAAGTAAGTGAGGTTCAATCAACCTATTTTTGACCCCAAAATCTGTGGTATAATTTATGACCAATCTTTTCGGGACACCCTGTATATATCGACCCTGGACAAGGGTGTTTCAAAAAAACACACATCAAAATGAATTGGAGAGAAAGAAACATTGCTGGCCTGAAATGAATAGATACATCAGCATGCAAGAAGAGCAGAAGGTATAAATTAAAATTACTAAAGGTTTCCCTTTAGACCACGAATCAGGTGTTAAAAAAACAAATCTTACCTTAAAGATAGCGTGTGGGCAAAAAGAAAGGTCTTGAGGATCTAAATATCCAGAAATTTTAAATCCTTGCTAAGCAAGCCAATCTTCAACTTCATAACATTGAATATTTCTTAATTAGTTATCTGGATGACTTCTGATTAAATATCATCCAGGAGTTTCATAGGACAACACTTGTCCTCATGAAGTATAAATCAAAAGTGAGCAAGATATGACACTAGACAGGTAAAGACAAAGAGATGACACGTACTAGACAGGTAGCAATGTATACCTAAAGCCTACTTCATGTCTGATTTTCTATACGATTTCGGACTTAAAAATGGCTTGATAGCAGCTAATTTTCAAGACAGTATAGAAGCTTGATTTTTATAATTATTTAGGCCAGTACTTGTGACAATAAAGCAAAAATTATGACAATCTGATTTATAAAAATCGTTTCTAGTTGCTTAGCGACTTTTAACCTGTAACAACCCCACCCTTACTTGGAAAAAGTTTCAAAGAAACTTTTAAGTCCTAACGGTACAAACAAAATAAAAATAAAACAAAACAAAATAAAAAAAGCAATACAAAAAAAAATAAAACAAAAACTTGTAAAGATAAAATAAAATTTTACAATAAAATTTTTAACACATTGTAACTCTATACTTCCACATCAGGAGGTTTAGATTTAATGTCCTTAACCTCATTCTCCTGAGTGACCGGTTTCAAATCTTTTGCATTCCAGGTTCCTGCATGAGAGCCATTTTCATCAACAAGTTCATAACTCCATGGGGAGACCACTTTATTAATACTAAATGTTCCTACAAACTTTTGGGCCAATTTTGTGCTGAAATATCTTGTAGCATCAGACTGAACGAAATTTCTTCTCCAAACCATGTCCCCCACTTTATATGTTTCTGTCCTTCTTCGCAGATTATATGGAACTTTACTTTTCTCATACGCTGACTTAAGTTTCTTCCGAACTTTAGAAAACAGTTTATCCAGAGATTCCTTCCTTGTTACAATATTATACTGACCTTGTTCAGACTCATGTATATTTTTATTGCCAGTCACATTGATTTCCCTACCAAAATTAATAAGGTTTGGTGACACTCCAGTGACTTCATGAACCGAATATCGCAAGGCACATGTAATCTTCGGCAAAAAAAGATCACAGTGTCTTTGATTTTGAGAGACATAGGCCGTCAACATAGTTTTTATTACTCTATGAACTCTTTCCACGGGATTAGCTTGTGGATGGTATAGCGTTGTAAACTTTAATTCAATACCATAGTTTGAGACAAGTTGTTGGAATGTATGGCCACGAAATTGTGCTCCATTATCTAACAAAATTCTCTCTGGTACACCATAGACTAGAAACACCTCATTTTCTAGTAACTTAACTATGTTGGCTGATGTCGCTGCTCTAATCGGGAAAGCTAAAATAAATTTGGAAAAGCAATCTAACACGGTGAAAATATACGAAAATCCTGAAGTGGTCCTAGGTAAAGGTCCAACTAAGTCTATACTGATGAGAGTCCATGGATGACTGGCAGTCGGCTGCTGAGATAACAATTGACCCCTAGGACGTTGCTGTTCTGGTTTTATCCGTTGACATGTTGTACAGTTCTTTATATAGCGTCCTATATCTGATCGCATCTTTGGCCAATAATATTTTTGACTAAGTCTTCCAAATGTTTTTGAAACGCCAAGGTGTCCATAAGTTGGAGGATCATGATGATCTCTTATAAGGTTTAGTCTTTGTTCCATTGGAACTACCGGTACCCACTCTGATGAAGCTAGTTCAGGGTATCGCGGTTTTATATTCTTCAAAAATTTTCCTCCCTCTACCCTCCAAAGTGGATAGTTTCTAGGAAATTTGTTGACCTTGGAAATCATACCCAAGTACCATCGGTCTAAACTGACCTGTGAACAAGTAGAATAGTCTACATCCAAAGCATTTACACAAGGAACTGCACGATATAGTGCGTCAGGCACTAGATGATCTTTTCTTTTCCGGTGTATGACTTCAAAGTTATAAACGCAGAGCCCAACGAGCAATTCTGCCTATGGGGTCTTTAATGGAAAACAACCACTTTAAACTAAAATGGTCTGCAATAACTACAAATTTAGTAGCTTCTAAGTATGGCCTTAATTTCTCTACAGCAAATAGAACGGCGAGACATTCTTTTTCTGTAGTAGAATACTTCCTCTCGGTTTTTGTCAGTGATCGACTCAAGTAAGCTATAACGTGTTCTTCATCTCCATGTTTTTGAGAAAGAACAGCCCCCAATCCATAGTCACTTGCATCTGTCTCAATTGCACGCTGCCAGGTAGCAGGAGCTGAATCTAGCCCAAAAGGCATACGACTAAACTGAAATAAACCTCTATTAGGCACTGCGAAAGCAGTTAAAATTCATCTCGAAGTTTATCTAGAATATATTATGACACATAAGGAATTGGATATGCATCTGGAACGCCTACCGCATTTAACTTTCTATAGTTAACACAAAACCTCCATTTGTCATTCTTTTGTACCATAACTATGGGCGACGACCACGTTGAAGTTGAAAGTTATACTATGCCTTTTTCTAATATTTGGTCAAGTTCGGTATTTACTACTTTTTGTAGAGCTGGTGACAATGGGTAGTACCTTTGTTTAATGGGTGGTGAAGTGGTATGTATCACATGTCGCCTGTCTCTTGAGATGTCATTCCTAAAAACGCTTTATCTACAATCTTTTGTAATTGATCACATTGTTCTTTGTTTAATTAATCAAAGTCCTGAATTCCAGAAATTTATACACTATTTAACTCTTCTTCACGGTTAAAATACCATTCTCCCTTAAAAAGGTCTGGGACTATCCCCACTGCTGACCAAAAGTCAATACCTAAAATAAGCGAAGAAACAAGAGATGGGATAACTAGAATATCCAAAACACGAACCCGATCTCTTAACCGTACTGGTACAGTAATAAATCCTATACTTTCACAAGAATCACCTGAAGCAACTATACATGATTTCTTGTTATCTTCATTTAAAGGGCAAATATTTTTAAACACATCCCAACCAGATTTTCCAAGAATGGTTCGTGATGCTCCACTATCCAATAATCCTAGTATATCTTTTCCAAGAATTGAGACACTCAAGTATGGTCATTGATCACCTTCAGCATGAGCTAAAATGTATTCAAGGACCGCTCCCATAAAACAGGTTTGAACCCAGTTGCGTGATGATTACGTTAAATTTACGGCAAATTTCAACGAATACGTAACTCGGTGATTTATGACCGGAAATTACGTATTTCAGTACCAAATCATTCACATATATATTAGTGCTTCCTTTATACATGTTTGACATTAGACTAATATAAAATCATAATGACGAATATAGTACATGCTTTTTTTAATAGGTATGAATGTCGGTTACATCGCAAAGGTACGTTTATTTCACGTAATAATCACGAAACGGAAATAACTTCCTTTGGTTAAATTTTCAGAAATATTTTGGAAAACAAAATTTTACAACGGTGTTGGTTAAATACGTATCGCTTGAATTTTACTCACTGTATTTTATGGACGTCGAAAAATTAGATGTATTTCACGTAAAAGTAATGTAAATAATACCAATATTTAAACAAAAGTTTATGATTTCGCTTTTAAAATCATTTAGCATAACTATTTCAATCCAACCTTGATTTAAAGCTATTTTTGCTATTTTTTTCTTTAAAAATATCACAGGAGCTAAAATGTTTGAGTCTAATTTTCAAATCGCGCGCGGTGCTGACGTACTACCAAGCCTTTCTCCTCCTTTAAATACTATCACGTGACCACGGTACGTGGCTAACATATTGGGTTCGAAAATTAAATTAATTGATTTATCGAATAATAGATACGTTTCGATAGGATTATTTTTTTATATTATTCTGGTGTTGAAATAAATTTTTAGTAAGATCAATTAGTTAATAGTAGAAGAAATTTAAAAACAAAAAGAAAATACGTAATACTAATTTAAAGTAAGTAAAATAGTTTAACTGTAATTTAAAAATAGTTGATTTTTATAATCGATGATCATAACTAGAGAGCGGAATATATGCAAAGTGCATATATATGCATATATTGCATATTTTCAGACAACAAACACGACATTGCATATTTAAGCTAAACACGATTTATTTTGCATATTTTAAAAATAAATTATATAAAAGTTTAAAATTTTCCTCTCTTAGTTGGAATTTTATAACTTCGATATGAACGAGCTCGTTATTGATCTATCTATCGCTCATTATTATCTATCTGGACTTTCCCATTACTACCTGAATTTAACAATTATGGGTGTTCCCAGAAAAATATTATTTTATTAGCGTAGCAAGTCGTAGGTACCTACCTGCTTTTAAGGGTCTAATATTTGTTTTGTCAGTTTCCGGCCAACATTTGTTTAAAGTAAACGTTGTATCGTATTTAGTGTTTTTAAAGTGATTGGTATATATTAAATTTAAATATGTCTACCATTCAAAAAAGTGCTTGGATAAAGTGTTTTCCCGAGTTAAAGCTAAGTGGAGACAAAGTATTTTGCAAGGCCTGTTCCAAAATCGTAAGTTACATTCATTTTCATATTTCATTTTTTAAATGAGGAACTGACAAACAAAAGCATCAGGGAATGCAGGGATTACAATTAGAAATAAATTAAAAAATGTTTTAGAAAAAAATGAGGGCTTCGATTGTTTGAGGAAAGTTGTACGTATTTTTGAAGGCAACTTTTCTGAAGATCTTACGACTTGGCAAATTAGTTTACTGCCTAAATTAAAATATTGTCCTATAACATCAGTAGATGTAGAACGAACTTTTTCTGTGTCCAAACACGTTTTTAGTGATAGAAGGCAAAAGTTGCTAGTTGAAAATTTTGAAAAATATTTGTTTATAAATGCATACTATAATTTAGATTCTTAATTTAATTATAATATCAGTTTTTGTGTGTCATTTAATTTGTTTTTATGTGAAAAATAAATATGTATTAAACATGTAGGTTGAATTTTTTAAACATAAATGTTAAATATATTGTTTTATTTTTGAGTATTTGTAATATGCATTTGCATATTTAGACAAATTTAGAAAAAATACCTGCATATTTGTAGTAAAAGTAATGCATATATACGCGCATATTTTGGTAATGTTGTGTTGCATATATTCCGCTCTCTAATCATAACCTATAATATCAGCTTCTCACATTTCTCACAACACAAAGTGAAACGTGAAGAGCTTTATTTTAGGCGGGTTTATTTATAATAGTCTTTCGTATTAACGTTTACCTCACTGCTCGAGGGTTGAAGTGCCGATGATGCAATTAGAAAAAACAAGAAAGTGTCGAAGTGCGTGGAAGTGTCCTCCTCGAAATAAAAACTGACCTATGTTGTGTTTTGTGTCGGAAAATTTTTTAATGTGTCTTTATCATAGGTCAGTACCATTTTTGGTTCATTATCTTGTTTAATAATTATACAAGACAAATGTTTTTAACAAAAACATTTAGAGACAAAAGTTTCTAAATTCTACTAAATAAATACATTGTTAATACTTTATATGCTTGTTTTATTTATGTCATATGAGGATAATAATTACGTGATTTATAAGTTAATTAAGGTCTAATTATGTACGTGAACCGAGGACGTATCTTTCACGTGAATACTAATATATACATTCCCTAAAAATACGTTAATCAACACGTATTTGCAACGTGCATTTCCAGAAACATTTTATTACTATTTAAGGTAAATAACACGTCTATTGAAGACGAGTTATTAACATAATTTAAAGACGTATTTTCAATGTGACATTCCAACCAAATTTTCACGTGAAGTTCACGTAAGCAATTTACGTATATTGGTGACAAATATACCCAAAATTCACGTAATTAACACGTCGGTCTGTTTGCTGGGCTGTATTATCAGTTGTCGGAGTTGATTTACATTCCACTTCTCTCCTCCGACTTACCGAGGGGGAGAAGCTGCATTTTTTGAACATCTGGGACAGTTTTTAGTTGTCACATTGTTGTATCCACATTTATAACAGAAGAACTTCTTAGGCTGGTTACAAGTTTTAAACTTGTGTCCCTCAGATTCACAATTAAAGCATGTACCCTTATTCAAATGTTCAGACTTATCGCTATTTGCAACTTCTTCTGTAAACATAGGTGTTGTAACAGGACTGGTAAAAATAGGAGTTGGCGGCTTTTTATAAGCTAATTCGGGTTCAACCAAAAACCTGCTGCTTGAAGGAGGAGGGCAAAATTGCCAAATATTTGTTTCCGTTGCTTCCATAGTCTTGGCTAATGAACAAAGATCACTGATGTTACTAATTTTTGTTAAAGCTAAGCCCTGCTGAATATAAGGAAGCATATTCCTACGAATCATATTCACCCTTTCCTGAGAGCCCTGTGTTCTTCGCCGGATTTCCCCCCATAAGAAATTCTCATAGTCATGGGGTTGGAAAGCAGACAGTTGTTGTTGTATCGTGTTATCATGTTGATATTCTTCAAAAATCCGCCTTAAGAATAAAACTCTATTGCCTGAGTTGGTGAACTATTTGTAGCTTCAAATAGTGCAGCTTCAGTAGAATCCTCTTCAGCTAAGGATTCTGAATTTATCAAACCACATTCATGAGACCCAGAATAAACAAATTCAGGCAATAATGGAACTGAACTATCCAAAAGTGAGATGTGCTCTACTTGATTATCTTTCTAAAAGCTCTCATAGATCCTGTTGGCTCCTAATAGTAACCGTTTGTGCCAATCTAATAGTTGATTCCTTTGAGCTTCCTGTTCTTCGTTGCATTGAAGTCTATTGAGTCTGAGTTTAACATATGTGTTAGACGAGAACTAATTCTTTTAAATTCATTAGTTCTGTTTTGTTTCATTACCTTTGTCCAGATCGCTAAGTTTCCCTAAGTAAAACGAAAAGTCAAAAGATGGGTCTACATTAACCACCTTAGGAGAATCTTTTTGTCCCTCTCTTTCTGCTTTAAGAGCTTCTCCTGACGTAACCCTTTTCGTGTGTACATTTGCATCAATTGTAAATTTCTTATTGATAACTCATAACTTCATAACTCATAAGTTCATCACCCAAAAGCCTATTAACCTCCATGTTAATTAAACAGAAAAAGAATAAAATAAAATCCGTATCTCGGTTAGAGATAAAAAAATAAGATGAAATAAGAGATGAAGTATAAAATAAAGACCAAAAAATACCGCAACAGTATATTATAGTATCCTATTCTCAAATATTTTTGCGTGAAATAGCAACACGCAACCCTTACCCAATGTTACAAAAAAAAACAACTTCATTTACTACTTTAAGTTATACAAGCTAGTAGTAAGTCAATACATAACTATTCGGTTAAATCTGAACACTAAAACCGATAAAATACTATGCAATATTATGCAATATAATTTTACGATGTAAAAAATTTTGAGTATATCGGAAATAAAGGAATTAAATTAAATGTTTATTTGCAAGAAATCTAGAAAGTGTCCACAAAACTCAAAAATATTATGCCTAATAATATTTATGTACAGCAGTGTATAACAAAATGTCTGTGAAATATGTAATAATATTCAATATTATGCCACTATGCCTTATCAAAAATCTAAAATTTTATGCCTAATAATATTTATGTACAGCAGTGTATATCAAAAATCTGTTAAATATGTAATATTACTCAATATTTTATAGAATAAAGAAATAATTCACAAAAAATTTTACGTTGGAGCGCCAAATGTTACTCTTCGCCGATGTTACCAGTTTTTACACTTTATATTTCTTTTTATGCGAAGGTAAATAAGTACTTTAATTTCCTAACTTAAAGAAAAATATATAATAAGAAATTAAAATCGGAGAAAACAAACTATTTCTTCTTATTCAAAAATCTATAAAATCGATATGTATCTATAATTATTTAATCTTAAGTAGTTTAAGAATATAAAAAAAAACAAAAGAGATAAAAAGCCCAAAAATAATGTTTATGCTTGCCTTGCAGAATATTCTTTTTAGCGTACACTAATATTATAATTATTTAAAACTATGTACCTAATATGTTAGTATTTACAAAAAAAAAACAAAAACAAGTTATCCGAATGCTGTATCTGTATATGGCGGTGGCTGCTTAGATTGGTAAAATAACGTTTTCTTAAAAAAAAAATTGGTCGTATCCTACCTTATTCTGTCGATTTTTTATAACGTGGACAATGTCGTACGGGAAAACACACAAGTTTCTAGTTTCCTTTATTTGTTTCCACGGGAACTAAATAGTTTCTCCCAGTATATATCGGTCCTGGACAAGGGTGATTCAAAAAAACTCACAACATTAAATAAATAGGGGAGAAAGAAAAATTGGCCTGAAATAAATAGATATTTCAGCCTACTTCATGCCTGATTTCCTATATGATTTCGGACTTAAAAATGGCTTGATAGCAGCTAATATTCAAGACAATATAGAAGCTTGATTTTTATAATTATTTAGGCCACTACTTGTGACCATAAAGCATGACAATCTGATTATTAAAACTCGTTTCTAGTTGTTTAGCCACTTTTAACCCGTAACACTATAGAAATAAAAAAACAGCAACGCCATAAATGACAAAAATATGTCACAAATTTGAACAATCTATGTTTTAATCTAATTTAAAATAAACAAAGAAAATTTGACATGCCCATGAAGCGGAAGCAACTAGTTATTTACTTAATAGATGAAAAGTCAATAAAACACCATACACATTTTGACCCATTATACAGGGTGTCCCGAAAAGATTGGTCATAAATTATACCACAGATTCTAGGGTCAAAAATAGGTTGATTTAACCTCACTTACCTATATACAATAGTCCACACAAAAAAAGTTACAACCCTTTGAATTTACAAAATGAAAATCGATTTTTTTTCATATATCGAAAACTCTTAGACATTTTTTATTAAAAATGAACATGAGGCATTTTTATGGCAGCATCATCTTAAAAAAAAATTAAAGTGAAATTTGTGCACCCCATTAAAATTTTATGGGGGTTTTGTTCCCTTAAACCCCCCCAAACTTTTGTGTACGTTCCAATTAAATTATTATTGTGGCACCATTAGTTAAACACAATGATTTTAAAACTTTTTTTGCCTCCTAGTCCTTTTTCGATAAGCCAGTGTTTATTGAGATATTTTGAATATTTGTCGAATCCACCACATATTTGTATATAGTAAAGTACGATTATACACTATTATACATATAACAGTCCTGTTAATAATCTGCAAATTTATTTATAATTTACATTTTTAGGTATATTTTGAAAAAGAAGCCACATCTCGATACAAAGTGACTTATCAAAAAAAGACATGCCCGATTTCACCAACGATACCTAAACAGTTGCCTTATTAAGTAATTCTTATCGATAGGAACTTCTTAAGTCAATACTTAGCAACAATTGCATTTCACAACTGAAAGAACTGCTTATCTAGGAAATGCTTTTCTAGGTATTACCTAGGTACGTTTGAACTATTTTTGATAAATAAAAAGAAGAATAAGATGACATTTCCTTACCTTTTCGATTATTTGTCATTATTGTTTGTTTGCGAATTTGGTTTTATTCAGTTTTGTACTGTTAGGTATAGTTATTTTATTTAGTAGTTAGTTATTTGTGCAGTAAGTTTCTATATAATAAATATAGTCTTGTATGTTATTTGTATCATATGTACAGTGAAATGGAGGAAAAGAAGAGTTGTAAATTTCACATACGACGAAAAATTGAAGTTAGTTTAATTGTCATTAATGAAATAATTTTAAAATAAATAATATGTTGAAAATTGCTTTTTATTATTAATTTTTTAATGACACACTTTTAGTTATATCATGAATGGGTTTTTGAAACCCAACACTAGTTTGTTAGGTAGTAGGTAGACTACATAATTTTGTCAACAGACCTGTAAAAAACTCCAAAGGATTTTGTATATTTTCCAACACATATTATATTAATAATATAAAAGCAAATACAAAATTACAACTAATATACCTAATATTACAGAATAACATAAAAATTAAGGTAAGAAGCAAATTATTGACAAACGTCACAAGTACATTAGTCAAAATTGTAAAAATATAACCTGACTGTCAACGATAAGTAATACCTAAAGTTTAGGGAGATCGAAATCCGTATCCTAACGTAAGGTAATGCTTAAGCGGTTTAGGCAATTCTTATCGTACGGTGAAATCCGTTTTAGAGTTAGGAAGTACCTAAACCCACTTAGGTAATTCTTAAATGTTTAGGTATCGTTGGTGAAATTGGGCATAAGAGGCAAAAAAGTTTTAAAAATACTGTGTTTAACTAATGGTACCATAAAAATAGCTTAATTGTAACGTGTACAAACATTTGGGGGGTTAAAAGGAACAAAACCCCCAAAAATTTTTTATGTAAACATATTATAAAAGAAGCAGCATCTCGATAAAAACTGGCTTATCGAAAAAATACCAAGAGGCAAATAAGTTTTAGAAATGGTGTGGTTAAATAATGGTACCACAATAATGAATTAATTGAAACGTACACAAAAGTTTGGGGGGGTTTAAGGGAACAAAACCCCCATAAAATTTTTATGGGGAGGACAAATTTCACTATAATTTTGTTTTAAGATGTTCCTGCCATAAGAATGAAACACGTCCATTTTCAATAAAAAATCTCTAATAGTTTTCGATATATTGAAAAAAATCGATTTTTATTTTGTAACTTCAATGGGCTGTAACTTTTTTTATGAGCACATTTTTACTAAGGTAAGTTAGGTTCAATCGAACTATTTTTGACCCCAGAATGTGTGGTATAAATTATGACCAACCTTTTCGGGACACCCTGTATTTTAAACGTAATGATTATTGGGTCTATTCCTGTTTTAACATTATCTTAATTTGTGACGTCTATTTATGTAATTGTTTTTCTTAAATTATTGTACTGTATCTTTTGATGAAATGTTTTCGAGTCATGTAATAAATAATCTTGAAAAATCCAAACCAAAATTATTTAGCACCAATTTGAAATGTAAATCCTTACAACCGTTTTTCTGGATAACAAATCAGCAATTTAAAACCGCAATCAATAGATCGTAATTGTCATCATTTAGATTTTAAAAATACACACCACAATGCGATGGAATGTTCTGTTTTTGAATGATGGGCTGAAACAAAATAATATAAATTGGAAATTACAATTCTTGTTCACTGTTCACATTATACATTATTCAACACCTAGGTCTGATCGATGTTTAAAATAAATTTTTTCTATGAGCGTGCAATAATGTCTACTTTCGCGCACGCATTTTAGTTTAGGAAGTTTCACTTTTCCGCATGCGTGTTACTTTTCCGCACGCGTGTTACTTTTCCGCAAGCGGTTTTCACTTTTACGCACGCGTGTTAATGTAGATATGTTAATATGGCCTTAAATAATTATAATACATGCAATAAACTAATATTTAGTTATTATTTACTAATTTATTTCAAATATATCTTATTGTGTTCCTGTTTTAATGAAATTAACGCGACAATTCGATGAAACAAAATTATTTTGACATAATATTCGAAAGTCAAATCGGTAGACAATAACAGTCGTTTTGAATAATCGTCATGGAAACCAAGATCGTCGTCATGCTAACTAATTATATTGAAAGTTTGGTTTTGACAACCTTGTCAAAGAATTAATTTGTGTATGTATTTTCATATTAATTAAATTAATTGATTAAGATTTGGTAATTTTTTAAAGACTCTTAGAAAAAATTTTGTTCCTAACTCTTGCAGAAAGTCTCTTTTCCGCACTCGACTGCTTGCCGAACTCCCGCTTCGCGTCGTTCGGCAAACTGCAGTCGCGTGCGGAAAAGAATGACTTTCTGCACTTCTTAGGAAAATAACTATTGGGCTGTTAATTAATTTCCACTTAAATTGGTTAACAAAAATTGGTTTACATGGCATTATACGGGGGTGAATGGAAGCGTTGTATTTTCTCCTAACTTTAAAAAATTCTGTGGAAAAATTGGAGGGCCGATTTTGTTACAAACCTCTTATTATTCTGGAGGTATCCCTAAGATTTTGTTTTTTAAATTATCCGAATATTTCTTTTCTTTTAAAAGCTGTACATAAAAACACTGCTTTGAAGGTTTACTTATTTAAAAATATCAAACACACTAAAATTAACAACACAAAACAAAATTAACAACAAAACAAAAAAAAAAAGAATGTGTGTGTACTTTGTACGCACGTAAGAAGTTATACTTCTGTTATATGATTATATGATTATAAACGAAATTAATATACTTTTTATTTATATTTTATTTAAATATTAAACTAATTTATACTTACTACTTCTCAAATATTTTTATTAAAACAGTCCCAAAAATTAAAATAATAAAAGAATAAAACACAGACAAACACATTAAAAATGCCACAAATGATTTCTGAACATTAATTGTCGGACATTTTTTTAACTAAATAGGTATTTTCTGAAAATAAAATTATATAATAAATATACTTACAATCATAAAATGTATAAAAAAAAATAAAAAAATAAAAGTTTCTATTGGGATTCGAACCAACTTACCAGCGCGGCTGGTATTGGCGTTGTATTGGGGTTCACTCGCATTAAACGCTTCGCCACGGAGACAGTGTGTCATTATGTGCGAAGATCGACTAACTAAACGGATTAAACTTTTGACATTTTTGAATTATGTAAATCAAATTATTTTGATTTTGAATTGAAATGATTTAGAATTAAAAAAATACAACAAAACATAGAGTAAGAAAACAATATATTAGGTGAATATTGATAGAAATTTTAATGGTAATCAAATTATGTAAATAAAAGTATTACATACTATGTATTTTGGTAGGTTTAAATAGGTAGGTACCTATGATACATTTACAATTATTACGTACCTGTTGCTTTAAAAACTATATAAAAATCACTACAATTATAAATTTTTTTGTTTCTGTCCTCACAACAATAAAACTAATATATTATACATTTGTTTACCTTCATATTGAACAATTATTTATTATTGACAGATCATTTCAACACCCAATCAGAGCCCGTATAACGACTAATAAATTCCGCAATCACTTGCATCGTGCAAAGTGGCTATGTTCAAATATCATAACAAAATTTGATCAACTATTTTTAAAACACTTACCAGTGTAAGATTCTTTAGCTTTGAATAAGCGAGATCGTAGATCGTCCCGGTTGATTTTTGTTATCCACAGTTCTCTACGCCTTCGGGCTAATAGGTTTTTTATCAGTAATTTTGCGGCACTCATACTAGTCACAGTTTGATGGGCTTTCATATTGGCATGCAACAATCATCTCTTCTTTGTTAATAAGTCCAAAAATATAATATGAAAAATATTTAAAAAGGTAGTACAACAATTAACTAACTTTTTGTTTGTTGTTTCTCTTCCTACAAATTTTAAAACGCCACAACCCTACATAACCAAACCACAGTCCCACAGCTGTTCCACAGCTGCCATATTGGATAATTTTTGTCATGTCATTTGAATATCCAATCAGAACAAAGTTGTAATGCGACTGCGCCGGGATCAAAGGTTTTAATCCTATTAAAATTCACCCTCATATCGCGCGTAAAGAAGTATAACTTCAAAAATTCAATAGGGGGTGTGTCTAAATCTTGCATCAACGACTGCTCGAAATCAGTTTGGCATCGAATAAACATGTGTTATCCTTGCCTGGGGAATAGCCCAGTGGTTATGGTTATGGTCCCTAACAGGATCATAACTTTACCAAATTGAGATCTGGGTGCATGTGGGCCATTCTAATCTTATCAATCCAACCTCTAAGATATTTATATTTATAAGTCAATCAGAGTTTTTATTTAAAAAAAAATTGTACAGCTTTTATACTATACGAAAAGAGATATTCGGATAATTCAAAAATCAAAATCTTAGGAATATCTCCAGGATAATACAAAAGGAGAATGTACAAAAATCAGCCCTCCAATTTTTCCACAGATTTTTTAAAGTTAGAAGAAAATACAACGCTTCAATTTACCCCTGTATAATGCCATCTAAGCAAACAAATATTACTACCAATATAAAATTAAACCACAAAAAAAACATGTACCTATAAATTGATGCAAGAATAAAAAAAGACTAAGTTTTCACTCTAATGGCATATAAAACAACATAATGCTATTCTACACCCCACCAGAATGAAAACAATGGGAACCTTCTCTGGTTACACCTCCGAGGCTTCTACAATTTTCAAGCCATACGGATGCTGAGACTAAGGAAGATGAGGGAATTCTACAATTTACAAATCACGTCCCATCTGCTCAGCGCGGTAAAGTTCCAACGAGAATGTTTTCCTTGATACTCCACACTCCACACATTTACTCTGTGTGGAGTATCAAGGGAACCATTCTCGTTGGAACTTTACCGCGCTGAGCAGATGGGACGTGAATTGTAAATTGTAGATTTCCCTCATCTTCCTTAGTCTCAGCATCAGTATGGCTTGCAAATTGTAGAAGCCTCGGAGGTGTAACCAGAGAAGGTTCCCATTGTTTTCATTCTGGTGGTATGTGGAATAGCATTATGTTGTTTTATATGCCATTAGAGTGAAAACTTAGTCTTTTTGGTAGCAGTTGCCGCTAGGGCATCTATGCCATTTCGTTCGTTGCAATCCGGGACTGCACGCTGGGGTTTGTTTTGGTTGGATCAGGGAGAGCAGCATATGTGCCTCCTGATGAGAGACTAATAAGTTTCGAAACCGGTAGGGGTGCTTGCAGCACTCTCTGATTGGACTAGAATATGGTTCTGCTGTGTTTTCGTTTTGCAACGAAATTAAAAATGGTTATTCATTTTTGATGCAAGAATCTTGAAAATCGGAATACACGTAAGAAAGTTATAAATTGTTAAACTTAATCAAAAATTTTGGGTGGCGAAATTTTGTGTCGGTGAGTGTATATTTCAATTTATACTTATTAACCACACACTTTTGCATTATCATCCTATTACCATGTTAACAACTCATGGAATGTGTTATATTTCAATGTCATAATTTTAATGGAAGATGATAGATGATTCTCTAGAGTTCGACAGAATTTTTCTATGTAAAGAATAGAAACCGTTACATGATGTTACTTTAAATTTTTATACAATAATGACATCAAAAAAATAAAATTTAGTCACTTTAGGTTATTAGATAAGTAGATACAATATCTCTCAAACAATTTTACCGGTTTAATACAGAGTGCTAAGAAAGGTCGTATTCAGGGCCGTAACTACGATGTTGGGGCCCCGAGGCAAACGTAATCTGGGGGCCCCTACCCCCAGCGCAAGGGTGTCCGGAAAAATATTTGAATTTAACCCATTCAAAACGCATTTTCCCTCCTGTGTGAACACCACACCCTCTTCTTTTTTTTCAGCATGTCCTGCAATAATTAAAAAATTAGCAGCGCTAATGAATACATCTTCATCTGTATCTGACATTATGAGTAGATGATCTAAACGGGTGTCACTACAGATATAGGGAATTCTGTGTGTTAGAGAGAGAGGTATATGATGTCACAACTGATATAGGGAAGTATGTGTGTTAGAGAGAGAAACATGGTATCTCTGCTGCTATTGGTCCGATTTAAACGTACGACGGCTCGTTGGAATGGGCGGGAGATAACGAATACAAAAAAACATGGCGGCATAGTGCCAAAAGGGCGCTTTCCGATGTGACGACGTCCGATGGGGCGCGTTCCGATGTGACGGCGTTCTAGCGCTGGTCGATCGGTGCGCGATACCAGATGTGCGATCGGTACCTTAATTTTTCGCGGAACGCGAAGCAGATGCGCGGTCGGTACCTTAAGTTTTTCGCGGAAGGATCTCGTAGATACGAAGCGCGCGGTAATTTTGGAATTTAAATAAAACAACAACATAATG